>NC_140032.1:62288490-62897957 GCF_963513975.1 Fringilla coelebs | reverse complement strand
GAGGTTTCTGCTCCAATGCAGGCTCCAGCCTTCCTTCTGTTTGAGGTTTTGAGGTTTGGGGGTTTAGAGAACCTGGGATTGAGGGCGTGGGCTGTCTAATCTTTCATTTACAAAGTCTGTTTACAAATATATTTTTGATCTACATCAAAAATAGCTTTCTTCTAGGCATGCAGGAGATAAGAAACTTAGCATTTATGCACACATCACAGCTTTTTTTTTTATTTGTTAATGAATATTACTGTTCAGTTTTATTTTCTAGCTCAATGGAAGCTAGAAATACTATTCCCCCCATTCCCAGACACCCAGCATGTCTGGGAATGGGGGAATAGTACTTTTTAGTTCTTCTAAGATATAAACCCTTAAATAACTGCATCCACACATGAGAGTGTTAAAGAAAGTAAACTTTTTTTTTTTTTTTTAATCTATGTCAGGAGAACCAAAAAGTTCTGAACCGCATGCAGAGAAGCCATGAAGGCAGAGATAGCCTTGTAATAGGCTGTTTTCCATGGTTGTATTCTGCCTGGAACAAGTTCCCTTCTAATCTGAAATAGCCCAAGTGTATTGACTGCCAGGGGACACTGCAAGGAGTCTGAATTTTTGCAGAGGGTGGTAGAAGATAGGTATTAACCTCTGTGTGGGAGCAGTGCTTTGATTTCTGGCAGAGGGTGATTTCTGCTTGCTGCCGGGGTAAGCTGCTATTTAATTTCACGGTGAATTGTGTCACAGCTCTGTTTTTCTTTGCACTCTAAATCTTAGTAAATTGCCAAACACAATATATGTTTGCTTTAAACAACCTGTTCTCATTGTCCATTGATGGGCAAAATTCTAGCCTACTAAAGTGAGCATAATCCAGTAAAATCATTTTACCCTGTGCAGGCAGCAGTGCATCAACAGCTTATGTAAAGTATCAGCCTCTCTCTTTCATACTTAAATGGCCTGAGATTCACATGAACTGACTATCTCTATTTTTAATACACATATCCCCACAGAGCCCTGTCTGGTAGACAATGGATATAGTGACACCCATTTTAAAGATTAAAAGTTCTGACACAAACAAGCTGTGGGCCAAATAAACTGTGCCTAATAAGATTCAAGAAGTCGTGCATGCCTCTTCAGAGGCTTCAAACAGTGATAATCTGGCTTCTCTCCACTAAGTCACTCTTCTTGCTTTTTCCTGCATGCATTTCCCTACCATGGGTGGAGAAGTTGGAAGCAAAGCCTTAAACAGTTTCCAGAATGTTGTATTTTAGAAAGAAGATAAGAAACGTACTGGGTGAGAAACATCATCATACCAATGAACAAAGCATAGCGAGCCTCTAAATCATGTATAATATATTGGCCTCTAAGTCATATATAATATATTGGCAGTTGTTCAATGTTATTAGCACAGAGCTGTTCACCCAAGGAGAGACAGTAGCTAGCATTAGTGCAGTTATACAGATTACAAGGAGCCCAGATGCACAAAAGTGTCAAAGCTGTAAGAAAACCCCGTTCTCATTCATTCTACCTCAGTGGTTATTGAATCTGCGGAGGCTGAGAAGAGATTGATGATTCTATCATAGTTCCTTCTTACTATACCTTACACAAGCTGATTTTTGCAACATTTTTTCCTATCAGCTCAGAAACATCTCTTGTAAAATCTCTACTGCTCATTTTCTGCTTTGCTTCTTGTCTGATTTTTTCCAATTTCTGACTGACAGTTAAGTTATTCCACTGACTGGCATATGAAGATTTATTTACATGCTTAAACATTTATGTAAGTGCTAAAATGGGCCACATGGTCATCAGACTGGACTGGTGTTTCACATATTCCATTTCTTTTCTTAGTCAAATTTTAGAAGTCATTTTAAAATTGGGTAATTAGAACTACAGGCATACCACATCATTAAACAGTCACATAATAATGTTCTGCTTTGCTCTTACTTCCATGTGATTCTTCAGACTGAGCTTGATCTTTTCATCATCAAGAAGCAATATTCTTAACTCCACTTTTATCCTGTGAAATGCTCAACTAAGTGCACAAAACATTTTACAGAGAGGGCTTCCTGCCATTAGGATTTTTTGCAGCTGGATCAGGGCCTTGAGTCCTCTCTTTAATAGCCAGGCAAGCACAGAAAATTGAGGTTTGGTGGTGCAAATATATCCCAACACATATAATGGATGCTTTGAGACCATGTTCTGTTCACATTAAAATTTTTGAGCCCTCAACTGACATTACTTTTCATGACACAAAATAATCCAATGTAAGGACTTAATTCATTTGGGTTCTGATTGAATGGAAAATATGTGACCTGTTAAAAAATGACAATTTATTTCCAAAAGAAAATATCTTTTCATCCTCTCCATTAGATTACACAATGTTCACAGCCATAGGTACATTTTACATTAATTACTGATGGTCCAAACAACATATGGCTTAGTTTGAATATTTCATAAAGTTCTGCCATGGGATTTAACTTTAAGTGAGCCTTCATTCCACCTGAAAGGCCCCCAAGACTACTTCCCTAAAAACAAACCCAAATCAAAGAAAGGCTTGGATGGAATCCAAGCAACCTATTATAATTCAGAATTCAAAAAGCAATATCAGAAGGAATGGTCTAAAGTCACAGGAAAGGATAGAAATAATAAAAGAAAGCTTTTTCTCACACATTCTCCAGTGTTATTTCATTTGTGTGAGAAATTATTAGAGAAACAGTAGACCACATATTTTCTGTGGATTAAAACAACATATGCTATTCAAGAAGAACAGTCTCTAGCAGACTTTGTATTTAAGAAAATTAAACACAGTCTATCATTAGTATTCTCAGCAGAAGATATAAAAATGGACTTACCTGTTGTCAAGTATTCCCTTAAGGTAGTCTGGGACTAATAGGAATAGGATATTAAAGCTCATCTATCCATTAAGCTCTTATTCAGGCTGTGCTAGCAAAGTACCATTTGAAAATACTATATAAATGATCATCAGATATGAAAGATTTCATCTACATATCAGCTCCTGAGGGGAACTTTCCCTGCATATATGTATAAATTCTCTGAAAGCCTTACCATTTGAAAATACTATATAAATGATCATCAGATATGAAAGATTTCATCTACATATCAGCTCCTGAGGGGAACTTTCCCTGCATATATGTATAAATTCTCTGAAAGCCTGTCCAAGTTTCCCTCTGAAATGGCTAACAGGAACATTAATATTGTCGATTTTACATTTTTATTGGAAAAGTGTCATTCTGAAGATGCACATGAAAGAATCCCACACTGTTGAGCTACCTCGTTATCACCTAGGTTGACTGATCTTGCCATGTGTCTTTATTTATCTAACCTTGCTTTTTCTTCCTAAGTGAAAATCTTTGGCACTGGCCAAAGCATCCTAAATCCCAAAGTTGCAATCAAGTTTCTTCAAGATCTGCCTTGTAAATATGTTATTTAGGTCTTCTTAATGTAGATTTTTGTTACTGCCACTTGTTAGTGGCCTATATTTATCTATTTTCTTATTCAAATTGCCTAGAAGGGGAAAAATATGTGGGTGCCTAATATTTAACTCAAAATAAGATTCAAATCATCTGGGCTTCCTTTTTAGCTCTGTGAACAGAGGGCCTCAGAGCATTCTAGTTTTGTCATTTATTTTGTATTTGTAAATCCTCCTCTGAGTGTAAGGGGATTATGAGAACTGCTGGGGACAAGGGAATAATAATCCTTACTAGTATTTCCTTTGAAAAGCAGACCTTAAGTTCCCTAACAGTAAATCTTTCCAGTGGATTAGTCACAGAGACTGGCTGCGAGAACATCATATGTCTGCTGACGTTAAAAGTCTCTTCTAAACATATTTAAAACCATTTATTTCGTTTATGAAACAGCTATTTTTCAATTGGTGTTGTTCTGCTTATTGATTACTGAGAAAAGTCATTAAGTTTTCATTCACAGGCATTCAAGGTTATAAAAGATTTTTCTTCATTCATTAAGTATCTGCAGGAAAATGGCCTTTTCTACACACCAGTCAAAATGTGGAACTGTTTCACTGCTTAAATTGCATCAAAGGAGAACTCAAGAAAGGCCTGTTTTGGGGGCTTTTGCCCAAATTATAAAAATATGCAACGAAGAAAGTAGAAGAGAATTTTTCAGGATGCAATATGCTTCGGATAACTTCATCAAGCACTTGATTTAGCTACAGCATTAACAGGCCAAAGAAAAGTGTCACATACAGTGTTTTAATTAGAGGCAGAAAGTATATTCACCACTCAGTATTTTTACAGGCAGTCTTTCTTTCAAGACCAAACCATCAGTAGTTCCTTTTTGCCACTAGTGTTTCATGCAACTAAATAAATTAATTTTATTTACTCATTTAATTATAGATACTTTTTTTTTTGCTGAGGGGTTTAGGTTCAGCGCTAATGTGAAGTTAAATGTTCATCTGTGAAAAAGAGTGTCCATTTTTTATAGGATTTTTTTTCCTTTTTTGTTTTGTAGGATTGAATTGAATCACATGAAATAAGTTTGCAAGAAACCCACTACACCTAAAAGGCAACTTCAGACTTATAGGCTCTAGCTTTTGCACACCAGCTATTTAAATCAAGCCTCTCCAAACTTAAAACAGGACTTTAAAGAGGACTGAAATTTTTTTTTTTAATGGACTGAGATTCCCATTGTTGGAAATTATACAAAGTTTAACAGTTTTTATGTAACTTTAATCAGTTTTGTTTGCCTTTGCTCAGAGGGAAGGGAATTGAAGTTTCTTTTCAGGGGACTGTTCCACCAGGTGAGGTCTGATAAGTTTTATATCTGGACAGACTAGGAGTAGTGCAGAAGATACACAAAAGACAGCAACCATCAATGACCATCAACTCCAAACATCACCCCTGACATGGTCAGAGACACCTGGCCTGGGAAAAGAGAGATAAGAATGAGAACCTAAGCAGCACCTGAAGCGAAGAAATCTGTGTCCAATAGGAAATCAAATACTAAGAACTCCTCAACTTGGCACAAATGAACACTGAACCAATGAATCTCTATGGGGCTTGACTGTATAAAACTTGTGAAAAATCTAGTAAAATTCATGTGTGATGGGGTGAATTTCTCTGCACAACCTGGGCAATGTGTGGATGAAATTACTTCTGTATCACACCCTGGCCAGAAAACCATCCTGGCCAGAATAAAGTAATGCCTTGATCCTCTAACACTAAAAAAAATTTTGGAGAGTTTTTTTGTTTTTTCCACAGTTTTGGTGACACCATGGCAACTATTTAGGACAGCATGAAAGAGAGGAGCTACACCATCACTTGTCAAATCGAGTATGGCTGGAAAAGGAAAGGGATTTCTTCCCAAATACAGAAAAATAAGATACATCAATTGCAATATTACATGACAAAAGAGATGGTTAATCCCAACAACATTCATGTTGTTTTCATCAGCCTTTTTAGCAAACTATGAGGCATAAACTTCATTGTTAAGTAACCACATATAATCAAACCAACCTGAGACCAAATCCTCAAAGCACTTTGATAAGATTATTTCACTGTAGAGACAGACCAGGGAACACGTGTTGGAGACTGAAATGTTTTAATTTAGGACTTCAACATCTTCATGAAAGATTTTTGCCTATTATAGCAAAACGGTATAAAAGCTGAAGAGAAGACTACCCCTGCTTCCTTCCTTCCTTCCTTCCTTCCTTCCTTCCTTCCTTCCTTCCTTCCTTCCTTCCTTCCTTCCTTCCTTCCTTCCTTCCTTCCTTCCTTCCTTCCTTCCTTCCTTCCTTCCTTCCTTCCTTCCTTCCTTCCTTCCTTCCTTCCTTCCTTCCTTCCTTCCTTCCTTCCTTCCTTCCTTCCTTCCTTCCTTCCTTCCTTCCTTCCTTCCTTCCTTCCTTCCTTCCTTCCTTCCTTCCTTCCTTCCTTCCTTCCTTCCTTCCTTCCTTCCTTCCTTCCTTCCTTCCTTCCTTCCTTCCTTCCTTCCTTCCTTCCTTCCTTCCTTCCTTCCTTCCTTCCTTCCTTCCTTCCTTCCTTCCTTCCTTCCTTCCTTCCTTCCTTCCTTCCTTCCTTCCTTCCTTCCTTCCTTCCTTCCTTCCTTCCTTCCTTCCTTCCTTCCTTCCTTCCTTCCTTCCTTCCTTCCTTCCTTCCTTCCTTCCTTCCTTCCTTCCTTCCTTCCTTCCTTCCTTCCTTCCTTCCTTCCTTCCTTCCCTCCTTCCTTCCTTCCCTCCTCCCTTCCCTCCTCCCTTCCCTCCTCCCTTCCCTCCTTCCTCTTGCTTTCTCTTGCTTTCTCTTGCTTTCTCTTGCTTTCTCTTGCTTTCTCTTGCTTTCTCTTGCTTTCTCTATTTCTCTCTTTCTCTCTCTTTGCCTCTTTTACTATTAAATAAAAAGTATTAAGTTTTTTGGCACCAACATCTAAATCATTTGGTTTCAATCAAGTTTTGGGGTATTTTTCAAACCTCTCTGGACTCGATCCGTATTATTCACAGAGAGCTAATTTTCTTTGCTCTTCTGTGTTTAAACAGCTTTATAACAACATGCAATAAGGAAAGCTGAAGAATTTATTATTATTATTATTATTATTATTGTTATTATTATTATTATTATTATTATTATTATTATCATCATCATCATCATCATCATCATCATTATTATTATTATTATGCATAAACTGTCCTGTTATTGCTCCTGGATATTTTCTTTGTTGTGTGTTCATTATTTTAATTTTATAAAAGCATCACCATGCTCTTCCTTAATCTCACCTTTGTTTCCATACACCACCAGCATGCATCGCACTAATTAGATCTCTAATTTTTATAGGATCTATCTGTCTCTTTCTTACTCGCCCTGTCTCATTATTTTCAAATGAAATTGCATTAACACTACTCTAAATAAAAATATTATCCTCAGATGCAATCTTAACAAGTCCTACCCCCATACCTCCATAAGATTTATCTCTGAGCAAAGACATCATTGTGTCAATTTAGGACTCAGAACACTAACTGTGCTCAAATTCCTTCCAATCCAAGTACAGTTGGCTGAGAATTGATTTTTCCATTGCAATGTGGTGTTGGCATGTGTACATTGTATAGAGTGGGCTGCCTGCCAGCCTTACCACTGCCATGCAGGACTAATGTTATATAGACTTACAAGTTTATTTCTTTGAAAGCTACCACAAAAAGAGCTGGAACTTTTTCTTAACTAGGACCAATATTGTTATTTTATTGAGATTCCTTCCAAGAGAAGCCAAATCATTACAAATTCCTGACTGAAATAGAACTGTAATTGACTCCATATTGAACAAGCTCTGCTAGAGACACTCTTTTGCCGTCTGGTCGAGGTTCTCCACAATGATTTCTAGGGCAGGGATGATGCTTTTCCTACCTAGTCATAAATCCCCATCTGACATGTCTTGGTTTTTATTTTAAGACAAAGACTGAAATTCTGTGCTAGATACTAATGGCAATGTTTCCCTAACATCATCTTCTCATGGTTTATCCACTGGGTCGTTGCTGATCGAAGGAAACAGTTTCAGAAGTACTTTAAGCAGCAAAAAGTAGGAATTTCACTTAAAGGGAAAGATTTATATCCTTGTTACCAGGCACTCACCTAGAACTAAAGTTCTCCCTTTGTGCTATTAAAAGTGTTGGATGTACAGTGAATAAGATCAGAAAATCCCCTGGGGCTAAAAGCACACCGATGAGCTTCCCGCATTCATTTCAGCTCCAAACTGCCTCCCAAGATGACTGTACCGACACAAAAAAGGGAGTGGGAAGAAACAGAAAAAAAGATGGATTAGTTCTTTTGATGATGTGCCAGCATAAAGCATTCATAAAGCTGCTACCTAAGGGTCGTTTTGAAGTCTGTTCTTCCCAGAGAGGTTGTGGCTCAACAGAAGTTTTTCATTTCATAATAATTCTCACTGCACCATCACCTCTTGTAATCCGTTTGGTACAGGTAAAAGTACTGGGGCATGCACATGAAGGAGCACTTTTGGGGGTAAGGAAGTGAATATGTAACACATTTCATGACTTCTGGAGTACAGTTGAACTTGAGAGGCGTAATTCAGATCCCAGGTTGTTCAGAAATTTGTTGGATTTTCTGATTATTTTGTTTCTTGAATCTAAGCTTTCCTTTCAATGCAATACTGAAGAGCAGATCTAGAAAATCAAAAATCAAAAGAGAGAGGGTGAGAGCATGAGAGAGCAGAAAACTCCACCGATTCTGAGTATCAAACTCCAAAACTGTAATTCTGGGAACTCCTGTTCAGTCCCCATCTAATCTTGGGCATGGTGTGGAGGAGTTCTGTATCTCTTCTCAACTTTTGAATTCATAGAATCATAGAATGGTTTGGATTGAAAGGACCTCAAAGAGCATCTAGTCCCATGAGCAGGAACACATCCCCATAGATCAAGGCGCTCAATCCAACTTTACCTTGAACACTGCCAGGACTCAGCCACCCACTGCTTCTCTGGGCAACATGTGCTAGGCCCTTACCATCCTCACAGAGATTTTTTTCCTAATATCTAAGCTAAACCTAATCTTTCAGTTTGAACCTCAGTTTGAACTCCTTATCCTATCTCTACCCTTCCTGATGAAGGATCCCTCTCCAGCTTCCCTGTAGCCCTTTCACATACTGGAAGGTTGCTATGAGGTCTCCACACAGCCTTCTCTCCTCCAGGCTGAGCAGCCCCAGCTTTCTCAGCCTGTTCTCCTAGGGAAGGAGCTGCAGTCCTCTTATCAACTTCCTGACCTCCTCTGGACTTGTTCCAACAGTTCCATGTCCTCATGTTGGGGGGCCCAGAGCTGGATGCAGCACTGCAGGGGGGCTCTCACCAGAGCAGAGCAAAGGGGCAGGATACCCTCCCTGCCCTGCTGCCCACGCTGCTTTGGATGCAGCCCAGGATACATCTAGATTTCTGGGCTGCAAGTGCGCATTGATGACTCATGTTGAGTTTTCCATCAATAAAATCAACTTTTCCTGGCTACCTAGCATTGTATACCTGCTCAGACCAGAACTGCCAATTTGATAATGTCGACAAATCTAAAAACGCAAGAGAAAATCCTCTCCCTAAATTTCTCAAGGATTTGCAGACTTTCTCAAGACATGACTCTATTAATAAAAAGAAAAAAAAATGCACTTTGGTATCACTCTCAGGACTCCATTCCATTTTGCATGAATGGGATTGGAAAGTGATTCTATGAAACGTACCAGGTACAATACCAATCAGAAAAAATAAAGCCCACTCCTCTTCCCCACGGAGCTCCCTGATCATTTAACTCCCCTGGCCACTTGCCAATGATACAGTCACAGTTTTTCTGGTACTCTCTTTTGATCCCCTGTTTTCCTGAGAATGATCAAAGACTATCTATACATTATTCTTTCCCAGAGTTACAGAACTATCTCAGGAGGAAGAAACTGAATTCATGTCTTGACCTCCTATGTAAGCGCTCTAAAAAAAAATTAACACATGCATAATGAGAGAGGACCTTGAGGATCGGTTTTAAAAGAAGAAATTAGGTCTTTCACAGATCTTAAAAGAAAGAAACTGATTTTCACTAGCTCAAAAGAAATAAAAATAATTTAAGACATATATATGGTCAGAAATATTTTAGTACATCCATGGCAGTACCATGTACCTTCAGTGTAATTTGAACCATTTTAAGTGATACCTTGCACCGGGTTCATGCTATCCTGGATTTCATTTTGATGAGACAAACTTTCCCCATATCCACTTGAAGTTGCAGGAGGAAAGAAATATAGGGCTCACTATGGATGTTGAGGGGTAATACTTGTACTGCCTAGCACAGCACCAAAGCTGGACTTTCTGTGCCCATAATGATTTGTGAGTTGTAGGTGGCAAACAAATCTGAGCTATCAGAACCTCACTCTTTGTTGCAGCTTCCTGCGTACACTTCCCAAGTCACCAAAGCACAAATTTCAAGCTGCAGGGAGCAGCAGTCTCTCTTAGCTTTAGGTTATATCAGCTAAGGTGAATAAAGCCTAAAGACTTAGAAATACACACAAATGTACTTAATATTTTTTGTGGGCATCTAGAAATGGACATGGAACTAAGTTTAAAACGAGCTATCTGTAGAAGTCATAATCCCTCAGCATGGGTTTAAAAAATTAATCACAATTTTCCTAATTTCAATAGTTATTGTTTAGAGAACCACAGAATAATTTAGGTTGGAAAAGACCTCTGAGAGCATCGAGTCCAACCTTTGACCGATCACCACCATGTCAGCTAGACCGACATCAAGTGCCATGTCCAGTGGTTTCTTTAACATTTCCAGGGAGGGTGACTCTATCCCCTCCCTGGGCAGCCCATTCCAATGCTTAGCAGCCCTTTCTGGGAAGAACTTTTTCCTCATGTTCAACATGAGCCTGCCCTGACGCAGCTTGAGGCCCTGTCTTCTGTTGCCAGCTTCCTGGAAGAAGTGGTCAACTCCCACCTGACTACACCTGTTTTTCAGGGACTTGTAGAGAGTGATAAGGTCACACCTGAGCCTCTGCTTTTCCAGGCTAAACACCCCCAGCTTCAATTAGTTTAAGTTGTCATTTATTTTCAAAGATACTTCAAAATTTCCCATCAAAAAAATCTATTGAAAATAGGATCAAGGTAATAAGAACTTTTATTTTCCCGTGGTTTGCACACAAATAATATATTGTGTCCTCTCAACTTCAACAGCACACTGCTGAATAACATCCTCAGAGCTGTGCTAGCATCACTTGAAGATACTGCTGCAGGAAGATATTAAAGTACTATTTAAATAATTTTTAAATAAAAAGTCTTGTCTGGATTCTGTTACATTTAAGAGACAGGAGAACAAATCAATGTTGCTGAATGGAAAAGGATGAGATCAATAGGGGGACAAAGTACATTTTCAAGGCATTAAAAATCGGAAAAGTTAAAAGTTTTAAAATTGAAAAATTACCTGTCTGCATCCTTTTAAATCAAAGTTCATGGAATTTATAGAATGCTAGATGTCATGCTAGATGTCAGAAAATATCATGCATCTGAGAGCTTAGCATTGCAGTTTTCTGATAATGTACCTCTGAAGACCTAGACTTCAAAAACAGCTTTGGAATCATCAGCCATGATTTATGGAAGCAGTAATTCCACTTCTCCCTATATTTCATGTCATTAAAAAGAAAGATTGGTCTCTCTGTTGAAATTCTCTTTCTTCAGGTAGAGCTAAAAAGAACAGTAAAAACTATAAATGAACCACACTTCAGACAAACGATTTTCCAAATATTAGCTACAGAGGTACTAAACAAAAACCTGAGTAATCTTGAGTCTTATTCAGAGCTCCTTTTCTTACTTTTATGTGCAAGCTTCCACAAGGTATATCCAGCAATGCTGCTGGAGCTGGTAGGAGAAAGTCTTAAGCCTCCAGAAAGGCTTAAAAACCAGAGTCTGGTTACTGGCAGATAGCCCTAGTTTGTATCTTGGTATAGATAAGGACCCCAAATAAAATGAGTCATAGAATACCAGGTTGAAAGGAACAGCAAATATCATCTGGTCTAACCTTTCTTGGCAAGAGAATTTAACCGGTTGGCTGCAGAAATAGCTTCTCTTTCTTGTAAAGAGAGACATAAATCACAGTATCAGGGTCTGATCTCAAGTCTGTTTTGGGTGCATACACATATAATTTTGTTTTCCTCTCAGTAAAGCACTAAAAGCAATTGCAAAGCTTAGGAGAGCTTGAGAGAAAATGGATGTGGTAACATTTACAGCAGAAATTCACTCCCTGGTTTGCTAACACCAGACAGTCCTTTTCCAAGCATCCCATAAGTGTGTGGAAAATACCTTTCTATGGCTGATAAAATTTAGGATGCCAGCGAAGTCCTGCTCTCTGACCATGCCCCTCTCCTGGCTACTCCAAAAATTAACCCTGTCCTAGCCACAAGCAGAACAATCTCCTATAAAAGTGATGCAGTTTAACTGACCAATGTATATCATTATACATTGGCTCTTGAGGATTATTTTTCTACTTTCTAATGCACAGCTATGCTTAATTTCTCTCCCAAGTTTGCCCTCTGAGTTCAGGTCAGCAAACTATAGGTATCATTCTTATTCAAACATTTTGGTTATCTAAGTGATCATTAGGTTGGTCACAGATGTTTCACTGGGATATTAGCCTTAGCCATTAATTTTTCATTTATTTTTGAGCCTTTATTAATTCTATGCCTTTATTGCTATTTTTCTTAGTAATAAAAAAAGACAAAATGTTTAACAACTGCCAATTAATTTCCAAATCAGGTTTCAAAGCATGTTGTAGATTTGTGAATGAGGTAGGTATAATATTTTTGAGCCTGTGGACAAGAACTACACCAGCAGTGTGTTAAACCCAAAATCATCCATTTGTTCATATACTGCTGTGTCTGCAAAGTCATTCACATTTTTCAGGACATCTGTTCAAAACTTTCCAATATAAAGGGAGGAAAGACAAAAGGCAGACTGTCAGTAATCCGCTGAGAGGCTGCTCTTACTAGGTTTTGACAGTAGAGAGCTGCCACTTTAGAAATGTGGAAGAGAGACACCTGATATGGCAGACATTGTTGAGCAACATACAGTTCACTGACTCAGCAAAGGTTCTTGGAGTTCACAGAATCACTAGGTTGGAAGAGACCTTCGAGAGACCAACCACCTGTACTGCTGTTCCCCATCACTGAGTCCAGCCCATGCCCCCAACACCTCAACTAAACCAGGGCACTGCGTACCACATCCAGTCTTTTCTTAAACACATCCAGGGATTGTGACTCCACCACCTCCCCAGGCAGACAGCTCCCCACTAACCACAGTCTGAAGGAGCACTTCATTCTTCCTTCTTAACTACTGAATCTCTGTGTCACCCAGAGCATTTTTTACATAGAAAAGTATTCGTAGTTTTCATGAAACTCCTTTGACCGAGCCAGCAGAGAAGGGTGACCTAGCTACAGTTTGGTCCCATTGCAAACCTTGTCCCCAAGAGCTATGTGGGCATTACCTGCTTGGAAACACTTGCTGAAGAGCTCATACAACTCTGAATGACCAGACAGAAAGGTACAACACTTGCTTAAACGGCAGAGCTGTGCATTCCCATTCCCAGTCATTTAGATCTGATGGAGACAGTGGGATTATCACCGGAAGATAATCAGAGAACTTCTGCCAAGTGAGACTTTAGCAGTTCACAGAACAATTGAAAACCTGAAGCAGCACTTTGGAGGATGTAAGAGAGGATAGTTTTTTATTTTAAAGGGTTTAAAATTGTGTTAATGTGGTTTTGTACATTATTTAGTGACTGTTTAAAGAGTAATAAAATCTCAAACCTCCAACCAGTTTTGGGGATTTTTCATTAATTGGTAGCAGAAAGCACGCTAAATACCTTTTAAACCATATGGTTAAAAACACTGTTTCAAAATCTAATGAATAAATCTTTGTTTATATTCATTCACCAGTGCACAACCCACCTTTCTACTGAGTCTGGACTAGCTATCACAAGAGTCAGTGGGAAACAAGAAGGGGAAAACTCAGCTTGACTTTCAGAAATCTCAGAGCCAGCCAGCAGACATGTTCTTTGAAACTTCCCTGTACAAATGATGTGGAAGAATCTTGCTCTTTGCCTTTCCTATTTAAGTTTCCTACGCCTATACTCCTGTTCCCCATCACATTTGTTCTCCATCATCACCTATAATATGAAAGGAATACTATGCAGCACACTTCCGGCAATCACATGGGAGCTTTCAACATGCAGCCACTAGTTAATGTGCCAGAAAATCCTCCACCAGGATTTAACAGCACACAGGGTGCAAAGACCTGACAGGAACAAAGTCTTGCATATTTCCTTCTGCAAGGAAAAGCACTCAGTGCTGATTTCAGAGACAGCAGTGCCTAACTCCTAATTGCCACTGTTTCCCACTGAGCAGGAGCCAGTTTCTTCCTCTCATAAACTTTGCATAGATCCAGCTTTTCACAAGTCTTGGATCATGCTTAACTCAGAGAACATCACTTTTCCTTCCTTGCAATTAGAGTAGTACATACCAGGAAAAATAGAGCCAGCAGTTGTTTGCCTGCTGATGACAATGAAGGGCATGCTATAGGGATGGAGGAAAAGTGCTATAGAAGCCATCCCAAATTGGATGTTCTAGGTGGGTGTTCACTGTTTCTGCACCAAATACTGTCCTTCCCATCTCTGAGATTAATAATCCCTCATTTCAGTGAAAAGCACAGATTCTGCTTTCTGAGACCTAGACAAATAATTTGGATGGGAGGCTATTTCATGGCTTTTGTAGAAGCCTGTCATTTTTATAACGCCTTTGCATCTTAGGAATCTTACAGTCCATCATGTTGTTTTGAAAATGTTAAATATACATAAATGAATGCTTTTTTTTTATTGCTCACAGACAAGTCTGACTCACAGAAATCAGGTTTTCAATCTTCACATTATTAATAGCAGCCAGGACTACTGGCCCAAAAGAAATGCAACAATAGTTTAAAACAATAACTACAAGGGAGGTATTCCATGAAAGGAGAGGCAAGATATGCATCCCACTAATTCTATTTACTATTGGCTTCAATAGCTACGAGATTTTATTGACCTTTCTAACATTTGATGCAGTGCAGTAACCAGAGAGAGATAATAAAACCTACAGATTGGAAAGGCCTTAAGGAAATAGAAAACAAAAACGAAGGGAAGCCTTGTGTCCTTTATTCAATCTGTCAACTTCTACCTGTAAATTTGAGTTCATTTTACAGCTAAAATGAGCTCTTTATACAGAGCAAAGAGAGTCCCTTTACTATGCATAATGTCATAAAATTAATGGAATTCTGTACTGAAAGATAGGCACATATGATATTTCCTGTGATTCTCTTACCTTAATACACTGTGCCTCAAGAATTTGGGCAGAGAACATTTTATTGCTTAATCTTAACCAAAACTGGCTAGGCTATTCCAAAACAGGGGAGTTAAACTTTTCAGAAAATATCTATGCCCAGAAAACCTTCAGAATATCATCAACTAAAAATTTGTGAGAGCTACTATTTACTTAGCTATGGAAAGCCAAGACAGATGAAAATCAAAGTAGCACTTCTAAGATCCTTTTGAAATGTTTCTACTGAAGACTGTTATAAATATTTTATTGGGAGAATAGAATTTCCAACTGTCCCTTGAAAAGCTGTTGTGCTGAATTTAGAGATTCAATTCAACCATTAAAGTATCAAATGGAGATTTGAGTCCTGCTTTTATTGGAAATCAAAATGCAAGTTTATCCTGGGGACCCCCTAATGATGCCTCTATAATAACAGCATTTTGGAACTAGACTCAAATAGTTTATGCCACTCATCAAACTGATACAAAAAAAAAGAAGAGATTTAGTCTTGAAATAAAATAGTAATTTTTCCAGACAAAAAGATTGCAGAGAAGATTCCATTTTATTAATGATACAGAAGAGGGCAGCTGTTAACTTTGATTATATTTACAAAGTATGAATCAGTTTTAATTTACTAAGATAGGAAACCAGAATAAATTAATGATCACAATGTGGGGACATATGCAGATGATAAGGATGATTACAGCCCCTCATTTCAATTAAAATTTCAGCGTGTTGCTGCTGGAAATATCTATCAGGCTTAAGGAAACAACTGCAGACTATAATCAAAAAGTTTAGCAAGAATGGGAGAAAAGAATCCAAGATGAAAATAAAAGGTTCTGTAAAGAAGAAAATTGAAAGAGGAATCAAGGGCTCCATACCTGAATTCACTCTATTTGCCAAATGACAGTCTGACAGTTAAACTGCCATGTAGTTAAGCTTTGAATATATGCAAAACAAAGAAATGTTTATCCCTTATAGTGACAAATAAATATGTTGGCACTTAAGTCACAGAACCCAGACAAAGCATCCCAAGCCATGTATATTAGTCAAGTGATCATTTTGCAGATGAGGAAACAAGGACATGAAACTGAAAAATGTATTTGGTTTAAGGCCATAGAGAATAAATTTCTTTAAATTTACTGCAAATATGGGAAAAACTACTTCTCTCCAGCCTTAAGAGATACATACATACTGTTAAAATATTCTAGGGATTTCTTGTTCAATTGTGTTTATGCAGTTACTTTAAATGGTGTGATAATTTTTAGCATTTGCTATCCCATAACAAAATGTACAAGTAACAAAACAATGTTATTTACAAATCATCTCTGACTTTGAAACAGGGATTAATGTAGAACAGGAGGAAATTAGGGAGTGTTTTATATTGCACAGAAAGTAAACAGTTCAAATTTGCAGGAATAGGAAAAGACAGGTAAACACAAGTAAATCTGACTTTCTGAATTAATTCTGCAGGGTATGGACTTACATAATAGGAGAAAATTATATCTGCCTTTCTTTTCACTGTCTACTTGAATATTGATACTCTAGAGACCATCACAAGAAACTCTATAAAAGTCTATGAATTTCATTACAAATTTGCAATACTCTGGTGAAGCCAAATACTGTGAAGAAGAAAGCAGCAATCTCTGAACAGAACTGTAACATGCTGCATTAAAATCATTTATCTGCAGAGTAGTAAATTGATCCATCTGGCTGCAAACTGATTTGCAACAAACATAAGTATCTAATCCTGTCTGTCCATAAGAAAGAACAAGTTTTTTTTTTTCTTTTGGTGAAAATATCTGGTAGGAAAAGGTTGACTTTACGACTATGTCTGAGTAACTTTATTACCCTTTGCAGTAAATTGTATAGTGAGACTGTATGCAGATCACATGCATGCAGCATGCATTTCCACTCAATGCTTTCATTTGCCTGATGTAATCAGGTACCACTAAGTATTCTGTTGAGAATATATATGTATGTAGAATTACAAGAGATGTCACACAGATCATGGAAGTTTTACATCTGCCTATATTATTACTGACCAATTTTTTAAAAATGCATGTCTGGCAATATCAGTAAATTGCTTGCTCCCTCTGGTCTCCAACCTAATCCAAAGAAGCCAGATTAGAGTCAAAATAATCAGCTGTAACACCATAACCTGTTGTACCACTGTAACAGGCTCAGCCAGCTGGACAGTCCTTTGTCTCCCTCCCTGGATGCAGGAGGTATGCACACAAATCCTGTCAGACACACACATCATGCACAACACCCAAGGGTTCACCAGGTTTGGGTTATTTTGGATCAATGTATTATCCTTGTCAGACCCTGAAACTCATCATCTCTGGTCCTGACATCTACTCTGGGGAGCACAGCCAGAGGCTGCCATTCAGAAACAGCAATTTCCTCCTTCCTCTCTGCATGGATTTACTTTGGCAGCTATCTGTAAGCTCTACATACTGGGGAGTATAACCTAATCATTCCAGAAGAAGATTTCATTCCACCAATGACTTCTGTTTCAATCTACTCAGGTGTCATTTGTATACACATCATCTGTGCAGGGCATACCAATATTTCAAGTTTAGATTTCTGCTGCAGTCCCTCTCTTGGGAAAATGATAAAAGGTGCTCCTACCAGTATTGTATTAAGATTATGCCTACATAACCTAATTGTTTCTGAGGTAGCTAATTTCTTTTTGTTACTGCACAGGTCAGTTAAGGAGAGACAGTCTCAGAAAAAACTTATTTTATCACAAATTTATATTAAAGTAGAGTCTGTATGCCATGCACATGTGGTTAAAATTAGACTAATTAACAACACTCCATGATAGCTCATTAACTAGAAGCAAATGTAAGCTCAGTACCATCATGAAGTGCCAAAGGCCAGCTAAGGCAATATTCACATGAAAAATCAGGAACATCAAGGGATGTAGCTCTAGTACTGTTGATGGCAAAAAAGGATCTTACAGTATCTGGTTCAGAGTCACCACTGTGTAGCTGCAAGATTTGTCAGACATTCTTGAGTGTGAGGTGTTCATAGGCCAATTAAACTAAAGCCTTAGGGGATAAATATGAGAAAGCAGTGGAAAAAAAATATTTTTTTCTGATGCACTTCTCATAACAAGGAGAGGTATGACATAGTGCTGTACAGGGACTGAACATTTTTACCAGCATAGCAATATACTGGATAAACCAATTATGAGATTTAGAAAATAAGGAGGGTGTCAAACCCTATTGGCTTTTTGCTTTCAGAAGAATACCTAAGAAAATCTTCTATTTATATATTTGAATATTCTTATTTTAAGTCAGGAGGCTATAAAATGACACATTTCATCTTATATTTAATTAGCTAGCTGAAGCAAAGTATTGTGTACCCAATATTGGTTAAGGATTACTTAGGGGCACAGTTCAAAGCACTTAAATTATTCTATCAGTAAGCAAAATATATCCATTTGTATTCAATAATTTCTACTCATTCCTCTACATTTTAT
The DNA here is from genome assembly GCF_963513975.1 of Fringilla coelebs. Lineage (NCBI taxonomy): Eukaryota > Metazoa > Chordata > Aves > Passeriformes > Fringillidae > Fringilla > Fringilla coelebs. Next base: position 62,879,653 of record NC_140032.1, on the reverse strand, counting down.
ATAACTGTATTCACCATTAATAACCTTAATTAATTTTCTGATGCAGCCAAGACATTAGGAAACATATCTATAGGTTTTTTCCTTAAATGAAATTAGGATATTATTCTAACCCATTTCAGCTAATCAAAAAGATGATTTTAGCCTCTCCCTTTAATGAAGAAATGTATATTGCAGAAACACGACCAGTGTTGCACAGCCAGGGAAAACAAAGACAAACCAGTAGTAGCTTTTAGAAACGTGACACGAAATTTCATTCCAGCAATGCCACAGCCTATTAAGCTAGCAAGAAATATCTATTGAATCCAAAAATATTTTTTTTTTAAATTCAAGGCTATGTAATCAAAACAACTGCCAAAATGGAATGGGCTTAAAAGTGCAACTGCCTTGTAAAGTAGAAGATTCTCATCAACTTCAGGGAAGAGTCGTAATCAAGATTTTTAACATTCTAATTGATATAATGCACTGACTTATTTTGTATAATATTTCATGCACAGCATACAACACGTGAAATAGCATAGCAAAAGGCAAATTCTCAGGCAGTTGTGCTGCAGTCAAACCATATATTAGCTGTTTCAGTTATCCTGTACTAAACATGCCCTGTATCTACCTTGTACAATTCAGCATGGCTGAGTTGACCAAAGAAATTTCACAGGATCTTCTCCATATGTTTACCAGGTAGGTAGATTTTATACAAACAAAAAAAAACCAAACCAAGCCTAAAAAAAACCACAACAACAACAACAACAACAACCAAAACAAAACAAAACAAAAAAAACAAAACAAAGCAAAAACAAAACAACAACAACAGCAACAAAAAAAAAAACCACCACACACACACCCCACACCAAAATCAACCAAATCCAACACTTTTTTATTTGGCAATAATGCTTAGAAAACAGTAACACAAGGATTTCAATTCTCCTACTAAATAACAAATTCCATGGAAACCAGGACAGATGCAGAAGAATGAGATAGGAAGTATAACCCATGGTGGCTCAGCTACTTTGCTGGGTCCTAAGAAACCTACTCTACCATTAGCAAACTTGCAGATGACACCGAGCTGGGAGCGAGTGTCGATCTGCTGGAGGGTGGGAGGGCTCTGCAGAGGGACCTGGACAGGCTGGATAGATGGGCCAAATCCAACAATGTGAAGTTTAACAAGTCCAAGTGCCAAGTCCTGCACTTCGGCCACAACAACAAGCCCCTGCAGTGCTCCAGGCTGGGACAGGATGTCTGGACAGTGCCCAGGCAGAAATGGGGTACTGGATGGCTGCTGACTGGACATGAGCCAGCAGTGCCCTGGTGGCCAAGAAGGGCAAGGGTGTCCTGGGCTGTGTCAGGAACAGGGTGGCCAGCAGGAGCAGGGAGGTCACTCTGCCCCTGTGCTCAGCACTGGTGATGCCACACCTGGAGTGCTGTGTCCAGTTCTGGGCTCCTCATTTTAGGAAAGAATTTGAGATGCTGGAGCGTGTCTAGAGGACGGCAGCAAGGTTGGTGAAGAGTCTGGGACACAAGTCCTGTAAGGAACAGCTGAGGGAGCTGAGGGTGTTTATCCTGGAGAAAAGGAGGCTCAGGAGAGTCCTTATCCCTCTCCACAAGTCCCTGAAAGGAGGCTGTGGCCAGGTGGGGTCAGCCTCTTCTCCCAGGCAGCCACTGACAGAACAAGAGAAGACAGTCTGCAACTGCAGCAAGGGAGGTTTAGCTCCAGCGTTAGGAAGTTCTTCCCAGAAAGGGTTATTGGGCATTGGAATGAGCTGCCCAGGGAGATGGGGCAGTCACTGTCCCAAGAGGTGTTTAAGGAAAGAATGGATGTGGCATTCACTGCCGTGGTTTATTTGACAAGGTGGTGTTTGATCATAGTTTGGATGATCTCCTAGGTCTTTTCCAGTCTGGTTGATTCTGTATTCCTTTCCTTTAAACTCAGAAGAAAACAAAAATGCTTTGTTTTACCATTTTGTATGCTTGCAATGAAGAATATTTTTTTTATTAGAAATGGAATCTAAATCTCCATGTTCGTCACACTCAAAGTTCTGTCCTGTTTCTTTGGCTTTGTGGGGTTTATTTTGATTTTTTTCAGTAAGTATGAAAGGTTCCATATCAAAATACGTCTCTCCTACTAAAGATTATTTTCTAGAGTTTACTCAGATTTGAAACTTGTATCTATTCAGCCAAAACAATGTGTTTCAACAAGAACTACATTCTTTTGCTGTCAGGAAAAAAATCCCAGACTAATGACATTTCACTAACATGGAAGCAATTAGGCTCTACGATGGTTGGATTCCTGGGACTTTTACAAACTACCTGCATCAGCAAGAATAATTATTGATCTAGATATTAATTTATCAGGGGAGAAATATACAAGAATTCAAGAATAATAAACGTGAAATGTACTAACTGTTAAGATCAAAGAGAAATGTAATGTACACTAACATCATACTCAGCCATATCATCTTTCCCCAAAAAACTCAGAGGATCATGGACATTGCTGTTCTTCACAGTACCTGAAATTAAAGCCACTCCTGCTGACTGTTATCTGTAATGCTCTTATAGTACCACAAAATTTCTAACAGTCTTCCATGTGCTCTGCTATGGAAATGTCTGGGGAAGTTTGTGATTTTGAATGTCTGTCTTAGCAAGTATGGTTACCTCCCAGTGCAAGCATTATAAATTTAACACCACTGTGGTGTCCTTGGCTTTCACTCCAGATGTATTTCTTAGCACTGATTTTTATCCTAAGAGCAGTCTAAGAAATAATGTACTCCCAAGCCTCTGACAAAGTCTTTCTAAATGTGATTCTGTGTCCTCCTGTGTTAGTTGTGATTTGAAATGGCATCTCCCTTTTGTTCCATCATGGCAAATCTTCACTCTTGCATTAGTCTGGGCTTGGTTCACTTGCAGATCATAAGTACTCCAGCTTTCACACTTAGTCTAAAGCATTTAAAATGAAGATAACCAGTACTTTAAATATTAGTGTATCTAGTCAGAAATGCAATAATGGCTCAGTATTTAACAGCAACACCAAAGATTTTAGGGGATTTCCTCACCTTTCTTCTGTATTCTTTGTCCTTTTAACCACTATTTCATTCTTTCTTCATTTTACTGGTAATTGTCACATAGAGTTGCAAACATTTAGACCTGAGACCCGTTCACTTTTACACAGTTCTTGAAAATATTAATATGCCAAAATGGTTTTGTGCTATTTGATTGGGACAGTAGGGGAAAACTTCAAAGAGCTCTAACTCCTTTAGGGTTTACATACTTTAAACTAGCAGTATATCTGTATTGCTGGGGCGGGGGAACAACAGACCTTCAAATTAATATTACATTGGCAGCAGGTTTTTACAGACTATTTTCAGGACTGTGTGCTGACTCCCTAGCTTAATGAACAGTTTGATTTAAAGCTTAAAATTATTAAGTGTTCCTACCAGAGTCATAAATAATGCAGTTTATAATATTCCTATCCGGCATATAAAACTACATTTGTCTTCCATTAACAACACGCTTTTTAAGTAGCTTGACCTCTTCAGCTATATAAGAACATGCAATTAGTGCAATTTGTCACAGGTCCTTTACATTTTAATAAGACGTAATTAGTTGTCTGTTTAGTCTAATTAACTTTGAAACCCTGACAGTTCTTGCTCTCTGGTATAACGCACAGCTCCTTATTTGAATTGCTAATACTGCGCAGAGTGCCTCCATACAACAAGAAATTTAAATCTTTGTAAATCTGTGTGCCTTTACAGACTAGGCAGCACTGAAATAACCTGCCAATATTTGCAGTAACTTTTCTAAAGCCTTTTTTGTCAATCTGTGACAATATGGGGGAGTCATTAACATGGAGGAGTCAGTGTGGGGGCATTTAGGAAACAGATGGAATTATCATGCAGTACTATTAGACTCTATTAATGATCACACAACTGAATAATTCTGGTTTAGTCATACTTCTCATATTTCAGACATGATTTAACAAATGCATTACAGACTCAGCCCAATGGAGATGTACATCCTTTGTGTTCTTTGAAGTTAACCTGCACCTCATGAAGAATCGAGTGAAGTATCAAACAGATGGCCTCGATAACATGACATCTGAGTGATCACAGAAAGGTATTGGCTGCATAGAAGTAACATTGAACATTGAGGTAAAATCTCCAGAATAGGTAAAACATGTTAAAAGCTCTGATATTCAGATTTCAAAATTTTTTTCAGCTATATGATACGACAGTATATATTGATTTGAATGCAAATGATTACTTTAAAGTATGACAGATTTATTTTATATTCTCCTCAGGATTATTTTAATTACTTAGAAGACTGAATTTGCAGATAAATTACACAATTCAACTGAATAGCAAATAAAGTACAGATGTGTCATTGTGTCCTCTACTGAATAAAATAATTCTCTGCAAATATACTGTGAAACTTAATGATCTTCAGAACTGTAGAAACAGGAGAATGTAAGAATCTCTACAGAAAAAAAAAAGAGCATGCAGAGAACAGAAACCATTCAATGAAGTGCTGATTTATGATCATATAAAGCATATATAATACATTCAATGGAAGGTTTTGTGGGTTGAAATAATATATATATTTTTTAAACCTGACAAGTGGAATAATTTCACAGTCTCAGGTTTTGTGCATGGCTCTCCCAAAATGCCAAGTAAGGGGACATATAAATCTCACCTACTATAACATACAGACACTGACAGGGACAGAATGAGCACCAAAGCAAATATGAAGTAGAAATGATTTTTTATTACTTTAGGTACTTCTTGCTGTCAGATAAAAATGAAAGCATTACTAAAAATTTTGCAGAATGACAGCTATGCCTTATGGATAACTACTACAGTTTGATATATGAGGCAGAAAATGTGAAAAATATTGTGAAGCACCACCTTGACACAATGATGGAATGCCACAGGAAGCACACTAACTCCAGAAGAATCTAGTAGACCACTGTTAAATAAAGGAAGGAGACTTCAGGTCCAGCCAAAAAAACCAAAAAAGAAACAACTAAGCACTCTATCTTTCGAAGAACAAAAGTTGCAAAACTTTTTTAGACAGCTGCCCAGGTTCTGATGGTCTAGCTTGAACAGGATTATCCCTTGGAATTTCAATAGGTACAGAGGGTCTTGCAAACATTTGTATTATACCCTTTACAAAACATCAGAGGGCACAGGAATTCCAGCATCATAGATTTTGTGGCAACTGACAATGCATTTTTTTAAAAGCACTCAGAAAAAGCATGTGAAGGCTCAATAGGCACTAGCTATGTGGCTAAAGCAATTTAAAATAACTTTTATAGTTTTATTTGTCAAGTCTGCTCCAAGCCTGACTATAAACATTGAAAAGCTGAAAACGAGTAAGTACCAAATCCACTGAACATTAATTAAAATGCACATTTAACATCATAGACACATACCATAAACTAGATGGTTCTGTATGTTTCATACTCCAGTATTGTCCTGTGCTTCCCCTTAAAGCCAGGGCCCCATGAGAACCCCAGTTTGTGCTTAAAAGGAGTTTAGAGAATATCAAAGGGAATAAGGCCTACAAAATCTGGCCAAAGCAGAAAGAAATCATCTTACTAAGTTCAGAAAAAATGTAAGGTCAAATCCCATGAAAACAGATTTAGAAGTGTGTCAAATTTGTTACCAACTAATAATAAGTAATAGATCTCTGCTGGGGAGTAATGGGATTAAATATTGCACATGGGAGAAGTGAGAAGCAATCTTTCATTTAGACATGAGGAAAACTTATTTTTTTTAATCAAAGTATTGCAGACATGCTTAGAATCATAGAATCATCTAGACTGGAAAGACCTGTAAGACCTAAGACCTCTAAGATCTGTGAGAGGTGCTTTCAATATGTTTGTTTCAGAGCTCGTAAGCACTCGAGTTCATCTTTAGAAGATTTCTTCTAGCTCTAGAACCTTTCAAAGTGTTCTAATCATAGAAAGAAAAATAATTCCTAATAAGCAGCAACATTTGAATGGAGGCAAGCTTGGATCAATAGCAACTTAGGAGATATTATTCAGTTTCACAGCATTTATTTTAAGTGAAATAATTTTTGTGTGCCTATAAGGAAAAATCACAGCAAGAGTTTTTGCATTAGTCTATTCTAAATTAACTTGTGCCAGATGAGAAGGTCCAGCGAAGAATTTTGGCACTGTTGACAGTAGCTGACATGCAGGTGTGATTGATGTCTGCTTTCCCTCCAAGGATAAATGGAAAGCTGGCAAATGCCACATATACATAATGTCTCGAATTTTAAGCCAAATTAGTTTTCAGACATCCTATTTGACATTTCCCCCTCATAGTTCAAATTATTTCTTTGTGCATGTTGCGTGTTTATAGAATATGTTTTGCTGTACAGTCTGGTTTTATCACATCTCCTTTAGGCTTTCTCCAGGCAGCTGCAGTTATAAATTGGCCAAAAAGCACTGCTTGTACCAGAGATGAAATAGAGATTACTCCTGTCAAAAAAAAAAAAGTTAAAAAAAAACAGCCAAGAAAAAGAGAGGCCTTTCTATTGAGTCATTAGCAGTACACTGAATTTTTATTCCATTCACTCCAAACTGCCACCCAGGCTACTGCTTCTAACAGGTAGTAAAATCATAAAGGAGAACTTTGGTCATGTGGTAGGAAGCTAAAATAACAAAAGCATGGAAAGCATTTCAAAGGTCTCATTAGCATAGGGATGGTTCTGCTGCAGCAGTCTAATCAGGTCCAGGGAAGATGTGAGTTGTGTGACCTCAGGAATACAGATCTCAGGACATGAAAGATGCCAGTGGAGGTTTTACCCAGTATCTCCTGTGATTCTGCCACACTGCTGTCTCTGCTTTGTCATGTTCTGTGCCTGTTACTGAACAAAATAAAATGACTTATGCTTCAGGGCTTCCATCTATTCCTGCTCCTGTTTCATCAAATAGGAAAAAAAAAAAAAAAGCAGTTTATAAGCTTATGGGTTATCTATTTACTCCTGGGAGACATACAGAAAGCCTAGGGCAATGATTGTGTGCATTATATTTTCTGTTACAGTCACAACTCTGACTGCTATTTCTGTGTCTGTGTTACAAGAACTTGGTGAGCCAAGGTCTAGCTGTGAGTGGAAAATGAGGAGCTGCAGAAGTACCTGGCAATCAGCAAACAGACACTTGTTTGTTTAAACGCTGTTAAGCACAGCACATTGATTTGCACTCTGTCATACTCACATGTAAGTAAAATGGATAAAATCCTGAGTAAAGAGGGGGAGACTCCAGACACTGATCCCCCACATTGACAAGTTCAGGCTAAAGCATAAATATAACCAGCCTGAGTTTCCCCTTAAGTTAAATCCCTAGGCACGCTGAAAATGTTGGAAAAGTGAGAATTTGCCTACAGGCAAAACAGTTTGTTGGAACTGCAGCACTTCAATTAGAGGTAAGATGTGTGAGTAGCTGTAGACATCTCAGCAGGCATTGAGCCTGTCTTTCTATTTCTCCATCAATTAAAAAAAAAAAAAAAGGAATAAAAACAACAATAAATAAACAAAACCCACCAAACCCCCAGGAGCTGGTTATCTGATATCCTACAGACATCCTTCTTTTCAGAACATTCAATTAGGCTAACATTTGCATTTTCTTCATTCCTGAAAACTCCAAATCAGTCTTGGAATGGATATGGGTTCTTCTCTCAACATTTGGAGACTGAAGAAGCAGTGCTTCACAAGTTTTCCATTTTATGATCAAACTAACTTGCATCAACTTGTTTTACAGCAAACAACTTTAATGTAATAGGTGAATGTTTATATAAAATTCTTATTCCAGGGTCTCCTCTGAAATATTTCATTGAACTTTTCCTCCCTTAAGATTTTTTTAATCATTTTCAATGCATTGGTCATGACGCAAACTGTCCAACTTTGTCCTGGAGTTATGCCTTTGAAATACACACAATAACTCTGTATGAATAATACAAAAGGAGATATGAGGAATGAAGATGTTCCCAGCTCTGGCAAGTATTGGAATATTCAAAAATTGATAGATGCATTGAACACCCATTTATTTTAGATCAAATTTGTTGGTGAAGCCCTGATAGGATTCCTCTCTATGCTAGATTCTGCATGCTAACTATTAAATCCAGAAGAAAAAGCATTAAGGATCACTTGGGGGGACTGAAATTGCATCACAACAGATAATGTGATACAACCCTGCTGAAAACAAGCTGAAACAAAACTGCTTTAAGCTGTTGTAGTCTATCATTAGAGACAGATCTAAGCTGACATTGAATGCTACTTACTTTCATATCTATGTTATGCAAGAAACACCTTGATGTGAAGATGACAGTTTTAACTATAATCACCATCACCTTATTTCTCAAAACTAGATGAAAGCCTTAAATGTTGAAGCTCTCATTAGATACTTTCCATGTCTCATTGCCATACTTAGCTTTCCAGAAGTGCCAAAACAGAACCTTGGTTAACATCAGAACTCAACACGTAAATAGCACAAACTAGAAATCACAGAATAGCCTATCTGTAGATAGTAGAATAAAAGCAACAAATATCTAAATTCCATTGCACATCCACTACGTGCAACCACATAAATCTTAATTCTGAGTGACTGTATTGGCACAACTGCAAGGAGGTCTTTGCAACTTTCTGTTGATCACTAGCTTACAATTATTCTCTCCCATTTAGTCTAGAACTCCTGCTAACTAAAAGTACTAATCAATCTATCTATCAGAGGTCCTGGAAGCATTAGAGGAAAGCAGAACATACTTTAATTCTCATCATTTCTCTGCCACCCCACTCCTGGCAGATTAACTCTGGGAATCTGCAGAAGGGAAAGAAAATACACATTTTTTTCAAAACATTCAAATTCAAAGCACCAGTAACACGATAAGTGGCAAGAGGCAAACTGCTGCTGACTGGAAACACAGGATATAAAGCAATCATTCCTGTGTTATAAAATTAAACTGGGTCAAACCAACATTGTCCCAAGTTCACTTCACAACCCAGTTCAAAACTTCTTGACAATGACAGATGGCTCAGTGTCTGAGACCAGTACTAATGCATGCTTCAGATTACACCTGCCAAAATGATACTGATTTAGACAATACACTCTGAGGTGAGACTTTGCTTTTCATTTTAACCCCTTCTCAAAAAAAGTAAAACAATATTTTCCTTTAAGTAAGTTAAATGATAATATAGTAGTTCATACATGAATGAGCACCTGATCCCCCTTTTCTCCCCCTAAAAGCATAACCATTATAGAAATGAAAAGCATTATTAAAAACATTTACCTGTATTTCTCAGGAGAGCTGCAATGGATCAGAGATGGATATCTTTGAACTTATTTTGAATTCTACACAATGAATTTTTTATATATGGAAATCTTAATATTTGCTCTCTCTAGAAAAGCTTGGCTCATCAGCCATCCAACAGTCATTTCCTCGCCCTGAAACAAAACTTAAGGCATTTAATTAGTGATTATTTGTTCTTTACTGAGGCACACTTGCTGACTTCAGTGGGAGTTTAGTAGAGCAGGAACTGGAAATAAAATTGGGGGAAGATACTAACACCTGTTCACCTGGAAATAGTATTTGTTTTTTCTTGGCTTACTTTATATAGCTGCTGCTGAACAAAACAGCACCTAGTTATTAACAGAATATTGCATAGTTATTAACAAAATATTGCAAAATGAATAGTTTTTAAAATCCTCTAGAGAGATGAAGGAGAGGGGAGATACCTGATTTTCTTCTGAACTGTACATTTAAGTTCTGTTGTCAGACAGTAAGAGTCTTGCAGGATTTCAGCTGTGTCAAAGGGGACTACACAAATATTTTTGACATACTCAAAAACCTTTTGGATACACTGCACAGAGAAATTCAGATAAGTAGAAATTATAAAATGAACTTTATTATACATTTCTGAGTTTCCTACTCAAACCACATCACAGCAGCGACTCATAAGCACCCCTTCATTTCTTCTAGTGCTAAAAATTAGGGGCTTTGGCTCTTTGTTTCATTTACCACAGATTTCACTTTGGGCTTGGGGTCTCAGGAGAAACCTTTGGACTTTTATTTTGCAGGGACATATGGTACAGATGTACCATGGGTCGTTCTAGATTAAAGGTGTGTGTGTAGATAGATTAGATATAGATATAGATATAGATATAGATATAGATATAGATATAGATATAGATATAGATATAGATAGATACACATAGATACACACATATACACACATCAGTTTTTTGTCATGCTAAATAAGCAGACTTAAGGACTTCTTGTCCTTATTAATCTTAGTTCCTTAGTAAAAAGCTTTACCTTCAAATGGTCCTCACTTCTGGTTTCTACTCTGCACATTCCAGTTTCTTTCTTCTCAATGTAACAGGTTGTTTCAGGAAAAGAGCAATACAAGCAAAGCATTAATATACCACAAATGTCCTTTATAATATAGTTCTCCAAAAACAATCAAAACAAAACTTCTTTAATCCAAACACTTTTTTTTTTTTCCTTCATGAGCATGCAGATATCTCAATATCAGTTCCCTGAGATCTCCAAGTTGTTTGCTTATACTGTTGACTGACAAAAGCACCAACTCTGCCCCTGCAAGTAAGCACAACAAACTGGCAGGTTTCTAAATATGTGTGCTACCTGTCAGATTTTGAAATAGAAATTCAGCACAAACCAGGGATAGTGTACCTTGAACTTTACTACCTTGAAGGCAGTAAAAGACAATAGGAAGGTCTGAGTTATTTCTGTATCTGCCTATGTTTCTGTTCTTGGCATTTTCAGCTATTTTCATTATATTAAAAGCACCAGACACCTGTGCAACAGAGCAATTTGCAACATAAAACTTCTGTTTTTCTTTTCTCCCTGCTCACGTATTGCTTCCTTGTTCATGAATGTGGCTTCACCACACCATATTGGAAAGCTTACTGGCTAATTTCAGCCAGTTTCTTTGTAAAGTATTTTTATTTTAAATTATGCTCTTTCTGCTGATTCTGTCCTGCAAGCCACAGATGGCCAATTACTCATTTTCTCAACAATTCAGTCTAGATCAGGCTGAGATCTCTTTGAGAAATCACCAAGTCCTTGAAATTTCAAAGTTTGGCAACTGAGCTTCCCATCTCAAAAGGTAATAAGCACTCTTTTGTGTCTTCACGGATTTTACAGCACCACTGCTGTGTATTCTTAACATGAAATCACTTTTTGTGTAAGGCTGAAATATAAACTTACCTTCCAAACAGATGCAGAACCTAATAATAATCACCTAAATTACATGTCATCAGAGTTATGTTATGTTTGTACATCTCTGGAAATTAGCTGATAAATAAGGAAAAAAGAACAGTTCGCTTGGTCTATTTTGTCTGGCCAGATAATTGGCCAATAAATGAGGATAAAAACCAACAGAGAATTCCAACTGCTCATTGCTTAGGCTCCTAAGAGGCTCCAATCTTGTATGATCATCACCCAACACACTCCCTGGACCATGAGCAATCCAGAAAAAACATGGATCAAGGACAGAATTTATGCATTTCAGAGTTGTATGGATGAACTATCATTGACATAAGATTCTAGTGAATTTGAATTAAACCAAAAGGGAGGGTATTTGTGGATGTAGGGAAAGAATTTGGTACAAATGTAAAAATGCTTGATGCGCAGAAATTCCTGCAAATATGCTGAGTTATTTCTTCAAACTTCACTTTGTAAGTCAGTGTGAGCAAATATCTTGACTGTGTTAGCAGGCAGATACAGGACTTAGTCAGAAGGTGTAGCAGTGCCTGGAACAGGCAGCACAGAAGTGGTGTCTTACAGTTGTTCTTTACTATGCAAGTTTGCTGCAGTTCATAATCTTTCTTTTACCAATATGAAGACTTTTTAAAAGAGATGGTGTGACTGTGTTCGCAGGGGTCACAGGATGAGGGAAGAGATGAGAAAGTTGACTCCATGTTTCAGAAGGACTGATTTATTATTTTATGATATATATTATATTAAAACTATGCTAAAAGAATAGAAGAAGGATTTCATCAAAAGGCAGCTAAGAATAGAAAAGGAATGATAACAAAGGCTTGTGTCCAACCAAGACAGTCTGGACAGCTGGACTGTGATTGGCCATTAATTAGAAACAACCACATGAGACCAATCACAGATCCACCTGTTGCATTCCACAGCAGCAAACAATCATTGCTTACATTTTGTTCCTGAGGCCTCTCAGCTTCTCAGGAGAAAAAATCCCAAGGAAAGGATTTTTCAGAAAATATCATGGCTACAAGATGATAGCTTTCATTTCCATCACCCACTTCAACCTACCGAGCTGAGTTGTTCCTGGTTGTATATAGTCACTCCACACAAATAAAGAACAGCTGCTACACACAATTTTTAGAAAAATGTCTGAAAAGGAACACAAAGGCCCTGTCAGCCATTTCTGTCTCCTAGTAGAATGAATTAACATTGATATAAGTTCTCATTTATTTAATCCATTAAAAAAAAAAGAAACAGTTTTATGTGAAGCTTTTTGGTGGGTTTGGGTGTTTGGATTTTTTTGAGTTTTGATTGGTGGCTGTTGTTACTTAACCAGATCTTTTCAGCTAATTATATTCCTGAGAGATACTCAGTGCTAGCAGATGTTTTAGGGATTCACATAAATCACCTTCCTTTCCAGTCCAAGTGAAATCCTACCACTTAACACTACAGCAGGGTGTTCTTAATCCCTTTCTCTAAAATTTAAGAACATAATCTATCCAAGCTAGGCAATACCCATACTCAAAGCTGACAACTGTGCTACAGTGCTGAAGTGATAGGAGACTACTATGCAAGTGACAATCTCCTATCCACAAAAGCCATCAATGGATGCCTCCGTGAGGCTGTAGAAGAAAACAGCTTCTGTTTCACACTAGACTTATGAGATAGTAGATCACAGTGGCCTTATGTAAACCACTCCTCAGCTCTTTGGACATCATTCAGTAGTTGATTTCATTAGGGATTTATCAGAAAGGAAGCTGTTATTGGAAAATACTTCTCAGTTTTTTATCACTTTCATCTTTAGGAAGCAATGGAAAAACAGGCACTAGTTTCTACACGATCCAGATCTGTCATTTCCTTGACAGAGGAATTGACTTGAAATTAGAAGCTGAATGCTGAATTCAAACTCTCCTTTCTTCAATGCCTTTAAACAAACCTCTTTACTTCCAAAGTTATGAGCACCATTTGCAATACCCCATTGTGTACTCAGAGGGTCACTCCTATTTCACCCCAGGCATGGAATTCCAGAGTGAAACCAAGATTCTTTTGTTCTGGGTAGATGCAAAGGAGAAAATACCAAGAAGATGTTCTCAAGAGGTAAAGAACAAAAAATCTACTGGCAAAGTTCAGAAAATTAAGGAACACTGGCAATAAGAGTGCATACAACGTAACATCACTTATTGGAGCATAGACAGCCCACTGGACATAGAAAATCTTTAAACTCATTTCATGTTAAATTCTGTGGGAAGAGACTTAGAAGAAGAAGAAGCAAGAGAAACAGGAAGACTTCTGGAAAGGAAAGATATAGAAAAACAGACATAGCTACCAACTGCTGGGTTCCTGTATGTAAAACTCCAAGAATGAAGGCAGGGTTAAAGGACAACATGCTTACCTCGTGGTGACCCTTCTTAAACCTTTTTGGCCCATCCTGGACCTTCCTCTTTGGTGGGATTTCTGCCCACTTGGCCACTCAGGGGCTGGGTTAGGCAACACTGGGGCTGCTTCTAGAGTGTTCTGTTGGACAGGCACTGCAGGACTGGGGGCTGTTGAGGGCAGGGCACAGCCACACCCAAGCCAGGTCTGACCCATCCCCTGTCACACATTCCCAGCGCCCAGGATGTCTGAGAACAGATCCCCTTTTGCAGTCTCTGACAACTCCCCCAAGCCAAACTGGAGCAGGAAGCTGAATTCAGAATATAGGAAGAGAGCACCTGGTATTTATAACTTTGTGGGCTTCCTAGCATTTCACTCATTGGAAGTATGCCTTGGAATTAAAGGGTTTGAAAGAGAGTTTATTGTTTACCACAATGACCCTTGAGAAACTCTACATCCCAGCACTTCATCAAGGTGCTGCAGTGTGAGCTGCCTAGATTTCAAGAACATTCTAACCAGGATTTAAATATTTATGCAGTCTTTTGCTTCAAGATTTCTAATGTATTTACCAAATTAGCATAATATAAAATAACTGTTGTTGTTTTGTTGTTGTTGTAATTGCTAAAAACATAATACATTTATTGGTTTGATTTTTGCCAGGAAAGCAATTGTGATACATTATCATTCCTAGAACTGTTACAGGAATTGCAAATGCAAAACATTCTCCAGAGTTATTTGCTTTTTGCAATAGGCAGAGACACATTTTCAGTGTCAAATTACTTTTGACATGTAATGTGAAAACCAAGCTACCTTATAGTTAACTATCTTGGGGTAATAATGATAGAGCACCAAAGCATTTTATTTCTAGCAATGGATTTTTTGGGTTGCCTTAAGTAAATGAAAATACATCTTATGATCAATACCTCCTTTTCACTGGAAAATGTCTTTTATTAATCAGTCTTTGGTCTGTTCAAGAGCTGAATCCTCTGCACATTCTGTTTGGGATTGGGGTTTTTTTACAGGAGAGCTAGCTAAAATATTAAGATATTTAAATACATTTTCCAGTTATTTTTAGCAGTGGAAGAAGTCTTCCAAACAAAACGTTTGACAAAGTATGTTTCACACCAACATAATGCATGAACTTGTGCAGAATATGATTTGCTTTGGTGAAAACTCCAGCCATGCTCAAGTTATACCTCATGTCCCTCATTGTCATTGGGAGTACCCAGTCTGAAGTTTCTAACTCTGTTTTTGAAAGCTATTAGACGTCAAGCAGCTGAAGTTATTGATCTCCTGTAAATTCAGATGTCTTCTATGCATTTGTATTCTATCCTGGTCTGAACCCTACAGTATTTGTTGTACCTTAACGAAACAATTGGTAAATAATCAGCAAGATTTGAGGTAGGACCACAGGCCAATATTCAGACAGAATTTGCCATTGAAGACTGTAAGGTTCTGACTGATGCAATGGAGCACTTGGGAGTTGCTTTCTAAGCAAGGCACTGCTGGAAGCACAAAGAGTGGCAGAGAACAGGGCCAGCTGAAGGCAGCAGTAATACGTGTGCAGAGACATGACATTATGTATACACACCACCGGAGCAGTTCTTAAAGAATTCATTTTATCCAAGTGTTGAAACTTCCACAAGGACACATTAGGCAACAAATCAGTGCCTCAAGGAAAAAGTGTTATACTTTGAGCTTCATTAGTATTGAGATCAGTTAGGTGCACAAGGAACTTCCTTTGCCTAGGAGAGGACAAATTAAGAAGTTGGGCACTTAGAATGAAAGAGGTATATAAATTAGCTATATAATATTTGCACACAATGTTCTTTATTTGTTAGGGCACCAATTTTAATTTTAAAAAAAATTAATTACCATCCTCTTTTGATTGTTTCTTCCATCAGTGTTTACTGCAGCTACAAAACAGATTAATTTCATATTTTAGCAGCATAAGCCCAGTCAATTACCAGATGACATCCATGTGCTGTCTCTCACAAATGAGCAGTTCCCATCAACAATTTTAATTTATTCCTATTTCACACAAAATTTGTTACTCATGCAAATTATCCAGCCTAAAAGTTCACTGGGCCTGTGCAAGACCATCAACACTACATCAACTTGCAGAGGATTGCCAACAGATACTTGAGTTATTTCATGTGAGCAATAATTCTTTTCTGACCCAGTCTGTGTTGTGAACAATAAACAATACACTCTTGACCCAGTTTGTGCTGCTTTCTCAATCAGTAGCTATGGTTTTAATTAGCCATTGCTTTCACAGAGTTTTAGTTTGCTTTTTGGTTTGCTCTTTATAAATCAGAGATGGCATACAGTCTAACCAACCAAACCACTGAAGCAGAGGCAAAAGGAAGCAACTATATCTGTTTATGTTAATCTCTTCAGAGACCAGGATTATTTGGATTAAAAGGAACAGCCATTCAAATAGCCTTTTCCTCATCCAGGGACAACTAATAATCTGACCAAAAATATTAGACCATTAAAAGAAAGTCAACTCTCTACTAACAAAGAATGTGTTTCAACTGCAGAAAATCCTTTCCCCCATGGAAAAAAAATAATTTCACCAGTTTAAAACAAGATTTAAAGTGTGAATAACACATTGACACATGGTAAACTGGGTCAAATTTTAAATATACTTCATAAACCAATAAAAATTCTCCTGAAAATGAAATGCCAAGTGTCGTGGTTTGGCAAACACCAAACGCCAAATGGCAGGCCCTCACAAAAGTCATTCACTTACCCTCTTTCATTACAGTTGGGCAGAGGAGAGGGAAAAAATGAATGAAGGGTTCATGAGTTGAGATAAGGACTGGGAGAAAAAAACATTCTAGGGGCAAAACGGGTTCAAATTTAAAGGTATAGAGGAAATTTATTATTAACAGAGTCAGAGGAGGATAATAAGAAGTAAAACAAGTCTTTAAAACACTTTTTTTCCCATCAGCCCCTCCCTCCTTCTTACCAATAGCACCAAGGAGACAGGGCAGAGGGTTTTGGTCAGTTCATCACTCAAGATCTTTTTCCATTCATTCAGGGAGAGGATCTGTTCCCTGCTATGCCGTGGGGTCCTTCCCATGGGCAAACAGTGGTCCCAAAACAGTTGTGGTGTGGGTCACTCATCCACAGGGTGCAGTCTTCCTAGGATAGGCTGCTCTGTTTTGGAAGCAGGGGCCCTCTCTCTCTATCCCTGGAAGCAGGGGCCCTCTCTCTCTATCCCTGGAAGCAGGGGCCCTCTCTCTCTGTCTCTGGAAGCAGGGGCTCTCTCTCTCTATCCCTGGAAGCAGGGGCCCTCTCTCTCTATCCCTGGAAGCAAGGGCCCTCTCTCTCTGTCTCTGGAAGCAAGGGCCCTCTCCCTCCATTTGGGTCTCCCACTGGGTCGCACCTTTCTCTGGCATCCACCCGCTCTGCTGTCAGCACTTTTCCCATGGGCTGCCATTGGATCTCTGCATCCCCCACGGACTCCATGCATTACAGGGGACAGTTTGTTTCACCATGGCCCTCACTGCAGCTTGAGAGAAATTTCTGCTCCAGCGCTTGGAGCATCTCCTCCTCCTCTTTCTTTTCTTCTCTTACATGTCCTCACTTCCTCCTCTTCTCTGACTAGAAGAAAAACTGCTGCTTGTAGGTACCATTGCCAACGAGTTCCACCAATTCAAAGATTCTTGCAAGATGCTAGAGCGACAATGTTAAAGGTGAGTAATGAGATGATTGGGTCTTGCAATTAAGAGATTAACATTGTGTGCATGTTAAGAGCAGTTTTGTTGATGTCTGGTTATATTGTTATAGTTTGTTGATCCTCTGTTCTCCCCATATTCCCCTTTCCCCACCCTGTATTGTTGCCACCGGGCAGCCTGGGTTGTCCAGGACAGGTAGGGAGAAGGTGCCTACCTGTGTCCCTGGCAAAGCTCGTTCCTGGGGAGGGGTGGCATGACAACACATGACCTCCAATCAAGTTTCAAGAAAGTACCCACCAATAAATGGCAAGCAAGGGTTGTCTGACAGACTTTGGGACGGGT
This sequence comes from Fringilla coelebs, assembly GCF_963513975.1. Taxonomy (NCBI): domain Eukaryota; kingdom Metazoa; phylum Chordata; class Aves; order Passeriformes; family Fringillidae; genus Fringilla; species Fringilla coelebs. Next base: position 62,862,027 of record NC_140032.1, on the reverse strand, counting down.
CATGGTGGCCTGATGTAACCCCAGGGATATAAAAGGCGGAAGCATTTCGTGGATGAGCTCATGGATGCCAGGTCACCTGCTCCCAGTGCGCGCTGTCCTTTTTCCCTATTCAGTCGTTTGTTGTATTTTGTTGAGGTTTTTAATAAACCCTTTAACTTTTTTAAGTGAGCAGAATTCCTCACAGCCGGGAAGTTGATCTCATATAGGTTCCATGTCAGGGAGGTGCTCGTGATGCTTCCGCTGCCGGCTGGGCAGCCCTGCCACCATGGCACGGGCAGTGGGAGCTGCTGCGGCACTGGCGCTGTTTAATGCCTCTCTTCACCCAGGGCACTGGGAAGGAGAAGCTGCCACCCCTTTCCCTACTCTGTTGTCCACAGTGCAGCTCGCTAGGCAGGCAAGGTGCACCACAGGCTGTGCCAAGATGCAGCCTCAGCACCTCCCCACCCTTGGGAAAAACCTGCGGGTGCGCTGTTCTGGTTTTCTTCTTGAATATGCCATCACCGAGGTGTTGCCAACCTCCCTCACCGGGCCAGCAGCAAGTCCAACTTCTGAGCCATCAGAGATTGGCCCTGTCCAACATGGCCAAAGCTTTTAGCAGCTCCTCACAGAAGCTACCTGTGTCCCTCCCCTGCAAAACCAAAAAATCAGGCTGTGCCACATCAACACACCAAGAAAAATGGAAGATGATGAAGACATCTCAGCTAGAATGTAGTGTCAAAACTGCAGTAAAATAATTTTAAAGCTGTCTGTAAAAATGATGGATCTGTATGTCCAAGTACTCATGATTTAAAATCATAGCTATTAAACAAAAGTGCTTTTTTTTCTTTTTAATGAGTACCTAACTCATTAATAAGTTAGCTACTTAGGTTTAAAGTTCTTCAGTCTAACAGAAAGTAAAACAGTATAAACAGCTCCTAAATGGGCACATTACAGTTATATTTCCCCTTCAAGGACTACTAACTAGACAATAAAAAGAGAGGGCTGACTTCACAAAATAATTCATCCTCCATATCAAAGGCTAATTCAGCTAACGTGTTTCTTTATTTTACAAGTGGGTATGGTGCCCTAGTGACTTCTGACTTTCAGAAACTGCAACATTTGAAACTGCAACTGTCCCATTTCCTCCCATTCTCTCTTAGGCAGTGTCTGTACTTCTCACTGGAAGAATTTTTATCTAAACAAATATCTAGCACTTTATTTGCCTTTGAAAATATGTTCTGATGAACATTTATTGTTATTACTATTACTATTACTATTACTATTTGTACCATTTTTATCCTTAGCACGAATACCAAAGTAGAAGCAAGCTCTGGGTTTATTCCATGCCTTAGCCACCTACAGACTTCCTAACTGCAACTTTCAGGGCCTACTTCCAAAATCCTGGGCCAAAAATGAAGCATAATGTAAAATTAGAAAGTTTGAGTCAAGCCAAGATTTCACTTATTGTGATGGATTCTTTATTATAACCTCTGAATTATCAAAGAGAAAATGGAAAATCATAGATTTCCCTTTCTGATTTGGAAGGAACCCATGAGGAATAAAATAAAAACAGTGCCCTAATCCTAATCAAAACTTGAGCAGTTTCATTGCTATGTCCTTCCAAGGTTGAGTAAAATAAAAGTTGCATACACAACTGGCCAAAATACTGTTTTATTCAAACACACTCCATCCTATTGCATTTAAGAGCTCTAAATTCAAAATCTCGGCGTTTCTAGGGCTTGGTGTGGCATTCCCTGTGGGGCAAGTATATTTATATATCTATAAATGCATGTGTTTACACATTAAGAGCAGAAGATAAGTATTCAGCAGCTTCCTTTTATATCAATGTGATTTCTAAATGCATTGTCAAAACTATGATCAAGACATTCAACTGTAGCAAAATAGGGTTTAAACTGAAGATTGGGAATACTTCTAGGGACAAATTTGAAGTAGAAAATCTAAGTTTAGTACAATCGTTCACTTGAAATAGAATTTCATGTTATATACAGAACAGACTCTGAGAAAGCACTTTTGTGTCTGACTCAATTAAATATTTCGTACTACAATATCCCAGCATCTCCTTCACTGGAAAAGGATTATTTCAGATTACAAATGACAATTTCAAAATTAAATTTAACATCAGTATGGAAACTGTGACACTTGTTTCCAGAATAAAATTATCCATTTCCATAGCTTTTTAAATTTCCAGTTATTCTTGAGTCAATACCACATTTTTATACTAAAATCACTAAAAGGCTGAGAAACATCAGTTTGCTTCCTACCCAATACATTTTATAACTGGTTCAAAACTGCTTAGGGATAGAAATAATTTTAACTAGGGTTGAGAAGTGAATTGAAGGACTGCTTGTTGAGGGCAGGGAATGATATGAACTGCCTCTATACATGTTATAAAGGCAATACAGAGCTTGAAAGTAGGTAACTACAATTCCACTGCTGAAATAAAGGTAGTTTAAGGGCTACTGTTTATTGTAGATATAAATCAAAGCAGTGAAAAATGCCTATAGTGCTATCAGAAGCCATCAGAATTATGAATGTAGATGATGAAGTAAATACACACACATATGACTCAGAGGATTTCTTTCACTTCCCCAAGCATCCAGAATCATGACCAGGAACTAACCTGAAGTATTTCTATCAACAACAATTGATAGAAGTTCAAACAGCTCACATTTCTCTTGCATATGTGCAGTGAAACAACATGAGGCAAAATGCAAAACAGAAAATACCCTTCAGGTAAGAAGGAAAAAAAGTCTTCACTGGAGTAGTCTGTGGTGAGCATCCCTTAATAGGAAAAAAGCACTTAAGATTCAAAAATGTTCATTGGTTGAAATGAATGACAACATTCAGAAGGTTCTCAATCAATCAGAGAGTTTTACTAATAAATTATGTGCTTGACATGGAAATTGGTATGTTAGGCCCTGACCTACTATATAGGCACAAGGGAGTGGGTTTGGGATAAAACAGAAGGGTAAAGGGAAAAGAGAAATTAAGTTTATGGCAGGAGGGTTTGGATAAAGGTGTAGGGTGGAAGGGAAAAGAGAAATTTTACAGGTTATTTAAAAAGGGGGAGATTAATTAGAGAAAGGGAAAGAGAAAGGGGGGAAATGAGAAAAAAGAGGCAAAAAGGGATCACCAGCCCTTGCTCCAGTGTCAATCCAGCTGATGGCATGCCAGTCCTGGTCTCAGCATCAGTCCAGGCAAAAAGTGCCAATCCAGCTGCATCAGTCTGCCTGATGAGATGTCCAGGGGCTGGAGGGCACCACTCAGGTGTGGAGTGTTGTATGGGGTACCTCTTTATGGACAGATTTCACTGTCCCAAAGACAGGTTTCTCACTTTCTATGCTAATAGCTATCATGCATAGTCTGTTCTTTCCCATCTTTTGGGCATGGGTTAAAGAGCTTCAGGGATCTTGGATCATCCCAGTCCTGCCTTACAGTCCATGTCTACTTCCTGCCAATCATTCCTGCACTTCTGCTCTACTGTGTTATGGGTCTTTCCTGAGAAAAGTGCTGCCCTATTTCCACCTGGCCTCCCTTCTCCAGCCAAAACTTATTCTTTCTCACAGGATTTTAATAACAATTGTCCTTGGTGATTACCAACCATCCTTGTCTGTTATTACTAAGAGTTCCTTGGCTCCACAGCCACCCAGTTATCAGTACTCAACACACACATTTGCCAGTTATTTTCTGGGAGCTGAGAGCTTGAAAAGATTTTACTTTGGACCAGTTTACTGGGCCTCAAAAGAGTTGGCCTTAGTCACAGTAATTTTCCACCCTGGCCAAAATTCAAGTTGGTAACTTTCATTAATGGTTTGGCAACAGAAATATTATTCTGCTTGGGTTATTATTCAGACAAAAAAGAGTTTGCAAGGTTGCTTGTTAAAAGCCAGGTGCTCATTAGACAGCACTAGTTCCTGGGAGCAGACAGTGTTTCTGATAAGCTGGAGAAGGGCTTTGTCCAAGTGCAGTTTGTGGAGGCTGAGGCCTAATGAGAATTTCTCAGATAACAGTGCAGCCTGAGGGAGGATGTTGTGACTAAAGGCAGCTTCTCTAGGTTTATACCTGATCTAACACTAGAACAGCTTTCCCAGGGCAGATAAGGAAATCCCAAATTTTGAAATTTTAAAGTTCAACTGACAAAGCTCTGAGCATTCTGACCTAATTTCCAAATTGTCCTGTCCTGAGCAAGAAGTTGGACCACAAAGTTCTCTCTAACAACCACCTTTCTCTAATTCCAAGATTGGTATTAACTTGAAAAAAAAATGCAAATACCAGCATACAGCACATTCCAGCAGGTTGTTACCAAAGCAGCTCTGAAAAAAGGCAACAACTTGACAGAAATAGGAGGAAAAAAAAATCAGATCTTTTTCTCTCCAGCTGATTTGTCTTAATTTTCCCAGAAGAATTTCACTATCTGTTATGAGAGGCCCATCATTTGCTTGACTTTATTTAATTGGAACTGCAACAACAGAGCAAGATCTCTCACCTTTTTCCTTTCCAAGACCTGCTTTCTTTACACATTTTCTGGGGAAGAGAGAATTGTTGAGGAAGAGAGGAACATGTAGCAGAGTTGGAACACTCCACAGAAGGTTGGGCATTAGGCCCTGTTTGGCATTTGCCCTCAGAGCAGTACCCAGTGGCACCCAGGCTCCACTGCAACATTAACCCACTGCAACATCTGACTGTCATGTGGCATGATTCTCTAATTAATTGTCTCCATTATTTGCTACCTCACAGACCTTTAATTAATCTGACAATTTCACCAGTAAGGATTTTACATCAATGTGTGGATCAATCATAAAAACATAAAGTAGCCCTGGCCCCCAGGTGACCATGGCAATGATGGCATTTCTCATTGATCTCTCCCCATTAGGAACTTCATTTTGACACCTTGTCGCATCCCTCTGTAAAAGGGGGAGTTGGGGAGGACTCAAAACTTTTATAGACTTCTTGGATGACAATAAAGCACAAACACAATATTATATCTGAGAACCATTTATTGATAAAGAAGGAAGAGTGTTGCTATGAAGAGGGACAGAAAAGAGAGCACAGAGAGAAAAAGAGAAACAGAAGACAGGGACAGATCATTACCGCTGTAGCCCGGTGCCCGGTTAGCGTCAGCTCGGCAGATGGAGCCATGTGCGCCATGCAGCTCCCGTCGTGGGCTGGAGCAATTTCCAAACAGCAGCAGGCTGCCTGTCTCTTCCACTGGCAAAGAACAGGCTGCTGTGGCTGCGGGTGCACTCCTGGAAAAGCTGGGGGTTGGCAGGGTGGGCGCGGACTGGCTGCAGGCCAGGCGGGAAGAACAGCGGCGGCGGCGGCTGTGCCTAGGAGCGGGCGGTGTCTGCTCCATCACGGAACCAGCAGAGCACCAGGTCGGCACGTCAGTGAGCTGCTTTTGGGGGGCATCAAAGCAGGGCAGGAAAAATGTGGACAGGGAAGACAGCCAGGGAAGAAGCAGGACCACAGCGAGAAAAAGGCAGTGGGGGAGAAGGGCCAGTCTAACCCTGCAAGTGAACTCCTGCTCCCTCCAAGAAACCTAAGGGAAAATGGTGCTTGGTTGTGCCACAGTTAACTGCTTTTACGTGCCAAGGTTCCTCCCATAGTCCGATTTCCTGGGCATTTTTTTCTGGGCATCCAGGGCTCTGCTTTGCTGGCAAGTGGGGGGTTTCTTGCAGCCCAGTTCTGGGAGCTTTCTCTGCCCTGACTGACACTTCAGAAGAAGTCTCCAAAAGGACAGGGCTGCCAGCATGTGTACAGCCCCTATAGGAATCCTTCACCTCATGTATAACGCGCGTTGAGGCATAAATAAAAATCAGATTGGTCCGCCTCACCACCCCATGAATCAACATTTTTCATAATGATAGGAGCAGAAGAAAAGAGAAAGACATGGAGAGAGACAGAGAAAGGCTAGGGGTATCTATCAGCTTGGAATTTTTAATATATTTAATATCATGTAGCAACAGAACCATACAACTCACAAATAAATTCAATATTCTGCATAGTCATTTTGGAAGCCTGCTGGACTTGAGTACTAAGTTCTTTATTTTGACTTCACACTCAAGTCCAACATGCTATTCCACCTCCAAAACATAACAATAGCAACAAAAATAATAAAGGTTATTAACGCTGTATACAGTTATCCTGTACTACAAACACACTGGTTCTTGGTCCTTTTGAAGCCAGGAACATAACTATAACATTAGCATGAGGAAATAATTCACCTGGAATTATTTCTACCCCTACTAACACATATTGTTTTCTTTCTGATCTCCTGAAGTGTTCAATATAATCAATTTGTCAAGTCTCCCATAGTCCTTGACCTCCTCCTAGATGTAGTGCAGGCTCCTCTAAGGGATGTCTCCCAAGCTGGACTCTACATTCCTCACAGGCTGGAATATATGTCTTAAAATTCTCTCTCATACCATGCCAGCCTCAGGCACGAACCTCTACATACAAATCTTTTGCCCCAGAGCAGCTTCATTTCACATGCAGCCACTCCAGGGGGTGTTCCCAGTTGTCAGCTACTGCCTCCCGGTTAAATGGAACGAGTCTGGTCAGTTCATCTGTCATTCCACTTGGCCACTGGATCATCCCCTGTTTGGTGAGTGGTTATCCATACTACTGCAAAGTCACCTTTCTTAGCAAATGCTAAGACGTTTTGGCACTTCTCTTCCTGCCAAACCAGGAGTCCCATTTACCTCCCACTTACTCTCTTCCCAGAACTGAAGTTACTCAGTACAGCCCCTAAAGACACCAAAGGAATTTGTATGGATGGTGATAGGAGAGAGGAACAGACATTCACGTTTGAAAATACGTCACACAGCCACCAATTCTCCAACCTGGGCACTATCTTTGCCTCCAGTGACAAGCTGTTGCTCAGTAGTGCTCTGAAAGGTGGCTGCCACCTATTTGCTCACCTTGCCTTCTCGCTGAGCTGAGGCATCAGTGAACTATGCATTTTGCAAGTCTGGGGAGAGGAGTCCTGTAATTTGTATTCCAGAGGGAGAATTGTGCCACTCTCCTGATCTGAGGTGCTCAGTTTCTGGACAGTTAGTGGTCCCTTCTGTCACTTTGAAGATGTCACAGTAATGCTTTAGTTGTGTATACCACCTCCTAACTGAAGCTCTTTGGGCCACCCTGCCAAGGGGAAGGTTTTCCTGTTAAAACTCATCTTTAAATTATTCTACCAGCATGTGAGTGCAAATCCAACTTCTTCTGCCAAGAGACATAAAACATCTTTGGAAACAGTAAGTACACCAGCAGTGCTGCAACAAACCTACTTTAACAAACACACAGCACCACCAGAGTAATCTCCACAAGGGATACCCTATTTTAATTAAAACATTCATTCCCCTGTCCCCTCCAAGATTTTTCACTGGATTCTGCTTCATACACATAAGAATTTGAGGGAAGTAAAGGGTTATTCCCTGAGCATCTCCCCTGCATTTCCTCCAGCAACAGTTTCTCTCTGTTTCGCTGCAGCCAGCAAAGCCTAAGGTGGTACTTTTTGATCCTAAATTTTCTAATCCAGCCTCTAGCACCTCTTCTGCCTAAACTGGGTGAGGTCTTTAGTTTCCTTGTATGCAATTTGTCTGGTACACGCTCATCTCCGCTCAGATCTATTAAGAGAAGTGCATCTGGCCTTGTGTTATACTTCTCTGCATGTGATTCCTGGGACATCCTGTCGGGCCACTCTTACTCTATCTGTTCTAGTTGTTTTTTGGAGAGACTGTCCATTAATCTTTTTGGGATTTCTTTCTGCCAACCTTGTGACTAAACTGCCTGTTTCATGAAAGGATGCTTCTCCCCACCCTGGTTGGAATAGGAGGAAATCCTGTGTGTGAAATCCTTGGACTAAATTGAGCATGTGTCACTCTACAAGTTTCTGGTTTGATGACTACTGGCTTTACTGGATCATACTTTTACCCAAAATCAATCCATACCTGGGCTATTTCTCCCTTGGTCCACACTTTGCCTCCCTGGGCAGTGGCATTTCCTGCCGGGAAGGAGGTGGCACTGTCCAGGGCAGCAGAAAACCTGCATTTCTCCTGTTAATTGTAATGTCATTGGTTTCAGAGAATCAGGAACCTCTGTTATTAACAGGGTCATCCGGTTAGCATCTACTCTCAACATCACAGGTGATTCTTGTAAAGGGGTTAAGCTTGTTAATGCTACATAATGCAGTATTTTTAAATTGAAATATTATGTAATATTAAATTAAATGCCTCAGAGAAATCAAAGTATCTAATGATGTGTCTTCATCAACCAGACCGTGAACTCTGCTGAAAACAAAAGTTGACCTGAGAAGAGGCTCCATAGTGACAAACCTAGTTATATTTATATTATCTAACTTTTATTTAACAGACTCACAGAGTAGCCATTTCATTATTCTACCTTGGGCTAGCATCTGGCTAATGTATACAGCTCCACTGACTCATTCTTTTGAACTAGCAAAACCATCTTGTCTGTCCTGAATATCTTTTGTCAGTTTTCCAAAGAGAATAGACAAATACCAGAGCAAGACCAGGTTCCTCAGTTCCTTACTGCCTCTCTTGATATATTTGTAGAATCATAATATGGTTTGGGTTGAAACAGTCCTTAAATTCTTCTCTTTCCAATGTCCCCAGTATGGGCAAGGACACCTTTCACTAGACCAGGTGCCTCGAAGCCCCATCCAGCCTGGCCTTGTACATTGCCCAGGAAGGAACAACCACAGCTTCTCTGAGCAACCTGTGCCAGTTCCTCACCACCATATATTCCCAACTTTCATAGCGTTCTGTGCCAAGCATGCTGTCCTCCTCCTGGCATATGCCACAGCCCTGTAAAAGGCCACACTTAATAGGGAAGGGGCGATTACCCACAGGACTAAATAAAAGCAGTCATTTCCTATAACTTCCAAAACCAACTCCTGTAGAGTAAGTGATTCTTCTATACCTGGGAACTGGTTTCAAGGCAATGGATGTATTTGTCCCTGTGACTTGTCATCTGGGCTGCAGTAATAGCCCAATATGGAAAGCTTGTCTGTAATCTCTGAAAGGATTCTTTCACACTCCCAACATACACACCTTGGCACTGCTGCTAAAAGCAGTGCCAGACTTGTGTGGGTCTCTGCGGGGAGAGAAAGGCTAGAATTGAGTTACTGGCTGTGGCATGTGGCTGCAGAAGGCCAGAACAGCACAAAGCAGCTTGTCTCCCCCTGACCTTGGAGGGAGGAGGTAGGAGGTGTGACACAGCAGACCCTTATGGAGAGGAGGCTGCCAGAAGTTGCTGAACACCTGAACAGCAAGTGATCATGCCATACAGGGATGCTCAGAAGGAGTGGCAATGTGTGATAGGTTGCTCAGTGAGGATTACCATATTAGGAAATACTGTGTCTTGAAGAAGTGTATAAAACCAGCTTGTTTTTTGAATAAAGAATTCAGGCTCCCTGCCGGTCTGAGTCCATGCCTCGGTCGTTTGCAGGTCATTCCGGAGTTTTGGGGTTATTCTTTTTATCCATTTAATTCCAAGGGGACTAAGGTGCTCAGTCCAACTTTTCTGAAAGAAGAATATCAGAATTTTAAAGCCCTGTGCACATGAAAATTACTATTCTCCTGACACTTGGAATCATTTTCAGCTTATTTCTCAGTTGCCTGCTAAAGTTTTAAAAACATTAAAGCCCTGCTTCCAGCCTCTAAGTTATTTTGAAATTCAAATCCTGTGACTTTTGAAGTAGAATTGTTTCACATCTGTCAGGAAATATAGAGGCAGAGTTGTTTCTCCCAAGTCACACAACAGCTTAGTATCTTACCAAGAATAAATATTTCTTTATGGGTCAGATCATGAACAATTTATTTTTTCATACACTTATAGACATATAAGCAGTCACATTTTATAGAAAGGATGTTTACCCTGAAGAAGGCCAACAGAAAAATGGAGTGCTTCAAAATCTGATCAACAATAAAAAATGTTCCGTTCATATAATGTAGCTTCATAGAGACCAGCACAGTATTCATGTTTAAAGCTGCTATTAGAGTAAAAATATCCTGATGCTTTCTTTGGATCCTTTATGAATTTAAGATGAAGAAAAAGAGAAACTCAAGAAGAGGAAGAGAGAATTCAGATGTTTATGCAAAAGGATGGATTAGATTTCAGCGTTCACTTTGCCTTAGGTACACTTCAGGGAAATTCATGACATAAATATGCATGTGTTTGTGCAAAGAGGCATAAATCCCACGCAGCATTTTAACTGCCATTTTCATATTGAAATGTGGGGGGGAAAGACAAATATCTCTTCACTGTTCTCTTTTTCTATACCACCATATATGTATTTGCTTTTAAAAGTTTTTTGGCTCCCAAGAAACTTCAATATCCTAATTTAACTGTGCTATTAGAAGCCATCAAAAAACTCATTTTGACAGCCAGCTTGGTAGCTTTACACCCTACCTCAGTGTGGCAAGAATTCAGGTATCCACTAACTGCCTGTGACAACTCTCATATACCTGCTACTAAGCCCACCATGGCAAGAAACAAGGTCTGACGTGAAAGCTTTCTCCTAATATGAAAAAATGATGGTTCTGAAATTTGTAATGAAACTGCTGCCTGCAGCAGTGGAACCACAGGACAGGACAGAGTCATTGCACAAACTGTAGTCAGTCAGCCAAAGGAAATTTCCATCAGAGGAAGACACAAGTAGCATGTGTCAGCATATCATGGCATAGCTTTACAGCTCCTTTTTCCCTGTTGGAAGTTATGAAGTGTGGAAACTTGTCCTGGAGGGAACAGGCTGCAAACTGGCCGCATTGCCACACTGCAGGCGACCAACCAACCAAACCTCATGCCTCAAGAAATAAGAAGCCACAACTAATGACATCCAGACAGCTTATGGTGAGGAGCAAAGGACTCTGGAACCACTTGGGAGTGGCCGTGCAGATCAACAGCCCGTGACTGGCCAGAAGGCTTCCAGAACATCCTGTGAGAGATTACATATACATACACACACACACACACACATATATATATCTCACACCCCCCTTGTTGCATATGCAGTGGGAACATAAACACTGTGGACATTACTGTCTCATGCCTAAAAATGTTCAAGACCAAGTTGGATGGGGCTTTGAGCAACCCAGTCTGGTGGAAAATGTCCATGCCCAGGGCAGAGAGTTGGAATGAGATGATCTGTAATGTCCCTTCCAACCCAAACCTGTCTGTGATCCTGTGATGGGCTAGGGCACCTATGCGTGCCATGCAGGACGTTTGGGGACAGTGGAAGACTTCAGTCTGAACCTCACCTGCTTAAGTGAGTCAATGAGACAACTGAGATGTTAGAGAAATGGATTACAAATAATTAGATCTTCTTTCCTGTATATGAAAGATGTTTGCACATACACATTTCTGGTTTGGAAAAACTTGCTCAGTGTCTGCTGTATTTGGGTTCCGGCTTAAAAATTACTGTATCATGCTGAATGGAAATTTTAAATTTTTTTTAATCTTGCAAATAATATAGCATTTCAACTGCTCTGCTTTCAACTGCTCTCCATCCCAGTTCTGAGCCCAAGACCAGACTTTTGCTATTCTAAATGCCTGTGTATTCTCTCAGTTCTTCCTTTTTCTCTGTATGTTGATTCAGGATTCAGTCTTTGAACTAACTCCTCCTCCTGAAAGTTTAATTGGACATTAACTGGCAGCTCTTGGGGAAATAGTGGGCTCTGACTGCAGTTTTATCTAGAGGCTCTGCTGAACACCTTCCACAGCAGTTAGTGCTTTACAGCAACTGCCAAGTAATTTCTTCTATAGGCACTATAAACTGATTTTCTCTTCTTTTCAGCAGAATAATTCTTATTCTTTGCCATGGCTATAACATCACCTTGATGTTCAAAGCATACATGGATTTGCAAGACATTCCCCACATCTTTTTCTCACAATTTTGTGTGAGATCAAATTATGAAGGGTACAGAAGGCGTATAAAGCAAGGAAATATTAAAAAAAAATAAATATTTATCTTCTAACATTTATTTTCTGATATATGCCCCAGTTTCTTCCATTTTCTCAATTAATAAAAATATTAAAATTTCAAAAATACCTTTACTCTTAGTTCTAGATTGAGGATTTTTTATATATAATAGTAATTTCTGAAAATCTTAGACATTTCTACATCTGCAGTTGAAATGCTAGCCCCTAAACCTTTGAATGCCAGTCTAAAATTTCCTAACCTTGAAATGAGCACTATCAGATGTTTTAAATAATCTTCCATTTTTTTCGGATCAGATTTGCTATAAGAAAGGAAATAACATTTCAGGCAAGTTTGATGCTTTATCTGTTGTGTGCACAAAGCCGAAGAAAAGCCAGCTAGCCAGTTTTTGAAAACTATTCTGAACAATTCTGAAGACAGAATTTTAATTTGTGCTATTCAGAACTTCCACCAACCTTTTCACTGAAAGTAAAACCCAGCTTTACCGATAGAAACATAAAAGTGAAAAACAAAACCCCAAATCTTTCAACCTGCTTTTACCTCTGTAAATGTCAGAGGTTTGGCACAGTTGTAGTTGCATTCTGAGGCTAATTAGAACGTCTCAGTTTTTCCTGGAGGTAGCATTTAATAGAGCACTCCTCTGCAGTATCTCTTAGCTTCTGAAATAAACAGCAACTAGAAAAACAGTTCCAGTAGGGATAGAAAGAGCCACCAGAAATAAAGCAGTACATTTTGAGTGTGAATGTGGGTCATACAAGAAAGTTCATCCCAGTGCTATGACACTTACTTTTTGGAGTTATACCATTAATAAATTGAGTTTTCTAGAACATGTAAAGCAGAGACTAACTTTTTACTTTGAAAACAAATGAAGTTTCCTACTTTCTTTGTATGCAATGGCTTTCTATAACATTTTAAAATATGATATTTTTTCATTAGAGACAGAATAGAATTTAAAATATCATAGTTATGTGCACTCTAATCTTTCCTTATTAGGTTATAAAGCTCTGACTCCTTAATATCTTATTCCACATCAGTGCACAATTTTTAACAAGCCTTTCCCAACTAATAAGTCCATTCCCCTAGCACAACTGTGTAGCTCAAAAATCACAAAATCCACCAGCTCTGCAACTGTTCTAATTTATAAAGTAGTTCATATCCCTCCCAGATTCCATGCCTGGATCCAGATATTCACTTACATCTGAATCAGCAGAGCAGCATACGGAGAATGTTTTGGCTGTAAATCAAAGACAGATGGAATACAGTGAGAATATAATTATTTTCTGCTATCTACTGATGGGTTTAACATTCAGCTCTCGGGTTTCCTTGTTATCTGTATGTTTTCTGCACTCTTCAAGGTAGGAAAAAGCAAGAGAACGTGGAACATGTTCTCATGGAATACAAGGAACATGGGGCATTCTGATTTTGGAGAGAGGATTGGAAGAGTAAAAGGGAGAGAACTTGTGGGTTGAGATAAAGAAAGTTTGTCAGGGAAAGCAAAAGCCACACACACAAGCAAAACAAAGCCAAACAAGGAATTAATTCACTGCTTCCCGTGGCCACACAGGTGTTCAGCCATCTCCGGGACAGCAGGGCCCCATCACAGGTAACAGTGACTGGGGAAGATACCACCATCAGTCTAAATGTCCTCTCCTTTCTCATTCTTCCTTCCCTTCACTTTATATACTGGGCATGATGCCATGCTGTCTGGAGCATCCCTTTGGTCCCTTGGAGTCCCTTATCCAGGCTGTGTCCCTGCCTGCCTTCTCAAGCACCCCCAGCCTCCTCACCAACAGGGCTGGTACAGAGGGCAGGAAAGGTCTTGGCTCCGTGTGAGCCCTGCTCAGCAATAACAAAAACATCTCTGTGTCATCAGCCCTGTGTTCAGCACAAATCCCAAACAGCCCCACAGCAGCCTCTGGGAAGAGCCCAGCATTGTTCCATGACACTGTTCCTAGAAATTGGTTAGAAAAGCAATCTTAAAACATTTGTGAAATAGTAAAATTGTGCCACTGCGTCTTTCTCCCCCGACCTTATTTAAATTCCACATCATATTATTTCTCATTTTAGCTGATTAAGATATTTTTACTTTTCTCGAAGTCTCATTTGGAAAAGTGAGGCTGGTTTTATTATGATTAATAAAGCTTTTAAAATATTACAGCTTAAGTCAATAAAACTGATTTGACATTGTTGAACAAAGCCTAAAGTAATGTAATCATGCAGAAGTTATGAGACAGGAATGTTATTAAACTCTCTACACTTTCTTCAGTAACTTAATTAATTATAAGAGTTTTTGATAGCATGCTTTCTAAACTTTAGCTGTCTTCCAAAAGCTCTAAAATTCAGTCTTTTACATATTGAAATTTCCTTTCTTCTTCAAATTAAATTTTCTGTAATATATTATTGTGATAATTTAAAAGAAAATATTACATTTAGTGTTCACCTTTGGTTCATTTAATCTACCAAAAAAAGAGACATTTCCAAATCATACTAAATCAGTACTACATTTTGTGCAGAGAACTCACTCTGAGATATTTTCTACTGCCCATGGAGTCACAGAATCCACTCTTATTCACACACTTTCATGTCTATATTGCTTTTGAAAATTTTTCTCACAAGAATCCTTAACTATGCATACTAAAACAAAGCTTGTCAAGTAGAATAGATATGAGCAGCAATACAGGTTTCCTCCAGCTGTCAGAACCACTGTAAAGAGATCAGGCATTCCTGCATGATGGTCAAAAAGTTTATTTTCGAAATTTGGGGGGAATTAAAAAGACCAAATAAAAGTGACATTACTGTTTTGTTTCTTTGTCTGAAGAAAGCTGATTTTTTCTGAGGTCACTTTACATCAGTCCTACTGAAGATGTCCTGCAGTTCTTCCACACTTCTACATGGAGTCAAATTTATTTTTCTTAAAAGATACTTAATTTATATATTGCTAGAGTGATGCAGTAGCATTTATCTTTGTCTTAGGTTACAATGTAAGATGTAACCAAAAGTATGTATTTTATCACCATCTATTAAAACCAGGTGGGGCAGTATTTTTTATCTCTTCAATGACCCATCCCTCATAACTCACTCCAGGGGATATCTTCTGTTAATGGGCCACCAGAATCTCGCTGCATGACTCTTAAAATTACATCATTCCAATGTGAGATGCTCCACCCAGGGGGAGGAGCCCAGCATTCCTACCTGGGTATAATCTGAGATTTGCAACACCACAGGCAGCCTTTTCTATTGGATTCCCAGAGGACAAGAGCTACATAACCACCACTGAACATTCAGAGGAAGACCAGACCCTTCTACAGGATCACTGCTCCAACAGAACCACAGCTGTCACTGCAGGAGGGCTGCAGCCACCATGTAATTGGACTGCTACCAGCACCCTGACCCACAGGGTGACAGGTTGAATTCTGACTCTGTCAGTGTTTCTGTGTTATCGCATTTATTTTAATTTTCCTATTAAATTGTATTTCTGACTCGGTATCTCCCTCTGGTTTGCTTTCAAACTAGTACACTCTTTCTCATGCCAGCAAGACAAAATGAGGTTGCCTCAAGACCCAGGCATACATCCTGTTCTTCTGTCACATCCTAGCTTTTGTGGGAAGAACTCCGGCTATGCAGACTGAATAAAAACTGCTGGTCACTCCAGCAGAATAACTGGATGACAGCAGGAGGATGTAGTGACACACAAACTTGTCATTCCTTTGACACAAAAATATATTCAAATAACAAGAATAGAGCACAGGGCTTTCATGACACTTACAGAAGTATTTTTCAGGAGACAGCACTGACACAGAATTTGTCAGCTCCTGTGAGATGTCAGTGGATAAGATCCATCAATGAAGATACATGTGCATTGGAGTATTGCAAGGTCTAGGCACAATCACATTATCATTGCCAAAATTATTTGCCACAGTAAAATTCCTTATTGGATGTTTTGAGCCTTGAGAATTGCAGATTCCTTCTTACTCTTAATCCCAATTTCCATAATTCCTCCTTAATCCCAATTTCATAATTTGGCTTGTGTTGAGGCACCTAGCTAAGTATCTACTGACTTTCCTTACTGATGCTTCTAAGCACAGTAAACACTAAACCAAAGATTTCCTCAATTTATCACCAACCCAAACACAAAACTATAATAGGTTGAAACAAGCTTTGTTGGGTTTTGTTTAAATTGCAGAGCAAAAGCTTTATGCTCCTGCATTCTGGGTTTTTTTTTTTCTTCACCAACCACATTTTTTGCCTGTCAACATATATTGACTCTTTCTTCATACTGATAATTTGGTTTAATCTTTGGAAATCAGCAGATTCTGGAAAACTATAGATGCTAAAGAGTTTTGGAGACATCCATGTGTCCTGTGATTACTCCTTTTTCCAGGGCTTGACATCCTCTTGGTCCTGGTAGCTACATTTTACCTTGTGGCACATTGGTATTTATCAACATTTCTCAGCTGAATATTTTATCTTCTTTTCACAGAGCAGTGAGGGTGCATGAAGGCACTTTGGACCTGATAGTAATTTATCTGATAAGGAGCTGGGTGTTATTGCATCTTACAAGCCACTGGAGCATCCTGTTGCTATGGATGCACAGTTCAACTCTGCCCTTTGCTGTCATTATATCATGCAGTACATTTTAGAGGCATATTTTAAAAAGCACACTGGAACTCAGGCATAGATTGTGCAATCACAGGCTTTGTCTTCAAAGACCACAGCCTAATGCATGGTAATATTAATAGGCATTTTCATGTTTACTTCAGTCAGGTTTGTATTCAGAGGGAGATGTTTCAGTATTTCCTACACTTTTAATCATTGTTTCCAAGCAGATAATACTCTTCTCCTGTGAAATTTTCACAAAGAAATTAGAAGGGGAAATAAAAGGACTTCCAGCAGAGCAAGGTGATACCAACTTTTTAGAATCATCTATATTCTGTCAATAACATTGTATAACATCTTCATTATTTCCATAAAAGCTTCTGATCTACAAATCCTATAGACACCATCTGAAACAGCTCTGAGCTTTTTGAATCCATGTAGAAGTTAGGGTGGGAAACAGATCATTTCCAGCTATGTTAATGAAATCTATCTTTCACCTATAAGTTTTGTGTTGACAAAAAAAGGAAGAAACTAATTTTTGAGGGGTTGTTTTGGGGGTTTTTCCCCCCCTAAGTTTGAGCTTTTATTTCAGGGAGAGACAATCATTTCCAATTATTTTTCCTACGTTTTTCAAACAGTGGAGGATTCTGCAGCTCAGTAGGCAAAGAACAGGCTTTGTTGGAGTCACACAATTAAAAAGTTTTGATCAGCTCTCTGCCAGTATGTAAAAGAAGCAGCTCAGTCAGGCTGCCACAGGATCAGCACAGAGACAGGAGTGCATCTGCACCTCTACAGTAGTATTTGTGACTGAGAGTCCAAAACTCCAGTCCACTCCTGTGTCCATGTCCTGAAGCATTTCTTCCACCCCAACTCTGATGGGACAATTGGGGCTTAGTTGGCTATTGCCATGGGTACCTCCAGATGTTTTCCTACAGCAGATAGCTACAGGTTGGATCAATACACCAGTACAGAAATTTTTCTAAGGTAAGAATTCCCATAAAATTGAAGAAATATTATATCTGTGACTATTTAATTCCAACCTGAGCATGGCCTTGCACTAACCACGGACTACTCTTGCACAGTTAACAGTTTTATGCCACATATTTGCCTGTTAAATTTCACATCCACTTAAAAGTGAACTCAGACTAAATCTGGTAAGGTGAATGTATAGAGTATTTGAATCACAACCATTATGCTTTTACAAGTAAAACACATGACACATGTTCTACCTGATCTTTTACTTACCAGATTTCCTCATCTGCACAAGGATTTCAGAAATGAAGATGCATCCATACATTGTTTTCACTGACTTTACCAAACTCCAGCTTAGTGGGCCCTAATTAAGAATAAACCAAGACATTTTCCAGTAAAGCTAAAGCAATCTTTTTTCTTCCAGCCCCCAACTCACACTTACGATTATCTGCCCACACGAAGCAGATATCACCTGAAATATAAAAGTATATGTGATCCAATGTAAAAATAAAATGTGTGAAATAGTAAGTTGCCAAAAATTCCATGAAGAACTGAGTACAGAATATGTATATTTTTTTAAACATGAAATGCCTTTTATTGCCTCACATCAAGGGAAAGAAAAGCCCACCTAGAAAGGGGAGGGTTTGCTGTAGACAAGAGAAAATAGGTATGTCTTGTCCTAGGTTAGTTACAATGTAAGGTGTAACCAAAAGTATGTATTCTATCACCATCTACATAAGCTGTTAAAAACAGGTGGGGCAGTGTTCTTTACCTTCTCCCTGTGTCAGCCATGATAAGTCCATCCAGGGGGATATCTTCTGTCAATTGGCCATCAAAATCTCACTGCATGACTGATAAAATTAGACCTATTGTGAGATGCTCCACCCAGGGGGAGGAGCCAAGCATTCCTACCTGGGTATAATCTGAGATTTGCAACATCACAGGCAGCTTTATCCACTGAATTCCCAGGGGACAAGAGCTACATAAACACCACTGGGCATTCAGAGGAAAACTCCACCCTCCTGCTGGATCCCTGCTCCAACAGAACCACAGCTGTCACTGCAGGAGGGCTGCAGCCACCATTTAATGGGACTGCTACCAGCACCCTGACCCACAGGGTGTCAGGTTGAATTCTGAATCTATCAGTGTTTCTGTATTATTACTGCATTTATTTTAATTTTCCTATTAAATTGTATTTCTGACTTGGTATCTCCCACTGGTTTGCTTTCAAACTAGTACAGTGTTTTATATGACTAATTGCTTTCATTTAGCTTTGAAATAAATTCCCATTCTTATTTAAAAAGTGCAAATAATCCTTGTACACAAATAATAAGTCCTATATAGTTTAGTAAAACAACATCTCCATATACAGACACTTTTTAAAGACTAAAATGCACAGAAATTCAAATATTCCCCCTCACTATCTGGGCTATGTGCCTCTGTAGCAATGCTAATTCCTAAAGCAACTTAGTGAAGGATTTTCCAAAAGGCAAGATGCCCAGGACTTACGCATCTGTGCCAGAATGGCAGATTTCAGAGCTGCCTGTTTACTGAGGGCAGGGTTATTAAATACCAAACTGAAATGCTCTTGTAAAGTTACACTGGACCAAACTCCCAATATGATGGTCATATAAGAGAGCAACAACCTCCTGAAAATTGCTGCATCCTCTGTCCTCCCTCAATGTCACTTATTTTTCACCACAAAACCTCTATGAATGTGTACATAAACTCAGCTTGAAGCTGCTGCTGGACTTCTGTAGGGCAAGATGCTTCCCACCAGTTTGTCCCATGAGGAGCTCTGCAGACTGGCTTTGAATGTGCCAGGTCCAACATATCAAACATACTTGTTTTACTGAAGGTTATTTTTCCCTGCTATGAATGAATAATGGATATTAAAGTAGATCACGGAAAACTGTGAAAATTAAAACCACATATGTCTGTTGTAAACACAGTGTTTAAATTGCTGTGTAGATAGGGTATTCTCAAGTGACAGCTGCTGATTTTTTGCCCACTGAAAGCTTTGAAATAGAAACTAAGTCTTTTAAACTGGTAACGATTTTCAAATGCCCAACAAATTGCTTTTGTGATTAATGATTAATTTGAATACTCAGGGGTAAACTCCCCAAGCACTTTGGATTAAAAAAAGATCTTATTCTCAATACACTTGTTCTGTAATGATGTAGTTTAGAAACTTACCCCTTTGCATTCAGGGATATTCATAATTTGGCTCAAAACTGATGTGCAAACACTAATGACTTTGCTAGCAATATAATTCCCTAGGAAAACTAGAAGAGTTTGATTGTTTCAGGAAAAAACCCCGCAACACATTGAGTACCAAATTACTAAGGTTTACTTAATCATGGGCTTCCAATAAGTACAGATTTATTGATTCTCAAGACATTTATTTATCACTCTATTCTTTAGCCAAAAAGAACAGAATACATTATAGGATTGGTTAACAGTGTTAGTACAGGAACACTTCTGGGGAATCTTGTCTTTTCAGGATATACATTAACATTTGCTTGGATTATAGTAATAAAGGGAATCAGCCAAGGAAAACTTCCAGTGTCAAAGATTTTTGCTTTGAATGCTCATTATGGATGTGCTCTGCTGGACCCTTGGACTCCTGTTTTGGCCCCATATAGTGTTTTAATTAACATATTTTTCTGCTTCAAGTTATTGCCTCAGCTCCAAGTTTCCAAGAGTGCCGCTATGATGCAGATTCTCCTCCCACCTTCCTTTTAGAACTGAGTGACTCTTACCTCATGGCCTCTGTTGGCTGGCCTCATGCCAGCTCTACAGATTCACCTCTGGCAACAAAACAAAACAAAACAAAAACAAAACAAAGCAAAACCCAAATAAACAAAAAAAGAGAAAACACATTTCTCAGAGTTCAAACATCATCTTCCAACTTCACAGTTTACTTGAGGGGTCCCAGCATTATTGGACAAATCACTGACAGACCCCAAAACAACATCATCATATGCCCTTAAACTTTTAATTGGAAATCCAACTGAAACCTTGTTACCATTTATTCTGTCTTATTTGAAAATGAAGCACTTGAGGAGCATCATCCTGCTCATGGGTCCTACAGGTGAAGCAGTCTTTTCCAACTCTAAGCCAGGCTCACACATTACTGGTACAAAACAAAGGGTTTCACAGGTACTCCCTGTCAGGAGACAGTGACAGCAAGGAGGTGCAGCTGCTTTCTCAGCAGCACTAAACATCAGCAAACTACAACCATTAAAAACAAGGAGAGAACATAAGGAATATTCAGCCTGGATTATCCCACTTGCTGTTCCTTACTGCTATTACTAGGCTTTGGCCAGAAACAGTCTAAAACATGCAAAAAAAAAAAAAAAAAGTAATACTGCTGAATACTGCTGTGAGATTTGAAGCTCTTGAATGTATTGAATGTCAGTGACCTGTGACTGTACTTGAAGACAAGTATAGATTTTTTCCATTATAATCTGAAATAAAAGGGCCCATTTTTATACTAATTTCTGCCAGATAAAAAATTTAATTTATTTGGGAAAATAACTTACTAGCAAAAAAGCCCTACTTACTAGTTACCCAGAAGAGAATGGTATTGGCTGAGACATCTCAGCATATCAAGTGTTGCATGAATGTTCTGGTTATCTTATCTATAGACTGCTCATTATTTAAAAACCAGGTTTAAGCCCACATTGATTCTATGCTATCTGATTGCTAATTTTGCTACACTACCCTGCCATCAGTGTGGCTAAGTAAATAAGATGCATTGCTGCCTCTATGAAATGGGTTCTAGGGATTGGCTGCAATGCATTAACTATGAAAACATTAAATACCATAAATTTTAGACACAAGAGGTCCCAAATCACAAGCTCCTTAGTATATTAGGGAATAATCATTTCTGTGTTCTCAAGATTTGTGAACTGAGCCATAAACTTTTAAAACAAAGAACAGTAAACACCATACCTCTGAAAATGAACACAGTACACAGTATGCTGTTTATAACATTTGAGTCAAATTACTTGGCTTGGTCTTAGTCCCACTGGACAGACAAGGAGGGAGCCAAGGCTGAGAGAGAGAATAGCTGAGGTCTTCCTGGACCTTGAAGTCTAAGAAAGCTTAAGTGGTTTCTGCAAGCAGGCAGAAAGTTCTGCTAGCATGTCTCATTGTTTGTCTTGTTATGATCTCTGCCTTGTGATGGGACTCCTACACACACAAGCTGGTAAACATACTGATGGTGAAGGATATCCCTGGCAAGCTCACCCTAAGCTTTCTTGGTGAGGAGTAGTTGGCAGGATAAAAATAAAATTTGATGGAAGTAAGACAAAAACTGCGACAACAAATTTGCCTTCTAGGAAAGCACAAGCTAGGAACAGCTGTCTCATGAGCTGATACTCTACACACAGTTATGTAGCTACACCAAAAGGTATAAAAAGTAACTCACTGCCTATCTAAAAGGAGCACCACATCTCCCTGACAGATGGGATCCTGGCTGGGAACCCCTGACAAACTCCAATTCCAGGGATATAGATCATCTTTAGTAAAAGTTTTCCATTATTGGTTAGCCCCACTCCTAGAAGCAGTTTGGCCACAAGTCACATATTTATAGGTGTACATAAGTGAATGTTCATAAGTAAATACTTCCTTCAGAATTGGAATTTTGTAGTAACTTGTAATGTACATATATTTACTTTACTCGTGCCATAAGTATACTTGCTTTCCTAGTGGTAATTTTGTGGTGACTTTCGCTGTTTGTGCATATATAATTGGGTTTTATATATATAAAAAGTCACTACATAACTTCATGATCTTCACATACCTGTTGGTTGGTTAAGCATCATAGGTCACCCCTGATCTCTTCCTATTACTTCTTACTTGATCTTAAACCCTACCCAGCCAACAATCACATACAAACAGCAGACACCAAATGAAGCTGAGATTTAAAACCACAACCAACATCTGCTTGGAGGTCTGCACCTTTAGTGCTCACTCCTACAGACTTCAAGTTCAAATGACCTTCAGTGGGCTTTGCCATGACCAAGGAGGGAAGATCTGGCCTTTATGTGATCTACTTCTGACTTCTTTTAATTCACCTTTAGATAGGTCAGAGTCATCCCTTCATTTCTGTAGTTGAGTGTAGCAGTCAGAAAAGCAACCTGCTCTATCAGACAAATGTCACCATTCCTAGAGGAACAGTGTGGATCCTGGATCTCTAATTCAGAATTATCCATTTTATTCATGGATCATGGGAGTTACCGGGGTCTGCTGTTTATCTTTGGTGTGCTATCCCCCACAAACAGGTGTCTGTGCTGTAACACATAATGACAGTGCATCCCATCTCACAGGAACAGTGACCTAATAATCTTCCCTTCACAACGACTTTCCAAGTGTTTTCAGATGAATATTTGCTGGGGAAAAATTCTAGTGAGAATTAATAAGGCAAAAACTGACAAAATATTTTAAGATTTTTTTTTTTCCTTCACTCCAGTAAATGTTAATCAAAAAGAATTTCACTGGTAGGGGGAGATGACCCTACTCCCCACCTCTGCTGGGACTCCACCTAGAGCACTGTGTCCAGCTCATTGAAAAGGGCTGGCCAGAGAGTCGGTAGATGTTCCATTTCTGGAAATATTCACAGGTTGGACAGGGCTCTGCACAGCCTGTTCTAGAGGAAAATGCCCTGCTCACTGCAGGGACATTGACCTTTAAAGGTCCCTTCCAACCCAAAATCTTCTATGATTCAAATGTGAATCAACTTTTCAGTTTGAATAGTTCAATTTATTACTCTGCATGCCAAATGTTTCATCTGATGCTAGCTTGGTTGGGTGGAAAACTTCAGGTCAGCAAGCAATGACTTCAACAGAAGAGCCCATCTGCTTCAGATTAGGTGTGACATAAAGAGCTTGCAGGATCAAAGCCAAAACAGCCACATAGGTAAGGTCCTCAAGTGTGGAAAAATTACCTTGTCCTCCTGGCCCAGGGCACATTTACCAGCTTGTTTTATAAAGTTATGATCTAATCAATCTAGAATTTAATATATGTTTGTTACGAAATTACCTTTTTTTTTTTTTTTTAAAGGAATGTAAGGCTCCAGTAACATAGAGCAGACTTGTGGAACGGGGAGAGAAATCCTACTTACACAGACCTCCTATAGCCAGCTCTGACTCCAAGGGGCACGGAGTTTTATGCGGATTCTTGGATATCAAATTGCTTTTGCAGGCTTGGAGTAATTGACTCTGCTACTTCTACTTTTCTGTGCTCATCTTAAAGACATTTCCTTTTATGCTCATTCACTAACAGCATCTTGGAAATGCTTTTTACATGCACTTTTCTCTCATGTATGTTTTTTGGTTTTCAGCAGTTTCGCTCCACATCCTGTGCTTCCATACCTTTGGATTCATTGTTTATGTGATAAAGTTCCCAAAATAGCCATGGAGAGCTTAAAAGCAGCTTCCTCACCTCCCATTATGTTCCCTTCCTCCAACATCTGGTACTTCACAATTCAACATGCCTATTTCATCAAGCCCCAGAGGCAAAAATAATGCTTTTACAGGAAGGGATCTGAAATCCAGGCACAAAATAGTGCGTATCCATAGCAGCTTGAAGGCAGGACATGTCTCACCTAAGTGGAAAACCAGCACCAGGTTCTGGCATTCTTCTCCCAGATTAACCCTTTATCCACGTTCCTGTCTCTTCTTTTAATTTTCTGTTTTACATATTGCCTGTTTGTATTTAAAACCCAGCAACAAGAAAAGTAAACACTGGCGTGTTTTCCTTTTGGCACTCTGGATATTTGCACTGGCACTACATGTACATACACCTTAAAATGGAGAAGATTTTCAGGAAATATAGGAGATCTTACTGAACCTTCTGAACTTGTGTTGACAGAATCTCTCAAGTTGCTAAAAAGATACATAATCTAGAGAGATTTATTCCAGCACACTTGCAGCACAAGTATGGATGACATGCAGAAATCTTCCTTTTAGGAGACAGGGGGGAAAAGTGATGATACTGCTTTTTGTAGCACTGGCATACATGGCATTCAGAGAAACAGCATGGGGAGGGTGGGTCCCACTGGCTTTTTCACAGAATTTTAGAATGTTAAGGGGTTGGAATGGGTCTTAAAGACCTCTTGTCCCAACCTCTCTGCTATAGGCAGGGACATTTCCCAGACCAGGTTGCTCAGAAAAAAAGAAAAGAAAGAAAAAAGGAAAGGGAAAGGGAGAGGGAGAAGGGAGAAGGGAGAAGGGAAAGGGAGAAGGGAAAGGGAAAGGGAAAGGGAAAGGGAAAGGGAAAGGGAAAGGGAAAGGGAAAGGGAAAGGGAAAGGGAAAGGGAAAGGGAAAGGGAAAGGGAAAGGGAAAGGGAAAGGGAAAGGGAAGAAAGAAAAGAAAACCAGGGGGAAAGTCTGAAAATAGGAATCTGCAGTAGTTTCTTACTGTGGCGCTGCGCTGGAAAAGTTGTTGCATAGTGTATGCCCACTGCCACCTACAGACAGAGAGCAGTGCTCAGAGACTCAGCCCAGGGAGAAGAACTGCTGAACCCAGGATGTCCCCATTCCCAAACAGGAGCCACTCAGCAGGCTTTAAATGTACCAGCTCAGCTTTCAGAAGCCTGCACACATTCTAAAACTGTCTGTGACAAAAGCAGCAAGGAAAACATAAAAGACAGCAATAGTAATGCACTTGATGTGTCTGCTGGCAGCAGGAGTACAGAAGAATATCATATCCTCTTAAAATACATTCCAGATTGAAAAACAAAGGCAGTTACTATAAATACATGTACCATAATTGTGTTTACTCTGGGTGAAAATTGACAGGAGCGTTTCCAGCCTCATTGGGGGAAACAGGGACAAGGATTTTACACGGAGGCAGCTGAAAAGATAAGCGAGCCACCTGTGTGAGCAGTAATACATGATGGCACTGATACTTTTCCTATAAGGATGATCTTCCTTTCCATTTGATGTATCTGCATGTGACACAGCCAGCAGACATGTAGAATATTCCCATCATCATCTCTTCAAAACAACACCTTCAATAACATTGTCACATTCCATGAAACACTTACTTTGCAAGAGTTTACGAATAAAACAAAAAGAAAACACAACTTGTAGAAGAGCATTAGAATTCTGCCTCCAGATGAACATAAAGGCTTTGAAAAGTAAACAGAAAGCACAGTTTCCAAACAAAAGTTTCCCTAGTTGGGAATAAAACTGTTGCTGAAGTTTCAGACAAACTTTCCTAACACTTTTTAATAAGCATTTCAAACACTTTGCAGAACGTGCCCTTTTCTTTACTGGTATGCGTAAGTTTCTTTTTTTCCTTCCCACAAAAAAGTGACAATCAGTGTTTAAATTTTCATTTCATTAGGTTAAAATATGTCAGTTTAATGAGATTTTGCTGAGATCAGAGAAATAAAGGCAAAAACACTGAATAGAAACTGTAGGGCTTTTAAAATAGCACAGTTATTGTCAAGATCTTACAGGAAAAAAAACATTTTAATGAAGCAGATCTCGGGAATATTGCACATATTGAAATATATTTACAAATACTTCTTTAAGACTGGTGAAACATTTATCTTAATTTTATTTGAAAGAAAGATCAAACTTTTTTTAACTCAATGGGATTATTAAAAAGTAGTTGAAGATCTATCTCCTTGAAATATCAAATTTAATGAACACATCTGGCAGTCATTTTCATTCATTGTCAACTTCATTCCACTGAAAAGATGGGTTTACCACATCATCTGCAGGACTGGAATGCCACAGATATGCAGCAAACCCTGGCTTCTTGAGGGCACTTGACCTCCTCCACAGAAGGTAAAGAGTGCTGTGTTTGTGTAGCAATAGCATAAGAAAAGTTATGTCCAGGTCTGAGACTGCCACAGTTGTCCTTCCTAAGCCATTGTAAAGTGCAACCTTCCAGCCACAAATTAGTCTAGCAAGGCTGCATGTTGATGAACACTTTAAAATTAAAATAATGCTAGCTATAGTACTCATTTATACCACATTCTCCAAATAGGTTAATAAAGTAATTTTTACACCATTTTCAAAATAATAGTTTTTGATAATTCACTTCCCATGCTCTTGGCTCCTGAATATAAAAAGGAGGCCCTCCAAAAAGCCTTAGCACAGGCAGAGAATGAATGAATATGTATCATTTAATTTGCTTGGAGAAAGTGCCTGCAGCCAAGGAAAACTCCAGAAAGCATGGAGCAACTTTGTGCACGTGGTCATAGCTTGCACAGCATCCAGTTCAAGAGACTAAAAAAAGAGAAGTTTAATTGCCCTGGGTAGACAGAGCTGTATTTTATGGAAGAAGTCTGGAAGCACATCAATCTTCCCTCATATGTTTCTAGTTATTGTCTTTACTGTGTAAAAAAAACTGTCGAGTTCTTTTGGCTATTGAGAACTCTCTACCTTTCCTGTCAAGCAGCAAAACCTAAAAATATTTCAAAATATACTCTATTTATCTCTGTTCTTCTTTAAACTGTACAGGAGCATGGAGAAACACTTATGAATCACCTTTAATGAGATGCAGAGCATTGTAAGTGTATGCATACACGTCAACTGCATCAGCCTCATTAAGATTTAAAAATGTTTCTTTCTGTTGAAGAAAATTAAAATTATGAGGTTACCTGATGAAAGACTTAAAACTGAAGCATGATAATTAATGTGGAGGTGGCTCCTTGCTAAACTTTTTGTGCTGCTCCTGGAATTTAAACACTGACTCCCAATTACAAACACAGCACGTATTCAGTGGGTATTAACGCAAGGCAACATTGCAAAGGTTTTTAATTTCTTCATCCCCTGCTTGTCCAGATAACCTGGAGGACTTTTCCTTTTTTTTGTTTGGTTTTTTTTTTTTCCTTTTTTAAATTTTTATATTTATTTTTACTGAAGTCCCCACACTGTCATTTTGGGCAAGCACTATACGCTGCCAGCCAACCTTACCATTTTGTTGGTGTCATTTTTTGGCATCAAACTTGTTGGTTATTCTGCAGTCCTTCACAGAGGAACTGTCACATCCAATTTCTTTTGTCACACAAAATACTTCTTTTAGTCTTTCCTTGTCCAGAATAATCAAAGAAAAGATCATGTAGTATACTCTATTTTGAGGGTTAGGTTGAATTTCTTTTGTATTTTCAAAGTCAAATAAGGACTGTGTGCTGAAATAAAGTTCATGACTCAGCAAATATGTTGTGCACTGATCTTTAAATGGAAAGACAACTCTGGCACAACTCCCCTGGTTATCAAGTGATTTTGTAGTAGATTGCATTCATTAAGTGCCTCACATATATCTAAAGATATTAATCAAAAATTCACACTTTTTTTGTTTGTTCTTGCTGTGTAACCATTTCCTCAAGAATTCCTGCAGCTCTCCATTCATGTTTCTTCAGTTTTCTAGTTATAAAGCATTAAATAGGCCAGACCCTCCTCAAATCCCATTTCTCTGAGGTGCCAAATAGAAAGTACCAAACTCTCCACTGCTAATCCAAGTACACATTGCTTGTCCAGAAACTGAGATTAACAAAAATAAACTGTGAAATTACTTTATTTTTTAAAAATTAATATGTAATAGATGATTTAGTTATAATAGTATGATGTAAAAGCCTAAAAATGATCATGGCCTAAAAAAGCCATTTTAATTGAACTCTGTAATAGAAGCCAGTTCAGAACTACAAGTTCACATAAGGTTTGGAGGAACTCTGGCCAAAAAAATGAAACAACATTATAATTTCTAAGCAAACACAATCCCAATCAAAGATTTCAGGGTAAAAAACATGTTACATAGTAGAGGCAAAGAAAAATGGAATTTCAAGTGGTTTCTGTTGTTTAAGACTGGGCTAGAAAGATTCAAACATTTTTTTGTTGAAATTGTGAAGGGCTTTCATTTCAAAACCGACTTCTGCATAACAACAATTTATTTTACATATAGGGGTTGATGAACAGGTTTTTATTCCTAGATTTATTAATTCATTTAGAAGGGAGGTAAAATAGTCTTGAAAATACACTTTATTCTACAAAAAGACAAGTTAGTGTTTCAGCAAAGAGAAGGCTTTCTGCCTTCTGGAATACAGTGTCCCAAATTGTTTCATCCATCGTGGTCACAAATTTCTAGCTGCTTCTAGATGAACTGTGAAAGCCTCCAGACCACAGCAGTCCTCACTAATGTCATAAAGTGCTTCTAATGGAATAGTAGAAAAGCTTCATTATTCTATGGAATATTATATTCTATGGAATATAATATCTATGGACTTGAATTAGGCAGAGGCACTCCGGTGGTGGCCTGCAGCATCCCCGAGGAGTGCTGCTCTGTATTGCTGTCACTTCCCTGGTGCCTTTTCCCCAGCTACTTGGCTCCTGTGCAGGAAGAAGTGATTCTTCCAGGCTAATCTGCCATGGGATGTAATGAAAATCTATGCCATTTTGATCTTTGGGGAACAGGAGAACTTTTCAATATAGGATTTTAGAAGACATTAAAGGGAGTGGGCAGCTTGCTTTACTTTTTTTTCTTTTTTTAATCACTTATTTTAGAAACTTCAGTTTTCTTACAGCAGAAAAAGAAAAGTTATGCTGACTCTACTTTGCTCCTTTTTAGTTGTACATTTCCATGCTGCTAGATTTCTTATTTTCTAGACCTTTCTTCCTGTCTCCTTGACTTCACCTTCTTCCTAATCTGATAACAGTGACTCATGCAGAAGAAAGCATATCATGCTAAGATAAAAGTTCATTGTGTTGCCAAGGAATTTAGGTTGGAAGTTTGGATTCCTATGACTATGAAAACTTGATACCAGAGAAGACTTTCTTTAGTAGGAATAAATGTAGAGCTCTAGGCCCTTAGTGGTAAATGGAAGAAAACAGGAGACAGAAGGGACGTGCTGAAAGACAGAGTTGGAAAGACAATAGAATGAACTCTTCCTTTCCATAGATGCTATCTGGAAACCATTTCAAGTTCCTGCTGTTTAGAACACATTCAGAACACATTTAGAACATATTCATGGATAGCATTCCAGACATGGGTTCTGGTATTAAAACATTATTGTTTGCTACTTTACTACAGAAAATTACAGAACATGAAATTACTCTTGCATAAATTGGTGTTGGTAGTATCACTCCAAAGGATTCTGGCTGCCAGCTGGAGTGAAGATGAAACAGCATTTCTCTATTAACTGCTATAGCACATTAGCAGTGTTTAATTAGTATGTGTCATATCACCAATCCACATTTCAGGACATCAGGCAGGCATCCCAGACTGACATGAGTACCTTCCCTTCTGCACACAATCAGTCCTTAACAACAGAGAGGCAGTTCTAATGGTGCCTAGCAAATTCCTGATGCAGGGACTACAGATTTGAGGAAAATGACAGTGACTTTAAGGATGTTGCTGCACTTCTGGATGAAGAATGCTTATTATACAAAAGGGTTTTTTTAATATGGAATTCGGTTTTAAACAGTAACTGCTAGATGTATATTCTCTTGGCTTTAAGAGTTACTTGCTTTATTCAATGTAGAGAAAAGACTGAAAACACATAAATTTTCAAAGTTATCCATAGTTTGCTTAGTTTTTACCAAATACCAGGAAGATAAAAGCCATACTACAGCAATAAGGTGATCTAACATATGCTACACAGATTAAGCACCTGTGCAAATTTCACTGGT
This sequence comes from Fringilla coelebs, assembly GCF_963513975.1. Classification (NCBI taxonomy): domain Eukaryota; kingdom Metazoa; phylum Chordata; class Aves; order Passeriformes; family Fringillidae; genus Fringilla; species Fringilla coelebs. Next base: position 62,831,853 of record NC_140032.1, on the reverse strand, counting down.
GGTTCAGCTGTTGGCATTTTTCTTGCCTGTCCAAATATATAACCTTAATATTAACAAGTGGTTGTGTGACCTCCAGCTAAGCCCAGACCTCAAAGGAATGAGGGTGCAGGGAAATGTTTTGCCTTACTCAGTACAATGGGAAGACTAACAAAATCTGATAATAACGTGTTTACATAGTTTGGAATCACAAGCCACATGCACAAGCCCCTCTTGCTTTTTACTGTCCCCCAGATAATGTGCCCTGTTGATTCCAGTGCTGCATGAAAGGAGTTCAAGGTTTAGAGGGTCAGTGACAGTAAAAGATTATAACCTGATGATAAAAATAAAGTGCTATATAAAGTAATAGACAGCCCAATGCATAAAATTTGTGAGAATAGCTCAAGAAACACTCTAGCACTAGAATGTGTATGGAAAAAAATAGTGGGCCATTCTGTAGCTAGACAGCTCTATACTTTCCCTCTATCTGGATTTTTCTGTTGTCAGGTTGATTAATGGAATGCCTTCACATTAATCTGCTCTTGGATATCTTAAATCTCAACAAGTCCAATTCTTGTTCTCGCCACCAAGATTTCCAGTAGATTTCTTCTAGCATGTCAGAATGACAGATCAGTTCCTACAGCCAACCTTGCAAAGGGCTCATGATTGTTTTCAGACTCATGTACTCACCCTGGAGGTCCTCTGTACAAAGGCTTCCACAGTTTTGGGTCATTTAAAAATGTGTGTTGAGTAAAGGTGTCATTTCCATACTCGAGGAAGCTTTGGAGCAGTGTTTAAGGCCACATTCTGAATTTTATATCATTTTATATTATCTATTCTCATATTCAGAAGTCATTGCAATAAAGCCTAAGTAGCTCAATCCAGCGCACACTTGATGTATTTTATTTATGTGGTTGAAAAGCCACATAAAGTTATTTATGAGGTGGTTTTATTATTTTTTCTTTCGAAAGTTTCAAGCTCTCACTGGCAAGAAAGCAACATTATCAGTACATGTTTTTAATCCAGTTGCAAAATGCTGCTGGTTTGAAGTTCGTGTACAATAATCACTTTCACTGTTTAAAGAGAGAATTTTAGAAAAAAAAAAGCACAACTGAAATCCCTTACATAAGGTCAAAATAAACTAATTCTTACACTCACTGTGCACTTTTGTCTGCAATAGTGAGCTCAATCTGGCTCCAGTGTAGCTGTATTGGTAATGTTGCTTTATTATAATTGTCATGAGCCTTGCACTGAATGAGTGAATTTATGAGGAAGCAATGAGGTGGCAGATTAATCAACCACTTGGGAGAGATCCTGCCTCTGCTCCACACTGTGCCTTCATCATACTCCAAAGTTTGTGACACTGGATCACAAATCTGGGGGCAGGAGGAAGAATGGAAGAGGATATTTGTGATCTTTTATTTAAGTTTGAGGGCATGAGAGGAGATCCTTAGTAGGAAATGTTCCATATTCTTTGCTGTCCTGATTGGTTTACCCAGTCTGCAACCAGAACATGATACAAACAAAAAGTTTAAACCATGCAGATATTCCAAGCAATCAGATCAAAAGTAATCCAAGACAGAAGAAAACTAAAGAACTAAAAAAAAAGCTTATATTAATTACAAGCAAGACATTCTATAAATTAAAGCTTAGGTTTCCTGGTCAGCTCCACACATGTGTCTAGAAATTACTACCACATTTAAACCCCATCTACTGCCTAAGATCCATGCAAAGCAACTTAAGGTACCTGTCAATTACACACAGAACTAATGGCATTAATATACAAGTGTAGAAATCAACTTTTTGTAAATAAATAGTAAGTAAATGTATTTACAAAAATATTTCTCATTTTTATCATCTCAGGAAGGTAATCTGCTTTGCCAGCTGTAGCTACCAGCCAGGTACAAGAGATGTTTTTGCAAGCTCTCCTTCCTTCTAGAGCACAGGAAGGCTTTTCCCTCCATTCCAGTCAATACCAGCTACTGGCCTGTTTTCCTAGAAGCATGATTTTACAGTACAAATTTGAGTTTCGTACATAGTGAAGGGCACTTCTCTCCAGCTGAGATCAGAAAAGTTCCTCAGAAAACAATCTGGTTAAAATCACATCCTTTTCCTGCCTGGTTTTCTGACCTGTCCAACGCCTTTCAGCTCATGCAGTTATAATTCCCAATGATATAGTGAGGAGCACAGAGCAGGCCTCCCTGCCATGCATTTACCAAATGCTTTAGTTGAATCTACCTCTCAAAGCTATCTATATGCTTCAACATGATTAAATGTTTGTTTTGAGAAGGTAACAACTTTACCTCTTAAATGTTGTTTGTTTTGGTTTTTTTTTTCAGCAATGGTCTCGAAACAATCAAAAGCTATAGCTAGTAAAAGTGTACCAACCCAAACAGAACCCCCCCAAAAAGGATGCATCTGTCTGGACCCCATCCTGTAGGGAGTGTTTGGGGCTCTCAGCAGTACCAGGGCTTGGTGCAGAAGACACCTGCGTGTGGTGCAAACTGGTGAATGATCTTCTCTGTCTGGTGGCCAAGCTTAAGGGGGAAGTAGAAAGACTAAGGAGCATTAGGGAAAGAGAAAGGGAAATAGATTGGTGGATTTTCACTCTTCCATCCCTGAGAGAAGCCCACCAGGAGTCGGAGGACTCCCATGCCTCCTACCATCAGGCAGAAGGAGGAGACCTAGGTGATGAAGGGGAGGGAAAATGCATCCCTACTCGGGGAGTTAATAAAAATTCCTCCCGACCCCCATCACCTACCCAGGTGCCACTCCAGAATAGCTGTGAGGCCCTGGATGCAGAAGGTCAGCCAGATGACATCAAAGAAAATAATCTCTCTGGGGAGCCTCCCAGTTACACTTTGTCTGTCAGACTACTTCTAGCACTAAAATAGAAGAAGGGTAGTTGCAGTGGGTGACTCCCTTCTGAGGGGAAGAGAGGACCCCATATGTAGACTGGACCCATCCCACAGGATGCTGCCTTCCTGGGGCCTGGGAAATGCATGTCACCAGGAGACTCCCTGGGCTGATTGAGCCTCTGGTTATTACCCACTGCTGATGCTCCAGGCTGGCAGTGATGAGATTGAAAAGAGCAGCAGGACAATTAAAGGGACTTCAGGGCTCTGGGTTGACTGGTTGATGGATGGGGCAGGGGCACAGGTGGTGTTCTCCCCAGTCCCTTCAGTGGCAGGGACAAATGATGAAAGGAGCAGGAGAACCCACATTATCAAGGGTTTAAGGGCTGGTGCCATCAGCAAAATTTTGGGTTCTTTGATCAGCACCTGGCCTGCTGCAGCCAGATGGGCTCCTTCTATCTATCAAGGGAAAAAGGATCCTAGACCGTGAATTGGTGAAACTGATTGAAAGGGCTTTAAACTAGGTTTGAAGGGGAATGAGGATGCAACTGGGCTCTCCAGAAAAAGCCCAAGGGTGGTAAAAGCCAGAGTCAGGGGTGATCAGTCAGCAGCCCAGCTGAGGTGCATGTACACTAATGCACACAGCATGGGCTACAAACAAGAGGAGCTGGAAGGCACGGGGCAACAGCAAAGCTGTTGTCACCATCAGGGAAATGTGGTGGGATGACTCACACGGCTGGAATGCTGCACTGGATGGCCACAAGCTCTTCAGAAGAGACAGGAGAAGGAGAAGAGGTGGAGGGGTGACTCTGTGTATTAGGGAGGCTCTCAGTGCCATGGAAATTGAGATTAATGATGATAAGTTTGATAATGATGATGATAATGATGGGTAAGAATCAGGGTGAAGCCAACAAGGCCAACATCCTGGCGGGAGTCTGGCATCGTCCACCAAACCAGGCAGAAGAGTTGGATGAATTGTTGTAACAGCAGCTGGAGGATGTTTCTGGATTACCAGCCCTTGTTCTTGTAGGCGACTTTAGCCTGCCAGATATCCACTGGTAACTCAGCACAGCAGAGAAGAGGCAGTCTAGGAGATTCCTGGAGTGTATGAAGGACAACTCCTTGTCACAGCTGGTGAGAAAGCCTACCAGGAGAGGTACTGCACTAGAACTGCTGTTTGCAAACAGAGAAGGTTGGGGCACAGTGATCATGAAATTATGGAGTTTTCAATTTTTGGTTACACAAGGCAGGGCACTAATAAAACTTCTATAGTGGACTTCCAGAGGGCAGACTTTGGCCTATTCAAGAGATTTGTTCTGTGAGTTTCTTGGGAAGCAGCCCTTAAAAACAAAGGAATCCAGGAAGGATGGGCATGTTTCAAAACAGAAATCTTGAAGGCACAGGAACAGAGTGTCTCTATGTGCTGAAAGGTGAGACAACAAGGAAAACAATGAGCCAGGATGGACAAGGAGCAAGGAACTAAGGGGAAAAAAAAGAGGATGTATTACCTTTGGACAGAGGGTCAGGTATCTCAGGAAATGCTTAAGGGAGTTGATAGGTCATGTAGGAAAAAAATCAGAGATGCAAAAGCCCAGTTAGAACTCACTCTCGTCATTTCTGTGAAGGACAATAAATTATATTTTTAAATACATTAATGGCAAAAGGAAGGGCAAGGACAACCTCCATTGTGTTAGATGTGGGGGGGAATTAAATAATTAAAGATGAGGAAAAGTTTGAGGTTCTTAACACCTTCTTTCCCTCAATTTTCAGCAGAAAGACAGGCTGTACTCAGGACAACTGTCCTCCTGGGCTTGTCGATGGTGTGAGGGAGCAGAATGGCCCCCCTGCTGTCCAGGAGGAAGCAGTCAGAGAAGTGCTGAGCCTCTGAGATGCTCACAGCTCTGTGGGACCGGATGGGATCCATCCCAGGGTGATGAGGGAGCTGGCACAGGAGCTCACCAAGCTGCTCTCCATCCTTCCCCATCAGCCCTGGCTCACTGGGGAGGTCCCAGATGACTGGAAGCTGCCCAGTGGGATGCCCACCCACAGAGTGGCTGGAAGGAGGATCCAGGAAAGGGGATTGTGTCCACCATGAGTAGATTTGCAGATGAGTCCACCATGAGATGATTTGCAGACTGAATGTGGCACTCAGTGCCGTGGTTTAGATAAGGAGGTGTTGGGTCATAGGGTGGACCTGATGATCTCAAAGGTCTTTTCCAGCCTAATTCATTCTGGGATTCTGTGAATACTGTTAAATTGCAGATGTTCCTATATTAAACGTGAAACTGCCTCTACAGTTCTGTTCAGGTTGAAATCACCGTTGATGTGCCCAGTTTTCATTCATTAGTATTAGCTTCAATGTGCAAATAAATAAGTTATAAGTATTAATTATGGTGTAAATAAATCTTAGATATCAGTTCCCCATTTTACACTATTTAACTTATGAACACTAATACATTATCTAGTACCAATACTGAAACTCAATTTAATTTAAATTTTATTGATTTGTTTGGATACACTGCTTCCTCACATTCTCCAAAAAGTGAAAACTGGTACTCTTTATAGAAGTTCCTCACGTGAAAAAACCTGATGGAGAAGGAAAATATTTCCCAACTTTCATTCTGAAAAGTGGTTGAGACTTTGCATGGAGACTTCTCTCTCATCTGTTTAACAGGACACAGAATGTTTAAATGAGAACATCTGCAGCTTTCTTTCAATACTCTGGGGAAAGCATGAAAAGCAATATGTTACAGTAAGAGCAGAAGCAATGGGGATTCTTTCTTTGCAACTCAGTCAAAATATGCTGCATGTAGGCATATTTAATTTTTTAAAATTAAATTACTTAGAATTCTTAAAGAAACCAGCTGTTGTTGCTGTATCTGTGCTTGAAAATCCTCTGAGTCTAGCAGTTGGAAGCTTACATACTTATTGCATTAATTTAGATGACTGTGAACATTTCCCATAGAATAATTGTGCTGCATAATGCATGACTATTCATTCTCTAGTAATGTCAGTTGAAAGAAAGGAACAAGAGAGGGAAAGAAGCAGGGTGGGGGGGTTGGTGGGGTTTTTTTGGGTTTTGGTGGGGTTTTTTTTGTGGGGGGTTGTTTTTTGTTTGGTTGTTTTTTGTTTTGTTTGGGGGTTTTTAGAGGGTTTTTTTGTGCACTTGGAAATTTATAAAGTCCAAGAGTGTTAGTGCTGCTTTCATAAGGCTTAAGTTAACAGGCCTAGGTCTCTGAACAATCCTCAGTGGTAAATCCTTTGGTTTACATTAGCCACAGAATCCCATTTTTTTATAGTCTGGGTCTAATTACTTCCAAAATGGACGTCTGTTTTGAAAAAGGACACAGAACAAACCAGTACCCAAACTGCGGATTCATCATCTCCCTAACCATCATTAACTTCCTGAGGGACCTTAGTTTCCAAGGTGATATTAAACCTAGGAAACAGCTCAATAGATGCACTTGATTTTGGTACTCTTGAAGCAGAAGCAAGTTTTCTGGGGAAAAAACATCTCCTGAATATTAACCTTATCTCTGCCCTTTTCTTATTGTCTCCCAGTTTTCCTTCTGGAGCTTTTGAAAATAGTAGCTTCCTAAGGATATTGTGAAATACGGAGAGTGGGATCCCAAAAGAGGTGGCCATTTGCAGAAGCTACAATTTTCTCCAGAAGTCAAGGCCAAGAAACTTCTAGTCCCTCTCTCCTCCCACTCAGTTCTGTCTCCAAGCACTCAAACTAATCACAGCAGAACTCACAGAAACCTGTCCTTCATTTCTTGTTGATCAGAATGTTTTATTTTGGTGAAGTCCAACACAGCTGGGTGTAGAAGGTCTGTCTAGAAGAGTTTCCTAACATGCCATACATACCATAATTATTATAAAGGCTAATAAGGAGAAGGAGAATGTTCACTGAACTGCCCATTTATAAGAGCAAGCTCAGTTTCATCTAAGTCCCTATGCTGTACAGCCATCTAGAAGTTCCTTGTCCCTGTTGTCATACCATCCCTAGGGATATCTACATTGAAAGGTTTAAGACAAGACACTTAAAATACCTGAATTGCTACAGAGAGATTCTACTTGACCTTTTTATGAATAACACAAGATCTCCTGGCAGACATTATGCAGTGGAAAACAACCCCAGGTTTTTAGACCACATCAGGAGAAGGAAGGTGCAGATGCAGGCCTCTTGGCAGGTCTTCCCATTCAAAAAGAAGGTATCAACACCTTGGAAATCCATTAAAGCATCCCAGTGCTGGTGTAAATGTGGAGAATGGTTCATAGACAAGAGCATAGATGACACTGACACCCAGTGTGGAGTTTTCCTCCTCTCAACCTCAATGCTCCAAAACCTGTCCAATGTGAAGGTGTAATTAAACTATGCCTTAAAATCTGTGAACAACTGTGAACTACACCTTTAAAAAGAGCTTCAGTTTCCCAGCTGAGGGTTTTCTTTTCTTTAATCCAACATACTAAGTGTTTTACCCTGGCTGACCTGAGAATCAGATAGCATTAGCAAACACCATGGGATCTCATCCACATCAATATCCCCCACAACTCTCAGTAGAAATGTAACAGCAGTGAACTTTATGTGTACCACTGATGCTGGTTTAAGTAAATTAACTGAAGTAAACCTCTACCAGAATAAACTTTGGGGGTCTAAAGAAGTGAAGTGGAGGTACTCCTAACAGGAGCAGAGAAACTGAAAGAAGTAAGAGAGAAGAATCAATTAGGCTGAAAGACTGACTTGTTCTATGTGAGAACATGGCAAAATGGATTAAAACCATCTTTCTGCCAAGGAGCAACATAAGAACAAAATCTGGACAACTTTTCAAAAAACCTTTGCAAAGCACTCTAGATTCAAATACAAGTAAATTCTCATGCCATACAGGTAGTTCTTACTTCTCATTGTCTTTAATCAGAGCATAAGGCTGTAAGAAAAATGTGGCACAGTGATTCATGCCATGGGTCAAATATGGCCAGGCTAATATAGCAGAATAAAAGAGTCACTGAGAAAAAAAACTATAAAAATTTGAATATATTGTATAAATTGTGGTGAATGCAGCCAGTGAAAAGAAGAGAAACAGAAATTGAAGATCTAATTAAAGTGAATTAAAAATCGACATTTTTGCATCAAACTGCTTTAACTCCTAACAACATACACTCAAGAGGAAAAAAGCCTGTACTGGCTCCTTGTATGCAGGTTTGTCAGTTGTTTTATTTGAACAGAGATGGCAAGGAGATTCTGAAGAATTAGAGACCTGTCAGCTCTAACTATCAATAGGTAGAGACCTGAAAGTCATCTTCCTATTGAGATTTTCAACAATAAATGGCTTTTCTCTAATCAGTCTGCTTTTGAAGACAAACATGATTCTACCAGTATATGTAATATTTAGAAACCACAACTAAGGTTTCCCTTGATGACAATAGTAACAAGTATGGATTTAAGCACTACAAAACCTTTCTGCCTGTGATAAATGTGAAGATGAGCAGGACTGAAACAGCCATAAGAAACAGTCATGAACTCAAGTGACAGCAGGAATAAAATGACCACACTGTATAAAAGAAAAGTATGTGAAGTAGTCAAGAATGAAATAACAACCCACATCAAGCAGGGTTGTGTTCACCACAAACAAATAATGTACTCACCACACACAAAAAACGAAGATCATTAAAGAGAAATTACTACCTGACCCAGCACAACACTTAGGACTGCAGAAGAGTCTACAAAGTAGAGAAATAAAAGGTCTCATACATGAGATTCTGGAGTATATTCAGAGGAAATGGAAAACATAATCAGAAATAGTTTTTAAAAATATATTCTCCTGAACAGAGGGTCTACCACTATAATATGTCATAAAGAATAACCTGGCAGTAGGAAAAAAATGAAATCTTTCATTATTTCACTACTTCAGCATTTCTCCTCATGTCCATTACCTTTACAACTCTTCTGTGAGTTACGACTGTTTTGGTGACATTAATCTTTTCCCTCTCTGCTTTGCATATTTATTTTTCTTTGAAGATTTTTTCAATTCATTGAGTAACCATAAAGGAAGTTGTTCTTCAGGAATTTCTCCTTTTTTGTGCTAGTACAATTTTTTATGTGAAATCATCAAATATGAGTAAAAGTCTTTAATTTTGTATAGTGATTGTTCAAAATTGCTTTAATTCTTGGATACCGAGCTCTGTCCACATGAATGATATCCAAATATCCAAATAAAATTTTCATGTCTTATTCCACAAGATATCTAATACTCCCCTTTCAGGTTAGGAGTGCCCAAGATGAATTTTTATTTTTAAAAGATCAACATGGGAACTAATCACAGAATTTCTCTGTAAAAACCAATCCACAGTTCACCATGATGTTTATAACCAAATTGACTATTTTCACTGGAGCAATGGATTAGCTGGCCTCCAGAGTGAATTTCCTTTCCTTTTAAGGTAGTGGTACCCAGGATTAGAAGCCTACCATTTTCTCCTTTCAGTTTACTACTTGTACATATCACTTTCATTCATATAGCATATAAATTGCAAATCTAGAGATGAGCATTAGGAAAAATTTCTCAAGTGGATTTCAATGTTTCTATTGTTTCTTTTAAGAACACTTTAGAGCTTAAAAAAGGCGCAAATCCAATTTCAGGTCACACATCAGCCTACCCATGTGACTTAATTGCCTCCTGATGGATAGAGGGAAATATTTGATCTGTAAATTCTCCCCTTACACATAACTTCAAAGGGAGCACTCCATAGTCTGTGCCTCTCATAAGTCTGGGTGTCAGTGCATTAGTCAGTGGAAGGAATTCTGCCAGTTCTGCCTTTATTCTTGCAAAGGAAGAATCATAAGTTTCCTGGTGCAACACAGCTACAAGAGAGTTGGATTGTTCTTTAAACATTAAAAATAAAACTGCTATTTTTTCCCCTCCCACAGGAGCTGAATAGATGATGCTTGACTGAGGGTGTCAAAAGGCCTTTTCAACCAGTGAGCCTTTCTGAACCTGAATTTAAATGCTTTTTGAGGAAAGGGAAAATGGTTGTTTTAATAGACTTCTCACACTTCAAATTCTGCCATCAAACCTTGATAACCTTCAGAGGAATTCACTGAAAGATGCAGCTACTGCAGTGGGGTGACAAAAATGGGTATGAATATTTTTGCCATAGTGCTGTTATCTGATTTTTCAATCACTAGTCATGTCTATTAGCCTTTTCTATTTATTTTCTAAATACTTCCCGTGATCAAAATGAAACAAAAATCATGTTCCAGTTTTCATAGGGCTGAACAAAACATGCAAAGTTCCAATGCTATCATTAATGCACTGGTTTTGCAATATTAAAAAATCCCAGCATGAACAATTAAGCTTCTGATTCTACTGTGACATTATCAAATAAAAACACTTCAAATTCCTTCTCACTCCCAATGCAAAGACTATGGAACCTGATCTGCTATCAATAAAGTTTCCCAATTGCCACGTAATTCTAAGATACAAATGACATTGGATGTAAAAGTCCATAAATAATTGTGATAAAAAGCCACTGTTCCTGTACATCTGGGTTCTCTCACTGATATTTTGAAGTGTCAAGGGCATTAAATTTAATTCCTGGCTCTTTGTATGCACAATAAAGATTTAGATAACCGATCTCTTTTAAATCAGCAATATACAGGCACTCATCTGCAGCCTCTCTGTAAATCAAGCAATGAGACTCAGCCAGTTATAAATCTAAGACAGAAACTCCAAATAGCAGACCAGAAATTGTCACTTACACAATACAAGCAGGAGGCATAAATTATTTCTCTCTATGCAAACAGGCAATTAAAAGAAAAAATTAAGTAATGATTTTCAAATTATTTTTGCTCAAGTGCAAGACAAATTAGGATTTTGGAAAGAGGGTGGTCCACATTTGAAGGATTTTAGTACGGTCCCACTCAGCAAAATACTTCACAGTCCATAATCTGGTTCTGGAATGGAGCAAATGCCCAAGATTTTACACACAGAAAAAGAAAGAATCTGGGCACATACTTCACTTCAGCTGGGATTTACACATTTAGTAAATGTCCAGCAGAAACATCACATGACTGTAGCAGCTGAGAAAACATTTTTCCAACCACCCTCATGTCAGAGTCAAAGCAAAGTGAAGGGCAGAAAAAATATAATTAAAATCACCCTCTGCAGTTTGCAAGAGCTCGTTTATTGGAGCCTCCAAACTTTCTGCCAAGGGTAGGTGGGGGTCTTTCTAGTGGACTTCTTGCATTTTACACTTCAAACAGCACAAGAGTTTTTTAGATTTCTAAGGGGTTTTGGGTTTTTTTTTCTAAAGTTGATCCCAACTTTATATAAAGCTATTTATTGTGACTGGCTATGTTTCACACTCAGAATAATTATTAAATTATTATTAGTAAAGACTGAACATGAAAAGAATACAGTACTGAGTGTAAGGTATCTTGCCTCCTGAGAATGATAGGGAGCTGAAACTACGGCAAAACTAACTAGCAGACTGCTTGAAATGACAAAACACAAAACTTCTTCACCAACTTTTGCAGTGTAGATGATGTAAAGGAAGTGTTTGAGTCTCCAAGAGCATGTCACAAAGATGATGTGTGTGGTATTTCCCTGTTGTACAGAGCTTGACACTAAACAGGTCCCTGCTCTTCAGCCAAGAAATAAAAACATTGAAACGCACCAGTACAGAAGATTTGCAGCATAAGAACCTAGAAAGCAATTTCTGATTTTTCCCCCTAAGGATACATAAAATGAAACAAAGCAGAAACAGAAAATTACAAAAGTGTATTTGGATAAGATATTTTTGATTGTGTTTTTTACACAATTCACATATCGCAAAGTCAACTTTGACATTGTAGTGCTGCCATATTTCAACTTCAGTCGTCCATTTTAAACAGTGGGCTTTGATATTCCTATGTGTTAATTAGTGATAGAAATCACAGGAGCTGAAATTAATCATTTATCAAGTACTTTTAGCCCTAACTCAAGAAATGTTGGATTGAGGCTTGCCAACACTGTTTGATAAAGATTAAAGTAGCAGTGACATGGCAAGTGCTTAGTGTTGGGAATACATTCCTTGTGATGTCTAACTCAACTAAATTTGGAGTATGGAGCAACTTACTCTTCTGCCTTGGAAATGTGAACATAGGATACATTAACAATAATAAGGTAGGAGCTCATTAATACATTGTTAGCAAATTAACCATAATAAGGTATGATCGGGCATCCTAGTGCATAATCCCAAAACAACAGCTTACCTTCAAGTATCATAGCTGCAGTCTCATAAATCAGTGGAAGAACAGCAAGAAACAAGGCAACAGAGTCTGGGTTTGGGGAGGTTTTTGTGGTGGTGATTTTAAAAATTTTTTTAAGCTTAGAATTTAAGGAAGGAAATTAAGGAGTAAGAACTATTTTGGTGCCTGCTTTGACATATAACATGCGACAAGGATAAAGTCAGGTATTCCAAATGAGAAGACAGTTGGATTAAATCAGAACTGAGAGCCAGCCCAAAAGTTACTTGGTTAAAAAGATGAGGTGGTAGGTGCAGTCATAACTTTCCTCTCCCATGTTTCTGCTGAGAAGTGTGTTAAGATCTTGTTTGCATAGGTGCACTTAGCTTTTCATTTCTTCTTACTTTATTTTAGCTGCAATTCTGCATTGCCAAAAATGGCTTTTTACAGCAAAGGGCCGTTTGTTAATCCTCCTATTTAAAAAGAAACATACAGAGAGCTCAGCTGTCTCTAGCACTAGCTCATGATTTATTTTACAAGCAGTTTCACACAGCTCTTTACTAAACAGACATTCTTTGTGCTTTATTACCAGTTTGTTCCATTGAGTCATGCTCTCTGCGGGATGTTGTGTCTATATTTTATTTCACTCTAGCCATTAATTACCTTCTGGGCCCTGTATCATGTGTCTCTCAGTCTCATTTATTACAACGGTGCCTGCTAGTGTTGCTAGTCCAGGGGCTGTCAGTATTTCCATTAGAAAGCCCATCTCTCAGGGGTTTATAAGTCAGCTGTAAAGCTTTACTCCTGGCTGATGGCTGGCATACATGGCCACAGCCAGAAGGGTTCTTTCTTTTCTTTCTTAAATTGAACTAGGGAAAAAAAAACCCTCAATGTTTTTAAGTCATAGAATCAGCCATGAGTTTTGACTCCATGTTTTCAAAACTCAGAAACAGCTTTATTTCTTTAAACTGAGTTTTGCAGGCTGTTTGCTGATAGTGTAAGCCAGTGCTTGGGAGTTTGGCTGTTTTCAAAGGATTCAAGTCGTCCCTCCATATCCTTTTCCATCACTGAACTTCCTTACACAACACCTTGCCTCTGCCTAACAGGTCTGGAGTCTGCTCTTCTGAAGCTGCTGCAGTCTGAAACAGCCTTTGAATATTCCTGCAGATATGTGCCCTTCCATTTGAGTCCAGTAACAAACAAATTGCTCTCCTCTGCCTATATCTCTACAATCATCGCACTACTTGCAGTTAATATCTCTATATGCCCATTTTTGCCCCATCCCAGGAAGTGTTAAAGGCCAGGTTGGATGGGGCTGTGAGCATTCTGGTCTAGTGGATGGTGTCCCTGACCATGGCAGGGGTTTGAAACAGGGTGATCTTTAAGGTCCCTTCCAACACCACCCATTCTGTTTCCATGAGTTTGAGCACAACTGGCAGGATGCAAAACCATGACATTTCCATACAGCAACACCTGATTTCTACTCCACTTAGAACCAAAATGTGCATCCCTTCTTTGTAAGGACTCCAAGGCAAGATAGGGCAGCCAGGGCCCCAAAAGTCCAAGCAGTCAAGGAGCAATCAGGAACCTCAGAGAGCCAGCACTTGCCAGACAGGGATTCAGCATTGTAGCATGCAGATGTCTACTCCAACTTTAAATTTGAAGCAATTTCTTCCAATTTTATTCCAATAATTTTAGTACAACCTTTCAATGGTATCCAAAAGTAAGTCCTTACAAAGTATGTGGTATGAGGAGTTATTCTACAAAAACAAAGGTGCAAACTAGATATGCGTTTGATCCCAGTGTTCTTGTCATGGGAAAGTATCTTTACAGAAAAATTAAAAAAAAAAGAAAATAAACATATCAACAACTATGTACTTTAATAAAAAACACTTGGAAGACAGATCTTTTAACTAAATGTATGAAGTTTATCCTAGGTCACTTCCCAAATAGGCTGGTTTTCACATGCTACACAGGAGCTTATGAAAAATAAACCTGGGGCATAGAAAGGAAATAAGCTACAAAAGACTTTTTTATAGTCTTGATTAATCTGCATTTTGATTTATTAAGTGCATAGTGGTGGAGAAACAGGCAGTTATCAGCCACAGACAGAGAACTGAGAAATAAATTACTGCATTTATGAGTTTCAGGTAAGATGAAAGTGAACACTTCTTTAGCATGGTAAGAAGTGGGTAATGAGACTGATAAAGACCAGATAATGAGCACCACTAAATAATCTGGGAAAAATTTCAGTTAAATAGAATTACTACCTATAAAAATCAACAGTCCTTGCCATTAAGCTTTATGACCTAAACTCCCTAGGATACATCCTGGTTTATCAAACTTCTTGGATAGAGGGTAGGTTGCTTATTTCTGTGCTTTCATGTGAGTGAAGTGGCCATAAATTCCGAAAATTGATTTTCCTCATTCTTTTATTTTAACTGGTCGGAATATTCTGCTATATTTTTGTCATCTAAAGAGAACACAATGCCAGTCACTCCTTTAGACTATCAGTAAGGAAGAACATTATATAGAAGATGAGGTACAGAGACAAGAGGACAATAAATCTATAACAAATAATTTACTTCATCTAGGAGAAAGTACCAAAGGGAAAGGAAAATATTGGTAGGGAGAAAAAAGTCTTTCAAATGCATACTTATAATTCTGTATTGATTATACAACCATATTAATTATTAAAATCATCTTAAACAGTTTCAAGATAACCCAACTGAATCCAGGCTTTGTAACCCCTGGTCTGTAAGCATCCTTTTCAGATGCTCCCAAGAGCAGTGTCACTATCCACTGGCTCTCATTCAGAGAAAACCATTCCCTCTCTAGTAAATGTAAGAGCATTAAGATAATTTACATCAGAATAAATTTGGGAGGGGGGTGGCGGGGGGTGGTTTTAGCTACAGAATTAGAAGTTACTGTCATAGAACTGGCCATAAGTTTGAAAGACAGATGTGGAAGTTCTGTCATCTGTTTTAGGATTTGGATTTTAATTGCTTCATCTCTTGGAGTTTTACATCCCTTAGAGAAGGGGACTGAACATGTCTCTGAACTCTGGACTGAACATGGACTGAACCTGTGAGTCTCAGCTCAATATTGAGTACTACCCATAAACTCACCTCATGAAATCCCCTCCTTTTTGTAGGCCTAATATTTTGGCACCATCATCATCTTCATGAGGAATTCAGGGTTTTTGCTGTGTTAACCTTACAAAATCAGTCTAGTTCATTCTCTCTGCATCTGTTTGAATTCATCAAAGACAAAAACAAATCTTTACACAAGAAGAATATAGAGCAAGAGTGTCACCTGTGAATCCAGTTTCTTGACTGATCTTACATTTCTACCCCCAGTTCTTTTTTAGTGGGAGGAATAGTGTTTGCTTATATTGTCTCTTCAAGTTTTACTGTGGCATTACAGATTCACTTCAAACAAGAACTGATAGCTTTTATTTAAATCCATGTTCATATACAGTCCACAGCAAGCTTACTGTCCATAAATCAAACTGATATTTCCCCTTAACTCCTCTCAAGCTATTCTACTCTCTTCTCTGATGCAGAGAGGAAGTGTCAGTCATGAAAATTAGTTTATGATTCATTTTCAGTTTATTACCTCAGTTGACTTAGCAGGCTTCCCTGCTAGCTCTGACCTGTACTTGCCATTGTAAAACAATTAGAAATGATGCCTCAAAATATTTACTGCTATGGGTTTATTGAAATTAAGTTTTGCTCAGGACAACAAGCCTAGATGAAGACAATGAAACCTTCAGTAAAGACAGAAGACTCCACCAGCTACAGGCAGCCATGGATTGAGTAATTTTTCTAGAATTCATGTCAATATTGTAACAATAAAAAGAGAATGTGCAAAAAATTCATATTAATATTGCCATCTCTGCTCCCCCCCATGAAATTCAGGGGGCAGACTGACAAGTGATTGTCTCCTATGCCAATATTCAGGATTACTTGCCCTGGCCACTACCAGCATAACCAAGAAGTCACCAACCATTGCCAAAACATACTGCATTATCAACAAGCTTTTATTTTAGGCACCTCCAAATATCTGCAGAAAAGGTGGCAGCCTTTAGCATGCTACTCTTCCTAGCAATGAAACCTTTGAGGAAGTCTCTGAAACTCATTAAGTCTTCTCAATAAACTCAGTGTGTGACAGCAAAATTAGTGAATAAAGATGGAGAAAGCACCTTGAAGGTTTTAAAAAAATGATCCTAAATGTCAGAAGTTATAAGGCATTCCTTTGAAAAGCTTGAGATACTGAGAGCTCAACATGGAGTTACTTACCAGTGAGACAGACAATTTGTAAAAGTAATAACATATCCTAACCATGAGAGAAGTCTGTTTGTTTAGTTTTGTAATAATTTTTTTTAAGTAATATTGTTGAGAATGTTGAAGAACTCTTGAACCCACAGCAAAGCTCAGAACCTTCAATATGAAAAGCACATATTTATTAAAAGAAAAATATTTGTGTGCATTAAGCTTGCTTTTAAAAGCAATTAGACATTTATAAAAGCTGTTGGTTTCAGAGATATATTCATCCAGAATGCATTAAATGAACTTTTTCTGAGTTATTTTTCACCTGATTAGCAGTGATAACGGAGTCATCCTTTGCATTAATTTATGATTTCTCTGAGTTATCATTTAGAAACACAGTGATCATCTCTGAAGTGCTCTAAAGCAAGGATACCACAAATATGTACCTAAGCCACTCTTTAGCTGTGGCTGAGGGATGAGTGGAGAGTTTGCAGGGATGAAAGTCAAATGAGGTTGAATATAAAACCTAAAAGTCTGCTTTGGGAAAAAAATTGATTTAATACAGAGGTGATAGAGGATCTAAAGAGACTCAAATTCAGATTTATATTCTCCTGATCTCATAGTAGTTCCACAGTGTTTGGCTCAGTGGGTTTGACTGTTTCAGACCCTTCATTCCACATCTGTGTGACAGAAGTGCTATCCAGATGCTGCCATTAGTCACAGCAAGGTGCAAAGGCAGCCTTTCAGCACGGCCCTAGAGTCATCACCCACAGGGAAGTGAACTCCCCTGGCTCAGTATCATTTTGCAAGTCTGCAAATGCACACTCAAAGTCTGGGACCTCTGCTAATGGTCCTGGATACTTCACTTTCCCATTTCAGGCACATGAGCAGTCTTTATTGCCTATTCGTAGTCAATTCAAAATTAAATTTTCTCTTGACACACCCTGTAAGCCAGTTACTTTTAAATTAATTTAAACACAGACACTAAGTATAGTTATAAATAATTAGTAAGTCATATGTGTTGCACCATAGAGCAAAATGCTGCAGTTCCTTCAGAGTTTAGCCTTTTTAATCCTCTTCTGATAGAAATGGAAAAAGAAAAAGGAAAAAAAAAGAAAAAAAGGAAAAGAAAAAGACGAAGATAAAAGAAAAAGAAAAATATGTATTTTAACAGACTGGTACCAAAGATTGGTGCTCTACAGATCTGTGGTACTCTCCCTTCTCCAGGACACCCAGAGCACTGGGGGCATGAACAGCTCTGGGCAGCACTTGGGTTGGCAGTGACCACAGAGATACTCATGGAGCCAGCAGGGATCTGGAAGGGGGAAAAGGGTTATCTAATGGAATGTTTCCAAACCCCTTGGCTGTGTATCAGTCTGCTTACAGATACTCTTCTTGGCTTCCAGGGGAGTAGGGTCCTGTCTCACAGCAAGTGGCACTCTTCCCTCTGCTTAAATAAATATGAGCTGTGCTGAGACAATCTGTGCTGGTCCTCACCATGCTGGCATATGCTTTTTAAAATATTTTCCCTTGTCAGGGTCTGCCTGGTATAGAAAAACACTCACTGCAAGTATGGCATTAAAGTTTGGTGACAACCATTTTCCTGCTGAGTGAGCAGACCAGGTTATAGCCAATCTTCCAGGCGTGGTTATTGCAAATTTGTACCGTACCAAACAATTTGTCCTAGTTTTGCACAATATTGGCAAAGGGAATCCCCTTATCCATGTTGGGTTTATTTCTCATCACTTCAAACACTATGACAGACTTGAAGCCCCTTTTTATGTGCTAAAAAAGGGACTTTGCCCCCCTTATGTAGTACAAGGGACACAAGCCTATCCCCATGCAGGTCTCCAAAACCCATCTGCATCCTAGAGAGCATAGAAAAGCATAGTCCTGCAGAGAATAACCTCTGCAGGGTTCAATCCCACGAAAACTATTTCATGGGAGTACCTGGACTGAAGTGGGAAGCATTTGAATCCTGATAGAATTTTCAGTAGGTGCACGAACCAATTCTTCTCAAACATTTGCAGAAAGTGAATTAAAATTATAGAATAGTTGAATTAACTGCTCTATAAGCTTTACCCTGGGGTGTATACCTAAATTTATGTACATTACCTAAATAACGTACATAAAATAAAAACAGGATAAAAAATAATTTTGTTCTGATTTTCATGCATTGATCAAATGCATTGGAAAGATGAATTTATTTTTTGTTGTTTTCTAGACTAATACACCATACTAAATATGTAAATGCTGACTCTAATTAATTAACTACAATTCAAGCTGCAGACAAGCTGTTGCTCTTTAGGTATTATATAGATTGAAGTCCCTGTCACTTTTAAGTGCACCATTATCTTCCACTGAAATGTTTGATTTATGATACAGACACAGGGGAAGTTTTAAGTTTTATTCCCCAAAGTCTCAAAAGAATAAAGACAAAGCAAGCATATAACTAGGAATGACACCAAATGACAACACCCTAACAGTTTATACAAGAAATGTACTCACATGGGTAGTGCTGTGGAGGGCCAGGGCAAAACAAAATAAATGGGTCACCCACAGGGGGGAAAAGGCCACTTTAGGATGATTATATAATACATTTTTTTGATGGAACCTTAGTCATTTAAAACCAGCTTTTTTTTTCCCCGACCAAAATCAACATGTTTTTCCTCTCCTTTGCTTTGACCTTGACCACAAGCATACATCCTTCCTGAGAAACAATTCTAAGTCAACAACATAAGCTTTATTATTGCCTACATTTTTCAAACAGGCAAGAATGATGCACAGCCCAAATCCAAGCTTGAGACCCTTGTGAACTGCAATGATCCTTCTGTGCATGGAGGGGCTTGGAGGAAAAGCAGCCTGATTTGGGTTGTCAGAATTCACAGAGTTAATTTAGCACTGGCATGAGTGTGAGCTTAGAAAATGTCGTGTCAGAGATGTCAGACACAGCCAGGATGTTATTTTAACTTTTCAGTTAATAGCATAGTACTTAAAGTCACTTGATAGTTATTTGGTGGGCAAGAAATTTCAACTCAAAGGTCAAGCTGGTCATGATGCCCAGTAACAGGGAGCCTGTTGTTCCCGGGCAAGCACCCCTGGCAGAGAAGGTGCACTTAATGGCTGCAAAAGCCTCTGCACAAAACAAACCCACCACATTTCAGCCAAGCTGGTATGCACACATTATCATACCCTGTGCTAGACATGCCACAGCCCATACAGAAAAGAAGCCCTCAATTCTGAGATCAGAGTTTATAGATTTATAGATTAGCATAGAGAAATCTGCATCCTCACTGCCACAGCTCTTAATGGAACACCACATAGTCTCTGCAGAGTAGTCTTGTTCATGCTCAGGGAGATGTCATCCAAACTTTGGTGAGTGCCTCTATTAGTTAAAAAGCCTGCTGACTTTCAGAAAAATATTTAGATGTTCTATGAAGGGTAAGTTTAGACACTGTTTTAATAAAATCTTTTTATTTGTGCGGAAATACACAAAATAAATATGACAGATATTTTCAGATATTGATGCACAGAGAAAAGCAACAGAGATACAATATGGAAAGTTGTTAGAAGAAAAAAATAATTACAATTTTACAATTTCCTGTAAAACTGAATCAGTGGATCCTTACCAAATTTTTCTGGGAGAAACAAGAAGAAAAAAAAATAGTGTAATAGTAATGGCATAAAATTCTTATTGACATTCCCAGAACAAGTTTCCCAATGTTTTTCACCAAAATATTTTTTAATCATCTACTACTGTAGAAATAAGTCAATATGAAAATGAAATAATTGCTAGTCCAAATTTGCTTTTCCACTGGATTTGATGTGGAGAACACAGAAAGCAGTGGGCTTATTCTAAAAGATAGGGGATTGTTGCATTTTGCACAAGGCATTCTAACCATAGAGTCAAATTTAGGCAACAAAGTGTTCTCACGTGGAACTGCTCAGGGCAGGAGCTCTGACGCAGATCCCAGTCTGACTAAGGATGCTGACTGGAAGTCCCAGTCCCAGCCTTCTTCTGACCAGGGGCTGATGAGTACCCACCATCTCTGCCAAGCAGGGGGGACACAGTCCCAGAAGCTCTGCCTGTTTGTTCCACACATCTCCTCTGAGACTTGAGCTCTGTGTCCTCAGCTGGAGCTCTCCCAGACTTCTGACCACTGCACACTGACCCACAGGACCAGGATGGGGAGAGTGCTCAGTGCTCTGCCAGCAAAGCAGAGAAGCAGCAGCCTGGGCAACAGCAAGTGCCACTAGAAAAAGTGACTTCAGATGCAAGGGGCAAAACTCTTTACATGCTAATGTCGAGGACAGCAAGGGTTATAGAACTGCTTTGCTTTCCCTGTGGAAAGGAAAAGGGATGAAACTATTATTCTTCCAAATACAAAGCTGTGCAAAAGGGAGGCTGGCTAAAATACCCAAATTTACTCTGTGGTTACAGGCAAGCTTTTTGTGCTGAATGGAGAGTCTGAACACACCTGTGATCAGTGGCCATGCAGAAGGAGTATCTGTGCCTCGGGCAGCCCCGCCTGCTCTGGGTGAGCAAAGAGCAGAGCAGCTTCTCTCTCGTACTCCAAATGGTGCAGAACATGTTCTCACTAATGCCTCTCGTGGTGGTTCTGGGACTAATAGCCAAGAAACAGCTGTTTTCTGATCTCTGTAGAACTTGTGCCACTAGGGTTTTAAGCCTTATTCTTAAACTATGCAGAATGTGATATTTTACTTAAATACTGGAGCAATAGGGACATCGGTTAAGCAGCAGTGATTAGTTTGCTACCAAAAACCTATGCTTAATCTGAGTGCAAACACTCCAAATTCAGTAATTCAGCTTATTTATTCACCTCCCTTCCAATTTGGATATAACCTTTGGAAAAAAATATTACTATTCATAATGGAAGTATTGTTATTTTATCTAACTCAGAACTAAGGTGCCACCTACCAGAATAAATCAGGAGGATTTAACTGGGTGCATTGAAAAGAGCAGGTCAAAAGCAAATCTGTCTTCTTACATAACTGCTATGTAAAATACATTATAATTAGATATCTATGTCCACATATACCAAAAAGGGGGTCATTATACCTTCTCCTCCCAAGAACTTAACTGTCCATTTCCACTTTCCCAAAAAATGGTGATTATAACAAGTACTCATCTTCAGTTCTTAGCTACTTGACAAGGATTATTCAGTGCATAAAAATGCAAGCTGAATACCTTTTTTAATTATTACTATTAATGTTGAAATGTCTGACTTAAGAGTCCCAGGCTTTTTCAGGATAGCCAGATGCCTCAGCCTTGCAACAAGGGGGCAAGAATGAAGGAATGAGAACTTCCCACACAGTAGGGGGGATGAGGAATTTAATTTCTATCTGCAGACACAAGTGTCTCTCTCTTCACTGCTAAGTACCAATGGCAGAGAAGCAGCAAGCCTTGTCTGTTCTTAAAGGATTTGCTTGGTGGTGGGCAGATGCAGGCTTTACCTTTAAAGAGGGAGAAAGTAATAGATATTTTAAAACACCCACGGGTTGTTTTGAAGAGTGGTTAAAGTCTGTTCCAGCTGCAGAGGAGGCTTCAGAGAGAGAAGCCACCGGCAGTTTGCCCTCCGTCACTGGCACAAGTTCCCCTTCAAGCATAAGATGCTTCACTTATCTTCCTGCAGTTATCTCTGCCAATATAATTTGTCCATTTGGAATAGAAAAATGCCTCATCACCAGTGCCTCACTAAGTACTAAGAGCTGTAAATTCTGTCATGAAGCATCTGAAATGCAACTCCTCTTACTTTAGCAACAAGAGTTCAATCCGCAAATTTTATGCCTTAAGATGTTAAAGGTTTCCCTACTAATAACACACAGGAACAGAACCAAACTTGAATAAGCCAAAGCCTCTGACATATTCCAAGCAGCATGCCCTGTCAATTTTACCTTATATCCATCTCTTGTCCATGTGACTGAGAGATACACGGATAAAAATGAGTGGAAGAGCATTGCATCAACTGTTCTTCAGAATCAGTTGGTTTATATCCATTACTTTTTTTATTTTTGAGGCAGGAAGTTTATATTTATAGGGCCTAGAAACTTAAGACTGCCTGAGATTCAGATCTCATCATGCAATACTGGGAACTGATGCCTGACAGTCTGCCAAGTGTAGGTAAGCACCTAACACAGTTTCTCTCCCTTGGATTTGGTCACTTAAGTATTTTGGGAATCTGAATTAGAGAAGAGGCTTTAACCTGCCCCTGCTCAGGGCACTAAGCAAAGCAAGAAATACTGCAAACTTTCCCTAAAATGGCACCAAACTCTCAGACCTAAAGGAACCTCTGAAGTGGAAGGGACACTCAGAGAAGTTACACTGAGGGAAGCTGTGGTTTTTCAGCAGCTACTGTAGCACAGTTTCAAGTGGTAGCTTACAATCCTGCCATACAGCCCACAGGTCTGTTTGCCCAATGCTCAGGACCCAACCTCATGACAACAAAAGCTCTGGGAAGGTGGGCACTTTTTCCTGGACTTAACATCCCTGTGATTTTTGTAAACTTGCCTGTTAGGTGACACTTACACTTTTGGTTTGGTACAGACTTTAGACCCTTGCTGATGAGTTTTACATGCACAGTGGAATTCCTCAGGGATATTTGGAGCGCCAAGGAAATTATGTGTTACTGGGTTTGACCCCAGTGACATCTGTGGAATTGAAATATTTCTTTTCCAGAGAGACAAAAGTGTGTATGTATCTTCATACCAACCTCAGTGGAGAGGAGGCAATGACTAGTCTGGCTGTGTATGACCTTGCTTCCAGATATCGCGAAGCACACAGAAAAAAGTTTAAATAATACTCCATGATGCCAGAGACTTACAAAAAGAAAATGAAAGAGTCAATTCTGATAAAAGAAGATCCAGCACATGTAGAGAAGGCCAGCTGATAAGGTGTGTGTAATTCCTCAACAGAGGAGACCACAGGCAAGTTTCACATTTCTCACATCCTCTCTCAGGATCTAGCTCCACTTGCTCCTACAGCTGTGCTTTCTGCTTTGTAACATAACAAAATGCACTTGAACCCCCAACTCTGTTTCCACTCCCCTGGCATGAAGTCTCCTGTTTCCAAATCAAACAAGCAAAACACAAAACACTTACAGAAGGAAAGCAGAGAACATAATTCTCTCTCCCTGTTAAGCCTGCTGGCCTCAGACTGCAGAGCAAGACTATGAAATAAAGTAACCCAAAAGCCTCCAATCTTAAACCCCCTACCCCAAACCAAGACAGCCTTTGCACAGAGCCCACCCACCACTCCCTTGGACTATACCCAAAAGGTTTTACTGTGTTCACAAGGTAAACTCTAGGCACTCCAGAATTAAATCCAAACTACCTTGGAGATTTTATTGTTTAGGTGGTGCAAAATATGACACAGATTATGAACCAGTGAAGCCATAAATCACCCCTCACGTTTTTTTAAATCACGGATCAGCCTAATATGTTGCAGCCTTATATTGCAGCCTAATTACAAAATGTTTAAGTAGTCCTTAAAGCATACAGTTGTAGGTTAAACTACCATTATTCTGGTTGTGATTCATACATATTGAAAACCGCTTTCAAAACACTGCTCTTTCACCTGTGAACTGCAAGAATCTATTTTTCTAGTGAAGCATATATAAGACTAAGGACTACTCTGGAACTAGTTTTTCCCCCAAAATAGGCCAATGTGCATACCTAGTGGATGTACCTCTTTTCTTGAAATAATTTCTGAATTATAGCATATATTCTACTAAAAGAAAAAAGCAGAAATATGAAGGTCGAGTGATTGACTGACTGCTTTATTCATCCAAGTTATTACATGACCTAAGAAAACACTTCAATGGGTAAGTTTGTCACTGTATGTCTAAGCTTATCAAATCATCTGGTTATGGTTAGAATCTCATACCAAAACCATCCTGTCATTGAAATAAATGTGCCCCATAGCACAGAAAAATGACTAGATGTGAGAAGACAGTGAGCATATAGACACCAGATGGATAATGTAGTTCTGAGCATTGTAGAACACAAGTGAACACTATTTCCCAAAATTTCTTTCCCTTCTAGTGTGTTGGAGTTGAGAGGAGAAAAATAATATAAATGTTTGTTTATATCCTGCATTTTAACAATTTGCTGTCAAGTTATACAGTGAAATCTTTCTGAAATTTGAAACAGTGTGCAGTATCTTGTTAGAATGATGTGAAAAAATTCCTTTAAGACTTTTATGCACATTATTGTAGTCCCTTTTTACTACAAAAAAAACACCTTTATCTAAATTTTCAGAGTGACAATTTTTTGAAAAGAGGAGAGAAGCAGGAGAAGAGTAAGAGCACCTTTGCATTCACTACCATCACCAAATGCAGGAAACTTCACATGTTTTTAATCTTAGGACAGCTTTCAGTGTAATTGTTGGTTCCACCCTGACTACTCCCCAAAATGACAGAAGGGGATTTTGACACAAGATAACAAGTCATGGTACAGAACTTCTAAAAGAATGAAAAACTGGAAATGGTGCAATAATGATAGTCCATCACCTCGATTCTGAAACTCCTGAGTAATTTGGGGATGGATGTCCATCCTTTCCACCAAGCCACTCTGATTTTTCTACTTCATTTTCATTTTCCTTTGATCTTTCACTCACGTTGAACAAAATGAAATACAGATTTAAGAGCCCCGTCAGGAGTGAGAAATCACGTAAACTTTAGAGCTGCCAGAGTTAGTTCAGTTCAGCTGCTCTAAGTGAAGGGTTGTACAGCACAGGGGTGTCTGACATATAAATCATAATGAAGACTCTCTGAGGTGGGACACCTGGTTATGGTGAACTGGACCAATCAGAAGTGAGAGTAAATCAGAGTGAATTTTCACTTTAAGACTTTTACCCAAAAAAAAAAAAGAGGTACTAATTACAAAATACCTAAACTACACAACAAAGTAAATTTGAAAACTTCACAAGACCAAAGGTATTTTCTTAATCTACTCTGCTTCCTATAACAGCAGGAAAAGAAATTACTCTAAAATTTTGAAAAACTACTTCTAATAGCCTCTGCTATCCCAAAGTACTTGAAAAGCTACTTAGCATATGTTTCTTTATGAATGTAGTTATTTTTTCCCACCACAGCAATACAAAATCAAAAGGAGAAATTTGGTTGTAGACTATTTTTTCCCAAATATAAGCAGTCCAGTCTTCAGTGCCTAAAGTTACTGAAGATGGCCAGTAATGGCTTCAGCAAATAGCATCTCTTCTTCCTTTTGACTGAAATTGCATATTCCCCAGAGCAAAAATACATATTTTCCTGTGGCTGAAGAATTGTTGAGGATTGTGAATCAGGACTTCCAAACCACCAGCAACATTTGTTCTGCCGTCCCCTACCTGGAGTATGAAGTCCCCCACCCAGGCACAGACCTGGGAAAGCCATGATTAAAATAGCTTCTGAAATCTGTCAGATCACAGAACAAGGTGGGAAGGAAAGCTGCAGATTTTCCTGACATGAAAAACTGAGGGCATTAAAGGACATTTCTGGGGTTCCCAAGAAGTCCTGAAAAGACAGGGAACCCACGTGAGGAATATGGCTCTGTATCTTCTGACATTTGGATAGGTCTAATAGAAAATACAAATCTGATCAAAAAAAACCACCCCACACCCCACAAGTACATCCAGTTCCACTTACATGCTTGTAGTAAGCACTAGCTGTGTTCACATCCCAGCCAAAAAACTGAAACATCAGGTTAAGCCAAAGATGTAATGTTTCCTCACCACTCCACTGAGTTACTATACCAAAATGTAGTGAAATTATGTAGACAAACACCAACTCCAATTTATACTTCTTTCTCATCAGGCTAAAGAAACTGCACACAAAGCAGCTCATTAGCTGCTGTTAAGAAATAAGTAATATTTTTAAAAGGCATTTAACAATCTGTTCCTGCTACAATTCCTTTCCAGCCAATTTGCACCTATAAGGTCATGGTACAACTGCTTTAGAATCAAGAAAACACAAGTTCCATATTTTTATTACACAGGAGATATATAATAATACCATTAGTGCATATATACATAGTGTTCCTTCACTGCCTTTCATGTACATTTCAGCAAAGTCTTCTTATGTGTGTGTATATATACATATATATGTGTGTATATAAAATAATTTAGAAGTCCAATATGTCAAATGGTAGAAAATTGGCAGAAACGGAAGAATGAATTTTGCTCATCTTCTTTTCATCATCCTGTGCACCAAAAATGGATTTCTAAATGTCCCCGTGACATTTCTGCCTTCAGATAAAAACTTTGCCTAAAGTACTTTATTCTCTTTTAAAGCAGAACCTACTTATCCAGAGGGAAAAGACCCCAAGACTTGCCACAATCAATAGTTCATACAGTAAATCCCTTGTCAATGTATACAACACCAAGGCAATCTGTGCCTGGGATTTTCATTTCCCCACGGGCAGCACTGAGGTGCCCATTTATATCACTTTGTGCTCAGATATTAACATTAAACATTGCTGGCTCTTTCTTCCATAAAGGGCCACTGGTACCATTGGTAGAGACTATTTTTGTCTCATAAATAATCAATCAAAAATCTGTTCAGCCTTTCTGAAGGCATGTATTTGTCACATGGCACACGGGTGGTTGGAGAAAAGACATGGAATAGATCATAGAATGGACCTTAAAGATCACCTAGTTCCAACCCCATTCTGTGGACAGGAGCATTTTTTGCTATATCAGCTTGCTCAGAGCTCCATCCATCCTGGCCTTGAACTCTCCCAGGGATGGAGCATCCACAACTTCTCTGAGCAACCCATACCAGTGCCTTACACCTCACAGTGAAGAATTTTTTCTTAATATTTCATCTAAACCTACTTTTTCAGTTTGAAGACATTCCCCATTATCCTGTCTCTACACGTCCCTATAAAAACCCCTTTTCCATCTTTCTTGTAGTCTCCCTTCAGGTACTGGAAGGCCACAATTAGGTCACCCTGAAGCCTTCTCTTTTCCAGTCTGAACAAACCCAATTTTCTCAGCCTTTCCTCAAAGGAGAGGTGCTCCTTTTCTCCAGTCACCTTGATGTCCCTCCTCTAGACATAATGCCACTTGTTACCATGTCCACTGGGACTCTGAGCCGTTGACCACAGCCCTCTGGATGTGACTGTCCAACCACTTTCTTATCCATGCAACGGACTATTCACCAGACTATTTAAGGAAAAATTATATATGGATTATCAGAGCTTGTTGTCATTCACATATTTTCCAGCATAAATTATGAATTGCCATTTCTGACATTTGTGGTGTTTTCTGAAGCCCCCATCGTAGAGAGAAATGAATGAATCTGACTCCACGTTCTTAGAAGGCTAATTTATTCTTTCATGATATTGTATTATATTAAAGAATACTAAACTAAACTATACTAAAGAACAGAGAAAGGATACAGACAGAAGGCTAAAAGATAATAATGTAAAACTCATGACTCTCTCCAGAGCCCCGACACAGCTGGCTGTGATTGGTCATTGGGTTAAAACAATTCACGTGAAACCAATGAAACAATCACCTGTTGGCAAACAATCTGCAAACCACATTCCAAAGCAGCAAAACACAGGAGAAGCAAATGAGATAATATTGTTTTCCTTTTCCTCTGAGGCTTCTCAGCTTCCCAGTAAAAGAATCCTGGGCAAGGGGATTTTTCAGAAAATATGATGGTGACCCACGTTAACTTGCAAGACGGTCCCAGATGACATGAAGACATCAAACATGCTTTCCTCCAATGCCTTTGTCATCCCCTGTCATCCATATGTGACAGGATAGTTGCTTTCAAAAGTTATGCTGAAGGAACACCGGGATGCATGGTTAGAAGCACAGGTGCTGTCTTCCTGGACAGACATAATTTATGCTGAATTTCTTGCTTTTGTAACAGAAACAGAGTGGGCACCTAAAATCAAAGGGCTCAAAGTATTATGAAAATACATGAGTAAGAAGAAACATTAGTCTTTTTACTTGAAATTTCAGATATACTCTATAGCAAAAAAAAAAAAAAAAATCCTTTCTACTCTGAAGCTGCATATGCAAAAAACTTAGGGAATTACGGAATATTCAGGATCACAAAATAATTGCATTCTTGTTCTTCATTGAATTAAGTCATTATTCAGTCTCCTTCAATTTAGGTATGACAAGCCTGACAGGTGTTTCAGGCAGGAATATATCTAGCTCCTAGAACAGAAACATATATTCATCTCTGTTAGTGAAGTCAGTCAGGTCAAAGTTTGTTTTCTGGAGATGTCGGAGGCAAAAGAACTTCATGAATGTACTGGAGAAATTGCATGGAATATGAGAAAAGGTCTGGAATTTGTACTTTTGCTAAATGCTTTTTCCTCTGTCTGTCTGAAAGATAGTTTATACTTTTTCAATCTTTTGACTTGCCAATTTAGAAACAATTAGCCTAATATAAATTCATCATAATTAGCAACACTCATTCTACTGCAGGGTCTGTTGAATTATAAACATTTTTCATCTCACTATTAACAAGAAAATTTAAATTAAAATGGCTACAGCAGAGGTCTGAGCACCAGAATTTCACTGTTCCACCCTCAGTCTGTGACAGCTCATTACAGAAATTCACATGGGTCAGTTTTCCCCAGACTCTTTTTTAAAAACTGTTCAGGGAGGAGCATGCAACACTAAGCTCAGATATTTCCACATAATTTTGGGCCACTCTGCTGGAGTTTCACATCTATCAAATGGTAACCGCAGGAAATGTTATTCAACACCCTTAGACATTTGATTTAGAGTAGCAACCAGTTGTGCACACAAAAAGTGAATTTCTAAGCAGTCAGCAACATAAGATCGCAATTCATACATTTTTTTTAGTAATGAAATTGCTAATGTAATTGTCTCTAGTTTAGGATAGGCAATGTCTTCTGGGCCAGCCTACCATGCAAGAAGGTAGAATTTGGAAAGAGCTCCATAGGAGCACAGTTAACATTTTGACCTGTGCTGACCCTATTATCAATGAGGAGGAAACACAGAGAAATAGAAGCAAAAGGAAAAATACAGTGAGTTTGTTAAAATCTATATGCACACTGAGAAGAGAGACAAAGCCTATCAATCCTTTTGACATTTATAAATGTCACCAGTTAATATTTTTCCAAAGATATTTTACTTCTGATTCATGTGCATGCTATAATTAGCATAAATTAGTGTTTGTCATCAATATTTTAAGGTTTATGACTAAAACTAGATATTTGATTTCTCATCTGAAAGTAGAAGCTAACCTGTACTAGATAAGGGTGTGCAAAGACAACTTTTTGACAAGATGCAATGTAAAACTAAAGGAGACAAACATATCACACAAAAAAATAACAGGCTGGAGAAAAAGAAAAAGAATGTGCTGCATTGGTCCCTGGGGAAAAAAAAAAAAAAAAAAAAAGGGATTGCTCAGGAAACTATCTGTTGTGGCTAAGAAGGGAGTGAGTGAAAGTCCTTCAGTCTCCAACATGCTTCTCTAAGACGTGATAAATTTTACCAGCAAAACTTCTCCACTGGGAATCTTGTTTCAGGTTCCCTTCTCCTGAGTACATGTTCAATAGCATCCACATGTATCATTTAAAACTTAAACACTGCAAAGGACTCTCCAACTGTATTTGGAGGTAATACAGATGCCAGTTTTGTTCTTTGAAGATGAAACTTCAATAATGTTATAGAATTGAACAGAATTCCCATAGCTCTCACCTATAACCTTACAGTAGGATCTTCCAAACACTGCCATTTTTGATCACCCAAAAGATCCCTATTCTGATACTCCAAAGGGTTTTCAAAAAGGCAAATGCCATATACAGGTTGATTAACACAGTTGTCTGAAGGTCTGCATTAAGCCAAGATGAGGGCAGTTCAACAGAACACAGCTGCTTAAGTGATCACTGCTTTTGTTTCAAATCAATACTCAATTAAACATTTCCCACAGTCTTGGCTGGTAATTGCTTCACAGTAGAACAAACAAAATTTTAACTGCCTGTAGGCTTGTAACAAGCCCATTTCTTGCTGTTGTAATTGCTTCTCTTCTTGGCACCCTCTCATTTCTTCCTTGATCCTGTTGAAAGGAATTGAATGAATGGATGATAGGAGTATGTACACATAGAGATTAATTGTACACATTTTGATTATAAAAAGTCTATTGGGATAAATAAGAGCAAGTAGAAAAAGTGTAAAAAGTGATACTTTTAATCAAAAAGTTATGATCAAAAATGTTTCCAGTGTTTTTTGTTCTTAATTTGTAAAAACATCTCAAACTTTTTCAAATTTAGAAAGGACTCAGACTTCAAAAACAGAAGATATTTTAGAATATTCAAGGCTTTTTTATATATAGTTTGCATTTGGGATGATGTCAGTAATATTACCACAAAATCTTACAAAGAGAGAGTCACAAACATTTATCTAGATGTAGAAAGTATTTTGTATCCAAAGTTTCCAGTGCCCAAATCACAAAAGAAATTGCTTGTTGGCGTCTTATTCCTGCAGCTTACAGAACAGCAGAAGTCAATACACAATGCTGGAGTTTATTCTCACCATAAGATAAGCAGTAAAACACCTGCTCTGCCTAAAATGGACTCTATTTTCATTTAGCGACTTCATGCATTCCCCATGTCATTGCATCACCTGCACAGACCTCTGCTCTCACTTCCTTTCTGCAGAAGAATTCATATGGTGCTTTAATTTCCTCTTTCCCAGAGTGTTCAAATACCCTTCTGTATGTTTTATTCTGTTCCAGGAAGCTGCTCAGACCTCAGAAACACAGGGGCTTGAAGGAGTACATCTCTCTCACACAGCTCCACAGCCCCTTATTTGTCAAGATTAGTTTGCTAGCAGGTTGTAAAAGCTCAATGGATTTGTTTGCAAGGATATCTGCTTTTGTACTCGATCCCTTGCCTACCCATCCCTACCTGTCCCTGAACATCTGTATTCATGGGCTTCTGGGGCCTTTATCTAGAATAGCCTTTCCACAGCTTCCTCTCTTGACTTAATTACATCAATAAAAGAATTGCAAAGCACCTTTAAAAGTAATGAGCTCTCTCACACACACACACACTACTGCTGTTTCTTCTCTTATGTAGTCCATAAAGTGTAGCAGGAACTGATGATTCTGCTTTCCAAAGGGTAACTAACTCTGGCAATGCAGTGTACAGCCCTCTATTTAGTTCTTGTTTATTAATAGCAATAATAAACATAAAACTAGCTCATGCAACAAATCAGGGACCTTAATCTGATGCTCAGGATCAAGACTTCAACAGGTAAACTGTGAGTGATATTCTCAGAGTATCAGTGAAGATTAAGAACACTGAAAACACAGCTTATCTGATTTTATCAATTAAAAATAGACCACACCTTGTCACACTGGTTTTCAAGTACAAGTTGCAGCCCATGTGAAATTATTGTCTTCAAATACTTCTAATAGGAATTTTCAAGGTTTTCCCGCAGCTCACATTCTTAAAAATAAAAAATTCTACGTGTCTACAAAACAACCTTCTGTTAGTAACCATCAAGAAATTTTCACACAAACATCTGCTGAGAAGATACAAAGATATAAATCTCAGTGGGATGAACTAACATAACCTTCTCTAGACTAAACTAACTTGATTTGTTTAAACTCATTTTTATGGAACTATGCACTTGTGTTCTGTGCCCCATTGTGGCCCAATCACATCCAAGATAAGAAATGAAAATTTCTGATCAAAACCCACTTTTTTTTATATATATAGATATATAGATATATTCTACGTTCTTTATTTGATTATTGTTTGAAAAAACATGAAACTAACAATAAATTATTATATAGCCACCTGGCTATCCTACTGAAATATTAAGAGAAAAAAGATCAAGTCCCTGTGCCAATGAGCTTACAGGAATGCTTCTGCCACAGCAAATGCAACTGTCTAACAGTGCTGAAGGAAAAATTAAATACTGGGGGGGAGGGGGGGGTTTCCTTTGATTTTTCATATGAAATATAATCTAAGAATCCTGAATTCACTGTTTCTAGAGACCACACAGGTGTCACTTACATATTTTATGAAAAATACTTTTGCCAGGATTTCTTCTCCTAGGAAGCTTCAGCTTCTCCATGTTTTGCTCCTCTGGAATGTGATTTGGAGAATTGTTTGCCCAGCACGTGAAGTGTTTTTAATTAATGGCCAATCACAGCCAGCTGTGTCAGACTCTCCGAGTCTGTCACGAGATTTTATTGTTCATTCCTTTCTAGCTTCTGATGTATCCTTTCTCTTTCTTTAGTATAGTTTTAATATCCCATTTTCTTTTAATATAATATAATATCACAGAAGAATAAATCAGCCTTCTGAAACATGGAGTCAAGATTCTCATCTCTCATGTCGACGTGGGAACACCACCATACACAGGAATCCCTATTTTAGTTTAATTGCACTATGAATCTTAGCACTGGTGGAAAAGTTTTCATGAAGTTTAAGGGGGAGAGGGAAAAAAAGAGGGAGTTTCATATGCTATCTGAACTTCTCAAGTGAGCCATGTTCCTGTTTTCCAAATAGTAAAATTCAACCAGAGGGTTAAAACACAAAATCACTGCATTGTTGTTCACCCACAGCTCCAAGAAGTCCTGATCCAAAACTGTCAGGAAACTTTCAGCTTATCCTTGGAAGGGACACACAGAGGAGGTGATCTCCCAGACCACCTTTATAGTCATTACCTCTTAAAGCTCCAAGTTTCCAAAGGTATTATCTCTTTTAGAATGACAGACAAGCTTTGGCAGGCTGTTGACACCTTAGTGGTGCCCACAAACACCCCAGGATCTGGCTCTCAGTGGGTTTTTAAAGCTGGCAGTCTTCCTGCAGTTATTTGAACGGGATACTCCATTTGGATGCTCTTCTAAGTAACTTTTCACTGGTAGATTCACGATTACTCCTTCAGAGGAAGAGTGACACTGTTCCTCACAAAAAGAAAGGGTGGACTGAGCAATGCTGTCAAGCCTCAGCAATTTTTTTCTTGGCCAGTGGCTAAAACAAAGTTTTACATGAGAATTTAGAATTAATAGGATCAAAAATAACTCTTAAAATTGTGTGCACAACAACAGTTTGGAAATTTTGCCTTTTCTCTATTCTTTTTTACACAACTTTAGCTTGCACTGATTTCACAGTGATACAGGAAGGCAAACAGGAAACATTCCCAGTGTTCTAGTCCCACATTCCCAGTGTATTCTACCAGTTCTTGTACACTGTGTCACCAAAAGTAATTAAAATGGAGAAAAAAAGGACAAGAAAAGAGGGGGGAAAGTACAGTTCCCTCTCTCCTCATGTATATACTTAGTGTTTTTTAAATATTTGTTCAATGTTTTTCAAAATTCAACTTTTTCAACAATGTGGATTTCTTAATTAGTTATATTTTGGGTTACCTATATAAGGACAGTTAGATATTATCAGTGGCTTCCTGTTGACTGGTGAATACAGCAATTTCTAGACTTCTTTTATTTTTGAAATATTGATAAACCATCCATTCTTTTCACATAATCTGGAAAAATCCATCTTCATTTTATATGGTAATAAGAAATAAGACCTTTCCCTTTTCCAAATAATTTGTGTAAATAAGAGGCAGTATCCAATTTTTTTTCCATTAAAAAATCTGCTGAGGATTTTATATAGTTTTTCTTCTAAATGCCCTATTTGTTCTACCTATTCATCAGAGCAGCACTCGAGATCCAGCTGGCACTGAACTTTATCCATCCATAAAAGCAGGAGAATAAGTCATATATAAATAAATCCAAACTGTATGGTGACAAAGAGCACTCAGTATGCCTTAGCTAATAGCAAGTGTGTCCTAATAAAGGATAATGATGATCTTTTGTGATCTTTAAATGATCTTTTTCTTATGAAGAAGCTGTAAACAGCAAATAACAAATGCCTATGGTAGGCTAAAATAAACAAAAAATGGAAGATAACAGGAAGGAAGGTTTCCTATGTGCAAATTAATAAATTATAGCATCAATAAATAGCAACGCATTTCCATTCTGTAACATTTATTAATACTCCTCCAGGAAGTTCAGCACAATAACTTAACATTCCTCCTTTCTAGAAAATTCTGACAGGAATTGGTAAAATCAGATCATCTGAATCTAGTGTCCAGAGTAACTTCATGAATTAAGATAAAAACCATGCCTAAGTCTTTTCCTATATGCATTAAAACTTTCTTTAGGGGATTATGTCACATAAAGGATAACGGCTGAGAAATTTCACCTATATAAAAAGACATTAAAAAATCTAAAATTATGGTTTTCTATGGTAAAAAGGACTCAGCCAATCCAAAATTCAATTTTTACAATGTAATAAACAAAAACAAAAATTAAAAAAAAATTTTTAAAAAAACCCCAAAGTAGTATCATTCTTCATAATGAAAAAGAGTGTCTCTAGAATAAAATGGGACTCTGACTTGTTTGACCACATATTACTTGGGGTAACTACATAGTGCCTTACTAGAGCCCAAAGAATCTACCTTTGCTACATGGTCCTTTACTTTTGCACCAAAGAGTTATCACATTTTACCCTACAAAAGGACACATTTCAACAGGAATGAACAGCACTTGTGTATTGCTTACAAACAATTTCAAGCTTTAAAAGCTTCACAGGGCTACTTGGTCAATTGTTCCTTACAAAAGATACAAGGAACATATATAAAGATGTACCTTTTTTTTCTTAGAGGTCATGTGGAAAAGTTCACCACCCCAATGACAATTTCTCTATAATGATAAAATAACTTATTACCAACCCATTCTTATGAAGAGATGCTGTTAAATCTTCCAGTTAAAAACCCTGAAACCTCGAAATGAGAAAGATTTGGAAACTGTCCAGTGTTCTTTGGGTTTCTTTAATAATTCCCTCAACAATCTTTCTAATGTAGCTCGTGATCAATTAAGAGAGATAACACAGCCTTATGACTCCAAGAGTTTCATAACAACCACACGAGATCACCTGCAGCAAGAGCAAACACATCACCGCAGTTTTCTTTTTTTAAACAAGCCCCTACTACTTAACAACAAAAACAGCAATGTTTTGCTATCCTGTATTTTGCAGAAAGACTAGGTTCTGATGCTCTGGCTCCTGCCAAGAACTCTTTCCTGCACAAACATTTACTCTGACTTCAACGTGGTTATGCAAATCCTTGAACCAGGAGGCAAACTTGAACTCTGGCATGTAAAGAAACCCCATGTTAATTGCATTCTTAAATGTAAGCAGAGGCATAAATTCCTTGTTGAATTTTGCTTAAGATGATAGTCAAGACAGAAAAAAATTAATTAGAATTTTACTTGAAAGACTCTAATCATCCAGAAGGAAAAAAAAAAATAGTATTTAACTGTATTGAAGTTGAGTCATTTGGTATCCAAAGAAAATTCATCCACATCTGGTTCTGACAAAATACCATAACATAGATATAAAACTCATTTACCCTCTTTTAATTATCCTTTGAAAATATTGTCATTCTGAATTTAAATCTTTTCACAAAATTCTGCAGCCGTTCTTCTCCTAAGGATATAACTCTGGAGAGGAAAACAGTAAAACAGAAAATAAGGGAGATTTCCAAAAACTGTTAGTGTTATCCAGCCTGAGCAATGCATAATAAATAATTATGCAAAACTCAGAAAAAGTACATGAAAGTAGACACAGTGTTCATGTCAAAGGCTATTGAACATTTGACATAAACCCCATATAATTCAATAGTAGCAGGATTTCCTTATGCTCCAATTTTCTCTTCCAAATGTAACAGAGTTGATTTATAACTATTATTTTCATGGAAAGTGGGATGAAGCAAGTGGATGAAGCATCCTCCCTTTCAGAGAGGGGCAATGAGAGGTTCCCCCTCCTTCGAGCAGCCTCCAAGCCACTGCAGGATGAGAAGGTGGCTTTGGAGCATCTTCTCTCGACTGACTGCAGGAGGAAGAAACCAGTCACAAAACGTGTTCACAATGGGTCTGTATTTGTAAAAATCAAAACCAATAATGCAACAGGCAGCACCAGCAGTGAATGTTTTATAAGCCAATGTTCTTTTGGTGGTGTGGCATTTTTTTGAGAAAAACACCTGCCTGTTTGCCATAGGAGAAAGGGTAATAAATCTAGTCTCTCTTAAGAGCTCCACAAGCCCAGTGGACTATTCTGCTCAGCACAGATGAGTCTGTACCTCTGCCAAATGCTGCCACAAGGGATGTTCTAGGGAAATCACAGGCTTGCTGGACACTTACAATGTCCCAGGGCACAGACATGAAGCAGGAGGAAATCAGCCCCTGAATCTCTGCACAAATCCTAAAAGAGGCACTTACAGTTCCTGCAATTTTTTAACGAAGCTATCCCAGCCCTGAAGTAAAAAACAGTGGTTTTGCCTTCTCTGCAGTGAAAGCACCCTGCTTCTATTCTCCTTAACTACTTAAATGCTTTCCCAGCAGCAGCACATGGAAAAGGATCCTTTCATTCCCACAAAGCCTGTACTAGCAGCAGAACCGAGGATGGCAGCACACGCCTTTCTGAGTCAAACATTGTTTCTTTCTCTGAATTCTGACCTTCAGCCTCCCCATTAAAAATGTTGCTTTTGGCAGAAGCAAAAGCTCTTAACCACAAAATCAGGTGAAGGTGGAGGAAGAGGAGGGAACAGTGATGAAATGGAAAAAGCCAAGCATCTGACCAGAAATTACACTGTCGTAAGAGTAACATTTCCAACTTATTTGTCCCACCCGAAATAAGGGAGTGAAGGAAATGTTCCCATTCCCTTTGGGATCCTGAGGAGATGAAGTGATTCCATGAAGCAAGTCTGCCAGGTGACTTATCTCCATGCCTTTCCCTTTCTCCCCTCCCTCTGAGAGTCTCACCACGTCCAGTTGATGTCGTACCCAAATGAGCCCCTGCAGCCAGCAGAGGCAGAGCCAGTCCAGGCCATTTGCTGCTTCTGATTCAAAAGCCTCAAGGATGATCTTGTGAAGATTGTATTTTACCTAATGCAGCCCAAATAGGAAGGGGCATCTCATTCAGAACCTCCTTGCTGCAGAGAGATGTGTTTATATCTCTCAGAAGAGAAAGTCAGGAAGGAGAGAGAGGGAGAATTTACGCCTGATTTTAAAAGATGCCTGGTTTACTGTAAGTCATTAGCCTATTTTGCTAACCTCTTTTCACTGCTGCTGCTGCTGGGAGCCTACAGCAGCCAGTTCTCTGCTTGTGCCCCACAGTGGGGTGAGATGTGTGTAAATGGGTATAAATTTGTCTACATGTGTGTGTGTGCACGTGTTGCTTCTCCTTTTGTGCCACCAAGGCAGAGCACCACAGCAGAAATCTATTTCTCTCATTTTCAAGGGGTGTGGGGCTGGGATACTTAACCAAATGAAAAGCTACCAGCTAAAGAGAAGCATCAGAAAAACAGCTTTGGAAAGGAGCAGGCCACGCACTTTGAGTCTGAAACTGCCTCAAGTTAACAACACACATAAGAAGAATAAACTGGCGGTGCTGTAATTGAATTTTTATGGAAATAAACAGGTGGCAGATTTACTATGGCTGCAGGGATAGCAGGGGGTGAAATGCTGCAGCTACATTAACCTGTTTAATTTAATAGCCTCTCTACTCCAAGAGGGAAAAAAAAGATACTGTGCTGTTAGTTCAGTCAGCTGGATGCCAAATGTAAATAACTGCAATTACCCTACTCTGCCCATGTGCTGGCTGGGGAAGGGCTTTGTGCCAAGTCGCACTTTTGTTGTCATGTTTATTAATTAAGCTCCAGGAAGTTTAAAAACACAACAGTTTTCATGAAAAATCAAGGCAAGAGGAGCCTGCATATGGCAGCAAGTGCAGGGTGTACCTGAGTCCCCTCTGTGGTGTCTGCTGCTTAAACCCAGAGCTGCAGCCCCACTGTCAGAGAGATGTGGCCAAGTCACTCTCTTCACTGGCAGGCTTTTAATGCCTGCTGGGGTATTTAAAACTAGTCAGCATTTAAGAGCAACCTTTAATGCTCACAGGGATCCTGCAGCAATTTAGCACAGGGAATCCAAAACCATTATGTATTTATTATCAAGGAAATTGTATGGGGAGGGATGGAAATATTAGATTTAGCTGTTTTACCTTGACTGCTGATGCAAAACAAAAATAGGTTGAAGCATTAGGAGCAATATATTTGCATCCTGGCATGAGAGGTATATGAAAGAAATGCTGCAATAACACTTGAAGGGGGCTCTAGAGCATCCCTATAAAATTACACATTAATGGAGTGGGGAAACTGCACATTTAGGCAGCTGCCAGCCAAAAATGGGTTCCAGAGCTCTGCCCCTTGTCCATATGGATGATGATACAGGTTTTTAAGTATATGATCAGTCTTTAATGATGTAATATAATAACAACACATTTCCTGGTGTACTGTCCTTAGTAGGCTTATGCAGCCCCCTACACCTGTGGGTAAGCAGACCAGATTAAAATATTTTACACATAGAATTTTTTTTTAATTCAAGTAAATAAAGGTTCTTCTCCGGAAAATTACTCTGTTCAAGAAAAAGAATTACATTCTCTGTTAGTGTACACCGGCATTGACTCTGAGGGAGCTGCAGTCATTTATATGCACGTTGGGTCTGGGCCAAGCAATCATGTAATTAAAGACTGCAATGCAATTGCATCTCATTAGTACAGCCGAGATAAAGCTTTAATTTAGTCACTACCTGCCTTATGAGCAAAATATCTGGGGTTTTAACATACTGCCACTGTTAGTCTTTATGTAATTTTCTATCTTAAAAGAGCATGACTGAATAAAAGAAGATCCCATAATTTAAAACACTTTAGAAAAACATGAAGAATGCATATTGATCTCTGTCTCATTTACTATGTCCTGTGCAATATACTGACTGCACACACAAGAATCCTCCCTTATTCCTCACTAATCATCAGTAAATTTTTACTTGTTTATTCATGGACAAAAAAAAACCAAACCACTGTCTTCCCCTTTAAAAGTTTCTGCTCAACTTGCCAAACATCTTGAAAACCCTCATCATCAAAATACTTTGCTCTACCTGCCACTCTAAATGACCTAAGGAGGTCAGGAGGACAGTGAAAGTGGAAAGGAGAAATTAAAGATAACTGTCTTTTAAAGCAAAACTGGTAACATTTAGCTTGGGAAGCTGAAGTCCATTTTCTCTATCATTCTAGATATTCTCTGAATCTCAAGAAGAAAAGCAGGACCTTGTACTCCTGGCTCTGTACTTTCTGAAAGAACACTGATTTTGAATTGTTCCAGTGATAAAAGTATAAAACACGTGCAGAAAAAGGGCCAGGAATTCTAACCCAAATTATGCATCTGAACAAAAGACAAATTTAAACACCAGTAAGGACTATATGTTGCAAAATACAACTGCTAAAATATAGCTCATTCTGAGACATTATTAATGGCCCTCCTCTTGGCTGCTATCTTTGGTAAATATTGCAATGAAAACTTAGAGTATGCAAAAGACATAGGATAATAAATCTGAGGGTAAAAAAACAAAACTGTTAGAGAGATTATTCTTATTTCCTTTTCTTCTCTCAAGAGTCTTCAGCCTGATCTGCATGAAGCTGCCATGTGTGCATCCCTGGTCCTAAGCAGAGAATCATGGAATGGTTTGGCTTAGAATGGACCTCTGAAGGTCCCCCAGTCCAACCCCCGTGCCATTAGCAGGGACATCTTCAGTCAGGTCAGGTGCATCTAACTGATCTATCCAACCTGACCTTGAATGTTTCCAGGGATGGGACATCTAACACCTCTCTGGGCAACCTGCTCCTGCAATTCACCACCATCACAGTAAAAACCTCTTCCTTATATCTAATCCAAACCAAACCTCTCTTACTCTGAAGCCCTTTCCCTTGTTCTATCACAGCGGGCTCTGGTAAGAAGTCTGTCTGCACCCTTATTATAACCCCCCCATTACATATCAAAAGGCAGCCAGGGTCTTCTCCAGGCTGAGCAAATCTGTCTTCCAGCAGAGGTGCTCCATCCCTCCAACCATCTTTGTGGCCCCCTCTAGACTCCAACAGCTCCATGTCCTCCCTGTGCTGGGAGCCCAGAGCTGGATGCAGAGTTCCAGGTGGGCTCTCACCAGAGCAGAGCAGAGCAGAGGGGCAGAATCCCCTGCCTCCCTCCCTCCCTCCCTCCCTCCCTCCCCTGCTGCCCACGGTGCTCTGGATCAGCCCAGGACATGTTTGGCTCTCTGGGCTGAGTGCCCATGGCTGGGGCATGTCCAGCCTCTCCTCCACCAGCCCTTCCAAGTCCTTCTGGGCAGGGCTGCCCTCAATCTGCTCATACCCAGCCTGGATTGATACTGGAGGTTGCACTATAAACACACAACAAACACTGGTGTCACCTGTCGTGCTGGGACTCCACCCCAGAAGCAGCGCGGAGCACCTCAGAACAGCAAG
This sequence comes from Fringilla coelebs, assembly GCF_963513975.1. Lineage (NCBI taxonomy): Eukaryota > Metazoa > Chordata > Aves > Passeriformes > Fringillidae > Fringilla > Fringilla coelebs. Next base: position 62,791,132 of record NC_140032.1, on the reverse strand, counting down.
AACAGAGATTCCTTCCACAAAACAACAACAACAACAACAACAACAACAACAACAACAATAAAATAAAATAAAATAAAATAAAATAAAATAAAATAAAATAAAATAAAATAAAATAAAATAAAATAAATAAAATAAAATACAATGGCAAATCCCCATCCCAGTGATATTTTGCAGGTGCAGCGGGGAGTGGTGGAATTCGTAGCTGGAATTGGGAGCTGGAATTGGGAGCCGGGCTGACACTACCATCTAGTGGGAATCGCTGGGAGAACCAGAGCAGGGAGGCAGCAAAAAGCAGCTGAGGCGAATCCAGCATCTCCCCAACTCTGTAACGCGCCTGCAATTCGATTGGAACCACGCTGGAAAGGCTAAAAAGCAACCTTTAACCCTATTAACCCTTCTCCTGTGGCAAGCAGGCAGGTGTTTTCCTCAAAAAAATACCACACTACCGGAAGAACACTGGCTTATAAAATATTGACTACTAGTGTTGCCTGTTGCATTATTGGTTTTGACTTTTACAAAAAAAGTTACAAATTAGCAGTCTCACGGTGTCTGCTGCTTTTCAGGGAGGTCCCAAACTAAGCAGGAAGACTTGTTGGAAAATATTTTATTTGAGAAAAATAAAAAAAAAGTCTGGACTGCTTAAAAGCAGTCAGAAGTCTGCATGCGCAGGGAGCAAAGGATAATCCATGCACTGTTTCTGGGCTCTGAGAAACAGCCCATATCTGAAACAAAACTCAGTATTTCCTATTATTAAGTCTCCCACTGAAATACAATTGCAAATGAAAACAGCAGAAAATCACTTTATTGGTATTTTTAATTTTTTAATTTTTTCCCCCTTTTTCTTCTGGATTTGGGTTTTTTGTGGGGAATTTTTGCTTGTTTTTTGTTGTGGAAGTTTGGGGATTTTTTTCTAATTGGGTTTTTTAATATAAATAAATAAAACCAGCATTTCTTTTTCCTGAAGTTCTGTTAAACTTCAGGAGGATTTCTGTTCTAGAAGAAATATCTTCAGGCTTCCTGGTCCCTCCCAGTGCTAGGATTTAGCACACAAGGAGAAGACATTTTTATAGACAAAATACACAAAACACGACCGTGGTGGGGACATTCTTCCTCAGGAGCCTGTGTATATGAGGCTGCTACAAGCCATAAACGTAGGAAAATGATGTTGCTCCTCATGGTGGTATAGGATAATGAAAGTGTTCAAACTAAAAAAACATGATATAGGTGTATAAGTGTCCTTGGAGTCTGAAGGCATCATAAACTACTCATGTTTTTATCTTTTTACTACCAGAACCCTATAATGCCTACATAGTGGTTTCCCATCAGTTTTTCCTCGGCTGGCTTTTTATTTGTAATGGATTAAAAAAACTCTCATAGCTACTGCTGTAATATTCATTTATGTAGTACCAGTAACCAAGAAAGTCTGATTTTATTTCTTCTTCAGGGAAACTGGTGGTTTTTAATCCTTGTTACTCTTTGGCACACGTGAATGAGAAGTTAATATTCCTTTCAACAAACAGAAAAAATTTAAGGTAAACCAAAAGAGCTACTTAAATAAATCTTGAAGGATTTCCCCCTGATATGAGATGATGATGAATATTCCAAAGAACCCAGTTCTATATAAGTACAGGAATTTTACAGCCATTGAACAATGCAAGTGTAAAAACCACTGCAAAAATGAAGGCCAAAGAAACTTTGTATATATTTGCTTATCAGACTTCTAAATATTTTTGCCTCTTTTATGCTGTTGTCTTCTTCTGGTTGTTTTTGTTTTTGGCTACTGCCACTAAATCATCTCCTGTTTGTTTTCTAGAACATATTTTCAGTCTGGAGTAACATATGCAACTTACATTTAGATCTTCTGATATTGATTCTTGCTTTGGTTTTGGGGTCTTATTTTCTTACTTGCTCAATGGTTTCTTTATAGCATTATACTTCAAAACATGCCAGAATCTGACTTTTGCAAATAGATCATCTTGTTTGCAATTATATGGCTGCATGATACCATATTCTTCACTTTCCATTCCAGGAGAATTAAAAAGCCTGTACTTTTGGTTTCATGGAGTTTTGGTTTGCATTCCCAGAAGATTGTGCAAAATATTTCTCCAAGTCTAATCTGAATGTGATATCCTAGAATTTTATTGTTCACAAGCACATAGAAGGTCTGACCCAAGCAAAACTCTATCTGAACTTGAGTTTATTCTGAAGTCACATCGCCTCTATCCAAACCTTTTTTTATTTTTCTAGATACAGAATTTTAAACCAAGTGAAATTCAATTCACATTCACCCTACCATCAGTGCAGTCACCTGAAATGTTTGGAAGCTTAGAATGGTGGAACAAGCACTTATATGTGTGAGCTTTAAGGTAACTTGAATACAAGTAAGTCCCATGGCTCTGGAACATTTCACATTCCAGAAGTCTGAATCACCACAACTGAAGCATCACTTCAATTCACAGGTTTCCATTTTTTTTGGAAACAGATCACAGTGCTTTTCTGTTAAACCCACCCAGGAGTGGGAATATGGACACATTAACTCCAAGGGCCCCCAATTCCTGCTTATGAAAATCGGCTGATGTCAGTGGAATTGGGTGATTTACACTGTTTGAAATCTGGCCCTCTGGAATTTTCTATCAAATAGAGCTAGAGCAGCAGTTGAGTAGCTAAGCATAAACTAAGAGATAGTGAGCATATGCAAAACAGTTGTCCATTTTGTAATTGGGAAAGTAAGAAATAGATTTTTCAGATAAGACGTAGTTCTTCATCTTGCACAGAAGTGCATTCGTTTGAAATTTAAATGCTGAAAATACTGGAGTATAACTTGCCTTAACACACAGAACTACTTCAGGCTGGGTACGCACAGACCTCCCCAGCACTTAAGCCATGACAAACCCCCTGGAGTGTTCACCAGCAAGTGTTTCCCTCATCACTCAGGGATATGCTGAATTTCTCCTGCTGAAGTGGCTCTGCTTGCAAAGAGGGATTCAGTGTTAAATCAGTGAGGAACCCAGCTCAGGGAGATAACATCTCTCTCTCTTTCTCAGCAGTGGTAGAAACCAAAATCCCCTCAAGCCCTCAGAAAGCTTAGCCTGACACTGATAACCTCTCCAAGTGAGTCCAGAGGGGGCCCAGGACTGTGATCATAGACCTGGAATATCTCTCTTGTGAAGAGAGGCAGGGAGAGCTGGGGGTGTTCTCCCTAGGGACAAAAGCACACCAGGGGGACCTTAAATTACCTTCCAGTACCTAGAGTGACCTACAAAAGATCTAAAGAGGGATATTTTACACAGGCAGGTAGTGATAGGAAAGGGTGGAAGGGCTTCAAACTGAAAGAGGGAGGGTTTATCTCAGATATTAGGAAGAAATTCCTTGCTGTGAGGATGATTAGGCACTGGAAGAGGTTGCCCAGAGAAGTTGTGGATGCCCCATCCCCAAAAGTGTTCAAGGCTAGGCCGGATGGAGCTCTGAACAATCCAGTCTATTGAAAGCTATCCCTGCCATTCTCTGATGCTTTGATTCACAGGATTTTTCTGCTTGTTTGCTTTTTCAGAGGAGGGAGGAGTTGGCCAGCTTTCACAGCTGTGCGTCCTGAGCACACACAGAGACCTTTCCCTCTCATTTCTGAGTAAGGCATCTCAATATTTCCCTTGCTTTCTGCTGGGCAGGCTCAACAGCTTCCTACTCAACATGCTGGTTTTCATAAGCCCCAGTCTTAGGATTTTAAGAGATAGTTCCAAATCCAGGGGGTGCTATTCAAGGCAACACAGAGCCCACTGATAACAGGGCTGGGCTCAGTGTGCCCAGGAAGGCTGTGTATCCAACATAGCCATGCTCCACCCAGTGCCCTACCCAGCCACCTGAGCAATGCAAACTGGCTCTCCTTCTGCATCATCTCCCTGCAGTACTGAGTCCACTGGAGAATCTAATCTTAGTTTTTGCTATGGCTAGAAAAGGTTAATTTGCCTCCTGATGAGGCAATGAATTAACTGGGTTTTTTATTCTTTTGGGGGAATCTGAATCCAGACATAAAAATCTTTCTCATGCTCCTATCACCCCCTAAAATTTGTTCCATGTGTCTTCTGGAGCTGTTTGTCTCTGCTTCTATCACCACACCAAAATGATACGGTCATTTCCCAAGCGCCAGCCGCTGCCATCTTCTCAGTAGGAAAAAAGGGATCTTTGATCTGAGCTAATTATTCATCTTGCCCCACACCTACTACTACTGTTCAAGCACATAACACATCAGAAGTAGATTGTGCTATACTTCATGAACATTCACTGCTGGCACTAAGGGACATACCCATCTGTTATTTGCTCTCAGCTTCGCTTACTGATAAAACAGGAAAGACAGAATGCTGATGGGCTCTTTGAAGCAAAAGGCTTCACTCTTTTACAATTAAAGTCTATAAATTATTTTTTTTCAGTAGACAGCATGCAGCCTAGCTCAAATCAAAATTACTTCTACTAAATTAAAACTAAGTACTTTACTTTTTTTTTGTTTTGTATCATGTAACTTTGAGTGATGGAACCTTACAGCAGTGTGACTTTCTTTAAATTGTATTGGACTTTCTCCCAGCACAATCTGCCTTCCTGTTATCTGGATTTCAAACATATGTTCCAGTCTGTTTTTCAGCTGTGCCATTGTAGAAAAATCTGTGAGGGGGTTAGTGCATTCTGGCTCAGGGACCCAAGGAGGGAATCAAGGGCAGAGGGCAGATAGACAACGCAACTCTCTGTAGGATGGAGGCTTTGACAGATACTGTCCTCTCAGGGGTTCTCACTGCTAATTTTTATGGCCAACACAGATCCCAAGAACTTCCCAGTACAGAAGACAGACAGCCTGTAACACACCAGGAGGGAGTCACAACCCACTGGTAGGAGACATGATATTTGTTATAAATTTTCACCAGGCTGAACAAAGACACCAGACAAGTGTCCGGAGCTCTTCTGTTTTCTTGCACACCACACTTCAGTAAGTTTTCAACTCCCACCACAAACTCCTGAAAGGTGCTGACTCACAAGCCACAACACACCTCCAGCATGTTAAAAGGGATGGTTTTCACCTCCAGGAACAGGCAATAGGGGATAGAGCACAGGTTTTGTATAGGTGAATTTTGTTTTCAGAGTGTGAGTCGCTCCCTCCTTTTTGTCACTCAGAGCAGTCACCACACTCCCAACCCCCATCCATCAGTGCATCAGCTGAGATTTAATCCCAAAAGTATTAAAAGTCACCCTGGAAGATTTCCAGTTTTGCCAGACACATAACCTGGCACAGCTCATCTAATGCACGTTACCTGTGTCACCCCTTGTGCCCTATCAGTGGAGCCCTGGCCAGCCCTGGAGTCTTCTTCCTTCAGCACAGGAACACTTGGCAGTGACCTCTCTGAGGAACAGAAATACTCCATGTAAAGGGACATCAGTGACAGGGGACACACAGTTTCTCTTGATCTACATCTCAAAGCAACATTTAAAGCTTTCTGGAGGAAAGGTAATTTTCTGATAATAATTAAAATTTCTGCATGCTGGTATTCTACGGGCAGGAAGTACAGGAAGAGCCATCCTCTGTGATTCACAGTCAATGAGTTCTGAGCTCTCAGGATTCAGATGCACTATCCAATAAAGTGCAACAGTTAACAGCAGCACCCTCTGTGTGCTTCTCACAGCATCTGAATAAAAGCCATTGTTCTGACAAGGTCATTTCTACTGCTTGAACCAATTAAACTGCTTAAGGAGAAAAAAATAGCCTGCTAAGCACAGAAAATTCAGCTCTTGGTTCAAAGTACCTGAAGAGTTCAGAGTAAATAACCTTGTTAACTTTGGGACAAATTTGCTAACACAAACATCTCTGCACAACCACTGTCATTTTGCTCAGTGGGATCAACATATAGAACACCTATAATATAGCCTGGTGGGTATGCACCCTCCATATGACATCCCCAAATAACTAGAACAGCAAACTTTTGCTGTTCTTCTTCCCCACATATTGCCCTATTGTCCACAGCAATCTACAACAGGGGAAAATCTGAGGAGGTCTGTTGACTGCTGAATTCTTACTGCTTTGAGAGGCTGGAGGTCTTCATGAACTGAGTCACTGTGCCACAGACATCATCCTAAAATATCCTAGGAAAACACTTCAGGGAAGAACATCAGTGCTCCTTGATTACATTATTATTTTATCTTTCCCATACCAACAAGCCTTCAGAGAAGGCTGATGAGTTCTTTCTTACTGTCATGGCTTAACTCCATCCAGCAATTAAGTACCACACAGATGCTCACTCACTCCCTTCTCCCCACTGTGGGATGGGGAGGGGAATCAGAAAAAGACCAAACAAATCTCATGGATTAAGCTAAGAGTTTAATAATAGACACTAAGTAAATTAAATAAATAAATAAATAAAATAAAAATAACAAAAAACAATTATAGTAATAAGGGGGGAAAAAGAGAAAGAAATAAAAACCACAACAGACAAGTCGCACATGATAAAATTGCTTACCACCCACTGACCAATAGGCAGCTCATTCCCAAGAAGTGATTTCCCTCTTTTGGGTAACCCTCCCCAGTTTATACTGACCATGACATTCTAAGATATGGAATAACCTTTTGGCCAGTTCAATTCAGCTGTCCCAGCCATGGTCCCTCCCAGATTCTTTTGCACCTTCTCACTGCAGAGCCTGGGACACTGAAAAGTGCTTTATTTAGGGTAGGCCCTACTGAACAACATCAGTGTGTTGTCTATGATATTCTCACACTGGATCCAAGCCACAGCGCTGTACCAGCTGCTAAGATGAACATGAACTCTATCCCAGTGTGAGTAACAACTGCTCACTTTGAAAATTTAAAAAGGTTTATCAAACCTTGACAAAAATACAACAAAAGGACTATATAAGAAAAAATTCACAGCACTGGGAACTGCCCTCATGGACACAACATCACCAGCTCCTCTTCAAGATGGATACTCAGTCTTTTATACCCTTGGGGGTTGCATCAGCCAGCCCTGGCCCTTCCCAAAGTCTGTCAGTCAGCTCTTTGCCATTTATCGGTGGAGACTGGTTGCTTGTAACTGGATTAGAGATCAGGCGTTGCCATGCCACACCCCCTAAGCAACCCCTGAGCTTTTCCATTCCCAGCTGCCCCATGCCAGGGACTCGTGTGCACATCTTCTTTTTTAGCTGTCCTAGACAACCCTGGCTGTCTGATGGCAACAATACAGGGGGAGAGTAGAACCGTGGGGAGAACAGAGGCCATCTACAATAGCATAACTATACATCACTAGAGCTTTTTTTAATATTCACACAATAGTTATCACTTAATTGCGAGAGCCAATCATCTCATTATCCACCTATAACACCAGCCTGAACCAGGACACTTACTAGCACAGAGGAGTGTTTTGAGATCCTTGAAGAAAAGCATGGCTGAAGTGCATTGTCTTGGTTTGAAAAGACAGGTCCCTGCTAAAGGAGACAGGAGCCTCCCCTGAAATGGAGAATGCAAACCCTCCCCACCCCTCTGAATTGCTATGAATTTTAAATAAGGGGCTCTCAAGCAAAAACATGGGAGCAGGAAAAAACAGTTCTTTAATAGGGAAGGGAAAAAATAAAAGGATAAAATAAAACAATGCAATACACCAGAACAACACTGACAGAGTCAGAACTCAACCTGACACCCTGTGGGTCAGGGTGTTGGTAGCAGTCCAGTTGGAAAAGGGGCTGCAGTCCTCCTGGAGTGTCGGGCGTGGTTCTGTTGGAGAAGGGCAGTCCTGTAGGAAAAGGGTGAATTCTTCCTCCAAAGATCCGTGGAAGTAGAAGCAGCTGCTGTTCCTCTGGGGAGTCCAGTGGAGAAGAGCGGTGCTGGTGTGTCAGAATCTCCAGATTATATCTGGGTAGGAATGCTTGGCTCCTCCCTCTGGGCGGAGCATCTCACAATGGGATGTTACAGTTCTTATCAGTCATGGGGTGACATTCAATAGCCTCTTATCAGCAGATGTTCCCTGCTGAGGGACCTTGATTATGATCACTCAGGAACAGAGATAAGGAGAATTGCCCACTTGACACCAGACAACTGCCACACAGATGGCAATAAAATACATCTTGCCTTGAAATCTGGAACATGTGGGCAGCGAGAGGTTTGGGCCAGCAGAGGAGCTGAGCAAGCACAGCCCAGGCACCTGGAGTCTGCCAAGGAGCTGTGCTGTGCTTCATGGAGGGATAGGCCTCACAGCTGCAGTGAGCAGCTTCATCTGGTTGATCCCTAAATAGTTAAATTTAAGTCAGAAAGCAGCTGAAGCCGAATGCCATGCCAAGTGCAGTCAGCCCCTTATGTGCCTCTGGCTGCAGGACTTGGTCTGCCTGAACACCCTGCTGATGGGTCAGCTGGGCTTATCTGGACTTTGGGGGTACATTGGTGTGTACAATGTCAGGGTAACCTCACAGTGCAAAAATCTCAACTGCATTACTGCTTTGCCTGCAGCAATCGTTGTTATCTCCTCTGGAAGTATATCTGTCATTGTTGCAGCCAGACATAATTATTTAGCAATTTGTCTACACTTTGGAAAACAATGTGTAGTTTGCAATAGCGTGACCTCACTCTCACAGAGTGCTCTGACTCCCTTGTTCCTCTCCACACAGCATGCTTATCACAGGTTTGGGTTTTTTTCTTCCTCTTGGGCAGAATAAACAAAAGAACACACAACAAAAACCTTTCCTCCTCCAGGCAATGGGTAGCCTCCTCTGGGCACTGTGCTTGTGGTGCACAGTTCCTCTCCCTGGAGGCAGAAAGGGCCACCTCTCTCTACCAGTCCTGCAGCATTTCCCAGCTGCTAGAACAGAAAAAGGGATTTGGTAGCATCAGGTCATGAACTTTGTGTCATATGGAAAAGGCAAGCTCCTCTGCCCCTTCCCTTGCCTAAGTTAACAAAGGGAAACAAGGGAAGTCATGCACAACAGAAGGAAAAAAATGCTGGTGAAAAGTAGGCAGGAATACCTATGTGGGAATACCCATTGTGCATTATTTACAATGGGTTAGCAAATGGTTTTAATCTCTGGTCATCTAATACATCCTGTCTTGAAACACCCCTATATGCATGTCCATGTGTACAGGTGTATATAACCTGGTATAATTAGGTATGTTTTTAGCCTGTTTTCATGCCAAAAGCCAGCTGGGAGAAATACTAGGGAGTTTATGGGTAGTCTGAACTTTTCATTCCTTCCTTTCAAACAAGGTCTATGGATTATTTATCCATTGCCTTCAAGTGTGAACACATTCTGTCATTCATTATTGTATGAACATCCTTAGGGACAGCATCATGCAATTAGAACCCCTTCTGTCACCTTCCTTCTAGGCCTGGAGATAATGTACTACCCAAACATCACCTCATACATAACTCATTCATTTAATTCCCTGCAGTACACTCACTCCTTACCCTTCCTTGCACTTCCTAAAGCATTTAAATACCATCTTCAAATATTGTTGTGGGACTAGCCCACAAAACAGCACACGGGAATTAGACCAGTTTTTGCAGATGCTGTAAAGACGACTTTTCTTTGACCCATAACAATGTTTTTCATGGTCTTCTGGCAGCTCAGTCCTTTGAGAAAAGGAGGCTCAAAAACAAGCCCTTCCTAAAAGAGAGCTGCAGCTTATTGCTTTCTCTGCTGCATTTCAGTTGTTTTCAGGGCCTTACTGAGCATCCTGGGTCGTATGATTTCCTTTTGCTCAAGTGTGTCAACAGCATATCAGCTCTGTTCTGGTGGTGCTGCACTCAGCATACAAACAGTGCAGGCAATGAATTTCAAAACAGAAATGCTGGGAGCTACAGAGAGTATTCTTGGTTTTTGAAGCATTGTCACAATGCTCAAACTTTAAACACCTACAATGAAAAATTTGCTTAGAAAAGAAAGGTTATCACTTATAAATGGAAGAGTTTCTATTGTAAAACAAACAAAACAAAACAAAACAAAACAAAAAAAATCGAACACCTGAGGGAGCAAAATATCAACAAAATATCAATTCCTCCTCAAGCCACCCTCTTGAGAAATCAGCTATTTCCTTACAAGAGGCACCACTTAGGAGGGAAGCAATCTCCACTTTTCTTTCTCAAATGAATCTTGTGCTCAACAAAAGCATGAGCATGTGATTACATTATGCTCCTTACACTTGCCAGTGTCTAACTATAGTTAGTCTGCTTCCAAAGCCTGTCAAGTGTACCTATTTCCCCCGTTGTTAAATAGACTATTTTGTGCAGTTCCTTCCCTCTGCACAATAATGAGTAGACTGGTGTGTGTCACTCCAGTACTGTCATTAACAGCAGGCTGGAATGAGGCCATGCTTTGCTGGAGCAAAGCCAGACCTGAGAAGTGTCTTAATAAATGCCAACACTTTTCTGAGAGAATACCCCAAACAAAGCAAGCCAGGAAAATTCCAGAAAAATATGTTTTCATCAAAATGTATGGGATTTTACAAACATCAAATATTGGTGGTTTTTTAATTTTTATTCTTTCTTTTTTTTTTTTTAAGCAAAATCTTGATTTTGGTAAGAGGGGCTTGGAGAAGTGTGACTGGTTTCTTGTCAGATGAAGCAACCCTCGGGAACCTAGGGTCTGTTCTGAAAATGTCATTGCTGATGAAAGCCCAGCAATTATTCTATGATTCACAGCCCAGGAGCAGGTCCCACTTGCTGGCTGCCACATGTAAGAGGCTATACAAGTTTCTCAAAAAGTCTTTTTCCTCCTACTTTTCCCTAGGGTTTTTTTTTTGGTCACAGGTTTATCACACATACTTCCTTTCCCATTCCCCCAAAAATAATAATAAAAAAACCCCAAGACAATTCTCTCCAAAGCCTCAGGGCTTCTGAATTCCTCAAAACTGCAAAAAGAAATCACTGTTTTCTGCTTGCTCTGCTCTCCAATATTGACTTCTCCAGAGAGTTCACAGTAAGTATGAAATGCAGGTCTACACAATGCAGCACCCAGGGTGACCATGTGGTTTAAAATGAAATTTCTTTGGTGTCCCTACAAGCAGAAGAAAACCCTGAGCAATGTTGCCTGCTCTTAGGTATTTCTCTCATTTGCTTCTCTTTTGGTGGAATACACTATACTTTAAATATTTCACTGGAGTCATCAGCAACACTGAACTGCCTCATATGAAATGAATTAGGCTCCTTAGAGAGTTAGTTTGGATTTAATGCTGGGTTTAATGGTCTAGCTAGTGTGGTTCTCTGAATAACCTGGCTGTCATTAAAACTCACTCTGTGTGAAAAGATATGAAGATCCAAACCAGATGAATCAGTGCTACATCTGCAAAATTAGTGTAGGGTTGAATTCTGGTCCTCAAAGAGTGCAACGCAGAGCAACTGCAGGGATGACTTATGAGGCAATTTTTCTGTGTTAATTTAGATGACATACTCTGCCCTGCAAACATAACTCAGGCATTCATTCTTCTGTCCGTGTCACAAGTACAGTCTGCTGAGTCAGCTTTTAGCTGGCTCTTGATTTCAATGCCATAAATTTCAGCAGCTGGGGATAAAATACATACTTGTTCTTGCTGAGTAGAGCCAGAAGTTAGTTTTACATTTCTCTGAACCTGGAGCTGGGTTTGGTATTACAGTGATGCCTGGAGGTAAAAGTAATTAATTGCTCCTGTCCAAAACTTTTCCATAAAAACTATTCACCTTTTATATATATAAATTTGCAAGTGTCTGTGTTAAAAAAAAAATCAAAACGTTTTAGACAAGCCGAAAATTCAAGAAAATCTGCCTTATAGTTGGGGTGAGTGGGCTGTACTGACAGGCCTATTTACAAGAAAACTGTGGTCTCTTTTTGTTTTAAACCCCAATAGTTTTGCCTCAAGCATTCCTTCAGCAGTAGCACCTATTTAACACAATCACAGAATCACTTTGGTTGAAAAAGTCCTCTAAAGCTATTAGTCCAACTGCTAACCTACAACTGCCATTGCAAAGCCTTGTCCTTAAGTACCACATGTACTCATCTTTTAAATATATCTAGGGATGGTGACTTGAGGACTTTCCTGGGCAGTCTATTCCGATGCTTGGTAACCCTTTCCATGGAGAACTTTTTTTCCTAATATCCAATCCAAACCTGTCCCAGTGCAACCTGGAGACATTTCATCTTGTCCTATTTGTTCTTACTTGGGAGAAGGGACTTGTGCCACTTATACACGTCAAATTCTAAAAGTGAAATTTTATTTTACAGTTATTCTCAGTCTAATAGGAGCTTTGGTTGCTCTTTCTGCCATTTTAATGCTTTGATTTGCTGGCACCATGTGTGCTGTCATGCCATGCCATGAGGGAGGTTTGCTTTCTCTTTGAGAAACCTCAAACACTGCCTACAGATTCACAGATCTTTAGGGTAATAATATCCAACATCCCCAGTTCCCTCTGTCCTGCTCACACACTTAGTATCAGCCTGTAAGCCAAACTCCAGGATGGACTGCAGTCCATCCAGTCCATCCATCCCAAATAGTCTGTTGAGATCCCTTCCAACCCCATTTTTCTCATTTGATTCTTGTATGCAAATATATAAGAAGTCCTACGAAGAAGCAACATACAAAACAACAGGTAGTGGTATAAGGAAAGGGAAGAAATCAGGGCAATTTTAATCCAGAGATTAATTCCTCTACCATTTGAGAGATGGTTAAGTACTTCACAAACATCACTAGGAAAATGTCCAGCTCCTAAGGCTCATTTATAAAATGCACTAACACTGAGAGAAGTCTTCCAGAATGACATTCTTCCTCTCCTCACAAAATGTGCTCAGATTTTTGATGATATTTCACAGAGCCAGCCCTGGAAGAACTGATTAATTGCACTCCCTGTTCAACGGGGTAGGTGAAAAGTTGGAACGCAGGCATCTGGCCTAGCAATACCAATTAGGATTGTAAAATGACTAATGAGATGAGTAATGGCTTAAAATTTCACCTTTCCCAGAAATGAAAAGTGGAGGGAGTTAGTTGCATTTATGTGCTAATTCCTCCTATATAGAGACCAGGTGGCTTTTAGAATTTGTTCCATTGATTTTCTCTATTTTTTTCAAGTTTTATTTAGTGACATTCCAGAAAGAGAATTCCTCTTTCATTGCAGCTACATAACATATCTCCGCAGAGTTTTACATTTCTTTCTTCCCTCTCCTTTTTCCTGATTGTTTTTTGTAACTCAGAGGCCAATTTTGCAAAGTTTAACTGTAACAGCAGAGTTCTTTTGCTTAACCTGGTTTGTCACTTATACTGAACAAAAATTTGGCCCTCAGAACAGAGGTTGAATGCAGGAGATAAATGATGGCTCTGCACAGCAAGTTGAAAATTTTGCCTTCTACTAGACCCTTGTTCTGTCCAATATTATGTGTCTAAGTCACCCCTGAAGAAGCACTTAGGCACATACCTGTTTACAGGAGCCAGAAGTGGTTTGCTAACTCAGAATGCACTTCTCAGCTGGGGACTGCATTTGCAAATTGCACATTTATCCGTAAATCTAAGTGTTTTAAGAGGAACTGTCTGAATAGCACACACGTGGTACAGAAATTGCCATAGCACCACAAAGAAAAGGTACAGCAGGGTGGTGATAATCACTATTATTAGTATTTTTATCAATGGAAATGATGAGTAAGTAGTAATAATGTATCCCAGTGTTTTGGTTTTAAAGGGTTGGGTTTTATCCTGGGATTAAGTGTTTCGCAAAAGTCTGCATTATATTTTAATATATATAAGGCAATATTTCAAGAAGGAAGGCAGGCTTAATGCATGTTTCACAGAGGTCTGAACATCAGGATATTTCAACACTTCGGCCTCATGCAAGCATAAATTTCAGAGTGTTCCAAGGTGGCACTGCTAGGTACTGTGCCAGGAGGTGTCCTGTTCCCTGCTGAATCCATGAGCAATCCTTGCAGCAGTGCTGACCGTGCTCAGTGTGCCATTAGGAGCCTTTCCAAGTGGAATTAGAGTATTGCAAAAGCAAGATATTTTACACTCTGCTTTAGACTTTCCATCCATCGACAGTTATGGTGAATAACTTCCAAGGAATTTAGCATCTCCCTGAAAAGGGAGGTTTTCTGTTTCCTGTTTTTCAAGCTTTGTAATAAACAAGTTTGTTTCCCTCTGCTGAGGAGACAGCTTGCAAGACTGTAATATCTGCTGCATTTAGGAATAGGACAACTATATTAATTTAACTTTATTGCACAGGCAGTATACTTGCACCCATGGAAATGCGTGATGACTGAGGCATGGACTCAGACCACCTGGGAATCTGAATCCTTTGTTCAAAAAACAAGTTGGTTTTATGCACTTCTTGAAGACACGGTATTTCCTCATGTGGTCGGGCTGCCATGTGCTTCCCTGTGCTGCAATGTGCTTCTGCAGGCACGTCCCACAGCTGTAACTCAATTCCATCCTGTTTCTTCCTGCAGGAAGGCTGGGAGTCACCTCCCGAGTCACTAAGAAACTTTTGAGGTTTTACATATTGGGTCAGGTATTCCATTCCCACCAGTCTTCTTTTGCTTCAGTTGGAAACGTGATAAATGTGATCAGTTGTTAATTCACAGTGAAACAGTGGGTGGAGGGTCCACTTGCCTTTAGTAGGTGGCTCAGAGTCTTCAGACCTCTGGACAAGAGGTCTAACTCTCAGTTTGGAAGAAGCTTTAATGTTTTCAATTTATTGTTCTGAATTATTTTCTGTTGAATGACAGATAGTGTGTTTAATGACTTGAATTTATAGCCTCCTGTTAATAACTTCATCTGACTATGGAGTGCTAATAACAATGGTAAAGACAGAGAGGAGGCTTATAGCAAAATACCTCCTGAAAAATTGAGTTCAGTATATGCAACAATAGCTATAAATAAAAGGAACTAGTCTATGATATCTTTACAGAGGAAAAATACCACAGCAGAGCTTCTTCTTATGGCCTTTCTCACTGATTTTTTTGTGATTGTTCAATGACTTCCTGCGCTTCAGAGAAGAAGTGCAGCAATGCCTACCTTCCACGTCAGTACTTAAAAATAAAAATTCACCATGGGTGTAGTGTCTTGCCTGTACAATTTTTTTCTCCTGGCACTGTTGGCCACAGAAGGCACAGCCAATGCATTGCCAATGGGAAATGGGGAGTATTTGCCTCATATGAGAGGAAGATGTAAACCCTCAGGTGGGATGAGATCCTGTTTCCATTCCACACCTCAAGGAGCTGTTTCTGTTTTCACAGGTGGAAGGCAGACCAAAAACCACTAGCAGATACACTGGAGAAAGGGGGGTTTCTCACACTCATTCCCCTCCACTTATGGGCATTGCCTAACATACCTGAAAAAATCCTAGAAAAGTTTCAGTTGGAAGGGAACTTTAAAGGTAATCTAGTCCAACTCCTCTACAATGGACAGGGTCATCTTGAACTATATCAGATTGCTCAGAGCCCCATCCATCAGGCCTTTAATATTTCCAGGGCTGGGGCATCTTCCACCTCTCTGGAAGCTTGTTTTACCACTCTTACTGTAAAAATTTTCTTCCTTATATCTAAACTAAACAGAACCTGGTTTATTCAAAACCATTACTCCTTGTCCTATTGCTATAGGCCCTACTGAAATGTATCATAATGTAAATTGTTTTGAAAAATAAAAATTTCCGGTGACCATTCAACTAAGTAATAGTTATAGGTGATGCCCTTCATTACGAATAGAACTAATCAAACCTTCTGGAGAGCCAGAGTTCTCCTCATTCTGGAGAAAGTCTGTCTTATCTTTCTTACAAACTCCTTGTAAATACTGAAATGCCAGCAGTAAAGTTTCTAAAGAACCTTCTCTTGTGCTGAACAACCTGACTTGGTTTCTCCTCACAGGAGAGGTGCTACATCCCTCTGACTATTTTTTTGCAGAGAAGAACAAAGAAATCTCCTCCATAGCAGTGAGTTATTGCAGCTGATATTTATCCAGGGTCTGGACCTCACACCTCTCTCCTTCTTCAGCAGCCTTGTCTTCCTTTGGAAACAAAGCCTTTCACTTGTACCACGCTTTCTGACTTGCAGATGGAACTTTGACTGCAGCTGAACTGAGAAAAGTCTCTGTTGCCCATTGCATTGTTGTTCCCACAGGTATACTGCAGTCCAGACACCAAAGTCTGACCCAACTGTGCCATCAGGAACTGAGGAACCAAGAGGGTTCAATTCCAAAGCATCACACAAAAATCACACACACATCTGCTACAAAAATATCTGGGTGTCTGTGTTTGCATGCATATGTGGGAGAGAGCATGCATCCCCCAACTGCTAAGTTACACTTTTTTCATAGCTTCAGTCTGAGACAAATGAAATTGTCCCCCAAAAAATGATGAAAGTCAAAATGATGCTCTAAGTGGATCAAAACAAGCTTAACTGAAATAGATGTGGAAGTTTATCAGACCTGATGTAGTAAAACCCTAATAAGATCACTTCCAATTTATACATATAAGACCAAATTTTCAGCACAGATTGATCATATTGCTAGGGATTAATGGGAACTTTTAGTAACAGATTAGGGCTGAAAAGCATTCTTTTTCTAAGAAATAGTAGATTTTCCTCCTACTGCTTACAAGTTTTTCATGCTGCCTTTCTTTTGATCCGAACACTTGATGCTCTCTGAAATACTTATTTGTTTCAGGAAATAAACCATCAGTTCATTGTCTGCAGCATTTTGAACTGAGTGGGACCAGAGAGAAGGAGTCTGGGAGCAGCAATCTCCCAGACTCTTTCTGGCCATGACTGTAAAGTGTTCCTCTTGGACCCCTTGCTGCTCCCACTGCCTGCATTTATCACATAAGGGTTTGGGTGAAGTGAAGCAGCCTCAGGGGAAGGGATGGAGAGACCCCAGCAACACTGCAGGGATGGGAAGATCTGAACTGGAGGCCCCAGTGCTGGCACTCACCATTGTATGTTTGGCACCTTCTCCTTCAAAATTTGTGTTTGAGGTTTACTGAAAAAAATGAAAAAAAAAAAAAAGAAAAAAAAAAAAAACCTCTTTTCCCTTAACTCCATGGCTATAAAATCTGCAAAAGGTTTTATAGGTCACTCCATCTGCCCCAGTGAAAGACACCAACATACTTTTTGGAGAGGGACTGAATCACCCTTTTTTCTGCATTCTCCCCAAATGTTTTCTTTCCTCTGCACATTATCCTGGCTTCTTACTCAGGCATGTGCACTACTAATTGGATGGATAGTCTTGGATTGGGTTTATCAGTACTGCTTCAAAGAGTAGGATTTATTTCTTCTAAACTCTCAGTTGCCTTGGCATCTGATGCGTGACTTAGTCTAAGAGTGTTCTTTGTGGTCAGTGGGGAAAAAACAGAGCGCTCTAGAGGGGGTGAAGGGAAAACCCACCATTCTCAAAATGCTGTGAGCTGAGATGTGTCAAAGGGTGTGAAAGGCAGCCAAGTCCAACAGTGCTGGAGAGACAAGAAAGTACAACTCCACTACAAGAAGAAGGCAGACAGAGAAAAATTCATCCTTCATACACCAGAATAGCTCACATTGCCTCCTGGGAGGACTAGTTTGTCTCCAGTGACTACAGAGACCTTCCAGTCCTGCACTAAGTACTGAGTTTTCAGGTGGTTAGAGGCAAGTGAAATGAATACATCTTCAAAGATCCAGCATCCACAGCTCTGAAGTTAGCTCTTAATTTGCTCTTATTTTTCTCTGGAAGGCTGTTCATGCAGATGGAATATAACTTTTTTGCTGCAGCTTGATCCACTTAAGGGAGGAAGAAAAAAAGAGCAAAGGAAAGTATTCTCCTAGCCATTTACACATATATGTATAAATAAATGTATCCAAAAGGAGACAGTCCTTGCAAAGCTTTACCTTTCTCTGTGAGACTCCTAAAATACAAAGAAAACAGAAGCAATTGCCAAGAGAAATCTTGTCCTTTAGGACATGAAAAGAAAAAAAAAGACTATAAAGTTATTAAAGCTATAACTTTTTATAGACTAAAAAGAAAACTATAAAGTTTTAGATGAAAAAAATCCATGTTTTGACTATGTAAAAATTTGGTAATGTGGGGAGGTACTTTGTATACCATTACACAAAGGCTACAGTTTTTTGTAACCCAGACTGAAGCATAATCTTTGCAGTGACCTATTATTTTGATACAGAGACATTCAGTAAGGAATTTAGTGTGTTCTGGGATTACAGGTACCAGAGCATTTCTGGCACCACAGTGAAGAGAGCTGAATATTCATATTCCAAGCTATAACATTCACAACAAGAAATAGAAAAGCTTGAGATGAAATTATAACACAGCACAATAACAGGTCTTTCCTAATGTTTTTTGTAAAGCAGTATTTAACAGGGTCACTTTTTAGTTGCAGAACCAACCGTAGATCATCAAGAAAATGGAATTCCTGCCTACTTGTATGTATAAAAGTATTCTGCTGAAGTACTCATAGACTGATTTGGGTTGGAAGGGACCTCACAGATCATCTAGTTTCAACCCCTCTGCCACAGGCAGGGATGCTTCCCACCAGAAGGGTGCCCAGAGCAGCATCCAACCTGGCCTTGAGCACTTTCAGAAATTGGATTTGGGAAGAGATGGGATGGAGTTGAGCTGCAGGCTGTGGGACTCACCTGCAGAAGCACGTGGGGGCACAGGGAAGCACGTGGGGGCTCAAAGGAGCACATGGAGGCACAGAGAGGTAGTCTCCACCAGACCCTGGTGGGAGGAGGTGTCACACAGCAGACCACTGTGGGAGAGGAGCCTGCTGGAAGCTGACAGATTCCCAAACAGTGCATGACCACCCCATAGAAGGACGTTTAGAAAGTGTGTTGCTCACATAGTGAGAATTACCATGTAAGGAAGCCCTGTGCCTTGAAAGAGGGTATAAAAGCAGTTCATTTTTTTGAATAAACCATTCAGATTCCCTGCTGGTCTGGGTCCTTGCCTCGGAACTTCACAATGGGGCAACCTCAGCTTCTCTGGGCAACCTGTGCCAGAGGCTCACCACCCTCACAGGGAAGAATTTCTAACTAATATCTGTTCTAAACCTACCCTCTTTCAGCTGTAAGCCATTCCCCCTTGGCCTATCAATAGTCTGTTTGTAAGGAAATCCTGTAGTTGTTTACAAGAACAAACACTGAGTACCAAGGACAGCAGAATGATGCTGGAGGTTTTGACAGAAAGACAAAAAAAGGACAGACTGAAATGCAGGACTCTGAGCATTACCAATTATTAGAAATAAACATAATGAAAACAAGAAAGAAATTATGAAAGATAAGATTTTCCGGACTAGAACTTTTAGACATAAACTGTTGTCTTTAAAAAAAGCATATTGAAAATGTCATATCATGGATAGGAAAACCAACTGAAGTGGAGTCACAATCAATTTTTGTAAGAACAGAAACATAAATAAAAAAGCAGCAGTATCATGATACTCATCCAACCTGGATTTTGGTAATGAAGAATAAAGGATTTCTGCAAAATAGGCTGTTAATGTAAAATCCACAAGACTTCAGATAGCTGCCTCTGGAATGATAGCTCCTGGTCTGCTTCTAGCATTGCCAAGAATGCAAGAATATGAACTGTGTAGAAAACAAAAGCAAAGTGCTTTTTTTTTAATCAACAAAATCTTTTAGGAATGGACTTGAACTGCAAGCAAAAATTTCAAAGAGCTTTTGGAACCCCATGAGCAATACAAACACAGTTAAGAGGAAAAAAAATATTACCTTTCCATAAAGAGTCTACAACTTCTAAATTATGGCTCTTTAAGTTCCTCTTAAATTGGAATACTCAGTCACTCAGTTTAAAATACATCAAATTAGATGTATTTCCAAAAGAAACCCAAAATCTGTTGCTGTCTTTTAATTTATTACTTTATTACTTCAAAAGTGTAATTGTAACTGAAGCTCTTTGTGCATGCTCTTCCTGTTATCCTTTGAACATAAATGTTTGGAATTGAATCATAAAATAGTTTGGGTTGACCTTAAGGATCACATTATTTCAACCCCTTGCCATAAGCAGGGTCACCTTTCATTAGGTCAGGTTGCTCAAAACCCCTTCAAATCTAGCCTTGAACATTTCCAGGTATGGGACATCCACAACAGGCATCAAGAGGTGCCTTAGGAGAACAGAAACAATATCATGTGCCTGTCTCAATCAATCAATCAATCACAATTTTTTAATGGATATCATTCCTCAATTGTAGGCTACAGATTTCAAAACAGTATTTCTCAAATACTGCTGAATATGAGTCAACTGTCAAGAAACCGCAGTTTGTTAATTGGTACAATGTCACCCACACTCAAAAGCCTTTGTTGCCTAAATGTAAATATGGGGAAAAACCTGGAAGGTAAATCAGATATTTTTAAAGGTTTATATGGACATTCATTCTCTGTTCATACAAACGAATGCCACAACAGCCTGGACCTCTTTTCAGCTCAGTCCTGGTCATTATAACTTGTCCCAGGCAGTTCTTACCTGCCCCCAGGTTTCATTCAGCAGCCACCAGTTTCTTCTGGAAGCACACATGGGTCTGTATCTCTGGCATCCCTCTTTAAGGGGACTTTAGGCCTGTAGTTTCCTCTTTAAGACACTGGGACTTGAAATTCATAGGGAGAAAACTCTGCCCATTCTCTGCTAGAGGTGAAGAATCTGTTGGCACACAGTCCTGATCCTCTCAATTCAGCCTGTCTCCCTGCTGTTACCTTCCTCCTCTTCTCCAGCCACCTAAAATAACCCAGCTTTCCCAACTGCCTTCACGAGCTGAGCCTTCTTTCTTTATTTTGTATTTCCTGAGATGTGTTTAGCTCTCCAGGGAGCTGAATTACTTATCCCCCACGGAGACAGGAGCACAATACTGACAGCACCTATGTTCACTTTGGAGCTCAATTTCTTTTACACAGTCTATTGGAGCTCGATATAAAAGACTTCCTGGTTTTAGAGCTTCCAATAACTTACATTTGTCACAAACATGAACTTCTGGGTAGGTTCTCAAAAGCCACCCATTTTTTCCCAGACTTTGTTCTCACTATATTCCACAGTTTCCACTGGTTTGGGGCCACCTATCCATGGGGGCTGATGACTTTCCCAGGTACATTGCACCTTTTCCACCACCCAGACAGGGAAAACCACTCCAGCCAAATTTCTTCACAGTGGCAGCACCTGAAAGACTGATGCTGGAGGTGCACAGGAGAAGAGACAGGAATATCAGAGTCCCAAAAGTTTGGCAGCACAACTCTGCTCCTGAAGCACTCACTGTCCCCAGAGTTTCAGGATTAGTACACAGAACATTGCTCTTATGTGTTCTCCCACTGCAATGCTTTATTTCTTCTCTCATGCACACATATTTGTCTGCTTTTATTTGAGAACAAAATGTTTCATATAAGTGTGGAGAAATTGTTGGGGTTTTGTTTCTTAAATATTTGCAGTAGTACTTCTGAAGCATCCCTATCATCTGACAAAAAAGGGGAATATAATGCAAACCCCTATTTCTATCTCTCTCCCAATACTGCTGCTTCCTCTACAGAAATTGTTTTACTGACTCTGATTTTTTTTAATTAATTTGGTATTCATGAAAGAGCACAGATTGATAGACTAGACAGTGATGGCCAGATTTCTGCACAGAACTCAGATAAGCAAAACTATCTCAGTATTTAATAGGGTTCTAGTGGGATTTTAGTTCTGATCCACAGGGAAACGTTTCCCCCCTGTGCACAACATGATGCAAGGCAGTGTCCCTGCTTCTTCCCAAGTTCATTTTAAAGGCTTGTTCCCTGTTTGGAGTGCTGTGAGATAGCAGGTTCCCCACCTGGTGACTTTGGGAGGCAGCTTAATGAGAGACAGTGGCCAATAACATGGTCAAACAGTGATTTTAATAGCTGATCTAACATTAAAAAGCTGATTTATTGCCCGAGAGATTGAATCATCTCTTTCATCAGTTTAGTTAGAAAGAAAGGAAATTGTTGCATTTTAAGAGCAACACTGAAAAATATGGATTGGATGAAATACAAAAGAAAAAACTTTTTAATTTTGAGTATTAGTGAAGAATATCCAGTCTTCCAGTAGTGGTTACACCTTCTGAAGGACTTCAAAGTTTGCAGCAGCCTTTCTACCTACCCAAGGGCTATCTTCACATGATCTGGTATGCACAGTCACTTTGATATGAGTAAACACAGGTGCAGATTTGCATCAATCAAAGGAAAAAAAAAATCTGTTTCATGTTTTTCCAACAGCTCCTTTTTATTATCTTTTCCTTTTTTATCTAACTTTGTTCCAAGACCAAAATAACAAGCCTTCATCACATGCATGCACAGTTATAGTGTTTGGCAAACTAGGGGCTGGTATGATACCTTACCAAAAAGATGTTCCATTCTTAAGGAAAAGGGGGTCTGTGTTCTTTTGTCTCATTGATACTGGAGAAAAACAGAGTGTGAAGCCCTATAGGTTTGCTACAAAGAGCTTGAAAGAACCTCTTGATTATCATTCACTGCTTTATAGATCCTTGTTAAAAGTGTTAATTTCAATTATCTAAATGTTTTTCTGGCTTGTGTGTCATTTGCAGTAAAATTACCAGGGCCAGATTTACTGGTGTGCACCATTTGCTGTGTGCAATTCCAGCCTCAGCTTTACGGCTGCTTTGTGTTGCTGGAGTGCTGCACTGAGCTTTTTAATGATTCTGGCTTATTGCCTATTCCCCACACATTCTATATCAATTTATTATTCCATGGTGGATGCTGTGTGCTTGCTGCAATTTACTTTGGAAATAGTATTAAAAAAGAAGTTGGCATGCATTAAATAATGCTTCATTGATTGTCTTAAACTTGCAACACAGGAGTGCAGCTCTGCATCACTAGCCCTAAGGAATACATACATACATGTATATGTATACACAGAAAATCCTTTGTACTGTGAAGGAGAAAGCCAAATGAAAGCCATACAAGCCAAACATAAACACATCTCAAATAACATCTTGAAAAATTGTGAGAAAACCCGACACAATGTGTTGCACCGCTCTGTAGTTTGTATGCAGGCACATTCATAGCATGAATGAACTGCTGTTTCTCCATGAGAGCAGCTTCCAGATGAGTTCTAGTCTTATGGCAGATGCACAAAACCCTCACCAGCAAGGCAGAACAGGGAGACAGTCACAGGCTGCTGCTCCTTGCTCCCTCTGCCCAGATAAATTTATGGGTTTCAGGTCCAAAATCGGTGTTCAAGACCAAAGCCTTGATGCAGACATCCATTGCCAAGAGCCAAACAGCAACCAAACTCAAATTTGTATGACTAGAGAGTTTCTGATACTTGAGTAAACAGTTTTTTCTGAGGTAGGAAGAACATGAGTGTTTGGGTGACCACCTAAACTTTTGACTAGCACATAATGATTTCATTTCTAAAAACAGCGCTCTTAGTGAGTACAGAGATGAGCTATTTTATTACCCACGTGGATCTGCTTTAGCTAAAGGCTTTATGTTTCCATTTTGGTTTTTAAACAATTATTGTTTAAAATATGGGTAAAGGAATAAAAATGGGGAGGGTGGATTCAACACAGGAGAGAATTATTACCATGAGCTACAACCTGAAGCATTTTAGCATACATGTGCCACTAAATAAATGTGACAGTGGGGCAGCACTGTATGCTGTCTTCAAAGCCAGCCTGCTTTTCATCATCCAGATGCCTCCACATGATCTAAAGTAGGGATGCATGAGACTTGCAGTCAAATGCAGTGCTGTCAGAAAGGTATGATCAATCATCTCTGCCAACCTGACAGTACAGGATCTGATTTATTCTGCCTCTGACTCCTATATTTATTACAAAATCAAAGGTAGGGCTTAGCATTAGTACAAAGCACTGGAGTTTTGTTCAATATGAGCTGTTGCATGTGGAACAAGCGTCAAATCCCCTGATGTTTAATGATTCATTTTAAATATATCTGATACATGAATTAGCAAACAGAGATGGGAAATACTAACAGCAGCCAAAAGTAATTTATGAATATTGAATTGCACTGTGCAGTACATGTAGAGAAAATACAGTGAGAATTCCCTTAAAAGCTTCTTTGTCTGCCCCAGCTTTTGAGCAGAACACCTGGGGGAGCTGTCCTGAATATAATGCTTAAAAACAAAGGAAAGAAATATGAAAAAGAAAAGGAAAAAACAACCACAAAAGAAAAAAGAAAAAAAGGGGAAAAAAAGAAAACAAAACAAAACCCCAAAAAAACCAAACTCAGGAAACCTGAAATGTCCCTCTAGAACAGCAAAACAGATATTTTTAATGAAGCTATTGGTAATTGAAAATATGCAAGTAATTAAATAGAATTAAATAGAAGGCTAATAATGAAATTCACTGCTGTGCATGTAGTCTTTCAGCTTGTCCAAATCTCTCACTATCCCCACAGAGTTTTCATAACCTCCAGTGGGTTTTACCACGTGCCCAAATTTTCTAATTCCAAGTTGGCCAAGTCAGGACCTCTAATCAGGTGTTGGAGTGCAAGCACAAGGATTCTGTTAAAACACCACGTCCTTGCTACCTGAGAGGAGCTGAGTATTTGCTGTGATAAACTTTAAAATCCTCCAGCTACAATCTGCAAACAAAACTATATGAGCCTGTTAGGAGGGAGCTGCTTGGGACTGCTGTAGAGCTTTATGTGACCCTAATTTATGACTGTGTTACTTTTCAAAAGTACTGTTGCAGCCTGAAAAACCAGTTTTCTATGACATGACAGTTTTCAGGTGAGGAAAAATAGGAGGTTTAAAAAAAAAATCACAAGCAAATTGACAAGAATAGCACCCAGCTTAAAATTAAATACAGATGTTTCAAAGAGCTGGCTTGCAGAAGAGACATAGAAATGCTCTTAGTGAAAATGTATTTGTAGGCTTCAGTCAGGGTGAATGCAGAAGAAAGCACTGGGGAAATCATCTGCCTAGGAGGTCACGTTTATACCTCTCAGATTTTCCTCACTTTCTCCCAGAAATTTTGCCAAGTGTGGAAGAATGCACACATACATAGAATCTAAAACATCTCAGTCTTTGCACTCGTTGTGTGCTGGGCTGTGTGATAAACCCTTCTGAAAGCCTCCATCCAGTTTAAACCAGAGATCCTGCCTTGATGCTCTTAAACAGCCTGATAGCCTGAAAGCTCAAGTTCCCAAGAAGAGTTATTCATCTGCACCAGTCTGACTGCCTTGCTATGCATATTCATTGATGGGTATCCTTAGAAATCAGCTGGAAGTCATAATTAAGACAAGCCAGCATTGCTAGCAGCAAATTATAAATGTACTTTAGATCCAATGACACTGTAATGACTGAGTGGCAAAGAGATATTGGCAGCTGAAGCTGCATCAAATGGCTTTCTTCAGGCAGAGCCAAAGGTATACGGAAAAATTAGAAGATCCCATAACATTTAACTTCTCATAACAGGGAGGGGGAGGAAAATAAAAATCACATACACACACACACACACACACACACACACACAAAACCACATTTAAAAAACAGCACCAAAATTCCTATCTAACAGTTTTACAAAACATTTTAAGTAGAAATAAGAGAGGTGATTGCAAAAGACAGCTTCATTTTAAAACCCAGAGTTCCAACTCCCCTCGAACAGAACAAGCTCTGGGCTCAGCAAAGGGCCTGTCTAAGGTCACCTGCCAACATCCAGTTCTAGGGACTGAGGTGCACCACAAAGGAAGGGATGGCATTTCCCTTTCAAAGGAGATGTAGGTGAATTCCTGGATCTGAAAAAGGCCTGTAGAAAAGCTTAGCAGTGGGAACATTTTGTAGCCTGGGTTGGGAACAGACAATGAGCTAGAGGAGCACAAAACTCCACAAAATTGCCACAGCAATTTTAGAACCATGTTGGATCATCACCAATAGCACATTTAGAAAATATCTAAGCTTTGATATATATCACAACACCGTAGACATTCCTGTCACAGGGAATATGAAGAGGATCCAGACTCTCCTGAAAAAGTTAATCCTTCGCTGGAAGAGGTGTTTTATCCACTTGGCTCTTTGCACTTCAAGGAAAAATTATTTCAAAAGTTTCTTTGAATAAAAAAAGAAATAAGAAATCGAATGTAAACAGAAATGGTGTCAATTGTTGACATGTTCCCCAAGAGTTCCTTGGCAAAAATATCATAGAAAACAAATTAAATATGGACTAACACACAGAAGAAAATTCTATAGGCTTCTGAAGGCAACAAAAAAATTCCATGAGTTTGCCAAGTCTCAACAAATCCCCAGAGGTGTTTAAGTCATGGAGGCTTTCCTCAGTTACTGCAGACACCACCAGAGGGGAATGCTTCAAAGAATGCAGGGGGAGGTTCAGGGGGTGAAAGAAAAATCAGGAGTGATGTCTTCTACAGAAAAGGCACAGGGATATTTCAATCTGCCATCTCCCTTTGACACTACCAGCCTTCCCTGAGACTTATCCTGCCAGGGGGAGAGCCAGGCTAAAAGGGACTCCACAGCACCTTAGGCAGGACACAAACTGTCATGGGCACAAGTATTAATTTTTAGGATGCCTGTCTAGCAGAAGAGTCTCCATACTTAGGCAGCTGCACAATAACCAGTAGGGGTCATCACACATTGTCCTGCACTTCCCCTGACCCCTCCTGCCTGGGTCCAAATGCCAGACTTTGTATTTGCATCCTTGGCAGACATAAATGCAGTTTTTGTATTGGACTTCGGTATATTCATTACCTGCTCCGTGATCTGCTGTCCAAGCTATCTGTGGCTTGCTGGTCACTAAGCACAATATTTGATAGGTACAATGAAAAAAAATGAAATATCTAATTCCTCCTAAGAATGAACAACACTCGTTTCTCGAAGACTTATGCTAATTAAAATCTGTTTGGATCCTGATATATGGCTAATTCTTAAGTCAAAAATTCTGGAGGCACTGAACATAATGGGAAATCCTCTTTATCTTGTTACTTCAACACAATTATGCACCCTGTGGAAATAGGTAACTACTACTTTCTTCTGTAGAAAAATATTTGAAAATTATTCTTAAATCAAAGCTTGATTTTCCTGGGAAAAAATGTGTGCAGGAGCATACACATTCAGACAAAGAGTTATATTTATATACATATAGTGAAAGGCGCATGAACCTTTGGCAAGCAAAGTTTTTTGGGTTTTTTTTCCATTCAGATTTAAAAATATGGAACATGTAGTATGATCAAAAGAACCTCTGTTTCAATTTGAATTGAAAATAAATAATTCTTATGGGGGAATTGTGATGCTCCAGATATACAAAGATACAAAGGCATGTCAGCCCCTTCAGAGGCTTCAGGTGCTGAACAGTTTCTCTATTCTATACTAAACCTGACCAGTATTTGCCACTCACACAAGATACTCATTTCTCTTGCCTTCAGTTACACTTTTACCTATACCCCAGAAAAGTGACAAATTCAAAGAAAAAAAACAACTACCTAAACAAAAAGGAAGACATCTTTTGGCACATCCAGTTGATATAAAAGTGCAAAAGGCAAGAAAAATAATAAGAACCACTGAATATCTCCACAGAAATAGTGTAATTGGCTGACCACCTCAGGCCCTTAGAGAAAAAGTATATATAGATATATAATTCTTCTTTATTCTAGAAGAATTTCCTCTATGACTCTGACAAGAAATACTTGACAACCTTATAAGAGAACTTGATGCTTTAAGAAAATATGTTTTGCCTCAATTTCTGAAGATATGCCTCACTTTCAAGTGTAATAAATATCCTTAATACTGATTTTCATCATACAGTGGAAACCCCAATTACATTATTTTGTTCTGCATTTCATGTGCTAAAGAAACAAAACCTAAATCTAAAATCCCTGTGACCTTCAAAACCCCCAGATTTTTATTTTGCGTGCAATTTTTTTTCTCTCTAAAGTATACAACTTCACAATCAACAAGTTCTAGGATTTCCCTTGTGATAAATTAACCCTTTACATGAACTAAAGCTGGTAAAGATATGTTCACTGAATCAGGCTTCAGAAACATTTCTAAACCTTAAAGACCACAACGGGAAAATAAAGCAACATTCAGTTATATTTATGGAGCCCATTTATTTCTGCAAGTTAACACTGCCAACAATCCAATTTTCAAGTAATGTGGCACAACAGGAGTGAATACATGGAAACAAAATAGTCAGAGTGAAAAAGTCACATCCGCTGTCACCCTGGAAGTGGTTTGCTCTGGATCCCATGCACTTTGCATTCATTAGGGGAGGAATGGGTTAGGTGCGCTCCTGCAGGGTGCCAGACAGTTTATTTCTGTCAGAGAGGAACAGAGTTTGTGTACTTTAAAGATGCTCCATGATGACAGAGGCAAAAACCCAACAAATGGGGATGGCAGGAGATGGCCTCAAAGGCAGAATTGTGACCCAAAGGTAAGTACTAAATAAACACACCCACTGTCAGCACAAAAAACTCTCTCAAAATGTTTGCCTAAAAAATATTTCAAATAACACTAAATTACTGTAAACACAAAACATTTAAAGAAAAACGCTATTTGCAAAATGCTTTCTGTGTCTTAAATTACTGCCCTTCTCCAGAAGCAGTTACTTGCATTTCCCTACTTTTGTGAAATTCCACCACAGAGATACGAAATCAAAAAACATGTATACATTTAAGACACATTACTGTACACCTTTAAAGCAGTCAATATTCTGAATATATACAACACATATACAATACACAGTCTCCCTTTACTGTAGTGGTCTGGCTACTAGTTGTGCTTTTCTCCCAGTTTAGGAAGTTAAATGTTGCTTAGTTCCATAAGAATTTTCATGAAACGTGACTTGCTGAAAGCAGACAGCTCAAATAGTAGTGCATTCAATAGTTAGGTGTCATGTTCTTAACAGAGTGATAATAAACCTTAACCTTAAGGTTGGGTAGTCATTAAGAATATAAAATTCAGTTTCTAAGTATTAAAAAACTTCTTCGGCTATACAGTTATCTTTTAAAAAGGGCAAAATTTCAGCTCACATTTGAGCCAGAGTTCAGCTCAAAAATAGCTGTGGAGATTAATTTCATTTCATTTTATCTGTTTTGAAGGCCTTTCTCTGTTTCTGCTGAGATAAAACCCATGAGAAGACAGGAGAAGCACACGTTGCAAAAGCACATGGTCAGTGCTCCAAAGCCCTGTTAACTGGAGTGTGCTTGAGTGAAAAGCCCACAGATCAGGCACACATCCTACTCAAATCAGCAAATCTGCTGTAGCCTGCCTTATATCTTATTCATAAAAAAAGTATTGCATTTATTGCCATGTCTTTACCATGCTCCCACCAAGTGACATCCATTTCTGCCCACCAATACTGATATAAAACTTTAAGATCAGGTTTGCCTGACTGATAACTGCAGGACCATATGCTCCCAGACAGGAAATATTCATACAGCAGTGGAGATGATCTTCAAATATTTTGACTCATTTGAAGGTCAGTGCTCAGCTTGCTGGATTTTGTGTGTGTAGGTATACAAACACTGGTAAAACCAGTGATCAATTCCAGCCTGGTAAAAAAGTTAATGTATAAACGTTAACATGCATAAAATTACTGCTAAAATTCCCATGCTAAAATCTTTCTGCCCCACTGGCAGAAATATTGAGTCTCAGAAGATGTTTTTGTTGGCTATTGGTGTGAGAACTCTGGAATGAAGAAGCCTTGAGTTTGCCATCACAAAGGTCTGAGGAGTGGTGCTTCTGCATCTGTGCACTGGGGCTTCCAGTCAAGTCAAAAGAACTCAAATCAGGCTGCCAAACAGAGTGACGGGAAGAAGGAAGGATGTGGAACTCAGCAGCGTCATCTCACCCTTGCTCTGGTGAGAGCTGAGATCTCCAGGGACAAAAAGCAAGATCCATTCTTCACAGTACACCCAGATATTACACATCACTTAAACCTACTTCAGTGACAAGGCAAACAAAATCCCAGGATGATGAACTTACAGTTTGTTAAAATAAGACACTGTACCAAACAAAACAGTAAAGAGTTCCCTCATAGCACAAGTACTTGCTTTCTACATATAGACCAACTGTGTTTAAAAAAATGTTGCAACAGCATCATGAAAGGTAAGGGACTTGTTCGGTATCCATTGCAACTGTGACTTGTTCCTCCAGTTTGCAGCATGTTAGGAAAGGGGATAAACCTCCCTACTCTTTTTGTTTCAGGTAGAAATTAAACACCAAGCCAAAAGCTGTGCATGATGATCATGATTTCTGATTTTCCTCTGCTGGGATGACTTCCAAGAGGATTTGCAATGTTGTGGTTACCCTGCCTGCAAAGATAAAAGCATACACATGGTAAGGTTTTGCAGGAGAGATGAAGGAGAAGCAGTCAGGAAAATTATCTTAGTTTCTATACAGGCTACTTGCACACAGATGTCACACAGATCATATATATCACATATACATATATCATTTAAACTTGACATTTTCTCATTAACTGTTTTCTGTGCCTCTGATCCAAGGCTCTACCCAATAGAAGGGTATGGATGTATAACCTTATTCAATAAAAGCCTGCATGCTTTTAAAGGCTCTCTTAAAAAAATACTACTCTGCATAACTCCTTAGCTTTATCAAGATTTTATGTTGAAATAAAAGTCTGGAAGAATTCAAATAACTTAATTTATCTGTGCCAAGACCTGCCTAAGCAAAA
This sequence comes from Fringilla coelebs, assembly GCF_963513975.1. Taxonomy (NCBI): domain Eukaryota; kingdom Metazoa; phylum Chordata; class Aves; order Passeriformes; family Fringillidae; genus Fringilla; species Fringilla coelebs. The sequence goes on along the minus strand of NC_140032.1, from coordinate 62,760,539 downwards.
AAAAAAAAAAAAGTCACCAATCCAAAGTAACTTCACGTTTGTTTTTTTTTCTGAACATTTATTTCCTTCTGGTGCTTTTGGTGGTTTTCTTTTTAGGGTACTGATGCATAAATGGCACATTTAATTCACAGCACCTACAGAACAGTAAGAGAACATTTTCTCCCAATTTCTTTCACTTATCACTCTTTCTTAATACCCTATTTTAAATAAGCACAAATTGTTGCAAAAGAAAGTCCTCATTTTCCTTGAATGTCTGGCATGAATGTTGACATTGACACAATGCCAAGAGGGTAAAATAGTGCAACTCACAGAAGATATGAACTGAAACCGTTTCTCTGATCTTCTGTCCAAGGCAGATTCTACCATCCTTTCCTCTTTTCTCTGGATGTCACTGGTTCAGTGCAAAGCCAGGTTGCCCTTAGACTATAAACTGATAGGGGCAGAGAGGCCAAGAGTCTCCAGGCTTTGCATTTTCCTCCCATCTGCCTTCCCTACCCATCATGGGGACATCAGATTTGGGCTCAGCTTAGCAGGGACAGAAGGCAGCAACAGGAAAAGAGCAGGGCTTCCCCCCTGCCATCCCAGCCCTTCCAGCTTTGAGAACAAGCAAAGGGAAAAAGAGAGTTTTATGGAACTGAGCAGTGGCATGACAGCTCTTGGGAAAGGGCATAGCAGCAGAGGGAAATCCTGGGCATCTCTAGAGCTGGCTGTGATTTTGTTCACCTGAGTGGACAGACCCACCAGCAGCAAGACCTTGCCCAGTTCTCCATTTCCATGCAGCAGTTTTTGTATCTCCTGGTATGAAGCCACAGCAGAGCAGAAAAGTTGGGGGAGCTGGCATTCTTTGCATTTTTTGGTTGCAATGTACTCAGTATAAATCAGTATCTGGAGCATTTTCCCTTCTGAAAATGTTCTAATCTGTTTCCAGTTAGTACCTCTACGTTGTCTGCTTGGAGCAGTACCTAGAGTTACAGGACCAGTTTCACATTTGTCTCAAGACAACTTCACATACCATGGCAGCGCAGATAGCTTCCCCACTTTAAATCCTCATTTTCCCTTTTTGAGAGAAGAATTCACTGCAAATGGGTCCCAGAGGACAACATTTATAAAAAAAACCCTAGACCTTCTATCCACAAAAGCATAAAGTTTAGGTGAGGAAAGAAAGCAGGAGTTTTATCACATATGTATGACTGGATATGAAATCTGTAACAGCAAAATGTTGAGATAATCTCCCATGGATCCCACCACAAACTCGACAAAGAGAAGCAAATTGAGCATATTACGTATTACACTTTGTCCTAAGTGAACAAGTGTTATCCTCTGGTGTTGCTAAATAGCCCTGGCAGGGATATTTTGTTATATAAAGAGCTCTCATTTCCAGCAAGGGCTCAGCTATGATAAGAAGTAGGATTTGACTTTTTACCTCTTCGCAATTCAACCCACTGCAAAGGAATAGATGTTTTTAAGTGTGAGTCTAAGGTTGGGTTTTCAGCTGAGGAAGTACAGATAGAACCATTCTCATGCTGGTGATACATCCTTTTATACACTGATCTGCTGCTTAAGATTTGCTAGGCTCAACTTTTTTTCCTTTTCACATTAGTTTTACAAAAAGAAAGAATGCAGTGGTCAAATGAAGCCTCTACTAGCTGAAAATTATTTGTCCCAGCACATCTAGTACTATGGCAGAATTCCTTTGGAAGAGGAGAGAAGGCAATGTTATCCTCATTGCAAAATACCATCCCAGAATCTACAAACCCTACGAGCTGTAAAGTTACCTTTTGTTCAGTGCAGCAATTTGATAAGGAGAATGGACAGTGGAAATGTCCTAAGTACAGAACAAAGACTTTCAGCCTTGGGAGAAGATTCCTTGGGTAATCCATTCCAGGGCTCTGCTAGTGTAATCAGCCTGAAACTCCCTTCAGAAACTTATATATCTTCAGACTGGCTCTTTCATCCCACTACTCATTCTGGCTGCTCAATAGCCTTTTCCTCTGATCCTTACAAAGCCTATTCAGGGTATTCCCTCTGACCTTATGTGGGACTGGTCTGTACCCATGGGTTATTTGCACCTTATGGGGTTTATGAGCACCAAGCTATCCCTCCCTGCCAAAGCACAGCTTGGCAAATGAACCAGTCAATGCCTGAAGAAGGTGACTTTTCAAAGCCCCACACCAGCTGCCCATGTGCTGATCTGGGCACATGAAACAGCTTGGGAACAGTGTTGGTAGCACAGCAGTGTGTTCAGGCTAGCAGGCTCCTACTTCCCCTCTGGTACCACAGGAAATGCTTTGGTCAAGTCTAAGTAGATTGAATTCTTCACATTCTTTGAAAAAAAAAAAAACAAAAACCCCTCATTTATCTTCTCATAGAAAGTTACCCAGTTACTCTGGCAAAAATCTACCTCTTAAATGACAATCCCATTTTTTTATGCTGTCCTTTACCTCGTGTCTGGAATTACACTTTCATGCCTATGTAAGACATATTGTTTCAAGGTTAGAATATCAAGCCTGCAGCTGGCCAATTTCTTTTCTATATCTCACAGAGGTACCTTAAGTGAATTTATCCTCAATCAATACCTTTTGTAAATGTTCTCAGGCTATACAATGTGTCTCCCAAAATAATGCCAGCTTAATGACTCCACACAGAAGCTTTATTGCTTCTTCTTAGGGAAAAGAAAAATCTGTTTGTTTCACAAGTAAATCTCCACTCTGCTCCAGCTCAAAACTGTCAGCATCAGTTTTCTGTCATTACTGTTGTTATTTTGGGGATAATAATTGCAAAGCAAACAAGCTGCTTCCCTCACTGACTGGCTTCTGCTACATTCCTCTCTGAGCCAGTACTCCATTCTCCCTCCATAGGTATGACACAGACTTCTTTCTAGGAGGGGAATTTTGTCTTATCTCAAAAGCTAGAAATTATTCACCTTCATTGTCACAGCTGGCAGAAAAATCTTCACATCTATCCAGTCTACCTTAAAGAGAATATTCTTTCTCTTGCCCAAGTAATGTAGTTCAACACTGTCATCCCGTGGCCAAAGAATCAAGCAGCTGTATTCCAAAACCTCTGAGACATGACAGAAAATGCCAAAAAAAGCTCCTGGATTTGATAAGGGAAAAATTCTTACACCCTAAATGTCAAGACAGAGATTATAAACAGACTAAACCCCAACCACTTAATAGAATGTCCTTCTGCATACAGCTGCTTTAATTTGTACTGGAGATTTCTACCCATTCCAGGGACAATGCAAGTAATTTATAAGGTTTTGGCTATAAAATTAAGATTTTCCTAGCCTAAATTAACACCTTTTGCTACAAATACTTTCTGCCCTATTGCCCATGGACTTCCAAGCATGTATTGAGAGGAAAATTCACATATTCTACAGCAGATAGGATATAACTCTAGAATATATTTTTATCAAGAAAATACATACAACTGGTTATACTGTAATTACATATAAAAGCATTATTCTTTTCTTGTGAGCAGCTCATTTTAAATCATTAATTAAGACTGAAGCACAGAAGACAATATGCACTTTTAATTCAGCATCTACAGAAATCAACTACTTTTAGTTAAAGATTTCACAGCTTGAGTTTTAGTTTTGCAGCAAAATAAATTTTCTTTTTGCTTTATTTAATAAATTATCCATCATTCCTGAAATACCTTGCCAATAGTCTTATTTCGTGTTTTGAAAATTCCCTTTATTTTAGAAGCCTATCATCCTAGTAACAAAAATGAAAATGAAAAGCTGTAATAAATGATACTGTCTTCTTATTGAAATGTTTCAAATAATCCTTCTCTAAGACATCAGAACTTCCATAAATCCTTTCAAAATCTTTCAGAAATGGTACAGAAAATATGCTCAGTGTATTTCAGGCATGAAATACCTCTAGCCAAGTCGCACAGAAGTCATTCTGCATGAAGCACAGAAATAATTTCCACAGAGGCATGTCAGCCATGGTGTATGTTGCTATCGCCCTGTCAGGAGCCACTGCTAAGGACAGTATCCCCATGCCAAAGCTGCCTGAATCTTCCAGACACTTCCAGTCCCATTCCAAACACTCCTCAGTGGTCCACAGACACATGGTGTCAGTAGGGAACACCAAGCTCATCCTGACATCACAGTTGTTTTGCTCAAGATTCCGAACAGATTCCCCAAGGAGTGCAAGTACTGTCTTTGTTAGCACAGAGGCAGGGTCAGGAGAAGATGATGGGGATTTAAAAGGAATTAGATGTCTGTAAGGGAGGGCAGGGAAGAAACATCAGTCCTTTAAAGTCAGTCACTGGCTGAAGAACAGCCTGGCTGTGGATGTACCTCATTAGCCAGGAGACATTGATTGGCCCTGGCAGAGCAGTGCTGGAGCACGTGCCCAAAAGCAACTTGTATTGTCACCCCCAGCTCTGTCAACACAAAGGATTTCACAACACGGGGAGGGCTCTGAGAAGCTCCTGTAGTCAGCATGAAGGACAGAAGTGTCACACCAGGACTTACCTAGAAGCTTTCTGAACCACTTTGGCTTATTGTCCCATACAATGAAGAGGTAGTAGGCAGGAATGCCAGTCAGGGTTATTGCAAATCCAATCCCTGTGTTCACTGGGTCAGAGTAAAGTGACAGCGCAACCATGAAGAGGCAAGTGAAGGAAAACAACGCTGGGATAAATAAAGGAACCTGAAAAATAACCACACAAAGAACCATTAAATAATGAGGTCATTGCAATATAATGACTAAGGCATTTAACTTTCCATGAAATGTGAATTGGATGAGACCCAGCAGTACAGGACAGTTCTGGAGAAATAAGGGTATCTAGAAGCGGCACATAAAATGTCAGTGTCTGCAGAAGCCAGGCCCTTCCAACTGCTATGCAGTGAGTACCACAGAAGTGTCTTAATTACACTCTAAAACTCTCCAGTGTTTTACTTCCTTTAACATGTAAGGACTGTAAATAAGTTACATTGTAAAAGTCCTTCCTCTAATCCCCCAGCATATAAGCAACCAGCTCTAACCACAGTAAAGATTTCTGTTTTGATAATTACCCATTAGAAAACATTTTAAAACACAACCAGGAGCTCAAGTCACCTTTTAAAACTATTAAGAACGTATTGATTTTCTTCCTAAGGTAAAAATCAAAAATCTAGCAGGAAGAGAGCAAATTAAACAGCAATTTGACTCGTGATAAAGATATTTGATAGTGTTATGCACCTGATAGCAATTGAAAAAGCACTTTCTGACTGTATGACTGATGGCATTGCCAGCGTCACTGCTGAAAACACACAAAGTAACCATATCAAATTTATTTGCTCAATTTTCAAAAACACCAATACAATCACTCTCTTAGCAACTCTCTGAAGGAAATGCCTACAGGCATGGCTTATGAGACATTAAGTGTAATGGAGAATCAAGAATTCCTTGGAGGTTGTTCTCTTCCTTTCATGCCTCAAAGCATTTCTGTTCCACTTTTGTGTACTGTCAAAGCTTTTTTTTTTTTTTAATCAAAGCAAAATAGGTTGTACTTATTTACTAATATACCTCCTTATTTACTAATATACCTTCTAGAATGCAATAATACACATTCTTAGTTCTTTACAAAATAGTCTTCTTGGCAGCATCTAAACAGGGTTATCTTTCCCAATTTTTTGACAATGGATATTATCTTTCTGGATACACAATGGGACAAGTTACTTTGTATGATGTTATTTAAAACAAGCAAGAAAAATAGCAGAACCAAGGCCAAAATAGATACTATTCAAGGGGCTGGACTATTAGCATTTTCTTTCAGGGTTCACAATAACTCTGTCTGCCAATCCACTGCAAGTGCCAAATATTACAATGATCACGCTAACCTCTTATTTGCACAGAAAATTGGCATACTTGATATTGGATATGCAATGACATAAATGCCCTCTCTCATAAATTCTTGTGCTTGACATGACTTATGTGATCACGTTATGGTCATAAAATTATCCAGGCCTTTATCAAAGGAGACATTAAATAGAGGACTGGCTGAAAATCAGGTTGGCACAAGTAACCCCAATATTTGCAGTCTGAGCCCTCTGTGGCTGCAGAGGGCTCAAGGTATTTTCACACAGCTTGCATTACACAGCTCACATCACACAGCCTGAGCACAACAGACAGGCAAAACTGAGCAAATGTCTTCATCTCAGCCCAGCAGCTTCAGTCTCTGCCCCCCAAGCATAAGAAAGAGGCAAGAATGCTTTTGCAGGATGGAACACAGCTGGGATAGCACTGGGGACCTTGCAGGAAAACTCTCACTCTGCACAGCAAAGCACTGTTTTCTCTTAAATCGGTTTTTCCTGACAAAGAGGTTAGCCTGTTACATCAGAAAATGCTCCCTTGCTGTCTGACTGCAGGACAGAGAGGAGGGAGGATTCATGTAAAAGAGTAGAGAGCAGATGTTACCTTGAAAGGACGAGGCATATCAGGACGTTTATATCTGAGATAAATCAACCCAGCAACTACCAGTCCAATAAAAAGCCACCTGGCAAAGCTGAGGAAATTCAAGAGGCTGTAGAGATCCCCGTTGAATAACATTATCATTGTGAGAGGATGCTGCAAAAGAAATTCAGAGCATGAGAGGGGTTTAGTAGATCGATCTCTATTATTTTACAGCAGTGATGTCAAAGTTTTCCTCAGGGACAAACAGCACAGCCTTATGCACACACCTGACTGCCACAGACTTCAGGCTTGCCTCTGTCATAAAATCAGGTGTGTGATCAATGTCTAGCTGTCCCCTGAGACCATTTTGGGTCAATATGTATCTGTGCTTGGTGGCCACACATAGTCAATTCAAATCTGTCCCCTGTGACCCAGACAAAAATACACAGGCACACTGCACCACCAAAGTGCTGGAGCATCCTGGGCAGCATTCTCGTGCTCACTGCACATTTACTTGCTCATTGCTGATGCAAATAATAAGAACAGCTAAACTTTGGTCACATCTAATCATATGAAAGCAGAAGTTTCTAGGTGATTTGTGGAAAGAAAAAGTCCTAGTCCCCCAGGCTTCACAGGGAAAGTGAGCAGAGAGGACGTGGCAAGGGGGAGCTCCACACCATGAGATGACAGCTGGGCACACTGGGTTGCCACCAGCTTGGGTTTGCCTTTGTCCAGACTTGCAGAGTGGAGACTTCTTGCACATTGTAAATGCAAATATTTAAGAGCAGAAGGAAGAATTTAGCTGTCACTCAGGTAGCTACTTAAGAGCAGGAAGGAGAGGAGACACCAGAATACATACAGTTCCTCACTAAAAAACTAGTCTGAAATACAAGGCTTCAGTGAGGCAGGCAGAAGGTTATGTATAAACTAGTGTTTTGGTGCGAATTAGATGGTTAGGGAAGTCTACATGGATCTATTACAAAGTAGTATCTGGACAAAAAAATGTCCTAGCATTTGGGCAGAAAGGAGTAAGTCAAATTCACCATATCCCTCATTCTTCAACAGGAGGGAAGACCCTGGAAGTGAGAGGTTTGTAACAAGGCCACAGGTGAAATCCACTGCAGATGCAGTAAAACCCTGGGCTAAATCTTTACACAGAGAAAACTAACTTGTGTTATTTATCTAGATTCACAGCCTCGCTCTCCTTTTTTTCAAATGAGAGCAGGCAACATGGATTTGAACCAGAAGGATCAATATTTCAAATGTGGGTCTCTGGTCTCCAACCTTAATAACTTATAAAGTACTTGGTTCCTTACATATAGATAGTGAGCAAACTCCTATGTAAATGTCAAGGGAAATTGAATAATACTGGATTGTATTGGGCAAGATTTCTTCTCTCCAGACTCAACCTCTAAAAGTTGAAAATCTCAGTAATAACTGTAATGCAAGCTATATACAATAAAGCAAGTGAAGGAAAGCTATCAAGAAAAAAATGCAAGAAAGCAGGATTACAATCTGATAGCATGATTTCTGTGAGTTACACATCTATCAAATTCCTCATGTTGGTGAGGAATACTTCTGGTCCAGGTAGCTCAACTTGCAGAGGGAGATGCAGATTGAAATGCAGATTGAAATGCAGATTGTGTGGAAGGCTGAGACAAGAGGCCATGAATAGCCAAATTTTGAGGCAACAAAGAGTATGAAGGATTGGTGACTCCAGCCAGATGACAGATACTGAGTGACACAGCAGGAGCTGGGAATTGCTGACCCTTTGGATATCAAAGCAAATGAAGACCAGTGAAGCCAGCAAAGGGGATGGACACAGAGATGGAGCAGGAACCAAAGACTTGGGAGAAGAGCAAGACTTGTGGGGAGAATGTGGGGTATACAAGGCAGTAGGATTCCTTTATTGGGGGTCCCTCCTCAGGGGCACCAGCTCAGCTGTTTCTGCATTCCTGTGCCAGGACTAAGTGGCTTTATGGAATGAGACATCCAATATTCTGCCATGGGAAACCCAGGTTCAAAGCAGTGGGGAAACCTGGCCTGTGAGTGGGATGTGCAGGAGTGCAGCAGTGACCCACTGAGTCACCAGGGCCACCACTGGGAAGGGGCTCTGGTCCCAGCAGGGACATACCTGGCACTGGGCCTGTTCTTGCCAGGAAGTCTGGAAAATTTCTCTAGCAACATACACACATAAACAGATTTCTTAATTAAAAAGGTGCTGGGTTTTTTGTTTTGTTTTTTTGTAAGTTAACAAGCTTCAAACACATGCTCATTTTCTGTTTATCCTCAAAAGTTCTTTCCTTTCTTACAGAGTATAGAACTTAGAAGGAGAAATAAAATAGGGAAATGCTAAAATTACTATTGATGTAGAATATATCCTGCCACTGCTCTATTTGAAATAAGGTGAGCTAAAAAATTGCAGTCTTTGAAGAAAAGCCATCTTCATACGAGAATCTAACTTTTTCAAAGGAAATCAATGCACTGGTGTAACAGGACCATATGCAATAGCAGAAAACGTCTGTCAGGGAAAAAAAATAATATATTAATACATTTTGTGCATTTCATTCCACAAAAAACAGTCAATGCAATTTACCCACAAGGTATGACTACACCCAAAGAAATAAAATGCAAACTAAATGTTTATGGAAAATTAATTTCATTAAAACCTTTCACCGTAATCACACTGCCTAATTTTCAAAACTTCAAAGCCTATGATTATATGTGTATATATAAAATTCAACAATTCAGCAGTGAGCTTATAGGCTTCAAGAGCAAAAACCAATTTAAATTCCACAAGCATTTACTCTTAGTAGCATAGACTCATAGGTGCATCTTTTGCTTTGGCTCTAAGTCCCTAAATATGGCAGAGGCCTATCCAGATACACTGCAGTCATTGATCCCAAAAGTGGGGCAGGAATGCCCATGATTATGAAGACTGCACATTAAGTGAAAATCTTCCTTGCACTATGAAAACTGAACTTTAAAGTTGGCATCTTGGCATTTAGTCCTAGCCTTTTACCATAAAAATTAGTCTTCAAAGCTAACACATGGCCAGCATTTACCTTTGCTGCTTATTTTAGAAGTCAGTGATAGGATTTCCATTGAACCACCAGTGGTTTTCCTTAGAAAATCCACAGACTATTTCACAGGCACAGGTTCTCTCATTTTTAAGTCACCACTATGCTGGGCAGCTGAGGGTTCTTCCTCCTTTATCTTAGTTGCAAAACTGCTTGCATTTTTTACTATAAGGTAGGATAATGAGCCCTTAGGGTACTCCCAGATGCTGGTGTTTAGTTCAGCTTTCAGTTAACTGAATCCCTTTTTTGTTTGTTTAACTGGAATTTGTTTCTCTGAAAGGGAACTAGCTCACCAGCAGCAGGTCCTTAGAATTTCAGAGCAATATGATGTGAATTAGATTGCAGTGATAGGCAAGAAAGCAAGGAGGAGATGATAGAATAAGAACTCACAAATCTCATTCCTCTTTCTCCTGTCCTCCGCCCTGCCCAAAGCCCGTGCTCACATTAATAAATGAGACTCAAGCAGTGCCCAAATTCTGTTTGAATCCTCTAGAGCAAGCCTGTGATATGAATTCTAGCGCAGGAACATTTGTTTGTATGATTTACCAAAACAATGACAGCTGGCAGAGGAGTGTGCTTGCGGACATGAATCATGGAGAGAATTTCTGGAAGGTGACCCTCACGGGATGCAACGAAGAACATCCTGGTGGGAAATAAATGTGGACAGACTTTAAATGTGCTCATTACTCTGAGAACGCAAAGTGGCTCATGAAAGTCACAGAGCAGAGCAGAACTTCTTAGTCTTGCTTGAGGTGTTCTAAATGAAAGCACTGGCAGGCGAAACCCACACACAGAAATCAAAACCATCTCTGAAGGTGTCCCTTGACTGGTGTTGGGAAAGAGTTAATATTTTCCCTCCAGTTTTCCTCCTTTACATGAAAAAAAAGCAGCCATTGATTAAGGGCTAGCCTCAGAGACATCCATTTCCAAACCATTGAAAGGATTTTAAAAATAGTACCCTACACAAAGTGAGAAAAAGCCCTACACCTGGTAAACAGTGTAGTCATTTATCATATCCTGCTAAATGAAACCCTACTCTCCCTTCCCCATGCTTCCATACTCTCAGTGTGTCTCCCAAGCCCTGACCCCCAGTGCTCACCTGGAGACCGCAAAAACGCCACCATTCATAGATCCAAAGCAGGAGAGAGCGACAAACACGGGCACAGCTAAAGAGAAGTTTCCCATCAGTCGCTCAGCAAAGGTCTGTTAGAAAAGAGAGAGAAACACACAATGATTTTTCAGAAAATGGGAAAATAATTGTCCTCCTTTAACAAAGTATCATGGTGTTAGTTATTCCCCTTCTCTGCATCCCTCACTGAAAATTGTGTGGTGCATTTGTTGCCTCTTTTGTGAGAGCTCAGCTGCTACAGCTGAGCTGTCCTGCCCCTTCCCCTGAGGGCACGTGGAAGATCTCCAGTTGAAGCAATGATGAGGAGGTGGAATCAGGCCCAGACTCATGTCAATTTAAACCATTATGGTTCCAAAGAAGAAGACCAAGTCTGAATGGATCAAGGTCTGATCTAATACCTTTTTTCTACAGCCTTCATTGCACTCAGCTGGTACATCCCAGTGGTATAGTCTATCCATTCAGGCTTTAGTGTTTTAGGTTAGCAGAAGAGCCTTAATTGGAGTTTGGGGCACCACAGGCAACAGGCATAATTTTCGTCATGTTTGTAAAATGTTTTCTTTCTAGACCTCCCATTAGCTACAGAATTTGGTTATTTTTCAAAACGCACATCAATTGAAATAGACACAGGCAGTATCACTACTGGAAAAGAAATGGAATTATTTATTTCCTCATTGTGATTCAGATACCATAAATATAAAAATCAGTGTCATCACCACAATTCAGCAAGGACAATCAAAGCAGTGTTTCCTAGCCAGGTTGCCTTGCAACTCCTTCCCAAATGAGCTCCAGCATTCACAGCAACCCCCTTCCCAAGGACTCAGGATACACATTGTGCAGAGACAAAGTTACTGTATTCTGCTACACAAGATAGCTCAGAGTTCTCTCTTCCATAAATATCTGTAATTCCTGCTTCCCAGAAGCTGAGCTTACAATTTAGCTCTGAATTTCTCAAGCAGGTACTTGTCTATGAAATGCAAGTCCTATTGACTTTGCTATAAGAGGTAAATAAATGAAGTCCAATGTTACATTATAAATGCTACCAATGACCTGAACTGCAATCCCACTCATTAGTCAAAAATCAAATTTCACTGGGATGCTAATAAGTGCTGCATACTAAAACCTGACTGGATGTGTCCACCCAATCTTTTTTCCCCCCTGAAAATAAGAATAATATCAACAAACATAACTGCAGCAGGAATACATCTTTGTATTTTTCTTCTGTAACTTACCACTGCTACAGCTTTTGAAAGCAGCAATTCCCCAGCACTGATTGTAGTGAAATAAGCCACGTTTGTTAACACATAGCCAACTGTGACGATAATCATTGAAATGCATATTGCGAGGGGTATGTTTCTGAAATACACAAGGTAGCTCATTATTTTGCAATCTGGTTGCTAATCCCTGAACATGAAACAAATAACATGGGAAAAAGCCACTAATGATGGCGAATGCACATTTGGCAATCCCGAAATATCATCACTAGAAACTACCAGTAAAAAAAAAAAAAAAAGGAATAAACACAACCCTCTAGACAATGGAAACAGGTTTATAATGAAGAGGTGAGAAACCATTTGTGGGATGAGTCCTCTGGGGACACCAAGGGGCTTGTGGCCCCCATGCTTCCCACTGGTCCCCCACTTCCCATTTAAATTGCCTACTCAGATTGACCTGCAAGCTGAACCCAAACACCTGGAGGTGTTGGGCATCTTCCCCTGGATACCAAAATATCCAACATGCAAAATTCTGCCCTTTCCTCCTGGGTGTACTTCTTCCTTTACATACCTTACCACATCCCAGTGATCTCTCTCACTATTCAGGGGAACATGAGAGCAGAATATGACACAGAAAGGAAAACAGTACAAATTTGTAAATTTAGCACAGCACAAATGGTATTGAAAAGCACACCCCCCCTGCCATCCTAGCTAAAATGACAGAAAACAACAAACAAATAAATAATAATGCCAAACTTTTATATAGCATGTTCTTCTAGTCAGAAAAGCAGAATTATTTCCGTTTTTAAAAGGAGGAACAGAGGCACAGTGAATTTGTCCAAAGCCACGCTGCAAGCAAATGTCTGAGTCAGGAGAAAAACCCAGGTGCCCCAAGTGTTAAGCTAGTCTCTTTCCACCTAATAATATTGATATCTACATCATACCAAGAAAAAACTCGGATCTGAAACCAATCCTTTAGTTCCAAGGCTGGTATGTATGGTCCCTCTGAGGAGAGCTGAGAGCTCCTCTTTCGTGGCTGGCTCCCTCCAGCTGTCTATATTAAGGCTGCTTTTGGAGGGATGGTGAGGTTGCCATATTTAAAAAAGGTCACCCCAGCAGGTGGCTAAAGGAAAGACAGAAGTAGGAACTCTGGTGTTCCAGAAGAAATCACAAGCACATTTCTCAAGGACTATTGTAATAACTCAAAGGAAAAGGGATTTTGAAAACCATCATAAAGATCATTCTTTTCTGATATTTTTTCTCAAAGAAACACAGCCAGGTAAGGATTTAAGGATCTTCTTCACTTTATTTTTCAAAGAGATCCTTCACATCAGTATGACTGCTTGAGCTGAAAACAAGCTCTAACCTGAGACTGAATAAATAAATGTATTTATAAATAAGTAAAACTGGGCAGTATCATTGTTGCACATCTTGCCCATCTCAGAAGCCATGGTGTCAAATGCTCCCATTAACCCAGACACACAGGTGGGTAAGAGGATCATGCTGGTAATGTAACACCAAATCTGGGGAGACATCATGATACTGTATTAAGCCATGGCTACCTCATGCTCACATCTCAGGTGAAAAAACTGGAAGAAGGGAAGCCAGTAGGATGTGTTTGTTGATGGAGAAGATGACAGCAAGGACTAGAGCAAAGAGACCAGAATACAGGTTCTGTATTGCTGGAAAACCCACAGTTACGGATACAAGAAATACTGCAGCTCTGTGTGGTGATAATTTATGCCAAAATAGGATTTGTAAGTCAGATAGATAATATAAGTCAAAATGGAGTCTGTAAGTTACCAGATATATTGCAATCAGTTGGGTTAAGCTGCTTACCTGACCTGGGTGTAAATTGAATTCACTGCTTTTAGCATCTGATTCAAAGTAGGGATACATGGATTTAAAGCCTCTCAGAGCAGGTATTTTATTTATATTTTCTGCATCGCAGATGAATGCTTCAACCACCAAGATTTGGAAAAATCAGCCCTGACTTCAACCTTAAAAAGAGTGTTTTCAGCCAAATATAGCAAATTTGGACTTTTTTCACAAGGACCATTTAAACGACTGAAAGCATAGTGCCAAACTTAACAGATTGTCTTTGTTTGTTCTAACTCTTACTAAACACCTTATATCCACATCGATAAAACAAAAATGGCAATTCAAAACAGGGGGGAGGTGGTGGGGTTGAGGGTGGCGGGGCTGCAAGGATCGTGCTTCCAAACGTGACCATTATCTGGGCACTGCAAAGTCCTGCTTTGTTATGCTGAAGGGTGCTAACGCCCTGATACTAACAAAGAAACACACTCAGAAGAATAAAACCCCTAAACAAGCCAGAACTAGTCGGGAAGCACTCTTCATTAAAAAGCCTGCAAATCATAGCCCAGCGCCTGGAGCAGCACGAGGGATGCTGTGACTCCTCAGCTCCCAAGTCCCTGCTCCTGGAGGAAGCGAGTGCTCAGGCTGCACTGCCTTTTGTCTCCCGGCAGGAGTGAGCTCTCAGAGGGCTGTGGTATCCCTGTACAGCCCTTCCAAGTGCTGCTTGTTACCCACTGCTTCCAGTGACAGATGCTGACAGAAATAAAAGGCCAGTTGCAACATTTCAGGGGTAAGCAATACAGTATGGTTCACTTCTCACTGACACCTCCATTCAGATTCACATTGGTCCTCAAAACACCAGAAAACACAGACAGACAGGCAGGAACTATATGCAAAACCACTGAGTGAAAGCTTAAATTGTGTCTTTTCTATCCATCCAGTTCAAGAGACAGTTCCCAATTTGAGACAGAATCCCATTATTATGTTCTCTGCTGTGAACTAGTCTCCATGCTAGAATACAAGCTACAATGCCATTAGCAATAAAGATGAACTCCTTTCCTTAGAGGATCACTGTACCAATTTTCTTGGAATATTTTAGATATTCTCCAGACTTCCAAATCTTGCCTCTAAATAAGAAAAATCCCACCCAGGTTCTATTCTCCATTAAACTGCCTCTACTGATGCAGTTTCAACCTTTTCACTTCTGTATTCTATGAATCACACACAACACAGAGTGTCCACAATACTGATAAGCCATGTTTCTGATGTAAAACAAATTCACAGCTGCCTCACAGCTAGCTGAGACTTTTGGGCTACAGAGAGAAAATTCAATAATTGGTTAGAAGGGGAAGCTGCTGCCAGGAAAGCCTCTTTGCAAGACTCATGTCTTCTCCCAAAACTTTGAAGAAAATCAGTATATCAAAGGGAATCTGAGGAAATCTGAATGAGGACAATGTTGACCCTATAATTAAACAGTCTTTTAAAAAGTGGGTGAGAGACAATTAGGATAGCTTCTATGTAGCTGAATGTTGACTAAAATGGAATTGAATCTCCATACCTTTTAAGACTTACCCATCCCTAGCTGCTATTCAAAGCTACATCTTCCCCTTCTGCCCTAAATACAGAGCAACTGTAATGAAGAACCACACTTGAACAAAGAGGGCATTTACCTTGTGCTTCCCAGAAAAAGAGTTACCAAGGAGCCTACCATCACACAGAAGTTCAGCTTTGGGAATACAGCTAGCCCATCCTATGCTCTACAGGGCTGAAATGATTGCCAAGCAATGTTGTGTATTTCTTGGGAGCAAATTTCCTTCCTCTAGAGCCTGTAAAAGGCACCAGAGCTAGGGCACATGGTTCAGTTAATCAGGATAACCACTGGGTTTTGCATTTAACCTTCAGCGCTGCAGAATCATAGATCTTCTGATAATCTGCTCTAATACATCTCTACTCCTACAAATATTTTTGCAAGAAAAAAACTGAAAGCAGAGCAAGCAAAAGAAGGGGAAAAATAAAAAACAAAGATAAAAGGAAAAAGAGAGAGAAAGCCAAAGCAAGAACCTGAGGATGAGAAAAACCATGTCAATAAATCATCTGAGGAACATTCCTAGAAATCTACAGCATATATTCCAGGTCAATGGCAACTTCTTTAACAGCAAACAGTGAGCACTACGAGCTGTGTCCACTGAGGGCTGTTCTCCCAATGAAATAATAACCAAAGACACCCCTCCAAGCCAGCTGAGTTCACAACAGTGATGCACCTTCCTGCCACATTCTTTGTCACTTGGAGGTCATACCAAAACCTCTTCCTTGCAGCCATATCAAAGCCAGGTTTTACAAATACTCATCATATTCAACTGTCCTAGACAAAGCTGCACTAGCAGGACCCAGCCAGGAAGCATAAATAAAAAGGTTGAAATAAATAACTTCATTGCTGATAAAGTTACATGAAATTACTGTAGTAAGAAAATTGTGGAAGATAATTTTGCATATAAATTTAGAATGACAATAGCAAAGAATGAGAGAAATCCTAATTCCCTCACATGATTTATGCACAAGGATTTACTTAGTTTTCATGAGCATGATGCTGTATATTCTGTATTTCCTAAGTTGAAAATTTACCACCAGAGGAGTTTCAAAAGTTCCCTTGTGCAATAATTTATTCACCATTTGCAATCTGCTAAGCAATTTCTCAAATGAACTCTTTCCAGATTTTGACACTCTTAAAAAAAATCTAATCATCCACTGCACTGGCCATAGTACCAAAACTTGGCAGAAAAAGAGCAAATTTATCACAAGAGTAAATTTATCCAAACAACCTGACACTGGGAAAAAAAAAAAAAAACCAAACCAAACCAAATACAGAAAATGGCAAGAGAAATTTAATATTCCCAGGACTTCAGAGCAAGACTAAAAGACATACAGGCTTGCCTTGGTAAGCACTGTGTTCCAGAGTCCAAGCTATGTCTCTCACCATTTCCAGGTGGTCATTCCATGAGCTGTGGCAATCCCAAATCCTGGACAGCAAGCAGCACATTTCGATATAAACTCACTTATTCCTGACATGTTTTTCATGTAAAAAGCAGCCTACAAGGCAAGACATTACACTGAAGGGATCAAATCATCCTCACCATGTTAACAGGTGAAAAAACTACAATCTCATCCATCTGCTAGGAGAAAAGGCAGATGTGAAACTTCAAAGGAGGTCACCTCCCAGGACTGAATCAAAGCCAGGAATAGAGAGACAGAAGGGATGGGCATCACCACAGCACCTCTCACATCCACGTATTTCTACATGCTAACCACTGCCTCAGCAACTGCTGACTTCAGTGACAAGCTATTATTATTTTGTTTATTGAAGATTCCCATCAGCAAACCATCTCTGCCTTCCAATGTGTTCCATCCTTATGTTCCAGATCAGAGGAACTTGCAGCCTGTGGGCTTGCAGCTTAGACAATATTCAATTACATAACTGCCCTTCTTCATCCTGTGATCTTTTTTTGATTTTGAGAGGAGGAATGAAAGAAAGGAAAGCCCAGTCATTAAGCTGCAGTCTCATTTACACCACCACATGCTCCACGGATGCACTTGCTGGAGTGAAGTTTTAAAGGGCTCCCTGTATTCATTTCCATGCTTTGGTTCCATATCTCTTACTTCAGACACACAGCAGCATGACACTGGGATAAAAGAGTGAAAAATCAGGCTACAGTCTGCATTTTAAAGCCTTCTTGCCTTCTACCACCTAGCAAGAGAAGAAAAGAGCTTCTGCTGTGCTAGTTACTTATTGTCTTCTCAGGGTTTGGCTTGGCTGGTTCAGATTATAATTGCTTACAGTTTGTAAATAGGGTCTTCCATGACCAACTGACTTTAAAGGGTCATACTGTGTAATCAGTGTGCTGCAAAAGGCAGGAAGTTTTATTAACTTCTAAGATGTTTTCAGCACTTTTCCCAACAGGTTTTCCTCAAAAACTAACCAGCATAAATACTGTCTTAAGACTTAGGTATTAATTGCACACAGGGTAACACTCTTTTCCACAAAATATCTCCTTTCAGGCAAACCCTCCTAGCTCAATTCTGGAGAGGCAAATCTGTCCACAGCCCTTGAGAAAGTGAGAATAGTTGCTATGCTCACAAGGGGATTGGCTTTATTTTAATAGATGTTTAAAGTCAGCTATGATGTCTTTGTGTACACTCAGGTTGCCAAGCCATTTATCTGGCCACAGTGCTCATTTATGTCAAGCCCCACCCTGTCAAGTCAATACCTTTTATGAAACATCTTTCTTGGAAGAGCAGAATGAATTCTGAAACTTGGACTACCAGCCAGAGACACTCCTTATGGTCAAGCAGGATCCTGAATCATTTTGCATGGAGTGGATAGCACTACTGGCATTCCCAAAGAAAACTGTGCCAACACAGCAGATATCAAAGATGACAGGGAAATACACAAAGAACTTTTGAGATTACAGCACTAAATATTAGTCTCTCTGTCTCTGCTTAGCCATTTCTTGTATAGAAGGCATGTGAGCACTCTTAGGAGCCAGAAATTGAGCATAAGAGGCAGCACACAGAGCTACCATGGGGGCTAATTTTTTAAATCTCTTTAAAAGAAGTGGAATACAGACTTGAAACATAAAATATCAATCACCCCCTGTGATTTCTCAGTCAGCTCTATTTCCATAAGTACATCAAGTTCCAGTGTGCAAGGTCTTCATGTTGCAAATTTATTGTACTAAAAGTTTACAACTGTTTCCAAAAGATGTGTGAAGAACCAAATGTGGCTTTTATTTTGCACTGTAACTTGACCCCAAGTTTCATCCCTCCTGACAACCTGAAAGTCCCAAGGAGTTTGCTTTTCTTTCCTACTGCTACAGTCATACCTGCAGGGAACTAGGCATACCCTAGGAACTGAAGTGTACTTATTGTTACAGTCTGGGAGCCTTAACCAGAGAACAGCCAGGCGCCTGGAAAATGCAGAATCTCTAGCAAAGGATCTGCATTTTGCATTTCAGAACCTGAATGGTTGTGAAGATGGCCAGAAGACAGTGGTTATTTATCTAGTGTATTGCAATAAAAGTGAGGTTTAGGTTTGACCTAGTTAAAAGGCTGTATGCCACTCTCACAAAAGCTTGCCATTTAAAAATCAGCAGAGTCTAAATTCAGAGGATTCAGATACAAATATACTGCCACTCCTGAGCTTGATGAATGACTTCTATGTTTAACATCACCCTCCTTTTATTTCATTTGTGGAAAACCTTAATGTCCTCGAGGAAGTTTGTGACCTTTTCCACCAGAGAGACAAAACCTCAGATTTTACCTTTATTGCCCAGCTCTCTCCCAGCCAGGAGATGAAAGGAGCACCTCTGCTCTCTCAAAGAAAGTCCCAGCATTTTCTCCTGAGGTCTATTTGTGGAAGTGCTCCCAGTACTGCCAGTAGTGTAGATCATGGTGAGAAGCACTAGTAAATCATGGTGCCTGCTTGGAGGCAAGGAAGCCATAACAACAAACCTGACACAGGGCTGTAAAAACAAAACATCTGCCTGCACCCAGCTCCTGCATGGAAATGAAGGGAAAGGGGCAGAGGCACAATCCAAAGCACTTCCTCCAAGCTGCTTTTTTTAGTGGGTCTAACTTCCTCTTAACTGCTCCATACCATCACATACCTCATTGCCAGATTTAAATAAATGTAAAAGGGAGGAAGTGAAGTGATTTTATTACAGAGGGCTCTCCTGGGAATTTGAAATTATTGCTTCCCTGAGCACCTGATTTATGAACAGTGTCTGCTTTCTCCAGAGAGGATCACTTTTCTTAGGAAAGATGGACCACAGGCAGTAGGGGAGTTGGCAGTGGGGGAGTGAGGGATATTTAGAATTATAAACAAGGGAACCTGATCTGGGAAATGTGCCAATCAGGCCACGGAGCTGAGAAACCCAACCCATCATCTCCTGCACAACAATACCATGGCCAGGGAAAGAGATCACGGTGGCTGTGAAAGGAATCCCACTAGAAACAGTGCTGCCTGTCACAGCACCCTCCCCACACCCCCACAAGAGCCTCGGTGTTTGCAGGGAGCAGGGCTGGGGTGGAAGCAGAGCCCTGCCTTGATCTGTGAGTATTCCTATTGCCTACACCAACAATATTTGTTTGTCATTTGGGCCAGGGCAGGTGACAGAACAACACTTGGAGGAACGCAAGGGAGAGGGCTGGCAAGGCTGCTTTTATTCCCAAAATTATTTACTCATGCTCACAACCTGGCAACAAGAATACAAAACCCCTTGCTCAGTTCCAGTGGAAGGTACAGGAAGGAAAGCTATCCCTTTAACCCCTCTAAAAGCTGGACTTTTTGGGAAGCATCACTGGTAGCATATTAATGACTCCATATGGGAATAAAGGAAGGTAAATGCTTAGATGCACAGAACACGGAGGGAAGAGCATACATCTCTGTGTGTATGTGCATAAAAGGAGCCAGATTTTTCATACTTGCTAAATTCCTTGACATTTAATTTTGATCAGGAGAGTTTCCACAATGCCAAGGATCATAAAGGAACAATTTGCCGCTGTATGTTACCATTGATATTTCAGCATGAATGAAAATTGCACCGTTTGGTGATGAAAAGAGCAGCTATTTGTACTAAGGAGCACCATGGAAACTGAAATATCATTTACCAAGACAGGCTCTTCTTCTGAAGGAATTCAAAACGAGAAAAATGGTAAATGCAGGTGCCTTAAAACATTAGCATTTTTAAAGATACAAAAAGGTGTAAGTTAAATTAAAAGGAGATGTCTTAACAACACTGCACTGCCATAAAGGCAGCTATCTGGCAGATAAATTGTTTTCTCTGCAGAAAGCAGGGAAATTCTGGTCCTGCTAAGGACAGCCCAGCAGAGCACCTACAGGTGTGGGACAACCCATACAGGACACTGAAATAACTCTGTAGGAGTTCTGACATAGAACAGAAATCCAGAAAACTTCAAATGTGAGCTTAAATATGCCTTTGCAGCACGCAGTAACTGGAAGCACTTGAATGGAGTTCAAATGGGAATATCAACTTTTTCTATTTTATTACTGTCTGTGCTTTAAGTAGGAAAATACTAAGCTGAAATCTTCCCTCACTAAACCTTCATAATGCCGAAACTACAATCTCAGGCTTAGAAGAAAGGTTTATCCTTGTCTTCTTTGATGAAGTGATATCATGGATCAAAATATGCACAATTTTCAAAATGGTCAGTAAGGCTGAGATTTCCTTTTTCTGTGTTCAAACTGAAAAATCTTAAACACAACCTTAAACATAACCTTAGAGAGTTAATCCTGAAACTCTGCTGCAAATCAGGTTCCCTGCAGTTGATAGTGGCATGAAATAGGCAGACTTAGTAGCCTATTTCTATTCTCTTGGACAGTATAATCAGTGAGACTCAGGATTTTAAGGCTGACTCATCTTTGCAATTGCACTTTGTTCACTATACCCTCTGCAAAAATGCCCTACTCTTCTATGCTAAAATCTTAAAATGAGAGTGATGATGAGGGTTTATACAGAATTTACCACGCTATCTCTTATCCTGACCCATAGCATCAGCTCAAAAGGACCATGTACTGGTGCCATCAAAAATCCCTACATCCTGGCACTCCACAGCACCCTGTCCAGCACCAGCCTCCCTGACATCTGCATTTGAAAGTAAACCTAGATAATCACAGAAAGATTTAGTTTAAAGGGACCATTAAATGTCATGTAGTCCTACTCCCCTGGGAAGAGCACGGAGCCTTCCACTGGATCAGACTGCTCAGAACCCCACCCAGCCTGGCCTGGAATGTTCCCAGGGATGGCTCATCCACCACTGCCCCAGGCGACCCATTCCACTGCTTTACAATCCTCACTGCAAACCCCTTCTTCCACGTAGCTAATCTAAACCTTTGGTTTAAAATCATTACCCCTTTTTCTATAGATTGCAACAGCTCCCACTAAAAATTCTGTCTTCATTTTCTTGCAGGACCCCATTTAAAAACACCAGCTCTGGGGAACAGGATAAATTTATGTGTTAGTTTAGCAATAGTGCTTGCAAGACATTTTTTTAGTAACCAAAATAAGCACAAAGCAAATGGCAGCTTTTGGGCCTCTGTGGGCAAAATTATGTTCTTAAAAGCAGAGAAAATATGTAATTCACTGCACTCCAGGGTCATTCCAGTATGGTATCTTGACTCTGTCAACACTTAACACCAAGCTGAGGTGGCCTATATCTTGGATATGTTCATGTCTGAGATAGCCTGCAACTAAAAAAAAGCCTCTCCTCATAGCAAGCCTCTCCTCACCAAGCAAGAATCTCAAAGCATTTCTGTTTTTTTCACATCCATTGAAATATTTCTCCCTTAGACTCACAAGCAGCTTATCCTCTAATGGGAGTTTTGCCCAAGGAAAATGAATTTCATGGTCTTCTACATTCCTTGTGGATTAATCTTTACTTTTATCTGGTTTTGCTTAGCAACTGTTTTTTCCTGTAATAAACAGATACGATAAACTAGAAGTGCATGTCATTCCTTTACAGTGTTGGATGAATGCATATTTTCTTTCCTTTAAAATACCCCCACATAGAAGTTAAACTTCCTGCCATATCAGAGTGCTCTTATTCATTATCCATACTCATTATCTATGGAGGAGGTGTCTAAATTGCTGTTAGGTCTTTCCAAATGATGGTATCCGAACTATTCTTGTGAGGGATTTTCCATTCCATCATACTTCAAAAACTTTAATACTGTCATTATATAGTCCACTGTTTGACAATAAACAAAACATAATGACAAGGTGAAGATGCAAATAACAGCACTTGTTCAACAGCAAGTGCTACAAGTGAATGAGGATTGACATAATAAACCACAGCAAAGCTACTTGTGAAATGCAGATTATTCACTTCACAGCACCCCTGGAGCATTAATAATCTTACAGAAATCCTCTTAGTTTACATTTCATGGATATAGGCTGTACTGTAATTTAAATGACTAAGAACCCTAATGGTCACTTAGTTAACAATAGTAGTTCCATAAATAAAATATCATTGTCACTATGTGTTTAAAATTTCAAGACATCCACAGCCAAATATCAACATGTAAGCTATGCTGTGAGTGACCAGAGCCTCCTCCCAGAACATCTGCGCACCCATAAGCAATCACATAAAACAGCCACCATGCTGTGAAGGGCTGTGCAGAGGAATAACATTCACTAGGTAAGATCAATTCTCCCTGATGGAAAATCTACTGTAACACAGGAAATTATGTACTCATCTGCAGAAAAGATGTACAAAGCCAAATTGTCTCACTTTTATATGACTATTACATATCTTAAATACAAGCCAGCAATCTCACTACCTATTAAAGATGAACAGTCAGATAAGAGAACCCCATTTAATGTCTCATACAAAAAGATTGTGTCAGAGTAAGTTATTGTGCTGGCTGAAGTAAGTGGAACATATTCCTTTTCTTGTGTGTGTAATACCATTGCTATTGGAATTCTGACCATGCCAGCTACTCATGGTGGCATGGCATGTGTTAATGACTCTCTGTGCATTATAAAACTCCAATGCATGACTGCAA
This sequence comes from Fringilla coelebs, assembly GCF_963513975.1. Lineage (NCBI taxonomy): Eukaryota > Metazoa > Chordata > Aves > Passeriformes > Fringillidae > Fringilla > Fringilla coelebs. The sequence goes on along the minus strand of NC_140032.1, from coordinate 62,737,332 downwards.
TAAAGAGCATATGGCCCTCGCAATTTTTGTTGCCTATTGCTTTGTTTGTATTTTTTTCTCCGATTTTGTATCTCATCCCAGTAAAAAATGCGGTCTTGCTTTCTCTGACAGTCATCTCACCACCTCTGTCAGAGGGTGCCAGCCAGCATCAGCCTAATGGCATACTCCAATAAAAGATTTACTGTTAATGGCAAGCAAGATGCTGCTACATGTGCTGGTAAAACACCCTGCTTACTTAACACTGCCTTAGCACTCTGCTCTTCCTCATTTTTGAGGCTCAGCATTAAAGAATAAAGGAAATAAAAAGTGGCAGAAGAGGGTCATCCCCTTCTGGCTCCAGGAGAGGATGCACCACATACAGATCACAACATCGCACCATGAATTAAAGTAGCTGTTGCTGCCCTATATAACTAACCATAGGTAGTGGGGGTCACTTGCTTTCACAAATACCAGGATATATGGCTGTGAGACCTCTCTTTCTATACCCAGGCTATAAACCAACATTGACGGTACCCATGAGAAAAGGCTGATCTATAATTTCATAAGGAATTTCAGGGTTTTAGCTGGGGTTTACAGCAAAATTTCAGTGCTATTTGAGACACAGATTTGAATCTCAGACCAAAACATTAGGGTGAGTGCTCTGAGTCACCTCCACAAGAGCTAATGCCACTGGTAAACACAGAAATAAGAGCTCAAACATCAGAAAAAAACAGGTTCCAGTTTTAAAGTGGGAAGGACAAAATCTGGGAGAGGTTTACCTACAACACAGAGCAGCACCCACACTAGAAGTTGAATAAAACACACTTGCTTTCACAAAGAGTGCAACACCCCTAGGACCCAGGACAGGAGATATGAGCTGCAGTGACTCCTCCGAGCCACCTCAGTTGGACTTGTCACCCTAGTGAATTTAGTAATTTTTCTATCTACCCCTAATACACTGTTGCCCACCACTTTTACAGTAATTTCAGCCAGGCGTCCTGCTTATGAACCCCCAAAAGAGAATGAAAATGTCTAATGGAACCTTCACTGTGTCCAAGAGAAGAGCTGCTCAGCCCTGAGAAACCCATAATCTCCCCAGTAAAATACACTCTGTTCTACAGCAGAGCATCAAGCTTGCAAGATTTTAATTCCCACCATGAATATTTTGCTGAGCAACTCAGGTTCCCCATGAAAAGGAAACTGTCACCCTTCTCTACAGGTACTGCTTTGTCCCTCCATGAAACAAAATAGATGTTAGAACAGTTTTGAATGTGCTTCAGCTGGTGAAAATGAAGGAAAATCCAGGGCAATGGAAACTTCGAAGGTGACAATATTTTGTGTTACATTACCCTGCTGGTAAAGCAGATTACAATTTTTCCAGCTACCCAGAGAGACTGTGGATAAACATTTGTTTTACTTCCTTAGGAGAGCTGATTCATAGTAACCATGATTCACATAAACAAACAGAAGTGATTTTAAAAAAACAAAAAAGTAAAACCAGCAACAGGAAAGAAAACAAACCTTACACTCAGCAGGTTATCACATTGGCAAACAAAATGAGCCACGAGGGCTGGAAAGGAGCAATATGTTGTGCAGTGGCACAGCACCATGCACCACACACTGAATAGCCACTCTGGGGACAGGGAGAGAGCCATGTGGGGACAGAGAGGGCCAGTACATGGGCTTGACACATCCTCCCACCTTGGAGACACCAAAGCTCCGTGAAACAGAGTGGCTGCAGGACCCTCCGCAGCAGCCAGCTGGCACCTGGGACACACCCTCTCCCCTCTGGAGCAGGAGGGAGGGCAGGAAGCTCCACCTGAGTTCCCTGGACTTTGTTTCCTCAGAAGAGGTGCCACAGGCTTGGCAGAGGAAAACCTGTCTGAGGGCTTGTATCCTAAGTGTGCACGTGTTTGCCCCTTCTGTGTACACTGCAAGCAAAACCTCGCCCATGCCTTCCATTGTCACCTATGAATTAACGAAAGCAGTCACTTGTGAAAATCCAAAGATTGAAATCATGCAACAGTTTTGATTGAAAGGGGCCTTAAAGACCATCTAGTTCCAGCCTCTGCTGTGGACAGGGACACTTTTCCCTTGACCAGTCTGCTCAATCCTCATCCCCTCAGAAGTGATTAGTCCAGACCCCTTTCTCCACTGGCCCTGGATAAAAAAAGAAATAAGGGCAGGCATCACAGCAGCCCAGGCATTCACATGTCCATTCATCTCGTGGGTTTGCAGGGACCTCTCCCACCCTCCCAGGATCCTACCCCAATGATGCATTTTTAGAACTATCAAATAGTTCTAACAAACAATCTTCAAAAAGTTTCAGTTGTCTCCAGAATTCTGAAGGAATTCATCCAGTCATTTTCATTTCAAGTTTGTTCTTTTATCTTAAGCCACAGAGTCTACATAAACAGAAAAAAAACATATCAAAGCAATGGCTTCTGAAGCATTGCCTTAATGTAGATCTGCCTTAGAGGAGGACAATCCCTCAGGCAGCATGCACTCCCTCCCTGCTGTACCATCCTCCCTCCTAACAGCACACAGAGAACAGAACCACTACTGCCCCTGTGTCCTGGGGTAGAGCAGTATGGTATTACACTCTCTGCCCTTGCAATTTGTCTTTTTCCTTCCATCCTCCACCTATGTTTTCTGCACAGATTTGATTTTTCAGGTAGCTGACTGCCTTCCTGATTTCTGACTAATATCTTGATGGTATCCTTATTACATTTCTGAGACATAGAAGGAGTTAGAATCAGGTTCTATATCAGACAATTAGGGGGAAAAGAGCAGAGGTAGCACTATTAATTTCAACAGACATATCCACAGACAAAACCCAGCTCAGCAATACTGTATCTAACCATGCATCTCATTATTATTCTGCCATTTTCCCACTCACTTTTCTCCAACACCCATGCCAGGTGTGTGCTGGCACACACCCCTAAGTTAACTCTGTATGAAATAATAATTAGGTCTATAAAAATCAAATAAATACATAGAAAAAGACAACTGCTGTGTTTCTTAAGTGTGCCCACCAAGTTTAGATATGAAAACTGCATTGCCTAGTCCTCAATATTTTCATGGCCTTCATCTCAACGTTTATGTGAGTAGGAGTGTTTTATACAAGGAATATAAATGTTAGAACAGGCAATTATACAAGTGACCTTGCCTTGCTCCATTCAATAGTGAATTATTAGTCTTCTCAACTGCAGTTTTATAAGACATCCTTATTGTCTTAATTAATGATCAAGGTACATCTTTGAAATCTTTACAGGCATTATAGATTGCTTCACTCTCTTTTCTAATTTACTCAAATTGACTGGCACATCAGTTTAAACCCTGTCACAGGTAGCTCTTCACTGCAGTCAATTTCTAAACAGAACATCACTTTTCTTTTTTTTCTTTTTTTTTTTTTTTTAATACATAAAACAGAAAGATAATGAAGTGGAAGTAGGAGTTAGAAAGACCTGAACACAGCACCCAAGGGTCATCTCTCCCATGGCAAAGAATTTCACCACAGGACTCAACAGTGACATAAGCACCAAAAAAAAAAAAAGGGGGGGGTAAGGGGAAAAAAAGCAACTGCACATGGGGAAAGGAAAAATAAATAAAAATATCTGATAATATATACTGAATGTGTGTCATGTACACATCCCTGAACATCACAGACTGCAACAGCATCCATTAGGTCAGTCCCTAGCTAAATGCCTAAGGAAAACATGCAGCCTCTGGAAAGCAGCAGGCACACACAGGGGCTGTCTCTGCCTGTCTCAGAGGAAAGGAAGAGGAATAGTGCCCAATGAAATCGGCAGCCCTTTTGTTATCCCTGCTGCTGAAGCCTTTGCTCCCTGTGATCACCCAGATGACAGGTGAATTCATGCAGTGAGTCATCTTCCCAGAGCCTCTGTTGCCTGCATCTCTTGCTCTGGTGAATTCAGGGCACTGCTCAGACACAAGGTGCATCTGTCACAGACAAGGCAAGGGATTTGCAGTGCTCTCTGCATACTTCTGGGTCCCTCCAGGCTCAGACTGCACAGCACACTGTGCTCTCCAGCTGTGCTCTCTATTCCCTCTCTCTTGTGACACAGCACTGCTGTGAAGTAGGACCTCATGCACCTGTGGGGCAGGGGACACTCAGGTGTGGCAGGAGGAATTTGCATTTGACAGCCAAGAATAAGGAAAATAAGAACAGAAGGACCAAAACTGCATTCTCAGTTAATTATATATGGTAGCTACTCTGTTGAAATTCTCAAAAATTACAGAGCCAAAGAAATGTCTTCACTGCAAGACTACAGGATAATCCACATTATCAAATCCAAAAATCCAGTCCCATGTAATTGAAGTTAACAAAAAAAAGAAAGAAACCAATTATTTGGATTTTAGTTTGGGTTACCATCCAATTCCATTCCGACTCCTTCCCCATTTTTACCTCAAGCTGCTAACACATTAAAATCACAGTTTTACTTCTTGCTCTGGTTGGAAATATTTTGTGGATTCAGTGACCCGCAACAAATCCTATCACAGACAGAACACAATTAGGTCTCACAAACAAGTTGCAACCCTTGAATCATTTGCATGTATCACATGTGACTGAATCACATTTTTTGTCAGCAGAACCAACGGATTGTCGAGGTTAGGGCATTTATGGCACATCTCCTGGGGGGTGGGATGGAGAATTGTCTTAGGCTACAATGTAAGATGTAACCAAAAGTATGTTTCTGTTACCACCTGTTAAACCAGATGTGGCAGTGTTCTTTATCTCTTCCACAAACCCATTCTCCCTCCGGGAAATATCTTCTGTAATGGGCCATTGAGTGTCACTGCATGGATGATAAAATTACATCATCCATTGTGAGATGCTCCTTCCTACCTGGATATAATTGGAGAATTGGAACACCCACAGGCAGCCTTATCTTTTGGATTCCCACAGGACAAGAGCTGCATAACCACCATTGGACCTTTAGAGTAAGACCAGACCCTTCTACAGGATCACTGCTCCAACAGAACCACAGCTGTCACTGCAGGAGGGCTGCAGCCACCATTCAATGGGACTGCTGCCAGCACCCTGACCCACAGGGCGTCAGCTCGTACTCTGTCAGGTTCAGCCAGTGTTTTTTGCCTTTACTTTTAATTTTCCTATTAAATTGTAGATCTGATGTGGAGTCTCTTACTGATTTGCTTTCAAAGTAGTGCAGGAGTGAAGGGAGAAAAGGTTGGAGCCAGAACTCAGGAGTATTCAAGGCCAGGTTGGATGGGGCCCTGAGAAGCCTGGTCTAAAATCTCCCAAACTAAAAGTCAAGAAAGAATATAAATAAAGGCAAAGCAACTCAGGATATTTGAGTCCCACTAATTTCCAACTTCCAGCAAGAGTGACATCCTCCAACTAAAAAGAATAAAATAAATTCATGGAGGGAGAAAAGTTTGTTCCCATACTGAGATGTCAGAAATCTGACATTAAAACATGCAACCAAGACTGAAATACTTAATTTCAGAAATGAATGATTAGTAATTTCTAAAAGAAACAATAATTAATGAGCTGAAGATGTGAGTCATAGTAAGGAGCTAATAAGATTAGTGAGAAAGCAAAAGCAAAGATCATTTTATTAAGAACAGCTGGTGAGTCAACTCCCCTGAGAGCTAGTAATTGTCTATTTGTCCCTCTCAAACACACACAAATACTACTGAATTACATTCTTAATTAAATGGTTTTCATACATTTTACAAATAACAAAACCCGTGCTTCATTTTGTGAAAGTAGATTTGAGCTAGTAAATTAATTTTTTTCTTTATTTGGCAGATTCTGCTCCCCATTAAAGGATTTTCTAGATCTGAAAACACGATTTTATCACTTACAGAGGGCACAAATAAACTGTAGAAATTGTTGTTGAATTCACCAGGTTTGGGCACTTCATTTGAGATACCTCCCAGATAACTGAAAGAATTTAAGCAGACTGCAATGCTGTTAGATACAGTCAAATTTAGAAAGTATAAAACTTCTATTAAAGAGACATAAAAATAGCTGGGGAGAGGCTAATTAGAACATCCTCACTCTATGATGAAGAGTAAGTATTCAAGTGCAAAAAAACTACCAAGACACAAATAATACATAGAGGAAAAAATGCAAAAGCTCACTTAACTGACCTGGTTTTCCCTTTAAGGTAATCTGATGGGTTCACATGAGCAAATGGGCTTTACAAAATCCTGGAAAGATTAGTATTTGTCTCTTTTGATTATCTTCAGGTAAAATATCACAATGTAATCCTATAACTTCTGCACTGAATATTTGGCACTGTGACCTGACATGAAGATGATGAATTGAAGTCAAATGTATCTTTTAGGAATAAGCAGAATGTAATGACACAAGAAAGATTTCCAACTCCAAGAAGATAGACCTTTCTTGTGTCTAAGACTACTGATATTAATATTCCTCTTCAGAGCAAATCTTGTCATTAAATTATAAAATAACAACCAAAAAATGTAAGAAGCAGAGAGGTGGAAATATCAAAGGTTTTCATCCTCTCAATTAACACTGAAAAGATTTTTTTTTTTTTTTTTTGCTTACTGGGAATCTAATCAGTGGCTAGATTGACAATAAGCAACAGTGCAATCCAAGTTTCTGACTGACTTTGGTAGGGGGCTGCATTTTAATGAGAAGTGCCAAAAATCAGACGGCTACAAACAAAAAAGGAGCTGGAAGAGTTGTAGCATCTCAGCCACCATTCCCCTCCCATCCATCTGCATCTCTATAATGCTCAGACAGCTTAAAGAAAACACCCCTAATATTTTATTTCTCTCACTCAGTCCTCATAGATGCAAAGCTGATTCTATAATTAGAATGAATGGGCAGCACACATTTGCTAGACATGGCATTCACATTATTTAAAAAGAGTATAAAAATAGATTTTATCAAACATTTTGATATCCTGATTTTATGAAATGTCTGGTGATATCAAGCTCTGGTGACTTGCTATACAGCTAGTGTTTCTTGTTGTTTTGGAAAAGAAGGAATAAATGAACTGAGAAGAAAAGAACACTGGAAAATTCTAATAGACAAACTGACTGATCTCAGACCCCAAGGTCACAGCAAAGCAATTCATTTCTTGCTTTTTCAACAGCACAAGACATGATTTATCAATCTGAGGCCACACTTATAAACACTATACATCTCAATAATATGTTCTTTGCACTGTGTAATTTTTTAAACAATGATAGATTGCCTGGGCTGGACCAAAGTTATTTTACAAACAGAAATGAAATATTTGCAAATGAAATGGTTCAATAAGGTGGGGGGGAAGAAATGGAAAAAAAAAAGAGGAGATAGACAAAAAAAGAAAGGATTATGCCAAATAGCAACTATACTTAACTGCAAAGTAATCTATGCTGTAAAATGTTTTCAGAATCCACATCCTTTGAAATTCTATTATTTTTGTTCACTAAATGAAAAATATTTCCTAAGTTCAACAACGCAAACAAAAGCCTACACTGCCAAAGAAAATTATTTAGTAAAACCAGGGCTATAAATTAACATCTCTCTCAAGTTGCCCACTTGATGTCAGGCTGCCTTGAAGTCAGTAAGGAATTTGAGTCTAAGTTTCCCTCCCCTTAAAGTGAAATAATATTTTCTCTCTCTTCCAACACAAGCCTAATCTTCACAACTTGAAGCACTCAGGCCAATCATTTACTCATAGTGAGGATGGAGCACAATTCTGTTAAAGTGAGATTCTCTTTGGCCAGCACCTGACACAACCTGGCCCTGACTTTGACAGGGCTCTGAAGGTGTTGCTGTGATGTGAAAACACTTCTGTGATATCTTCTCATCTGGAGGCTGCCAAAACTCTTGATGAACTATAGCACTGATCCCAGACTCTGCTCAGCCTAGGCAGGCAAGAGGGAAATGCTCTTCAGGCATGAGCTGCTTTCAGGGTCTTGATTGAAAAACCTCAGTCTATTTCTTGAGGGTACATAGTGGGTGCTCAAGAATATGGATGAGATCAAAGACTGTACAAGAAATGAACCTGGAAGTTCAACATGCCTGATTTTTAGTCCTCTAAATTTCCTGCTCCAGACAACACGGCTCCTGTCAACTTTCAGATCACAAACTCTCTCAGAGACCTGGCTGTTCCTTCATTCACTTATTATTTAACCATAAGACCTCAGTTTGAGACTGATCCTTATAGTGTAAGAAAATCAAAAAGATCAAAGCTGCAGGTGATGTGGCTGCAAAAGTTTGTTTGATGAAGTTCTGCTTCAAGGACTATTTAGGTATTTTATTTGAAACAATTGCTATTGACACAGCCCATACATGCAAAACATAATTTTCAGAAAAAAGGAAAAGAAATTTAATGTTGTTCCACATATTTTTGATACTAAAATTATTTCAGGCTATTTTAAAAAATTGTACATTAAGACTACAACCACAGTTCCTTCCAAAATAAACATTAACTTCATATTTCTTCAGGCCCTACTAATAGCTGCATGAGAGAAGCACTTGAAGAAAGAGGAATAAAGAAATGAGTTCAGGCTTAAAAATGATGCATCAAAAGGGGGTTTAGCAAGAGACAGAAAAAGCTACTTTTACATCTTATGATAATTGGGGTTATAATAATGTCCTTACACAAAAGAAGGAACAGTGGCATTTCTGAAGCGAGAATTCAACACTACTTCCAAAACCTGTTCAAAAAGTAATGACATTCACTTTGAGATTTTTTTTTTTTTTTTAGTCTTTCTGTTCTCCCTCCTGTACCGTAAAGGGTGCTTGCTCCCCTTGCTCCTGCTTTGCTCATTCCCACTGTCTGGGTTTCTGCTCTCCCTCTCTACGGTTTCATATTGCCTCAGCACACCAGTGACTCAGACCCAGAGGATTTATCCTACTTCTAGACCTAACTGTGGAATTTATAGCACCTGGGCAGGCAGCTGCACCTCTACAGATTCCCACAGCCTCCAAAGCCCTTCCTGCCTCTGCAAACAGCTGCTTGGAGCACAAAGGGGACTGGGCAAGGACACAAGCATCCCCCTTTCCCTGCCTCTCTCCTGCATTCCCAGCGACACATGCCATATTCCAAAAGGTCTTCCTGGTGCCATACACCACAGAAAGAAATGCAATCCCTATCTGAGAAATTTAATGTCTAATAGCAGGTGCTTCCTCCTTCCTACACAGCTCAGGATATACTCTAGGGCCCACCTCCACAGAATGTTTTGGGTACGAAGGAGCCTTAAAGATCATCTTTGACAAGATTGGTTGCCATAGGTGGGGACACCTTCCACTGGACCAGGCTGCTCAAAGCCCCATCCCCACTCTCTGCTAGAGCATTCCTTCCATCCCTCTGCTGTAAACCTGGCACACCCCCTTAGTACATTCACGGGGGGTTTGCAGGCTGCTGCTTCACATGGGGATGGAGCACATCATTCACCTCAGTTACTTCCAAAGCTGTTGCACATCTGGAAATACACAACTGTGACCAATTCTCAGGCAAATATTTACTTTGACAGGAGCAGGGCAGAAGACACTGTGCTCACCTCTTCTGCTGTAAGTAATTTGCATCCTGACCACTGAAAAACATTACAAATTGCACATCTGGAGCTGTTACAAGCTCTAAATGGTTCAAGCCTGTACCTTCCTCTTCCTTTTTAAAATCAGCAACATCATACCAACACAGAAGTACAATACAGTAGAATCACAGAGTAGTTTGGGTTGGGAGGGACCTTAAAGTTGTACCTCCAAGCCCCCTACCCATGGGCAGGGGCACCTTCCACTAGACCAGGTTGCTCAGTGCAACATTTAACATTAGGCTCACAGAGAGAATGAAAGACAGAATTTTAAGTTTAAAAAAAAAAAATAAAATAAATAAAGGCAGTTTAGTCTTAGTAAATGCCTACAACAGCAGGACAATTAGTGGCTCATCTAACATTTGCACTGGGTTTAGTGGGAGCTGAGACTGAGATTAATCCACACTATTCCCTTGCACTGTAGCTTTGGGAACAATGGTGGAACCGGACTTGGTTCAGGACATCTTTCCAACAGAGCCATGCACAAGTGACAACCAAATAAAAAATATGTTCCAAATGTTTCATTTAATTGCTTATTTTGGCTCAAGGGAGTCCAGAATCCCCCCTTACAGGTGGTGCAGAGGTTTCTGTCAGCACAGACAGCAACAGTCCATTTGCCCTACCATCACCTGCCACTTATTTAGCAATTTTTACTATCCCACTCTCTTCTATTCTATATTATAGAATAGAATATCCTTTGCATGGAGATTGGGCACCTACTCATGATGAAGGGAAGTTTTAAGAGCCTTGTGATAGCATTGCAGCTGTAATATTGAGCTGTTTGTTTTGTTTTTTCCAGCACCATCCTGGGATACACTAAACCAGCCACGTTATGTGGTTTGGCCTCCAGTCCTACATCGTCACTAGCAGCACACATAACTTCAGCACTCTCCAAGGATAACCTGGAGAACAGAGAAGTTCTCCTGAGACGGGAAAAGACAGTCTTCTTCCCTCACATCCTAGCTGCAATGGAAAAAAATCAGAACTGAACCAGCACCACTTCTCTTAGCTGAGATATATCATGCTTCATGGGGTGCTTAGCTTCTAAAAGAGAGAGGAGCTATGTGTTTCTGTCCTATGCAGCAGAGAGCAAAATGTTCAAAAATAGGCACTTCTCTGACTTAAGCCACAAAAAAACTCAACATATATAAAAATAGCTAGAATGAAAATTACCAAGAATTCCCGTTAAAAGAACTGCAGAGACACAGAAGTGTATGAAAAGTCACAAAAGGTGTAGACATCTGCACATTTAAAAAGATCACACAGTATTGGTGGTAACCACACGATAATTTTCAAATTATATTGCTTCTAGCTGAATTTAGTCATACCACCAAGACTCTGGCTCCTAACCTATCTCCCCAGAATTTCCTGAAGTACTAGATGTCCTGGACCAGAATCCCTTCACAGCTACATTTAGTTTCACATTTAAAATCAATCTGTGACACAACAATTTTTCAAAAGTAAAAAAAATCTGTAGGTTGTCTTTTGGTTTTAGGGTCTGCCTCTCATGATTTTATAAAGAGAATAGATCCTTGGTAGCTCAACCTTAGATCATCCAGCTTGAGTTCGTGTGTGTCCCAGGCCTGGGAATTTTTAGCCAGCTGCTCTCCACTGACACAAATGACTTAAAAGCACAGAAGCCTTCAGGTTTGAAAAGAACTCTAAGACCACTGAGTCCAATCATTAAACCAGCACTGCCAAGTCCACTACTAAACTATGTCCCCAAGTGCCACATCTACACATTTTAAATACATTCAGAGTCCTGTTTTACTAAACCACAGCTCCTAAAATGGCATTTTATCAGAACTGAAGGTTACCAGTGAAAAACCCATTTGTACATAGATATCTGTCATAACAATTACTCACAAATATCAATGCAGTATTTTCTACCTGCATTTGTCTGGTCCCAGATTGCAGTCACACAATTCTCACCCTACATATCCAGATCACAACAAAGAGTCTGCTAACACACAACACATCCCAAAGTCACTGAAACAATGGAAATCTGCCAGTGCTTCTACCAGCCTCATGTTTTATCATCCATTTCCTTATAATGATTTTCAGGCCTCTGAAATAGCACCAGGTTTGGTTCAGACTTTGAAGAAACCAACAAAATTCTTCTGCATGCTCCCAGTCAATGGCTTGGGGTTTTCTTCCCTTATATGTTTCGGATTCGCATTAACTGAGTGTACAGTGCTGGGGGTCCTTTTAAAACAATAAGTAATTTGGTGCCCAGCCAGCTATCTTATTTTAAAAACCTAAGAAAATTAATTTCTTTATTAAGTAAGTAGTTTCTTTTCCTCAAAGAAAACAAATTGATCTGGAAAGGCACATTTTCTCTAACTTTTAGGAAAAGTTAGTGGCTTTTTATTACTGGCCCCATGCACCAAAACACACCTACCAAAATAGATGGGACAAATCAAACTCCCCCTAACAGGACAACTTTCAATGTTTTATAGGCAGGTGATGTGGGAATATTCAGCTCTGATTTGAAACAAGCTCCAACCCATATCCCTCATTCAGTTTAATTAGATTGGATGTTTTGTGACATGTATTCAAGATCCTGCATTTCTGAGACACCTAAAACAAGTAGAACTAAGTATTTGATTAATATTTAAACACAGCAAAACTGACAAATATTGCAGCAGATAAGTTTCTTGGGCAAGATTTCCCTGACAGGATATCAGCAGCTTCCACTGAAAGGAGCCACTGATAGTTACTTGTATCCTGATGAGGAGAACCAGAGCCCTAAAGATCTAGTTAATTTTCCACTTTCAGCGCAGATAAAAGCAGAATACATAATAAGGCCACAACAGACCAAAAATAGCAAATTTTCAAGCAGTTGCAATTCAAATAGATACCAGATGTGCTGGAAGGCAAGCAGCTTGACCAGCATACAGAACTTCTGAAGATCACTACCTTTACAACATTTTAAATTTCATGACCGTTTCTCAAAAGTCAAGCAAAAGATTAAGTACGTACTTTTCAGGGTTTTCCACTTCTTCAGTAACAAAATTGAGGTAAAACCTAGAAAATAGTTATAAAATGTATTAAAAGATTTATTCTTATATTTTTATTCTGTATTTCTTTCACTAAGAATCAAGAAGATGCTTTTAGTTAAGCACTGCTGTTAATTACGGTAGGATTTTCAGGCCCATGTTTGGATTAAGGAGAGTGATATTTAACTTTCCCTTATCCTCACACTCAGGAAGGGAATTCTCAGAAAAGACAGCTAAGTAGGAAAGGAAAAAGACAGTGACTATGTAAAGTCAGTGTGTAATTAATTTTTTTTTTTCCCCTGACATACTAATTACCCTAATTCCAAACATACACACACACATGCACACTTCAAGCTTTATATTCCATTTGCGCTTGCTGCCTTTTACAGTTTCAGGTTATATTGGCAAAAAGTCTCATCAGAGTACTCAGCAAGGGCTCCTTAACAATACAAATAACTAAAGCCTTAGAAAAACCCCTCCTAAACCAAGAACTTTCACACAAGTGTGTTGTACAGAATCTCAAACACAGCTCTGCATGCTCCTGCACAACCTCCAGTACAGGCTGCACTCTGATCATATTCCAGCAGCATTCAAGGGAGAGACCTGTATGGGAATTCACAGGAACTGCTCGCCAGGCACAGCCCAGCATACAAAGCAACCACAAGCCTCCAGGCCACTGAACCCTCTGTTCTACATTTATTAGCACTCTCTGTGCCTGGCTGCATCACAATTGTGCCTGGCTCAGAGACAAAGCCAGATCTTGTCTAATGAAACAGAGCACTCGGTGCAGCACCTGTGCCGGCCTCTGCTCTTGTGCAGAAAGACAAACGGCACCTGAGCCAGCAGTGCTGCAGTGAATAAACCACTGGTGACCAACCTGGCAGGAAGTCTGGGGGCTTTGTCCCATCACATGTCTTGGAGCAGAACTGGGTTAGCAGAATAAGTCAACCCTGGCTCGTGGCTTTTTAAAAATAGCGATTTTGTGACTGCACGTGAAACTCTTTGTCACCTTATGCAAAAACATCAGTACTTGTTTGTAAACTTTGTAGTGCATAGAGCACAGAAGAAGATTTAGGTTAGATATATGGAGGAAAGTTTTTCCAGTGAGGGTGGTGGAGCACTGGAACTGGTTGCCTGAGGAAGCTGTGGATGCCCCGTCCCTGGAATTGTTCAAGATCAGGTTGCACAGGGCTTTTAGCAATCTGGTCTAGTGGGAAGTATCCCTATCCTTGGCAGGGGGATTGGAAAAAAATTATATTTAAAGTCCCTTTCAACCCAAACTGTTCTGTGATAGCCCAGCATCAGTCCTTTAACTGATGCAAAGGCATGTTTCCTTGCATTCTTTCCTCCACTTGTCCTTTTTCAGCCAACATTTTACATTCCACATAGTCTACACTTGCTCTTGCCGGATGAACCCACACACAGAAGAGATACTGATTTTCTTTTCTTCAAAGCTGTATCTTTAAAAGTTAGCAATTAAAAGTTAACAGTCTTGTGAGCTATGCATAAAATTCTGCCTGCATCCAAGGACACATCACCCACACTTCCAACACTACTTCATATTCAGCTAATTGCATGGATTTAGCCCCATGAAACTGATAGTGCAAGGATATTGCCACTCCACTTAATGGTCTGCTCCTCTGTGATGAGGTGATGAATTTTAGTTGATGACAAAGAAAAATAGACAGCTGAGAAGAACCACTAGCCAAATTAGGTCTTTTTCCTGCTAATTTCTTTTATAAGTAGCAAATAAGGACCTTGAAATAAAAGTCAGAAGGTGTAAAGGGGAAAAAAAAAGGTAATTTTTATTGCAAGGCTTTGAACTGTTATGCGAAAAATGGGAAAGAAGCAACAGAATAACAGTATTTTTGATGAAGCATTTTGCAGGAAAGAAACTGAATAATATTAAAGAGCTTTTAAAATTACTGTCATACAAAAACTTAGGTTAATATTTAAAAAGTGAGAAACCATCATAAGCATGAATATGAGAGACAGAGTCAGTTATAGGAGAGAGGGGGAAGAACGTAGAGATTCTCCACATAATCAATTCCATTTCTTTGAGGCTTCAAAATGCCAAGCTCTTTTCTTACATATCTATCCCAGATAAAAGCTTTGGACTCTCTTGGGTTTCTTCCCCCGCTGCCATTTAGTATATAAAGTTCTGTTCATACTTCAGTGTGCACATTTATAATGCCCCTGCAACCAGGGAGTTACAGATGGGCAGAGAACTCCAAAGCTCGGCCCATTGTCCTTTCATATTAAATAAATAAACCCCTTATCTTGCAGCCCTCGCCTTTTGTGCAAGGTCTGAGGCTGTGGAGAGCAAAGGGAAGACCTGCAGACAAAGCTATCTCAAAATGAGCCCACTCTGTGCACTGCAGTCTGCTTCCTTCCCCCCAGGCTGCTGCTGCAAAGCCCTTTGGCACTGCACAATGCAGACCTCAGGAGCATGAATAAATTGTAAAGGCAGATTCCAGAAGCAGCAGCACCTTTCAAACCAGCTGCTGTGCCCTTTGGAGGGAAAAGAGAGAAAGAACTTGAAAGTTCTAAGCAGGATACCTGAAGGTAGATTCTCCTACCTTTGCTCACACCTGACTTTTGTGGAAGCCAGTTGCACTTCTTTTAAGTATGGTCCAAATCTCTCAGGCCAAGAAATGTAAAAATCTAGTGGTTTTTATTCTGTTTTGTGGTCCATACCAATCTCATTGTTTCTTTCTTGTCAAATACTGCTTTTACAAAGCAAGGCTAAGGGCCACTTTGTAACAGAATCACAGATTTGCTTTTTATACAATTACTAACCTCTTCAAAAACTTTAAAGCTTCATTACTACTTTTATCCTTTTATCAAAATATTTAATGAAATTTATCAAAATATTTAATGAAGACTATTCCTTTTTTGTGGTGTGATTATTGCGGTGGTCAGTGCATGTTTATATATTGTACACTGAAAAAGAAAAATCTTTCCTTTCCAGAGCTGCTTGCACAATGACCACGGAGCATGTGGAACAGCAGTAACAGCTACCCTAGCTGTATGATGTAGCTTGGCAAAAGATGTAGAATGTGCTACTCATTGCTCCATATAAATAAATAGCTTTGTTAAAGCACATTAGTGTTTGTTTTCAGGACAAATACGGATAAGTTTCATCTACTTACCAGCCTGAATAGGCATACATTCCTGAATAGAAAGCAAGTGGTAATCCCATAACGCTGGCATCATTCCCTGCAAAGGCATTTTTAAAGTGCTGTGTTTCTCCTGCAAAATCAATAACAACAACAAAAAAAAAAAGTTGAAAAATAAGCTCTTTGGTCATAACTACTTTACAAAAAAATATAACACATCATGGAACATTTAATCATCCAACAGTTCACTGACATGAAGTTCTGCCCTTGACCTTAAATTCTGACCCAACCCTTGCAGCCATAATCTGCCAGCAATTGTAAAAGGCTTTGTGGAATTCTGTATTCATGCAATAGGAGAATTTGACCTATTCGTTTCTTTCAAAGCATGCTGAGCTTGATGACACTCACTGCTCTGTCATTTCCAGCAGTGACTTACATCAACATGAAAGAGCAGAATGAGCTCAGTAGTTTTTGATGTGGAAAATTTCATTTGTTCAACATTTTAATCAGAAGGAACTTTGCTGGCATTTCATCCAGAAGAAACATTTATAAGATAAATAAACCCAAAATCCTAAACATTTCTACCATGGAAAAATGAGTTTAGTAACCCCCTACCATGATAATCAATACTGTATTAATATTACAATGAGTAAGAATTATCTCAATACCTATAAATGCATATATGCAACATTTCTGTTATGCTCTCATTCCTTTACAAAGTGCTTTATGGTTTGTAAATGTCCCTACCATATCCCACATTTTCTGAGAAGCAATGATCCTCCACAGATATGAAGCAGGAAGAAACTTAATTAATTCAGAGTTAAATTAGCAATGAGCCAAATCCTCTATCCTTTGCTCTGTTTTTACTAATCTCTCAGTCAAAATTCCCATTGAAGCAGAAGCTTTTTGGTTAAGGGAGAAACTGTGGCCAGAAGAAGGTCCCAGTGGAGAACCAGGGACACCAGCTGAGCTACTTCAAGGCAACAACCCCCAAGCAAACCTGGGTTTGACCTGCTTCAAAGGTCTAGGAAAAGTGGGGTGGATGGGAACTGAGAGAAATTTTGCACATTTCATATGTCATGTGCAAGAGGAAACAGCATTGCAAGTGCCAGAAAGTGAAAAACAAGAAAACAAAAATAGTGAATCAGCAGAGTACTACACAGGAAAGCCTTTCTTTCAGAGTCTATATTAACCACAGACAGCTTCCTGTCCTTGACAAACTGAGCTCACTGCACAGACCAACACTGTGCTCTTCACTTGGGTGGGACATAGCCCAAAACTGTGGCAGGTTTTGTTAGATAAAATCTGCCACCAATACACTCGAGAGGGCTCCCTGCTCTGCCCCCTGTGTGCTGAGTGTGCTCTGTGTAGTTGTTGTAGGGAAGGTGAGCTGGGGCTTGTCACCATCTCACACCTGCTGCTCAGAGGGCTGGAATGGGAAAGTCTCTGCAGGTAGCTGAGCACAGTCAGTGAAAAGAGGGCCTTTACAAGGGCATGTAGAGACAGGGCAAGGGAAAATGGCTATAAACTGACAGAGGGCGTGTTTAGATTAGTGTCAGGAAAAAATCCACCCTGTAACAGCGATGAGGCACTGGAGCAGATTGTCCAGAGAAGCTGCCCAGGATGCTCTGGAAGTGTTCAAAGCTTTGGATGGGCCTTTGGGAAACATGGCCTGGTGGCACATATCTCTGCCCATGGCAGAGGGTTTGAGCTGGATGATCTTTAAGATCCCTTCCCACCCAAATCAGCATGTGATTGTGTGATTCTGTGAATTGGGAGCCCCCTCCAGTACCCCACACACGTACCATGACCAGGGACTGGGACAGTCCGAGCAGCCATCCTGCCTGGGCTAGGGGACGTGCATGTGCATCTGCCTCTAAATCTCATCCTGCCCCTTTCACAAAGTTCAGGCCAAAGACAGATCACAGAGAAGAGCAGTCCATTTGCTCCTGGGAAAAGCAAGTCTGATTGGAATAGTCTCATTGGCATGCTGAAGGAAATACCAGTTTACCCCGGTGTAGTTCCACTTCTTATCAATGACATGAGGGTACAGAGCCTCAGTTAAGCAAGCACAGGCTAATTAAGAGATTTTGCTGCTATAAGCATTATGTGGTGGAGGCAAGTGGGGAAAGACTGCTGAGGTTAAAGATAAAAGCTCTTTAAAAGCATTTACTTTTCATTTCATACCTTTAATTAGCTGGATAACTCCAGGGACTATAATTATCAGAATTGCTACAAGCTTACAAAAGGTAAGGAACATCTGAATGCGGGCACTCCAGCTGACACTTGTGCTGTTCAGGACCATCACCAGTGCTGTGAGAGGGAAAAAAAAAAGTCAGAAAGAAATAATTGTCACAAAATTCTTTGCCAGCAGAGAGGTCACACAAACAACAGACCCTGATGCATTAAAGGAAATACACCCTGATAACCCTCTCCAGCTCTTGTCCTCCCTCTTCTCCCATCCCCCTTCAAGGTACCACACCAAAGGCTTGAGCTGATCCCCTGTGCCTCACCCACTGCACTGACCATCCATCTGTCCCTTCTCTGCCTGCCATCCTTCACACCAAATTGCAGCTTCATTGACCCAGAATTGTCAGCTGCTGGTAGACAACTGGCTGGCAGGACACTTCTTCAGATGAAAGAATTTAATTGCCCAACTCTTGTCACTCCAGATTTCTTTGTCAGTGCTGCTTTGAGAAGAGATTTGTATTTTTCATAAGAAATAACAATTAAAAACCATATTGAACTTTCTCACCCTCATTTAGGCCACACATAAATTTGTAAATGCTTTTCCACGTTCTCCCCCCTTTTTGCTGCACCACCAGAGATGCAGGAGGGCTAGAGTGCAAGTACTGCACCCACCCTTGCTAGGAATCAGTGAAGAAACAGTGACCTTTTACTTCTTGAAAACAAAGCCCAGGTGTGCAGCTCACCAGCATGTGGAGGGATCAGTGAGGAGGGTATTTACATCCTGCCTGGTCAGCTTGCATCTTCTTCTGGGTCAGGGACAGCATCTTCTAGCATTTCCTACAGCACTGACTGACAGGAGGAGGGCAAGTCCTGTCATTTGAGTGCCACTTACTCTAGTTTACTTAAACAGAAGGAGTTTAGAAATTAAAAACAAAAATCTCCCTAAAGAATGGAAGATGGGAGCCATTTTACTCCATGTTACAATCTCTTTCCCCTGCTGCTCCAGGTAAACATGGTCAAGCGTGTTCCTCTCTTTCTTGCCGTCATATGGAGCCAGTGAGGAAGCTCCTCATCCCAATCCCCCCATAACTCAAGCTCTCTCAAGGGCTGCAGTTTGTGTAAATCATCAGCCACATCACACTCCTCAAGACACACAAAAGCACAGTTTGTTAGTTTGTAGGAGCTAGCATTGTAAATCTGGCATAGCACAGGCTTTCTGGGAAAAAAACCCACTGATTTATCTCAAGTCTTTTATACAGTTTCTCTTCACCAGCGAGGTTAAAAAATATTTCAAATCGTCTCATTTCAAATGAAAGTAGTTTGAGTTTAATGGAAGCAGGAGAAAATTCCAAGTAATCTGAATCCCAATGTATTTTTTCATATATTTTTAATAAAATAAAAATTCCAAGAGAAAAAAAAAAGTATTTTTCTAGAATTTTTATTTGGGAGAGAGACAGTTCCACTCTCATATGAGCAATTTACAAGTCAATATATATTCTCAACACCACCTAACACGATTTTTTCACTAGAAAAGGATCTTGGAGATCAAAATCTTTACTCAGTTCTGTATCTCACCATATTTCAGAGCTGAAGTGTGCTGAAGTCACAAAAAAATCACTTGGACTTCTGCAACATTTCACTTGAGACCCAAACACCTTTTTTTTTTTTTTTTGCTACCTATATTTGACAGGCAACAGAAAATCCCAGGGCCCTGATTCATTACTCTGCTGTTCCAATATTACACTGACATAGCTTGACTCATTTAAATTTTGAGATTCCTTTAGGTTGCTGACTAATATTAGTGCTGTTTGAGTTTCCCCTTTTTTCCCTGAGGCTTGATTACCAACAAGACTAACAACTGTTATTTAAGCAAAATATATTTAAAATATTCATTTGACCAAAAGTCCTTAAGCTATAAAAAAAAATCTAGTGCCATAGTCAAGCACTAGCTTATTTTAATTTTTCTAGAAGACTCAGGATATAATACTTTTCTTCTGTATTCATGCCAAGCCCAGGCATGGACCAGAGCACAAGAAATGTCAAGGAGGGGTTTTTGGTAAGAGAATCTGCAATTTGATAGCCAGTTTACTAAGAGTTCAGCAATCAGCCTGTCAACCTTACACAGGTCAGAGTAGGTAACATGAGTGGGGAGAGCTCCTCCAGGTCTTTTAAATCACTGGTTTCACCTTCCTGATACACATACGAGAATGTTACTGGATGGCATGGCCTCAAACACTTCAGGAATGGGTCAGCCACAACTTCCCTGGACAACCTGTGCTAGTGTCTTACCAGCCACATCAGAAAAATTTCTTCCATATATCTAATCTAAACCAGCCCTTTTCCAGTATGAAGCCATTTCCCCTCACCCTTTTGACATGGTTTAAGCCCAAATGGAAATTAAACCTGGCGGCTTCTTGCTCAACTCCCCCCTTTCTCCCTGCACCCACCATTGGAATGAGGAGGAGAATCAAAGTAAAACTTGTGGGTTGAGATAAGAACAGTTTAATAATTGAAAACAAAGTAAAATACAGTAATAATGTAAAGGATAATAATAATAATAGCAACAACAACAAAAGGAAAAAAAGCTAGTGCTGCACAATACAACTGCTCACCACCCACTGAACAGAGCCAGAACCCCCATTCCCAAACCCAGATCAGATGCCCTTCCATTTAAATCCTCACAGTTTATACACCAGGCATGATGGTCTATGGTGTGGATTATCCCTTTGGTCAGTTTGGATCACCTGTCCTGGCTGTGCTTCCTCCCAGTTTCTTTTGTGAACCTCCTCACTGGCAGAGCATGGAGGCAGGGAAAAAATGCCCTTGACCATAGGTAAACTGGACTTAGCAAAAAACCAAAACATCAGTGTGTTACCAACACCATTCTCATTCCAAATCCAAAACACAGCCCTGTAATAGCTACTGAGAAGAACTTAACTCTAACCTGGCTGAAACCAGGACATCTTACTGTGTCCTTATTTGTAAATAAATCCCTTGATAAAAATGTCCTTTGGTAGTCCTTCACAAGAGTAAGTGCAGACTTGGAGGAACTAAGTGCTTAGAAAATTTGAGACCAGTTTTATTTTTTTAAATTTAATTTATTGTACTTATTAGGCTGTAAGAGTTTACAGTCTTCTTTATCATACAATACTACAAAACATAAATGCATTCTTGCTTATTGTAGAGTAATAATAACAATAGTGGTATTTTATAATAAAATATTCAGTGTTAATGGTTCTATGTGCATGGAACTTGTCTAGAAATGTGGGGCTTACACAAGTACCATGTGCCACAACCATAGTATTGGTTGTGTTAGCAACTGGGTGGTGAAAGGCAATGGGGAAGTGGGGTCATGAAGAAAGCTTCTAAAAAGCAAGAAAAGATGATGACAGCCATGCCAGGGCTCAGGAAGGACATTATATTCTGGGACTATGGCCATCAGTCCACGCCCGTCTTCAGAATAGGGCCTATTGGAGATATTTAGAGAAACTGATTGCAGACACTTTGATAAGGGATCACAGCAAATATCAGAAGGAGCAGCAGTTTCTCAGAAAAGGGCAAGTGAAAGGAGGACTCAGGTGTAACTTTTCTCAGTCAAAGTCAGGCATTAAGTGTGGCTGCATTCTCGATAAAGAGACAGCTAGCTCCAGAGGATGAATGACAATACCTCTGTGAGATGCCTATCCCAGATGAGATAGTTTACCTTCAGGAAGTTCCTCTTTCCTCTTTCTCCACTGTATGGGGAGCACAGAAGATTACCTAAACTAAACACATTGCTAAGATGAATCCTGACCAAGAGTAGTGTTCAGGGAGAACAAAATGGGGAACATGAACAATCAAACACAATGGGAACACCAAGCCTGTTTTTCACAATCTCCTTCCTTCCACAGACACAGCTATAGAGAGATAACAAAATCTAATGGGAGAAGCAGCAGCGAGCATTACATCCTGGCCTACTTTTCAGGATGTATGTACCATTGCCTCAGCAGGAGACCAGGAAAACTGCTCTCCCATATCTTGTCAGACTTTTAGGGTCAAGGCATTTGAAAAACACCAAAAAATACCCTCAATTTGCAGGCCCTAATGAGCCAATTAAAAGTCACAGGAAGCACAAGAGCACCTATCAGAGCATATGTGCAAGAGCATATCAGAGCAGATCCCTGCAAGCCAAGAGATATTTAATGTAAACTGCTTGTCTGACAACTGTAGAGTGGCATCTGCAACATCTGCCATGATGAGGGAGAAAAAGGCATCTAATTATAGACTCACCTAGACCAATAAAACTTGGGGCATTTGCCAGCAAGCACTGATAGACCTGTACAGCTAATCACAGTTTACAAGCATAACTTTAACAGCCAAAGTTTGGGGTATTTGAGTTTGCTAGCAGACTTCTCAAAAAAAAAAAAAAAAAAAAAAAAAAGGGGAAAGTTATATATTATTGCAGTGTAAAATGCCCAAAATACACATATGAATTAGTGCAAGAACTCATGTGAGTTGGTAAGTGGTTTTCAGTCTCACAGTTTTTAATGGCTGAAACCTGTTTATGTGCTTTCTGATACAGAGGCCATGTGAAAAGTCTGGAAAAGGCTCAGTTCCTATTCAGGCTATGTATTGACAGAAGAGTTTGATACCTTTGCACAGTCCAATTTGTCCCTTCCTGTTACCATTATATCTAAGTTCACCATTAGGAAAAGAAATAATAGATACAAATAAAGCAATATATGAATCTAGGGCCTTTTATGCAATGATAGGCATGGTGACAGGATGTTTCTTCATGTCAAGAAACAATAAATATGGAGGAGTCTATCAATTTTCACTTCAAGAGAAAAACTAGTTTTAAACTCTTTCTCCTAAAAAGACTACCTTCAGCATCAGAACAAATGTTGACAGCATCCCTTTGCTTTGTGTCCTGGAGCTATTTTGTCCTGCTGGAACAAAGTGGGGAGTTAGAAGGGCTAATCTCCTGCTTGCATTTTCTTCAGCTGTCCTTCCCTGTGCTGAGGAACATCCAGCTTCTGTCTCTCCTCTACCTGGCCATTTATTTTCATAAAATTGTAGCAATTAGATATCCTGTCTGGAAGTCTTCAAGGCCAGGTTTGATGGGGCTTTGAGCAACCTGATCTAGTGGAAAATGTCCCTTCCCATGACGGAGTGATCTTTTACATCTTTTCCAACCTAAACCATTCTATGAGTCTAGGAAATGTATAGTGTAATAAAAATCTTTGAGATATTTGCTCCTCTTTCACAGACAGTTAATTAACCAAGTTGAGAAAAAGTTTATGGCAGACTGATGAATTGAGATCTGCATATCCAGAATTTGATCTAGGTTTTTCTCCTTGTGAAGATTTGCTTAAGAAGCACCAAGTGAATTTAAGTGATTTATAAGTCTGAAAAGAACAGGAAGGTTTTGCTCAGAGGTTCAGAAAGCTGTGGCATCTGAATAGAGACTCCACATGAGCACCTTTCTCTCTACAGAGACATTGAAATGCTTGGACATTTTGGTTGGTTGGTCATGGCAAAAAGAGAAAAACCATAATAAAGGCAACTAAAAATGAAAGTAGCATATTGTGGAACAGAAAATTTGTTTTTACAGATTTTCAAGATTGCTCTGAACAGGTGATTTTGAGGGGAATTTTATGCCCAGCATATGTCTTTTTTTTTCCATATAAATAATAAAGCAAGAACAAGGGATTTTTTTAAATGCCACCATGTCCAGTAGTTGCATTTTAACTTTCACCTGATCTACATCTCCTCTGCACTGTCTTTCCTTTTTCCCTGAAGAGGCACAGAGATGGGGAGCAGAATGGCTGTAGCCCCTCTATGAGAAATTTTTTTTGGCAGCTGGTAGAGAAGCAATAGTATTTGCCACTCCCCAGCATAATCCTGGTTGCATCCATCTCAGTCAACCTTTTAATAAGAGGCTTCAGATGCATCAATAGAGATACAGGTGGGGCGAAAAACAAAAAAGGAAAGAGAAAAGCTGTATTGTGACAAGGGCGGAAAAAACTGTGCTACAATACCAGTGAGGGTTTAAAAAACTCCCACGCTGGAGATTTTAAGGCCAGTTTAGACAAACATCTGTAAGAAATTGTTTAGATAACACTGATTGTGTTGGGGATCAGGGGATCACCTGAAGATTTTTCAAAATTTCTCCCTCTCCTTTCTAGTACATTTCTAGTACAATGAGAAATGACAAGGTAGAACTCTCAGCCAAGGACGGAGTTCAGTGGTGCATCCCACTGCCTTTCCCTGTGCCATAAAGGATATACACAATCAGTGCTCTCTCATCAGGCAAGGAAGGAAAAGGGACCAGGCATGGGTAAGAAAAAAGGCATGTCATTTCACTTTCTGATTAACTTAAAATTTTAAGTGGAAACAGACACAACTTTTTGCACCATTGTATTGGATTACAAGATCTCCAGGGCTCCAAAGTGTCGGTTCAGCTCACCACCTTAATCTTACCTATCACTCTGCCTGCATGCCCAATACCAAACATTTGTAACAGCTACTGCCACAGCTGATTCTTACCACACGAGGATAGCTTGCAGACACTCTGGGATCCCTGAGCTTAAGTGCAGCAGAAGTTCTAAGAACTACTACAAATGAAACTCCACTGTCGAGAATACTGCAAAGAATGAAGCCCCAGTCTGACATATCATAGTTTTTGTCAGTGGCATTCCATTCACTACTACAAGTTTTCTACAAGAATCCCTTCTTTCAGTGAAGTGCCAGTTCACCCTGTGTTGTACAGACCCACTCTAAACAGGAGCATCTGACCTCCCCTCTCTCTCCCTTTAGGCTGCGATTACTTCAGCCTAACTCCATCTCCCCTGCAACCCTACTTATTTGTTCAATAACTTTGCCAAGCCCTGGCTTATCACACAGATTTTCACTTAAATTAAAAGTAATAAAAACATATTTCAAATTGTTCACCTATTGTGCTTGAATCACATGCAGTTAACAAAACGCTTTGATGGAGTCCTCGCTTAATATTCCTTTTGTCTCAGTGACCTTAATGTTACTGAACATCTGTTTCACTCCTATCTGGCACTGAAATGTTTTAGACAGATGTAGCTGAAAAAAGCCATTGACCTCAAAATTCAAACTCCTAATTCAATTATTCCTATGAAACCTATAGTTTGTGCACAATTAAGTTAGAAAGGAATGCAGTCACATACTGGTTTTTTAACACTCCCAGCAGAAAGGAAATCTTACAGAGAGAGCTCCCACAAAAAGCCACAGTAACCTGGAGACTGGAAATTTAAATGTCAATTGAACTCCTTGCCCCGAAGAAAAAAAAGTCATCTGAACCTATTATTGTGCAAAACTGACGGGGTCTCCTGTGGGCCTTTGATCATTTTGCATGTCTTAATTCCTTTTTCCAGACTTTTTGTTTCTGATATGTGCTCTGAGCAAATTTAAAGGAACAATCTGTTACTAATTACTCAGGTCTACTCTGCACTCCCTCCCAGCACAGCTGAATTCCAGTGTGTGCCCACAAGGAGCATTCTCACCTGTGACCAGGCAGACCTGGAAACAAGCCTCTAATGCTACAAGCTCCAGAGTCCTGTTCCCATCATCTTTTGTGCCTTCCCATTGCATGCATCCTCCACACCAGCCCAGGTATACTGTAAAGCCTCTGCTCTCAGGGTAGTGCCCCTCTTTCCACTGCAAATATTGGATTTCTGTAACCATAAATGATCCCTTTGACGCTAACTACAAAGTCAGCAAGTGTAGGACAACAAGCCAGCAGCAACCATGCAGCAGGCTGTATGTTCTGCTCCCAAAATTCAGTTCCTGCTTTCTGGACCACAAGTGCCTCAATAAGGATTATTGCCAGCATGGAAAGAGTGGGACTGGGGAAGATGACCTCATGTTGCTGTCTGCACTCAAGAGAACTACATTTCTTTGTGACATCATACTTGGCATTCAGCTGCCTCCTAAAACCAAGGTAGAGCAGAGCACTTAAAGAAGGTAATCATTCTTCCATATCTCTGGCACTGCCTCATCATCTCTTAGGGACTGAAATTGCTTCTACAAAAATAATGAAAATTTGGCCATAAATTCAAGTGGCAGCAGAATCAGCCTTGACAATAGATTTTCCCTGCCATTGATAAAGTCTGATGTTCTTTTTGCTCCTGTGTTTGTTCACAAACACACACATCCAGGCAAGATCTCACCCAGGTGCCCCTGGCACTGGATGCACAATAATTAATGATTTACACCAAGCAACAACCTGCTCAGTGTGCTATATTTTTTATCAATTTGTATTACCTTTTCCTCCCCTGAAACCTAAAATTGGACACTTACTGATGCCGACAGCCGTAATAAGTTTGATCGCAAGTTCTGGGATTTCACACTGCATAAAGAAAGGCTCCAAGATGTATCGTCCAAATGCCAATGATATCACTGCTGTGGCAGCAGGGCTGGAGTGAAAGAAAAACAAAGTCACAAAATTAATCTGTGATAGTACGTGGTTATTACTCTTACTGGATCGTGCTGTAACTTCACTATCAGAGAACAGTGAACCTCAATTCTGGTGCTTTCTTGTAGCTTTGCTGACATGCACCATAGTTCTGAATGTAGCACTGCTCAGTGATTCTGATCTTGACTGCAACACTTCTTACCAGGGTGGCTCTTACAACTTCCATGTTGCAAAGCAGTCATAATCAAAAACGAAAAGTATCAATAGAAATCTTCATTCACTCACTTGAAGTGAACATAGCCAGTGAGAGGAACGGCAGATTTGTTTTTACAAACAAGCTGTGGGTCTGCTGGTAGATAAAACTAGCACTGGGAGATAAAAGAAACAATGGGAAGGATTCCACTGATTGATGAATGGAAAAAGATATTTGCTTTTACAAATGAACTTTAGATTTGTTGATAAATGAAATTAGGCATTGAAAGATGAAAGAAACAATAGGGAAACCCTAAATTCCACAAGAATTAAAAATGAAAAGGGAGGGTTGTACATTAGAGGGAAATCCACGGTATCAGGCATATCAGGAAGTCTGTACCTCTCAAGTATTTTAGCCAATGGGGAAAGAGAGAAGGGAAATGTGGCCGGGAAATTAGGATAAAAAGGAGGCTGCCTCCTCCAAAAATTTGAGAGATCCCAGGGGAATGTCCCACAGCCTCTCCCTTTATTCGAATAAAGCCAAAAAGGACTCCTCTGTCTCCTTTTTGGACATAAACCTCTGGTGTTTGTGAATTAATTTTCATAATGCCCGGATCAGATTACGTGGGCAACACCCTGCACAAAAGTCAGTGAATTTTAGTGGCCAGCTACATCTCACCCCTCAGAGACACAAGCAAATGAATTTCATTCACAGTGAGAATTCTGGTTTACTTAAATAAGCATCCAAACCCTACACAGATCTTTTATTAAATTCTGGGATTGTCCAAATGGGATTATCTAAAACACAAACAGATTTTTTTCCTTTTATTGACTAACAGTTTCCTGGCTCGCAGGTAAAAGCAAAAATCCCTGTAGTATGTCATAGAATACCATAAAACAAAGGAATATGAATAAAGACATAATGTTTCTTTATTTGGTCAGTTGGTGCTTTTCATAGTAAAGAGTTAAGCTCTCCAACACCCCACAACGCTGTTGCATTTACAAATTTGAAGTCCTCATAATATCCATACAGTCTATCTCTTTGAGGGAAGGTAATTGTTTGACAGAAGCCTTAGCACTGACACTCATTAGTAGCAAATTAGCCTGTGCCTGCATGCTACTGTTCATGTTCCATTTGGGAGGACATTTTCACTCTTTTTAGGACAGCTGGTGGCATCTGTGGTTTATCACATATACACTGTAGGACAAAAGGGCACATGATTCTCGAAGGATTTCTGAGTCGAACAGGAGTCCATGCAAATTTCTTGTGAAAAAATCTGCAACACCTCACTTCACAGAATTTCGATAAAAATTCTCTGGAACAGGGTAAAAATTCTGCAGAGACGTTGTTGTTCCCCATCAAACAATAAAAGAATTTCCCACAAGGGAGTTGCACCCTGGAAACAAAACCCGCTTTCTTTGTGTTATGACTCAACCCAGAAGTCACACACTGTGTTGGACCAAGCTGCAGAGCAGCACAGAACAGAACAGAACAGAACAATCTGCCTCAGTAAGTTTCTGCATGGATGAGCAAGGGCTGCTGCATGTGCAACCCCCACGCATCGGGGATGTTCTTCTCACTGGCCAAAAAATGGCTTTGCAAATTTTGTCTGGATTTTCACAGACATTTACCGACTTTACCTCAATGCAATATTTCTAATTCACATCAGAAGATCACCAGGCTTCTGGCTTTCAAGTACTGCAGGCAGGCTGCCACAAGTGGTTTTGGAGTACCCTAGATCAGATGAAAGATCAGATCTTTGGAGCTGCCCCAGACTTTTTTCCTCAGTCCCAGCTCCTTTCCCCAGAACTTGGATTCTGCCCTCCCATTTCAAGGAAAAGCCTTTTTAAAGAAGCAGTCACTGCTATCTATACAACTATGTTTCTAAAAGCATAGCTTCTAAATTGCATCTCTAATAAATAGCTCTGACATTCCCATGTCCTGGGGGAGATGTTGCTGGTAGTGCAGTCAATCAGTGGAGGGGGAAGTTCAAAGAGTGAAACAGTATTAAAAAAACACACAGATGGTTGTTTAGGGACACAGCTTAGTGATGGACTCAGCAGTGCTGAGTTAATGCTTGGACTCGATGATCTTGGAGGTCTTTTCCAACCTCACTGATTCTGTGCTTTTCCTTTTGCTACAGCGCTCAATGGCTGTGTGCTGAGGAGCAGGTAGAAAGTGCGTGACCAGCTTTCACTGAAGGGCAAGCACACAGGAAGACACCAGAAGAGGACCAGGGCAGGGTCCCAGCACATACCACAGGTGAGTCAGGCACCTGGCAGCGCACTCTCATCCAGCCTTTGTTTAGCAACCACCACAGCGAAGCTCTACAGACAATGCAGTCACACGGCTGTCTTCACTTGTTTGAAAAGTAGTGGTTGGGGGTTTTTTAAAGGCACATAGATATGCATAAAATACACACAACCTGGCTTTGGGAGAGGAAAAGGTTCACACTGAGTGCACTGAGTGAGAAGCAGTGCAGTGTAAGGCAAAACTAATTGGTAAGTGGGCAGAGCAGTTAAGTGTGTCCTCCACTGTCAAGTAGCAGCTTTAAAGAGATATATGAGAGCAGGAAATGTCTATTTTGGCTGTGACTCCTCTGCCAGCCTATCAGTGTGATAACCCTGCAATTTTTCAGAAGAAAAACCAGTCTAGCTGAGACATGTGTGTGCAACTTCATCTGCTGAAAAAAAAAAATAAACATATACGAGGTCTCAAGTTCTTTGATGGTAGTAGTCAATTAGTTTCCTGATGCAGGAGTCAGATATAAAACTCTACACAGAGTTTCAGCAGTGCTGCTCTGGTCATCGCAAGTTACAACACGTATGGCTTCCTCACAGCCTCTCAGACTGGGTGATTAAAGAATCCACTGAAGTTCCCTCCCATGCAACACGATTATTTTCTGGGTGTGGGGCAGATCACGATGACTAAGAGCATTTATACAACACTCCTGGGACACTTTTGTACGTAAAAAAGTAATTATGTTGTGAGGAAAGGAATTTATGATGCCTGGTTTCTCGTGGGTGTTGTGCCTAGGTTAATAAGTTCCCTCTGCTGAACCAGGTGCAGATGAAGAGGAAGATGTTTAATGCTGTTCCCTTTTGTTGATTCTCTGATGTGAAATGATATAGCTGTTCACAGCACTGTGAAAACATAGGTCTCATTTCTCTGCCTGATTTTTCTTCTTGGCAAAAGGTTCACACAGTTGAGGCATCTGCCCTTTCACCACATTTGATGGAAATTATGCAGGTAATTCCAAGGTTACATTTTGGTGGGGAGGTTGTATTGGACCACCTGACGTACAAAATTATTTCCTCTGGAAACAACACAAGGATTTATAGATTCATAATGACTCAGCACCGTCAGCACTTTTAAACTCAACAGTCTATGCTAGGACTTGTCAGTGTTATGTAAACGTGGCTGTGATTTGAAATCATGCTTGTGGCCTCATTTGTGACTAATCCGCTGATTGCGGGGAAGAGGGGAAAGAAGCGCTAACCAGCCTGAGGCGGGGGATGGAGCATTCCCAAAGTCATTTTGGATAAGTGAGTTGCCCTGTTCTACATGTATCAAGATCTCTAAACTCAGCAAAACTCTAAAAATAAAAAGAGAGGCTACACGTGAGTTTGATACGTTGATCCATTTACATTATGAAAGTTTATTTCATACCATTCAACACCTTCCTATTGTAATTCTTCTGCACAACGTCAAAGGCTGCGTGACTCACAGGCTTACACACCAAGGCAATATATTGGACATTTTAGTATGTGAAGACAATGTTTCTTTATTTGGCCAGTTAGTGTTTTTCAAAGTAAGAGCCAAGTTCTCCAACACCCCACAAAAACAAAAAACCAGGGCCCAAGCGGACACATAAAGCATATATGGTGCCCCTAACTCTGAAAACTACTGGACAATAGTTTCCCATGGGGTTATTCCTGTATCCATAATTCCTGTATCCATTCCTGTAATTGCTTTTTAGTGACATCAATGGACATAGTAAGTTTACCAAAATTAAGGCAATTAATTGAATTTTCGTGGCAGGGAGTTTTCTTATTTCCCCCATATCTGCACATGTGTCTCCTTGAACATAGTGAAAGAATCATAGTGGAAGAAAACACTTATCAAATATATTTGATTTTTATTTTTCTGCCCAACATATATCAGAGATTTTTCTTTAAGAGTGATGAGTGCAGAGTCATGACACACTTACCGAATGATGAGGAGTTCAACCCAGACCCTCACAAATGCAGGTAATGGGCCAAAGGCCTCCAGGATATAAGTGTAGTGACCACCAGATTTCTTAATGCATGTTCCTAGCTCAGCATAGCAGAGGGCACCTGTGAGAATTCAACAGTGCCAACATGAGAGATACCCAGAAACACCTATCAAAACATTTATAGCCTAAACAACAGAGCTTTCATGCTATCACAACTACTTTTTATATTTTTAAATTTCTTTCCAATTGATTTTGTATGTTTTAACTCACTCAGCTAGACATGCAGTAAACCAAACCATTTATCCAGCTATATTTAAAACCACTGGACTAGCTATTTGCAATTGCTGCTCTGCTTCACAATATCTTGTGAAGAGGAACAAACTGGGGTGTCACACCAGCCACCCTAATTCCCAGGCCATATTGCACTACTAAATGAAAGATTTCAGACACATTTGTTTGTTATCAAAGGCTGATCTACTCCTTTCAGCCTCAGAGATGCCTGGCTCCATCTCTGAAAGTCTGAAAACTGTATTACCCATCCTCAGCCATGGGCAAGAGCAACCAAATGGTCAAAATTTGGAAGCAGGATCTGCAGAATAAAATCTATCCTCAAAAGTTCTCCTAACATCTTCCATACAAAACTCAGGGGATGGCCTAGTCACAGCTGTTCCACACTGATGGATTGTTTTTGTGTACTGCAAACGCAGTGAAAGGTCAGGAACCATCAGCCAGTTACAAAGCTGGGGATTCACGGCTCCACAGGTGGACCACAGCAATTGTGTTCCACAACCTATAAACATGGCCAACCCTCTGAGAAACCAGTAATAAACAGTAATGAAGTTTGTTAGCACTGCATCACACAGAGTTAAGATCAGCAACATACAGGAACTCATTTCATCTCTCTTCCCTGTACACCTTTTCGTCACAACACTGTTAGATAAGAACTACAGCTGTCAAAACCACATCACATGTACAAGCCCATCACAGCTGTACCACATGATGACAAATTCTCCAGCCTCGTTCATTTGTTTTGTTTGGGACTTTGCAAAAATGTGGCGACTTTTTTCTGCTGTTCTCTAGCTTATCTGAAGATGTGTTTAAAGGCACCCCTACAGCCACATTAAAAAAAGGTGTTTCTGCATTTTCTTTAGCCAGCCTCTTCTGTTGAGGTTCAGGATGAAATTAAATTGTGTTTTAATATACGTTCTAAACACAGCCTCAGCAAGACCTTATGTGACTTCTACGTGTGATTTAACTATAACTAAGTCATGCAGGGAATTAAAAACCAAAATATTAAATTTTTTAAAAAAGCAAGAACAACTAAAAAACAAACAAAGAAACGGTAACAGGTCTATTTTGAGAACAAGATACTATCTTTTACTGTGCCAATTTACACAGTTCTTCATATCTAGAGGTCTGGAAAATGACCTAAAAAATCTGTTTGATAAAAGAGAGAGGGTTTTTTTTTCTTTATTTTGATTTAGGTTTTTTGTGGGGTTTTTGTGATTTTCTGTTTGGGTTTTGCTGGGGTTTTTTTGGTACAGATTTTATATCACAGCCAGAAGATTACTACTGCTAAAGTTATAGCCATAAATGCAGTGCTTAAGCAAATTCTGGGTTAAGTAACTCAAAAGGCCAAGGTCTTTTGACAGGGTTACAAATAGGATCTGAAGTTTTTCTTGACAGGGGAATTTTGTTGCAGGCAGATCTTCCATATTTGTACAAGACATTATGCTGCACATTGTGCCCATACATTTATCATTTGACCCAAATGGGTCCTAACTTACTCGACTGTTTGTTTGACCTGGGTGGGTTTAGCCTGCAAAGAATATTTCTTTTAAGTTCAGAGCCAATTTACAAGGTGGCATTTGCATGTTCCGCCTATTAAGTAGACACTTAGTCTCTCTTTGTCCCCTTCACCTCCTGCCAGTAAACAAGCAGTTTCCCTTTTAAATAAAGCCAATATTCATGTTAGCTCTTCAGTTTCTTTGAGATTAACTCATTAAATAGGTCAATGAACCCTCTGTCCCACAGAGGCCAGGGTGGGGTTTTCCACTCTGAATGAGGGTTTTGTGTACAGAACAACTTAACTGGACTTCTTCACAATTCAACACTCTTCAAGAATAAAAAAGAATTAACAAGAACTCCCACAATATGCAGGCCAGCAATAAAACTCCCAGGGCAGATTTGCTTCCATCACACTATTTTTTGTAGCCCAATCTTTCAAAGCAACATCATGAGTGAGGAAGGAAGAGCTGGGAAGAGGGGTTATTAGTACTATTGTTTTGCTCCCCTTCATGCCAATACAGCTTACCTGCAGTAGGAATTACTCCTCTCAGACCTTGCTCTAGCCTCTGGGAAACTAGGTTGAGCTGTCTAAACATTTCAGTGGTGTTCAAGAAGCGTGCTCATCCAGCTGCCAGGGCTTTACAAGCAAACTATAAATACGTCTTGCAGACAGGAGAAAAACATACAGCACATTCTATAGGGAAAAATGCTCATTTAGTTTTCCTGTTCCTTTAGGGACCCAGTGAAAAATATATAAAATTTATGCTTCCAGCTTTCACCAGCTGGTGCCAGAAGCAGGGGGACAGGGGTTGCAAATCTTTGCACCCTCCACAAACCCATCGTGAAGCACAGACCTTCTGTAGTCCCATTGGTGCTCAAGCTCTGCACTCTGACTTCCTATCCAATAGTAAAATCAGAGAAATAATCACAATAATTCACCGGCTGCCCCTCTAGACCAATTAGAAACTTTTCAGGGACTTACCAAAAAGCGAGAGGATACCACATACTGTCCAGACAGTCAAGGACATGCCCACGCTGCCTGTGTTCTTCAGGATGCCTTTGGGAGAGATGAAGATGCCAGCTCCAATGATAGTGCCAATTATGATGGATATCCCCCTCAAAAGCGTCACTTTCTTCTTCAGCACAACTTTTCCCTCCTGGGCTGGCTGTCCGCTCTCCAGAGAGGACAACTTGCCATTAGCTTGTCCCTGCAAGTAGCTTCCATTAGAGACCGTGGGCACAGCAGCTTTCCTAAACATGCTACAGTGCCACCAGCACTCTGCTGGCAAGCACAGGCAGAAAAGTTTTTCGCAGGAACTGAAGGGGTTTTTTTCCCTCACTGTGTAGCCAACTACTTTGCCTCTCTTATCTTTCCAGCTGCTCAGTACACACAGGTAACAAGCTCTTTAAGAGTATGTGAGCCCTTCCTGTGATCCAAGCCCGGCTCAGGAACACCTGCGTTTTCACACTGTGGTACTGCCCTATCATTGGAAACCAGCTCAGCTTCCGCATGGACTTGTATTTAAGCTCTTGTCATACCAAGTTACTCTAGCTGAATGATGATGCAAATTCTCCAGGTTTGCATCAGCCATTTGAGAAACCGCTGGCATTACTCAGCATTTCTTTTTTTTTTTTTTTCCTTCTTCTTTTTTGGTTGTTGTTTTTCCTTTCCCCTTTTTTTTTTCTTTTTTTTTTTTTCCCTTTTTAAACTGTAGGGGCATGTTGTGATGTTGTGCAACTGACCTGGGGGTGGTGAGAAGAACAAAGCACTCACGAGCAACTCGAGCCAAACCTCACCAATCAATGCGAGCATGTCACCCTCGACACCCCGAGACACGCTCCCAATTTTTTAAAGCAGCTCAGAGCCAGAAACAAAAGCCTGCCTAAACATAAAGCTCGTCAGAGCACAAGGGGAAAAGAAATCAAACAGGATACGTCATCCCTGGGTCTAATCCAATTTCATTCTCGAAAAACTCCCAACAAAAGTTCAGTTTGCGGGGGCTGAACTTCTAGTGTTGCAGTTGATCCGCCTCTCCCACGTGTTACGCATTTGGAAACCTCTGCAGGGACCAGGACCCACCGTAAGGGATCCCCGGAGCCCCGGTGTTACCCCCAGTCACTTAGCAACACCCCCCAGTCAGCCCAAGGAGCACACAGGCGTTATTTCCGCAGAACAGGCATTTTCCTAGATGCAGCTGTTTCCCGGGATGTCAGGAACCAGCGCCGTAACACCACTTTGTTAAAATGCACTGCGAAGGTTCACAGCCACCTGGCAGTGGTGTGAGCAGGCAGGAGCAGGACAGCACCCCAGAGCACAGGATCTCCAACAGCTCAGGAATCAGAATGGCATTTCTGCGTTATCCCTGATAACACAAAAATCCGCAGAGCTCCCCGTGACCAGATAAACAGGTAATCAGATGCATAAATCCTTTTGCTTCACCTGATCCTTCAAATTCAAACTGAGCAATTAAAGTGTTAAAAAGAGGTGCTTTCTCCTAAAGCAGAGCAAAAATCAATAGCCTTCAAGCATTTTTGACCTAATCAAGGGACAGCCTTTATAACATATGCCAAGGGGGAAAAATTCTTCGTGGTATAACTATAGCAGCTGCAAATAGCTACAGATTAGATCAGTGTAGTGAGAGGTTATTGCTACAGTTGCTGCTCTTACAGGTATTGCTTAATTAGTACCTTGGTTTGGGAGTAAAAAGAAGACCAGTTAAACCATTTTATCCTTCAAAAAGAAGGCATTGAGCTCAGAGCACAACCGTGCTTTCAAATTTATGTGAGAAAGAAGAAATACTGGACTACCAGCATGCTGCAGCTGTAAAACTTGAGTGTTTTTAAAGCCTCATATTTTCAGTTATAACTCACCTGTAATAGTTGGCAATGAGATAAAAGAAGGCATAAAAAAAGCTTATCTGGTTTAAATGCACGCAGGTGAAAAGCAAAGTGATTGTAGCTTTTGACTGCAGAGCAGTCAAGTAGTGCTTGTCCAGTTTTCTGAACATGTCCTACTTCTGCCTCCGCCTACTGATGTGCTCGGTAGCTGATCCCTCAGCTGTCAGCTGATCCCTGCACAGCAGCCCACATCTGACTGCACAGACTGATTGCAGACAGGACCTTCCCTGTCACCCCACAGTCCCAACCAAGGCAATTTCCATGGCACTAGTTACAAGTAAAGCAAGGATTAGGTGGAATGCTGTGCCAAGGTGTTTTCTCTGGATGCACTTTCCACAGGCTGCCCCCCAATAAGGTCAGGCAACTGGATCAAAACAAACCAGCCAAAAGCATTAACCAGAGAACTGAGCTGGGCTGGTGACCTTTATTTTCATTTTCAAAGGCTTTTTAATGAAGAAGCACATGACATCTTCAAACATCTGATACTTTAACAACATAGACATTCTTAACTAATGTTTATCCTTTATTTACACAGGAAGTTGGTTCCAAGATCAAACCAAAAGCTCAATAACCAGACGACCCCGAGGCAGCTCCCAGCAAGCCAGTTGTCTGCAACAACCATCCAGTACAAATCCTGGGCAGTATAATGGCTTTCAAATAACATCTGATTACTAGCCAGGAGAATACATGCTTCCCCTTTGGGCATAGCAATTAACACTCTCCCACGCAGGGAAAAGGGTGCTTGCTCCTTCAGTGGTATGGGGATAGCAAAGCTTAGGACTTTGTGAAATTCCCAGGGAAATTTCTAAGGTAGGACCAGAGGAAAGCTGGATGCAGAAAACTCCTTTTCCTAACTCCTGGCAGCTTGCTAGTGATCTCATTATTTGTAGTCTTCCCAGGGAGTATGTTTGTGTACTTCTTCTTCATAGCTTCTCAATGCTATCCACTAAAAATAAGAATAAAAAGAGCTTTTCTCCTTTGAGTTCCAGCCTTACTTCCAATTATTAGTTCCACTCAAGGTAAGGAATACTTATTTGGTGTTGGGGGATTATTTGTTATATTCTGGGAATGTCATGAGAATCATCCATCAACTGAGCCCAGTCCCAAGGAGGTCACAAAGCTGGAAGAGGGTCATAACTGTCTGCAGACCCCACTTACAGTCTACTCACAAAATCTCTTCTGATTATTTGTATTTTACCGGCCACTTTTACTTCAATTATTCATCACAGAGCAAGGACCCCTATGCAAACACAACAAACAATGCTCAGTGTCTTTTCAAAGAGCTTTTCTGAAAGCACAGGGCTTAACCTGTCCAGCACTCAGAGCAGCCCCATTCTTCCATAAAAACTCACTCTAAAAGCAGAACAAAAAGGTATAAGGTGCAATTTTCTTTAGAGTGATGAAATTTTTTGAAGCAGTGTTTCTAAAAAACATGTTCTGAAAATAAACCTTCAGCCTCTAATAGCATCTGGCATTGTGCATAGCCTTTTCATTGTTTCTCTCTGGTTGTTTTTTTTTTTTTTTTCCAATTCATAGACATTTTCTCCTGAACAAACACTTTAAAGCATAACTGAGATCATCACAGTGAAACAGTTTCCTTTTGAATCTCACTGCCAGCCCTGATCAATCTATCCACTGTCTGTTCCAAACAAAAATCCTTACCAGAAAAGCCTACAAGTCCTACACCTTGCAAAGAGCTAAAGCATCAGCCAGCAGATTCAGCAACCCAGACTGGTTGCCTGAATGCCATCAGTGGCCTCTCACAGTGTGACTAACCTTCCTGGCCAGCTGCACCTCTCTTCTCAGGGCTTGAGCACCACAGGGAATAACAACAGCTCAGTACCTCAGGCTGAGCACACCTGACACGATGACAGCCCTGCTTATAGCACGAACAGAGTTTTTGCCAACATCTGGACACAGCTGTATCTTTCCAAAGAAGCTACAATTTTGGTATTTCCCCTGGGGAATGCTACAGAACACACACAAAGCATTCACCTTTATGGTAAAGCTACAAAGTATGCAGCAAAGTGAAGAAGCTAAAGTTCAATCCTGAACTTGAGTTCCCAATTCTCAAGCCCACAAAAACTCTACAATTTCTAGATGTAGAGAGCATACCTTGACAATGTTCCCAGGCATTTGTCTATCAGCTTATTGCATCAAACAAATCCAAAGAGTCACAAGTCAAGCCTCCAGCCACACATTGCCATGCTTACTGGAAACACAGCAATAGAAGAGGAAGTTCAGCAAGACTGAAAAGGCGAGGAAAGCCCCAAACTATTACATGTGGGTGTTGTGGCATGAAAAATGTTGTTTAGAAAACCGTTCTGAGTCTTCTGTGTATAATGCCAAGTTGTTTGTGAGCTTCAGAAAGCAGCCCTGCAGAAAGGCAGCAGTCTGGTTTCAAATGTCAAAGGATGGCAAAATACCTAAAAGTATTTGTTTCATGTAGATAATCTAGCATTGAGAAGTTTTGACTGGGGATTTCAGTTCCTATTGTAGTGCTGAGAAGGAGTTTAACTAGAACTGGGGGGGAAAATCTATAAGCATTTAAAAACTAAGGTGTCATTGAGAATAAATCATTATGAAGTAACAAATATCTCAGCAGACTGGGAGAGATTTTTAAAGCTTTAATGCAAAGATAGAACTGTGAGAGTAACAAAATACTTTGTTATCTCTCCTACAGGTCAAATCTTCAGTTAAAAATGGAACCGCTGAGAATGTTGGGGGGGGTTTGTTATTTTGTAGTCAGAGTCTTACAAATTACTCAATTATTTTGCATTCCACTTTGTGCTGGACACAAACACATTTAGCAGCAAAAGGAAAAGTGAGAAGGAATGAAATACACATCCAGCTCACAGATTTTAAAAATAAGATAAAACCTCTATAAGAAATCCAAAAGCAATTCAAATATTTTTTTCCTGTACTCTCAGTCAAAAGCTTCCTACAAAATGCAGGAAGCAAATAAAAATCTGATATCAAGAAGACTGCAGGCAACAGCAGTTTAGAAGGCAAATGCTTCTGAAAGTTTCCCTGTGTTCAATTTGCTGATAGCTGCCAGTCAATTTTCAGCTCGAAAAGAAGGAAAGAAAAAGGGATTTCAGAAATCCCTCCTATTTTTCTCACTATTAAAGCTCTATTTCAA
This sequence comes from Fringilla coelebs, assembly GCF_963513975.1. NCBI lineage: Eukaryota > Metazoa > Chordata > Aves > Passeriformes > Fringillidae > Fringilla > Fringilla coelebs. The sequence goes on along the minus strand of NC_140032.1, from coordinate 62,698,837 downwards.
AAGACATGATGAATTTGGCTGAATGGTTTGACAGTTTAATGGGTCTTTTTTAAGCAGACAGGAATCATTAGCACCTTGTATCAAGCATGAAAGCTCCACATGAGAGAAAGCCAATTCTCACTGAAGCCCTGTGGATGTGAAAATATGAGTGTGCTTTATACCATCCCATTTTTCATATCCGTGATATATGTAATCATAACCTAAGCAATGCTGTACATAAATATTATTCTTGAGTTTTCTGTGTTTGCATTTCTCATTAGCAGAATGAGACAACAATTTTCAGAGTCCCCATGTTATTTTTCCTCAGCTTTTGGATGCAAACACTGAGATACCTCATGGCACTCAAGAAATCAAGACCTCAGGGTAAATTTCCATTAAAACTGCATGTGCCAGATACCTGGCACGATGGCAAGATTGCTGGCAGCTTCAGGGAGTCAGGATTTTATTTCAGATGACTCAGGCTAGGCTGGGCATGTGAAGAGAATTAATTGGCACTTCAGAAAAAAAAAATCTTTGACAAACTCAAATAGGGACAGAATTAGCAGTGAGAATGTGTTCTAACCCATTTCCCCATTTTTTGTGGGAGAATCCTTCACAGTAGATAAAAGCCTGTTATGTGAAGAAAACATACAACAACTGCATAGATTGTCAAATTTTACCTTGGCTCTTTATTCTCCATATTCCCTTTTATTCATTTGAACGCCATATTCACTTTTATGCTCTTTTTCATACAATTCCTACAGTATCATTTTCCATTTTCATTACTCTTCTATTTGATCAGGTGCTGAACTTTCTGTGAATTATGGTTTTCCACTATAAATCATATTTTTTCTTTTTTTTAAAGGGTTAATGATGCTTATCCCAGTTCACTGGTGTGGCAGGTAGCTTCAGCTGCTGAATTCTGTTATGTAAAGAATCTATGCAAAATCTTGGAGAGGAGAATTCAAGAACTTAAACAAAGTTTTAATTTACTGACCACTAAGTGGGGAAATCTTTCAGATCCCTTGTCATAATCTGAAGCCCAGTTCCTTACCTCCACCCTCAACAGAAGGTCAGCTGTCTGTCCCACCAGACTGGGTGAGCTCCTTCCCCTTCTGCTGCATACAATTTAATCTAGGTAGAGAATATACACCAAGTTATTTGATTTTTCTTAAGCAGGAAACTCCACTCCTACCCAAGAATAATTGTGATGGGAATTGTAGGTCCCATTTTGTTCTCATTCCTGTCCCAATTGCCATATGCAGCAATACTCCCACTTTTTCCCTTTTAATGTAGATTTTCCCCCTTTCTCATTTAATGTAGATTTTTTTGTCTGGAGACCAAACAAATCTCTGTTGGGGCATTGTGCAGGTCATGAATGCAGCAAGGTCAGGCTTCAGTCAGTGAGCCCTGGTGTGGTCAGGGCTTCTTTAGCAGCCATGGCACAACATCTCCATCAACAGAGATAGACAGAAGCATCTCAGCTAAGGATTGAAGCAGTGACAGAGTTTGCCACAAGAAGGGATTTACCCTGCAGATAAGCAAAGCACATACATGCCCAGAAATGAGGGGCAGTCAATCATTCACACAGTCGTAGCAGTTTAGCGTTGAAATGCAGCCTGTGGATCATACAGGGAATCATTTTATTGACATCTAAATACATATACTTTGTCTTCTTGAAGTATTAAAAACTCCATCAGAAAAAGCACTTGCTTGGAGCACTGCCAAGGTGCTTCAGCAGTTTTTACTAGTGCAGCTCCATATATTATTCCCACACTTCAAAAGAGAGCGGCATTTTAGTGCTGAGGTCAGCCTCTGTTTTTACTTTGAAAGTGAAGTTCCTATTTTCCACATTCACAATCTATTCTTCAGAGACGCTGTCTACTCAAGCATAGTAATTTTACCATGCTTTGTGACATTTGGGAAGAAGATTAAGAAGCCAATGTATGGCAGATGGACACAGTCTGTGGGCTTGATGAAGGTGTTTCTGACTTGCCACTTCCCGACTTTAAAATTTTGTGCAAAGCAGCTACCATGCCAGAAATATGCCCTCTTCCCCCTCCCCAGATTTGTGAGGAGGTACAGTTTACCCAGATCCTGAGAAATTCAGTCTCCAGGACAACAAAAAGTACTGACATGGATTTCTAAGCACATTTCAAACTCATGCTTCACATATAAACTTAGAAACATCCAACAGCTCAACCCTCTCTGTGTGTAATGTACCACTGCCAGCATTTCTCCATCCCTTCCACCTTTAATCTAGTTCAAAGATTAAGAGAGGAGGCTTTCCTATCAAATGTTTCTACTCTTATCATAGGCTCTTTTATAACAAAATGGACACTAACCTCAGATTTTTATTTTTCTTTGTTGCGCTTCAAAGAGGAGAATTGAGAGGACTCTGTAAGAGAGCACAATTTGAGGGCTCTTGCCTTAAAATAAATGAACATAATCAGTACTGTTCACACTTTTCTAGAGGCTTCAGGGCCCTAACAGTCCCCTCACAGGAGATGGTGGCAGAGGGGGATTCAACAGGATAAAAGACTCTCACTCCTCTTTAACACACACACCCACAGAGCACTGAAATTTGGAGCTAATATACAGAGTAGAAAACTTATCTAGTCACTGTCTCTAAAGTTAAAGCAAATCCTTCCCACTGCATAACCTCCCCCACAGTGAAGTGCCCCCCCCCCTTGAGTATGCAACCCTGAATATACTGATATCTCCTTTACTGAGTATCCATCTGCTGAACCAAAATACAAATTGTACTTCAGTTGAAACAGCACACCAAGTAACTGTGGTCATTTTCAAGCAGAACAACACCTCCCTGTGAAAGATATTCTGTGGTAAACAGAAGGGCTGCACAGAGGGAGGACAGAAAGATGGTGCACTGTAAATCATGTGAACACTTCCTGCACAATAGGTCAAAATGCCACAGAAATTTAAGTTGGGGAAAATTTGAGCTGCTCCTGTATCATTTTCCCTTCAGGTTACACAATGTAGGCTTTTATTTATTCTGAATTTAAACAAGAAATAAACGGACAGGCATATAGGTTAAGCAGAGAGATTATGTTAATCATCATCTGCATAGACCTTTTGTTAATAATTATCTTCAATTTATAAAACCCTTCAGAGAAACTAAGGAAAATAGCCCAATTCAGCTTTCTGAAAACAACATACATTTAAAGGCCTCTCCTCAGGCACGACAGGAATGAATCTGCTACATGAGGAGTACCTTGCCATTAATTGTTGCTTTATTTTAGTTTTTGATCTTTATTTCTCACCTTTTTCTTTTTTCCCACCTGAAGGCACACACTCAGTCAAGTCTGAACTAAAGTAGGAGTCATTCCCATTTGAATTTCTTCTTACTTTCCATATTTTTTCATGCCCCTTTCCACGGGGTAGTGAATGCCCAAGTCTCAGTGAATCTTCATGAATAATGCATCATTCACTCTTTGATCCAGATATCCATCATTATCCCAAGACAGCTCAACCCAGCAAAGCAGCTTAATCCAGAGTGTTTCCCTGTCCTTCCTGCCCCCCAGGCTGTGCCAGTTCTGCACACTGGAGGAGGAGGAGGAGGACAGCCAGCTGAGCCAGCTTTGTGTGTCCACACCAGTGCACAGCCAAGAGGAATCCTGGTGAGGAGAGAGCAGCTCCCAGATTGCCTTTTGGCACTGGGGCCATTCCTGCTTCCACCACAGCAGAGCTAAGAGTCCAAAGACAGGAATTCCTACTTTTTCTCAAAGCAGAGCAAGAATGAGCAATACCATTAAAATAGGAACTACTCTATTCGATGTAATTAGGGATTAATTTCTCTGATTCTCCCCTTCCACTGGTCCTCCCCTTCCAAATGGGAAAGACTTCGTTGCTTCTTTATCATGAAGGGAGAATAGAAGAGGCACTAATCCAGAAGTTCCAACAAATGTCATAACCAGAGTAGGGAGCTTTTTGAAGTGCTCTCCTCTTTGTTTGGACAGCCTCTATATTCTTCATAAAATGGAGGATATCACCATGGAGCACGATGTAAAGGACTGAAAGGTCAAAGTAGTAAAGAATTTTATTTTCTATAATGTATTTCTCATTATATTTCCAATACTGCTTCTCCTGACAAGATCCATTCTGAAAACACTGGGCAACAGAATAGAAGTTCTACCTCCTGACAATGGTTCTGTCAAAAAACTGGAAATGAGAAACAATGCTCTGAGCCACAGTCCATCTTCCTAACTCTCCTTCATCTCCCCATGAAGGGTACAAAGACCAGTTTTTCTGTAAGTGTTCCCTTTCTTCTAGGCTTCTGCATGGCAGCCATGTATTTGGGAACCTATGCAAATTTCAGAGATCCTTTTACATACACTGCTTTATTTTTATCTTCTGAGCTTATTCTGCCTTATCTATCCAGATATGCAAAATCCACTGCTATAAGCTTCAGAATCTCCTAATAAGTGAATTCATCTTGGTGTAAAAGACTCATACATTTTTATTTCTACTTGCATGATCTTGCATTTAATTTCTACTGCATTTAATTTCTCCCTTCTGATAATTAATTACTTGGGAGTGTGGAGAGCACAGGGAAAGGTGAAGAGAAAAAACAGGAATTGTGCCAACCTTAGGTTTGAAAAAGTACTTTTCTTCTCTATTTTGGCAGCAAAGTTTTACAGTAGTTGTTCTGCATTCCTTAACTGTAGCTGTTACTATATTTTGTTTAGAAGGTGAAATTGTCAGAGTATGCAAAAGTAATTCCAAAGATAAAAAGCAGGAATGGCTTAGCCTCTATGTTCTGGATTTTCATGTCTGTTGGCAGTTTCTGTAATTGAAGCAGCAGATTCATAGCTCAGCACCACAAAGTACGGAATGAGCTGCAACTACTGAAGTTTGCTGGTTTAAAAGGAAATCTGCCACTATTTTGTTCAGAAAATAAATCCCAAAAGTAAAGCAAAAAAAAATCAGGGAACAAAACCAAACATGCATTGGTTTGTTTCTTCCCCAAAAATAAATGTCCAGGTGCTCAGCTATCACCCAGAGAGTGAAATTTTGGCGCACCAGGGATTGTGCAACTGTAAATTAAGGAAATTCTTCTTCCTTCCTCCTGCAACTTGCTGACAGACTAGTCTGTACATTTTAACAGAATATGGATGATGTGCCCTTGTTCCCGTTCAGGAATGGAAAAATCCAGCCATATCTAGATGGCAAAATCCATCACAATGAGAAAAGGATGGGGTTTTTTTCCTCAGGACAAGACAGATGTGCAGTTTAAACCTCTCAGTTACTACAATATCCCTCTTACCTAGGTGCCAGCTGAACCAGTCAAATTTTCACTGTAGCCTGATGACATGAAGTGCAGCACATCTCTGGTATTTGAAATTAAGTCGTGCCTTTGCAGTCATGCTCAGTACTTAACTTTCTCTGCATGGCTTTTCTACTTCCATGCTCCCCTTCTGATCTCAAATTACAGACATTTATTTGTATTCAGGGCTTCTCAATATACTCTTGGTTCTTTTTTCTGCTCATCAGAAGGATAATTTTCTCTTCTAGAGTCGGATGCCATCCTGAAGAGCAAACATTAGAAATAGATTACAAGCAGTGTGCATTCAAATAAATTACATGTTTAAATGTGTCAGTTAAGCTATAATGCTCAATTAGACAGCTAATTATGTTGAAAATGCAGTTGTGTGCATAAATTGATGGCCACGCCCACAGCCTGCCTGGCTGTTTCCATTCACACATTGTCCCTTTGCATGTTTTATCTTCCATGTATCACCCACTTTAAGGTTTATCTAAGTGCAGTCAGACACTGCTTTACTGTTATTTCATTTTAAAATATAATTTCAAATACAATTCAACCTTTGCACTGAGTTTTACTACTTGCCATCAAAAATTTAGTGGCAGTAGGATTTGTGGACCAGGTCTCCAGGCTTCTCAAGGTCATATTCCCAAAATGCTTTTCCTCTCTTTATGATGACTCACTTTCCAGGATGCTTTTTAATCATTCTCACTGCAGCATTTTGCAAGGCAAAACTAAATTTCTTTTAAATTTACATGCACATGTGAACTTTAGAGATGACCTGATAGAGAAGCAGTACATGAAACTAGAGATGACACACTTACATTTAAGAAACACAGTGTTAAAATTGTTACTGAATTCATTAATACTAGTTAAAACCTGGAAATCGGTTAGGAAGAGTCTGTCAGCATGAACTAAAAGGTTTCATTTAAGAGTGATATCTTGGTATGACAAAATACATCCTCGTACTTAATTCCTGATGTATCATCTCACAACCATTGGACAAAATAGGTCTTTTCATATATGTTTTCTGTGTTTTACCACTCATTCAGTTTCTATAGGTTTATCAGTTCTATTGGAAACCAATCTGACTGAAGCATTTATACACAGGAAAAACCCAAGCTCTCATAATTGATGAGATCTGAGAAAAGATGAATTATTTGTTTGGTGTTTCCAGACAGCTACATATTTCATTTCTCACAATGTGATAGGAATCATACAACATCAAATTTCATCACTGTAACTGCATTAAAATTTTAGGCAAAATAAAGACAGTATGATAGCACCAAAGGGATAAAAATGAATTTCACTTGAGTTCAGCATAAAACACCATTTCAAGCAGATAGCTGCTCTCTTGAGTTCTTATGTGTAGCCAATGCAGAAAAATTAAAGGTGAAATAAAACCCCCAAACCTGACCATTTCCTTTTTTTTCTAGGTTGTTCTTTCCTCTGAATTGTGAAAGGTGCAAGTTTCACTTTAAGGTCTAAAACCATTGTCATACAGTTAATCCATACAGTTAGACCGTATGACCCATATCATCAGTGTTCTAGTCCACCCACATTTCCTGGTAATATATTTCAGATCCCACACACTAAAGAAAATCTGAAATAACTCAATTTCTTTAGTTCTGGGCATATATGGTAGTAAAATCCAGCTCCTTGAAACAACCAAAATTACTCTGGATAAGTACAGAAAATAACAATGTATGAGCCTACTCCAACTTTGACAACATAAGAGACAAAATTATCTATTGTATTACACCTTCTTTCATTTTTCAAAATTTGTTACCTGTACAGTCATTTAAGAGGGAAAGATTTCAGCACTATGTTCTGCTTTGTCCTTTGAGGACTTTTAGTAACTTCTCTGAACTACCTTAAGAGCTGAAATCCAGGGCATGTTTTTTTTTGGCACACACTACAAATTATTAAATTCCACTTTGAAAATAAAAATTCTGTTCAAGTCTCTTTTCAAAAATGGCATTAAAATCCACACATCCATTTCTGACATGTAATTTTGAACCAGTAGTCCTGGAACAGACTAACTGATATATACAGAAGCAGGCTTAGTATTTATCATTTGGTCCAAGTCACTGAGCAGTGCTGGTATGCCAGCCTAGAGAGTCAGAGAGTGACACTGAGAGGGGCTAGAAACTGCTCAGAGATTTTTAAAGGTTCTTATGACTGTCACTAAGCTCGCTGCTTCACAACAGATTGAAAAATGTGAGAGGTTTTCCAGCTGAGGTCACATGTGTCTTAAAGAGGATTAATGTGAACAGCCAACTAACAAATGCCAGGGTTTTTTCTTTCCATTTTTTAAATCCTTCTTTATTTTCTATCCTGTAATAAAACTTTTTTTTCAACTTTTTTTCTGCCTTCTATTCTATATATCTCCCCCCTTTCTCATAGCACATAAGGAAATTGCAAGTCATTTAATAGATGCACTTAGCACAACAAAACTGTGCTACAGACTCTGAGGACACAGAGTGCAAAGTATTTGAGTGAATCTCCCTCAAAGCAGGGAGTATTAAATCACATAACCAGTGAAACAGTTCAGGATCTCAACTGCTCTTTTGCACATTTCAGTTGTGGCATGCTTATCTCTCCATTCTCTACTATCCCCGCTCTGTATATCAGCAAAACCTGGTCAGGCTTAAAAACACCTTTGGCTTAGCATCCAAAGTCTTTGCAGAAATGAAATAGAAATGCTTTGGATGAATCACACTAAAAGGCAGCCTTCAAAGTGACACCTCCATCAAGGCAGAACGCAGCACTCCTGTGCAGCCTCATCCCATCAGCCGGCCAGTTTTCATCTGCATCTCCAAAACATTAAAGGCATCATGGTTTGGCCCAGTTCTACAATTATTGTTCACACACAGTAGGTTGGTAAGTACAGCAAAAAAATCAGAGAAACAAGCACTGTAACTAGCAGATGTCACCATCTTTGCAGATCTGAGTCGTTTAATCAATAGCATCCTACTTATTCATGTTGAAATCTTTCCACGGTAACCTGATGTTCTCTTGCTGTACTCTCAACTGAAAGCTAAGAGAAAGAAAAAATACCAAGCTTTGTTATTTTGGTGGAGAAAAGTGAGACAAGAGGCTAATACTGAGCTGGTACTGTTCACCTTTCCCTTCTAGGTTCATCTCTTTTCACAACAAAGTAATTTCTTGTTCCCTTATTAACTGCTGTACACTAGCTTAATGTCATCACAGCATTTCATAATAGCAGTTCTTCAAAGCCTGCCAAATTGGATTCCCCAGCAAACACCATCCACCTGTAGCTTGACTCCAGTTGCAGTCCCAAGAGCTGTTGACATAAAAATTGCATCTGAATTACACCTATTTTAATTGCCAGAACACTACTCCACCATGAATTTGCATAAGTTCTTTTGAGGCATATTTCACTTTGGATTAAAAAAAACCAAAAAAAATGTTTTCCATATTTCTGCTTAAAATATATTTTATTTTAGAGCATCCACTCACATTAAAATGCCACACTATCCTGCTCTTTAATTAGTTTTCTTTCAGTTTAGAGGGAAGTTTTCTTAGATGTATATTTCCACCACTTTAAGGAAACATATGAAGAAAGAAAGAGGAAAAAAACCCAAATCTTGATCTTCACCACCATCTGTCATAGGACTTCTTCCCCTCGTTAACACTCTTGACTATCATTCAGAAAGCAATTTGACATCTGTATGCACTTAAACTATGAACATCCCAACATTTCCTTTTTAAATTTCTCAGGATGTAATGGTCAGGCTTAAATGCTAAAGAAGAGGAAGATAAATTTCTGAATGGGACCTCTGAGAGACAGATTATAGCACATTTCACTATTACATTAAATTTTCTCCTGGCGATAAAAAAAAAAAGGCAAAGGTAAAGGACACCTCTGAGTCTCTCACACTGTTCATTTAGGTCAGAAAACTTTAGTGCTTAAATATTTCAAACTAATTCTTCCAGAAAAACCTCAAACAAGTAATATTTCTCTTTTTTTTGGTAGAACTCTCTCAAAGTTTGGATGAGCCAATCAGAGCTGTAGACAGGAAGTGGTACATTAGTACAGTGAGGGACTGATCTCAGTATAGTTATAAATCAACAGATTAATGCTTTAGTGCAATGCCTTCCTCTCTGCAAGTGAACTATATTAGACCAATTCTGTTCTCAGATCAGACTCCAAAAATTTGGATGTCATAATAAACAGTATTTTTCTCTACTGTAGTTGTTTCATTTCTTATAATTCATGAATTCTTCATTAATTGCTTACACCAGAGAATCTATCTATTCAGACCTCAATGAGCACACAGTACCCTTCAAGAGATACTTGTTGGATGTGCTTAAAGCTTGAATTCAGTTCTCACAGACATCTTCCGCTCCTTATTCAGGTTGAGTTTTCTACACATAAGAAGCACCATTTCATCAGATTATCAGCCATGAACTTTTTCAATATATATCCAATAGCAAATTAAACAACAACAAAAAATCAGACAGATTTTATGGATGAAAGTGTGTTCAGCAGTTCCTCATTTTGAAGCTAATGATGTGTGTACATTTAAATAGCTAAATCTACTATTACTCCTAATATGTGGGTAAGAACAATTCAGCTTTATGTTCTCTTGGGAGGAGGCAGGGCTGAAGGTCCATAAGCAGCTTCTTTCACCCAGCTGTTCATAGGAATGTGCACTGGCTGCATGACAATCTCTGCCATGAACCATCAAGAAAATGCTGAACCTGGTGATAAAAACCACCTCTTCTGCAAAAGTGACTCCACCAGCTGGCAGTAGTAACCAGAAACACCACACATTTATTTATCATTCCACCAAGCTGCATGGAAGGAAGGGGAAGTAATCACTATGTTTACATTCAGCACAGCAGTGCAGAAAGAAATACAAGACTATGTCATTTAACTATGCTTACTCCAAAAGTTCATCCAGTGAAATAATCATTGACTAATCCCAGCAGGTAGCTGCAGAGACACTGATGGCACTGGTCATTTTAGATTTTACATGACTATCAAGTAATTGGTTTTTGTTTGAATAGAAAGCAGTCCACCCCTCTTTGTCTGTTGGCTTTGATTATGCCCATTACCAGTAAGATGCTTATACTGCTTTTGTCATAAATTTCATCATAATCTTGTGCTTGTGACATCATTTTTGTTGTGAACATCATTACATCCCAGTGAATTATAAATGGCAATAGAGGCTTCTTTTAGAGTACATGTCAGGTTTTCTAATGCAAAATTGTCGTAATTTTCTCAGAACCTCCCTAATGTGAGTAACAAGCAAAAGGGAGTTTTTCACTCTGCTTTTAAAATGAGGAAAATACTTACTAACCTCCAAATGACAGTGGACCATAGGAGGAGAATCCTTCAACAACTTCTCTTTCCACCACCTGCCGCATCATCTTTCTTGTATTTACAGGAAACATCTCCAGTCCCACTGCCTGCCCAGGGACTCCTATACTTTACTTTATTCCACTAGGTATTTTTTTGGTATTCCACTAGGTATATTTCAGTAGTATTAAGAATCATCAAATTATTCAGGCTGGAAAAGGCCTCTGAGGTTGCCAGTCCAACAATCCAGCACTGCCATCTTCATCTTTTAGCCATGTCACTAAGTGCCACACCTAGATGTTTTTTGAACATTTCCAGGGAGGGTTATTTCACAGTTTCCCTGGGCAATACTTGACAATTCTTGATAATACTTCCTGTGAAGAAATTTCTCTTAATATCCAGTCTAAACATCCCTGGTGCAATTTGAGGCCATTTCTCGTTGTCCCATCACTTGTTACCTGGGAGAAAAGACCAATTTCCACCTGGCTACAACTTTCTGTTCCTCTCCCCCAAGCCTCCTTTTCTCCAAACTGAACACCCCACCTCCCTCAGCTACTCCTCATCCATCACGTGCTCCAGACCCTTCCCCAGCTCCATTGTCCTTCCCTGGGCATGCTCTAGCACCTCAATGTCTTTCTTGAGGCAAAGGGCTCAAAACTCAACACAGAATTTGAGGTTTCAAAGACTTTAAGGCAGGGATTGGGTCTTTAATTTACAAATATAAACCAACCAACACAACAGAAATTCCTCAGACCACTCTGTACTCAGGCACACACACAGGCATGTTCTCATCCTGGTTTACACATTCCTGTGGCTGCTCCAGTGCAAGTGTTCATCCCAGCTACTCACTGATTTGGCAGACATCTCTCCCCCGTCTATCACATAAACACACCAACAAGACTTGGTCAGTTCTCAAAACCCAGCTGGACTCAAGGCTATGGAAAACAAAGCCACAAAGTTTCTTGTCCAGCTCTACTGATGGACCCTAACCAAAGACCTCCTCACAACTTGGGAAGCTGAGCAAGACCACCAGGTCTTCACTAAAATTGGTGCAATATGCTGTGTACAGAGTGGTGACCACTAAAAGCCTGCACCACCTTATGTCTCTTCCCTCAAATATTTTGCAAAAGGGAGTCTTTAGCCCACTGTAACTCCTGTACTTTTGAGAGGAATTACTGTTCTTTTGAGAGGATGCTAACTAAGCATAACAACTAAGTGTTCAATCACAACCACATCCATTGGCAGTGGAGAGAACAAATCAGTCCAAGTATGGGTGGCAAAATCCCCAGTGTAGAAAGAGATTCACTAAGAGCTGAGTACTTTTGCAGGCTTAGGGTATGTCATTTGTCATTTTTATAGTATGGAAATACTCTGCACCTCTGCTAGAACACACCTAAACCATGTTAACATCATGACATGTTCTAAGTATGGTACCTTAGCCATTCCAGTGACAAGATCAGCAATACCAGCAACTCAGCAACTCTGGCATTTTATTTTCTCATTTGCATCTTTTTTTAGAAGGAATAGAAATCCTGCCTGGAGAAAGTTGATTCATTACAACATTTCTCCTTTTCTTCTTTTATGTATGGGTCATTGGGGGCAGACAGAGGTTAGACTGGGTTTATAAAAAGAGACAGAATATGTAGAGTATGCTCTAAGAACTGTCTTGTTTTCAACTTTTTCCCTGTTCCAAGTTAATATGAAAACTGTGAGTGAGTAATTTTTTAAAACTTAGAAAATATGATGCCTAAGGCATCTGTAATCAACTCACTGGTGAGGCACATATAATTCTGCTGAGTCCTACATGGCAAATAAGTTATGTAGAATTTTAATACAGCAATTACCATCTGCCAATTCAAGATAATGATTAGCTAATGACCCATTTAAGATGCATGTGTAAGTTGCAAGCTACAGGAGAAGAGGCAGCAGAATGAGATGTTGCCAGATGAACTACCCCTTAATGCTCCAAGGAGGGTAAAAATAGAGTGTATTCACTTCAAAGCTTCAGCATCAGGTACTAGTGACACAAAAAAAAAAAACAAAAAAAAGAACCACCAACAGATATAAGAACTCCTGCCCTTAAACTGAATCCTGTAGACAAATAGACTGGCATAGGCATATCTTTGGGCAGAGAAAACATTAATAACCAAAGAGACAAACACAGGGAAAAGTGGAAAGGAGATTTTTGGAGGGCATGAATAATTCAGGAAAAAGAGAAACTGCCACAGTAGAGACCCACAAGACACCTTTTCTTCATGCAGCAATAGCCAATCATTATTGCTCACAGCTCATATTTATTTGGTTTCCTAAGAGCATCATGTTTCATTTTAATCAGTTAGTAACTTGTTGCTGCCCGGTTCAGTGGTTAGTAGTTGCTCACTGAAAACTTTCTTCCCAAAGATGTTTACATTCTTTTTCATGGGTACATTCTTTTTCATGGGTACAAAATAATTCTCATGGGTACAGAATCTTTTTCTCATGGGTACTTGTAAGGTTTTACTTATGTGCAACAAGGAACTTGAGAATATGTCATCATTTTCCTTTCCTCAACTTGTCTTTCTGACCTGTCCCTTAGCTCCTCAGGTTTTAAGGCATGTCCCTATAATCCTGGACCATAAAAGGCTCTCACAACAAAAGGTGATGTAGTTACTCTGCTTATCTAGCATTACACAGCTTTAAACCAAAGTCAGAAGTCACTGGCTATCTTTAAGCTTCATCTCTCCAGGAAAAGCTTTTCCCATGATTGCTAACTATCAGAGGAAGCAATAGTGTGTACTCTAGTGTATGTCAAGACCTTGTTATGCTAGATCAAATCTACAGCAAGTTTCTCTCTAGCTACACAAAAGTATCACTATGTATTATTATGAAAAAGTGATAGACAAAATTTGGCAGAAAGACTTTTTTAAGGAAAAAAAAAATGCAAGAAGCTACCCTTGGTGGCAAAGGAAAGCCCAAAACAAAATTATCCATAAAAGCATGGCAAGGCATAATTTGCTCATACTTGGTACTAGTGGACCATGGGAACAAAAAAGGAATCACAGAAGAAACAATTGATTGCTGCATGCCTTTGCCCCAGCCAAGGGAGCAGCTTTGAAAAACAGTCCAGCTTTCTAATGAGTTTCACAACAGCACATAGATGTATTCAGAAAAACAAGAGGTGGTAGTGGAAAACATTGTGGTGTATCAGAAAACTGCAGGGTTTTCACCTAGGGGTAGATGCTGCAATTAATTTCTTGCCATGAATCCTCTCTGTTTTTGTCTTAGAGTATGAACCAAATATGTCCACATAATTCCATCCAAACTTTCAATCTCTGGTATTTTACGTAGGATATATAAGTATATATAAAAACTCGACTCCACACTACTTAAGATTAGTAGGATGACAACCACTGAACCTGTAGACAGCATGAGAATTTCTACATAAGAATTCTCACTAGAAATGAACAATTTCACTGAACAATTAGTGGTTAAGTGAGAAATAGTATAAAACAGGAAAACTGATGAGAAGTAGAACAAATTATAAGAAAATTTCCAAAGTCAAAGTAGTACTAAAGTCTGAAGCAATCACCCAGCAACAGAAGCTGAGACAACTTACACCTTACTCCTCAGATTTTTACCAAATGACTTTGCAGAACAGATCTTCTCCTTAAAGCTTGGCTTGTCCTGTGTTTAAGGTCTACTTTAAAACCAACACATAAAACAGGCCAGCAGTGGAACTCTACAATCCAATGCCTACCTTCTGTACTGCTCCTCTGCTGAAAACTCTCTACATGAGTAAGCATGGGAGATGGACATTTTAGAAGGCTGGAGCATAACGTGATGCATTCTTCACTTTTCCATGACAAATGACTTATAGCTGGGTCCTTTTTCTGGAAATTGCCTATCACTGCATGTCAGGTCCAAAAGATTTGTGGTCCAAGATGAAGTTCTTCTACCTCTTCCAGCTTTGCTATTAGTTCTTTCTCCATCACACATTTAAAACCAAAGGTGCTACAGGATTCCTCCTCATATTTATGGATAACGAAATAATATTGTACATGTAATTTTTAAGTTTCACCTCCACATCATCTAAAGATTAGTATTTTAATTTTTGCATAAATCTCTTTGCTAGTTTAAAGAATAGCTGAAGAAGAATCTAAATGACTGTCACATTCCCATTTCTGGATCTTTTGGTACTTAAAATTCTCTCCCCAAGCCCAGTATTATACCAGAAGAGTAAGTATTACCAGAATAAAATGTAAAGAAAGAGGATCAGCTTAGGCTGCAACTGAGGTCAAAACATTCAGCAACTTCTAGAAGTGTAATGATTGCAGTAAGAAAAGATACAGAAAAATCTATTGTACAAGGAAATCTTTAGCTCCATGTGAATGGCCAGAGCCAAAGGCTAAGCTGACCAGCAGCTTTGCTGCTCTGGCAGGTGATTCCAGGGCTAGGTTTTTTGGAACAAAAACTGTTAGAGCACAGTTTTTTTGTTGCCTCACACGGCAATGAGGCCATGGCAATAAGGACTTGTAATCTTGTGTCCTGTGGATAGCTTTTGATAGTGAAGTCTCTAAGACATTTGGCCTATTTTTCTTTTTTAATTGTTTTTATTTTTGCTATGTCGGGCAGTAATTTTTTGTGCTCAGAGTAAAATCAGGCAATAACGGCATCACTATTTCAAGCTGTAGAAAAAGGAAAAACTGTAAAGCTATCTACATTCTGCTTCAATGCAGTGTTAAGATTAGTGCTGGACAGTTGACACCAGCAGCAGTTTTATCAAAGCCAAATAATTATAGTTAGCTTTCCTTCAAAACACACTTCATGGCTGCTGTCACCTGCTAATAAGCTTCTGCCATGTGTGGAGTTTCTCTGGAAGTCACATGCTAGGCAAAATAGGTTTGGTCTCCCTTTAATCCCACTGATAAGTTTTCAAAATTATGTTCTAGTTCAATTACATTATTCTTTGGTAATTTACCAGGACATGAAAGTGGATAGGAAATCATTACTCAAGCTGGCAGTTACACCTCAGGTATACATTATCTTTTCACCACTGATTCAAGAAAAAGATGGCATCACTTTTCAAACCCAGGAAAGAAAGATGTAACATTTCCACCCTGTACAGCTAGCTGCTTTGGGAAGACATGCCTCACCAGAGAGCCAGCTCTAAGGGTACTCTTGGGTTCAGAGCTCTGGCAACAACTGCCAGCCCTCAACCTCTCTGCTGTTCTACCTCCCTCACCCAGGCAAGACACTTCTGTGGAAGAGACACATGCAGCCCTGTCTGCTATAGAGACATCTAGATTCCAGTCCTTGAACAGCTACTGGGATATCTTGCCCTTTTCCAGTCTTCAGGGGAACAGACTAGATATCCTGCTTTGTTTGCTCTGTATCTTTCATCCATAAGCAAAAAAATAAGAAAAGTAGTGGTGGGTGGCACCCCTCCTCACACAGACATCTCCTCCTGATAAGTTTGCTTCTCTTCCTGACCCACCTTCCTCTCTAGCCATTTCACATGCGATCCCAGCTGTCATTTTGCTGCAGAAGCTGAGCTGAAGCTCTCCTGAAGTCACAGAATCACAGAGTGGGTGAAGAAGGGACCACAGTGGGTCACCTTCCTGTTCAAGCAGGGTCATCCCACAGCACACAGCACAGGATTGTGTCCAGGAAGTTCTTTAATATCTCCAGTGAGGGAGACTCCACACCTTCTCTGAACAATCTGTTACAGTGCTTGGTCACCACACAGTAAAGTTCTCCTTCATGTTCAGGTGGAACTTCCTGCTGCACATCAGTTTCTGCCCATTGCTTCTTGTCCAGCTGCTCAGCACCAACAAGCAGAGCCTGGTCCATCCTCCGACATCTCCCTGCAGGCACACACAGACATCAATGAGAGCCCCACTCAGACATCTCTTCTCAAAGCTGAACAGAACCAACTCTACTTTCCTCATAAGGGAGATGCTCCAGTCCCTTCATCATCTTCACAGCCTTCTGCTGGACGTACTTCAGGAGCTCCACATCCCTCTTGTACGGGAGGAGCCCAGAACTGGACAGAACACTCCAGACGTACCTCACCATGGCTGAGGAGAGGGGCAGGATCACCTCCCTCAACCTGCTGGCATGGCTCATTCCAATGCACTCCAGAACATCATTGGCCTTCTTGGCCTCTAGGGCACTGCTGGCTCATGGACAGCTTGTTGTTCACCCTGATGTCCTTCTCTGCAGACCTGCTTTCCAGCAGGTCACTCTCAGCCTGTGCTGGTGCAGGGGGTTGTTCTTCCCCAGGTGCAGGACCCTGCACTTGCCTTTGTTGAATTTCAGATGGTTCTTCTCTGTCCACCTCTCCAGTCTATCAAGGTCCTTCTGAAGGGCTAACAGCCCTCTGGAGTACTGCTCACTCCTCCCAGATTTGTGCCATCTCACTGAGAAGGCGTCTGCCCTTCACCCAAGTCATTCAATGACAAAAACCACTACAGATGGTTAATACGGAGCCCAGGATCTGTTCCCTACTGCTCTCCTTCCTCCTTCTTCTCAGGATATTGAGCCCCACTGTTTTGGACCCCCCTGTAGTGGCGTGGGTGGATGGTAAATTGTCGCTGCCTTCCTGAAAGTGTCTCCAGGTGAGGGCAGGTGCTCTGACAAGCACACAGTGACACACAGTCTTGCCACAGTCAACAAATGAAAAGGGGAAGGGCCTTCTATATGGAGTTACAATGAAGGTTTGTTGAATCCACATGCCAAAGGGGTCCGGGGATAGAAGCCAGGGAACAAAAGAGGGACAAGGATAAGAGGAGGTGGAGCAGAGCATCAGGGAACAGCGATCTCAGGGCACAGGGATGGTACATAGGCAGGGCAAACAGTAACAGCCACTAGGGAATGCCAGGGTGGACAGGCAGGGATACAAGGGCCACTGGGGAAACAGGGAACAAAGAACTTTCTAGAACTGGGGTACAAACATGGTAAAAGGGGTAGGTAAGGGCAACGGGCCAATGGGGAGAACAGAACGGGGGACAATGAACATTGTGCTGCAGAAAACCCCTTTCCTCACCATAACTTGTGGGGAATGCCCAGCAGCAGACATTCTACCCTTCCAGAGCATTGCCACTGACTTCTCCCTGGAAGGCTCATGGGTCTCCACACCCCACAGCCATTGTCCAGACAAACTGTGCATGCCTCATCGCTGGAAGTGTTCAAGATCAGGTTGTATGGGGTTACAGGCAACCTGGTCTAATGAAAAGTGTCCCTGCCCATGGTGGGGTATTAGAACAATATGATCTTCAAGGTCCCTTTGATTCCAAACCTGACTGTTTAGCACATCCCAAAGCCATGTCTTCCAGGTTAACAATGAGCAGACCTGTCTGTGCATCACCCTAGCTGCTCATTCCAGTGATTGAAGCAAGAAGTTACTCCTGATGCCCTCCAGAAATCTCCTTGACCACTTGTGTCCTGCCATCAGGAAAGAAGGTCTCAGGGTGAGCTAATAAGCTTGCTGGTAAAACTGTGTGGTTTAATAGTGAAGATAGCAGTGTTAGGTTAATGGTTGAACTCTGTGATCCTAAAGTCCTTTCCAACCTAGATGATTCTATGATTCTTCCAAAGAAACAATAAATTTAGAGTCCAGTTGGGATCAATAAAGATCAGGCAGCAACTTTATAAAATTAACTGTGTAAGTGACAGTGCCATAACTAAATTTCTATTCAGATTATGATCAGTAGCTCCTGCAGGCCCCCTGCTCCCCTATGCCCCTGCCTCCCTCCTTCCCTCCCTTCCTCCCTCCTGTCTCCATTTCCTCTGTGAAACTTGTCAATGCAGCCACACACTTGTATTTCACACACTCCTGCATTTCAGGAGCAGCCAAGATTGACAGCTCAGTGTTTCCATGTGCTGTGGAGACGCTGTAAGTTACAAAAAGGACACCAATAGGACATGTTTCTCTCAGAAGGCACCATAAACACTTAAAGGAATAACTTATTTTCAGACTGTCCTGTGCACAACTGTTCTCTTTCTACATTCAAAGTTTTCAATATAAGGAGAAGAATTCCCAATAAGACAACTTGCAGATTTTTTCCTGTATATTTTTCCTATTATTGCCTGACTGATACTACAAATAGCCTTTCTTGGGCTCCAGGCAGAAGAGCTCATGAGCTCCTAACACATCCCAGATCCAGTGGGCTTCACTAATTATTTATATCTACACACCTCCTCCTCTCAACGAACCAAACATCACCACATGCGTGCTAAAGAAATGCACATTAAAGTGAAAAGGTTTAACTGTAGCACAGGAAATCCAGGTTCACTGATACTCCTTTGTTCTGCAGCTGCTTTCTTTTACTGCTGGTTTCTTTGGATTATATTTATTTTGGTCCACACAAGAAATAAAAGTCCTTTCCTACTTCTGAATAAATCCATAGAAATCTGTGTAGACATAGCACCTCCCAGCCTGCAATCAGACTTAGGCAAGAAGTCAGGATTTATAAAACTGGTGGCAAAATTTATGGCAGCACTTAAAAATAATAGAGTTTAATTAAAATGAGATATGCTAGGGTGGATTTTCTTTTCCCCTTCTTATAGTTTCATGGCCAGGCTGCTGTGGTAATTGCGGATTCATCTTCTTATGACCTTCATCGTAATTATTTTCCTTTGTTTATTGTTCAAACTGAGTTTTGTTTCCAGCCTTCAGTTCATTTTACAGATTTTGATCTTTTTAGCAGCCTGGACAGCCTTGTTTAATTCTTCTACATGTTAGGACCAAAGAAGAGAACTACTTAAAAAGAAAAACTGGGAGTACAAAGAAGGTTCAGGATGGCAGGGTTAGGAGGGGTGGAAGCAGCACAACAATAACCACCATTAAACACAAACTTCATCAGCAAACAGAGTTATTGAGGTATTACTCCAAGGACAATTCACTTATCCCAGTAGTTCTGCCTTTCCTTACTCAGTCTGGAAGAGAGTTTCAAATTCTATTTGCAGGAGCACTTGCAGATCCAAATGTCCTGTGTGATAACTCTAGGTCACATTGTGCTCCACAGGAATCCTCACATTACTAATTTGCCTAAAACCAGAAATTATTTATGTCACAAGGCTCGTCTTGTTCCCCCATTTTCACTGCAAAATTTCACCCAGTTTACAGAGTATTATGAGACTAAATGCTGATGTGCAAAGACAGAAAGTTATGTTGTAGCTAGGGAAGCAATAGATTTGCAGGTTTTATTCAACTATGATTCAATTAGTTTGAAAACCAGCTTAAAGTTACACAGGATTTCTCTGAAAATTAAATGAAGTTGTTTGCTTTTACTGCAAAAAGGCACAAATGATCATGTTAGCCATGCACTTAAACTCACTTAAACAGCAGACAGTTGTTCTTGGCCAGTACTTAACTATTGTATAGGTATAAAGGTAAAACTATTGTGTAGGTATAACTATTGTATAGGTATTAGGTGACTTTTGTCCTTTTTCTGTACCATAGCTTTTGCATTTTTATCAGCTGTAACAGCTGTCATTTTTATGAAAATACAAGTTAAAAGACCTCACATTTAAAGGCTTCAAGAAAGAATAAAGAAAATCTACCAAAAACAGTACACCTCCAAACTTTCCTGCTATAAAGTTCCCTATGAACAAATATTGAAAAGTAACAAATCATCCTCTAACAGTATGCAATTAAAATCTTTCAAATGAAAAAAGGTTACTTAACCATTTGAGAGAGGAACTGCTCTTATGTTTGGTTGTGATTTCAAAGGAAAATATTTGCAATTTGTGACTTCTACAGAAAATGTTTTGCTGATATTCTTTCTCTGACATTTATGAGATTTATTTCTATCTCCTTTAGGCACTAATGCGTGTAGGATCAATAGTTATTAAGAAAGACTTACTTGAGGATCATTATTGAACATCTTTATTTTTTTCTTTTTTCAAAAAGTACCTGACATTTGAGGCTAAAATTTAACTGGTGAACAATAAACAGTACTCTACATTTGTTTCCACTGCTTAAGGGTGTATCCATTTTTTAAGAATGTATTTAGGATGTAACTTTATGTGAAATCAAGCTGCATGTACTTTAGGGGTGTCTCCAAACTGTAACAAATTCATTGGCAGTTAAAATCCCTTTAGAAGTTCATGATTCTTGCAGTTATGTCGAGACTTTCCTCAGAAAATTAACTTCATGTCAGTAGTTTCCAAAGCAAGCCTTGATCGCTCTGCAAAAAGCACTGCATCTATAGCAACTGTCAGTCCTGTCAGCTCATCCTTAGGCATCAGAACTCAAACACACAAGTCATGTCTTTTGTTCCCAGAACATCACCAAAAAGACAAGGATTGAGCATGCTGGTTGTGTCCTGAGGAAGGATACAGTCGTCCTCATTGGGGTCTGACATCACACATTGTATAATCCTGATCCTTCAGATGTCCACTAGGATAGACTACTCCTATGTGTAAGGGTTAAATTTCAACAAGTAATGAGAAATGAGGGAGAAGAATGGGATTAATTGGAGAACAGGAAAATGCATTAAACTTCCTGCCTGTAGCCCACATGCTCAGGTGGGACTAGCTGACTTTTTCACTTTGCTTAGTTTGTTCTGCTCTCACAAGGAGCTGGGGGTGACCGCACTTACAGACTCGCACAGTCCCTTCTGGAAGCTTCCCTCCTTCAGCTATTAAATACCATGGCTAAGTATAACATTTGTTCTGGAAAAAATCCTCCCCTGGCAGGAGCAGTAATTTTACTTCTTTACAGATCTCATGATATAATTATCAGAGTTATAGCCAACTAACTCCTGCCCACCAACACAAGGCACCCAACATGTCAGTGCTCAGCAAAACACTCTGGGTTAGGAATATTGTAAACAAACAAATGCACAGTCCTATAACAGCTTTATCTCACCTACTTTAGAATTAATCAGATATTACTCATTTGGTTTGCTTCTGCAAGCATCACAGGGGGAGGAATTTAAAGAACCTCTTCTATAAAAATTAAGGTCATTAAAAACCCGAAAATTCTTTTAGACAAGAAATTTCATTTTATTGCAGCTATTTCACACTTGGGATTTTCTTTCTTACATTAACAATACATGATAGAATAGTTTTCTTAAAAGTAAATAAATCAATTGCTCATATCCATATTCATATGCTCTTCTCCATTTCTTTCAAATATGGATGATCAGTCTATGATGTAGTTCAATATGTGCAGCTTTTGGACCATATTTTATAAAAGGATCCATTCAAACCCAGGAAACTTGTATTTATTTCTTTCAGTTCCTTCTATCTTAATTTCCTGAACTTACCCCCTCTATAAAAGGTGAGCAGCTAGAAAATACAGCGGGTGACAATTGGAATTTTTTTATAATTATAATAGGAAATGTGCCATAGCAAGTCAAGCATTAAGCACTTTTTGGATTTTTCTTTTTCTTTCGGTAATTCCCTTGCTCCGGAGTACACAGAGGATTTTGGTTTTATTAAGAAGAGCAATAATTTTGTTGTTTGGATCACTGATGACATATTCTCAACTTTAATGATTTTTTTTTATTATTGATGTATGTTTTAATGCCCATCAATTCCTTCAAGCAAACAGAGTTCAAATAATTTAACATTTTATTTTAATAGAGAGGAACAAAGTCATTGCCTAATCAGGACTACCTAGATACCAACATCTGAGTGAAAAATTTCCAAACTTCCAAAACAGGGTTAATTTAGTTGAAGGATGATCAGAGTTTTACTCCTTTTACCAATGTGTCTTTGATAAGACACATATCAAGACTGCCACCTGGCCAACACATTTTTGAGTTGGGCATGATATCTGCATGCAGGGAAAGCTCCCAGTCACTGAGTGACAGCAGATATTGCAGCCACTCATCCTTAAAGAAAACACATTTTCAGTTAATACCCGCAAGTGCTCTGCTAACAGGAATTTCCAAAATCTGTATTATAATGACTTCAACATGCTTTATTGATCTATTTTATTTCTTTATTGGAACATGGCTAGAAGAAGCTGGTATGTTTTATATAATGCCCTGACCTTCCCCTAAGCTTGGCAAAATCTCAGGCACAGCTGAAAGTCTGGATGTCATGTTAAAATAGAGTTTGAAAAGGCTTTTGAAAAATCATTCTCTGGCTAAAGGTCACTGAATACTGTTTAAATTAGATAAAGGGACTGGGAATTAAGATTATTCACCTTTGGCTGTTTTCCTGCTTCACAGAATGTGAGGGCAATTAATAATGCCAAGAGCTTATAGTATTTATTGATGCAAAGTGCTTAGCAGAAAGAAATGCATACCCATTTTATTTCCAAGACACCACAGCAGACTGAACAGGTTTGCTGTTCTGCCTGCACAGGATATCATCTTGTTCCTTCGTGATTTTTGAAAGCACTACATTCACAACTTTCCTGAAGAAAACAAACATAATCCAAATTCCTCCTGCTTAATTATCTTGGAATCATAGAATAGTTTGAGTTAGAAGGGAGTTTTAAAGGTCACCTAGTCCAACTTCTCAGCAATGAGCTGGGACACCTTTCACTAGACCAGGTTGCTCAATGCCCCATCCAACCTGTCCTTGAATGGGCCATCCACAACTTCCCTGGGCAATCTGTGCCAGTGTTTTACAACCCTCAACATAAAAATGTTTTCTCTATGTCTAATCTAAACCTGTCCTCTTTCAGTTTAAAGCCCAAAGTTGGATGGCTCCATTCACACTCATGTCTGTGCTTGTTGGAGAAAGAGAGCCAGGAGCTGCAGAATTCAGTGTTATTGTAATGCTTCCCTGAGGCACACGCTCAGAATAGGAGATCAGAATGAGAAAAAGGATGGAGCACAAGAAATAACAAAGCTTCAAAGGTGATAATGAAAGCATTTGGTTGGCAAATTCACTTACAGCCCCTCAGTGACAATTCTTACAGAGGAAGTTGAAAAACTATAAAGCTGAATGTGTGAAAATAGTAGTTGGGGAAGACTGGCTAGAAGAAAAGGGATCAGAATAGTCAGGCACTTCAGGACTTTGGAATAACAATGCCTTCCCTTTTCCCCACTCTCCTTCCAAGGTAGGTCATTGTTGTGGATGTTAATCCCTTGGTATGGTGTAATTAGACACATTGGGACATGCTGTATGGCAAAGGTTATGTGGAAAAGAGTCTCGTAGCAGTCTGCCAGGAGTCCAGCCCAAGTCTGTCTGTGGCTGTGCTCCTTCTCCATCCTAGACTCCATGTAAGCCCACAGGAGACACCAGATGTTTTCTATCTTCATCAAATAATCTGAAACTGAACAATTTAATTGGAAGGATGTGGGTAAGGATAGCAGTGGAAGAAGTAAGAACACGCCGAGCGCCACACCTGATTAATTCACTGTCTAGCACTCACTTCAGAGAGATAGAAACAGACTGAATATCTGATGAGCTTTATTCACAACTTTTGTACTAAATAAAAAACCAGAACACTAAAATAAAAGTTGGCACAAACCAAAAAATTAATCATTTTGGAAAATTGGACATTTTCCTGTGCTACATTAACCTCATCAAATCTCTCTTACACTAGAAGCCAAGTGATTCAATAAATTTGGGATAAAGAAATAATCTAGTTGATAGTTTTAATTAACTGACAACAAACAATCCCTTATTCATTTAGGAGCTCTGCAAAAGAAAGTGAGCAAATGAAATGAGAAGTGGAACATTTATTTCAGAGAACTAGCACAGATTATTCCTATCCTGCAAGTGTACTTAGTATACAATTAATCTGAATATAGTCCTCAACTTCTACTTGTCTCATCCTGAGCAGACTAAAAATGAGTGAAGGTGTACATCAGGTATACCTCTGCAAAAGTATATCTCTGATTTGGCATTTAAAAAAAATAATAATCTCGTAACTTTAAAATATGAGGATATGACTTGGCTGTAAGGAAAGCATGGGGCTTTTGACAGAATAAGGTTTTACAGTATAAGGATGTTCTTCACTGGTACTATTGCTGTTTCCCACATTCCCCTCTTGCCTCCACATTCTGGCCATCTGCATCTTCATGCTCAGACTGCACTCAGAATGATGGAATTGAGAAGAGATCCTCTCCAGATTTTACATTCTGGCAGAGGCTGAGCACCAGCAGTATTTATTCGGTGTTTGTCACTAACTAATACATATAAATAAGAGGCAATGACTGGAAAACTATTTAAAAAATAATAAGAGAACCAAGAAGAAAAATTTCAGTTTCTGATAAAACATTTCACAATGTGGCTTGTGCCATTTACCATATCTCTTCTATTTTCTGATGTTCATCCTCATTATTTATGTTTGCTGAGCATGGAATTCCATAAAATTCCTACAGCTAGATTCTTTCAGTTCCACTTCCAACACAAGAAGCTTCTTCAGCAAAAAAGGAAAGTGTCTCTCTTTTAAATGGAGTTCATACCAGGAGGAAAGGCAATACTTATTGCTATTTATTTTGTCATCATAGGCAGAAACAGAAGAAGTCTGAGCTGCATCTGTCTTACCAAGCTTGGCAGGAGTGCATACCCTCTCCCAGTCCTGCGTTCTGTGTCCCAAGTGGTCCTTTACTCCCCAAATCCCATTTCTATACATAAAACACCTGCATACACCATAGTTGAACCTAGTATGTAGTCTAGATGCATCTTAGATAAAATCCTGAATTATGCAAACAGATAAATTTCATTAAGCAAATCAATTTCTATCTTACTTGAATTTGGGAAGCTGATCAAGAAAAATACAAGCATAATTAACAAATGTTAGCAACTTCTTTACCAATGAAGACCTTGGCTGTGACTGAAATTTCTCAGATGCTGGCAAGACTTTTCAGATTATCCGGATTCCTCAGCCTGTAATCTGCAAGACATCAGGAAATCATTCATTTATCATCTTTAATAAAGAAACATAGAGACTCCTACAGATGAAAGCAAGCCACCAAACAAACTCAAATTACAATTAAAAATTTTAAGTTAATTATTTTACATACAGTGTCCAGGACTGACTGCAAATTTTTGTCCATGACAGCTGATCCTTAGATGGAGAACAACTGGGATACCCTAAAACTGAGTTACCAGGCCAACCTTGTAGCATCTGGAAGGCTCCCTGGTGCCTGCAGCTGAATGAGCACTGTCTTTAAGATACAAACAGGGAAATGATTTCCTGAAACACATTAGAAAACTGCAGTGCCAACCCAGTAAGGTGGGGAAAATGTCAGAAAAACTGAAAAAGCAGGAAGGAAAGGAATTTCAAACTGCAGCCCTCCCCTCTCTATATGCTGAGGGCTGGAGAAAGCATTGCACAGCTCAGGCTCATCTGGTAGGAAGAGTTGGCTTTTGCAGTAAGCAAATATAGCCCATGGCCATATGTCAAGCAAAGCTAGAACCTTTGATCCTGTAAACCCCAGATTCACTGAGAACAACGAGTGGCAACTCTGGGTCCAGGAAAGACATTTTAATGAGGGGTAACCTGTGACCACAGGGCTCTGTCAGACATGCAGGAGCAGAGGAAAATCAGGCAGCTGAAGCTGCTGCCACTCCCTGCCTTCCTCCCCCACCTGCCGAACAGATGTTGCCACCCCCCAAGGCAGGGATGTCTGATTCACTCATGAATCAACTCCTAACTCATCCTATTTTAGCATTATTGAGGTAACCTGACATCAAAGTTAGTTGACAAAGTTGGTATGGAGCCCATATGGGCAGTAACAGCTCTGACCCCTGTGATGCTAATTCACCTCTGCATTCCCTACAAAGCCTGGGCTGACAGCTGAAAGAGCAGAATGGCCGTGGTTCATCCTGGAAGCAAGCCCCAGTGGGGGGCTGGTTGGCTCTCTCTATTTACCTGCAGATTTCCTCCAGGTTTCAATTAGGTCAACAGCTCGAGGGAGAATTCACAAGCACAGAGAGATTTAAGCTCCAGAAAGAGGCTGAGTCCTTCCTTTAAGCATAAACTCAGCCCCAAACTTGAGTCCTTTTATGCTGTAATTCAGTGTTTTGGTAGGTTTCTAAGGCTAATCAGAAATAATAAATGTAATGCTTACTAATCAATATCCACACACCACCTAGAGAATAAGCATCTTTTAGATAACCTATTTTTGCATAATATTTCAACTACAAATTCACAGATTATTTGAATTGTTATGAGGCTGTTTAAAATAACTGCTTCAGTAAGGGGTTTGTTTTTCAATTTGCATTTGTGAGTATGTACATGAGATCTTCTTTATGCATGCAAGAGCTTGGGCAAAATTTGCATGATAATATGCAAAGTTTCCTCTACCTGTATTGACTACTAACTCCTCCTTCAGCACAGACTCTTCTTTTAGTCTTTTCTTTCTAATCATTGCCCAAGGGACTATATTTTTAGAAATAGCTCCCTTTAGAAGCCAGCCTGGACAGTCAGAGACAGGATCCTGCCAGAAAACTAGCCAGTAATACAATTTAATTAAATTGACACTCAGGGTGTTTTATATTTAAATTTAATGACAAACTAAAAACATAAAGGTTAGGGGATGTGGATCTAACAGTGTCTGTATAAATCCTAAACAGATCCAACATCAATGTGAAAATATACCAAATTAACAGTAATGTGTAGAAAACAGCTAAAGAAGCTGTGCTTCAACTCTGGAAAAGTTTTCCAGAGTGAGTTTTGCAACTTCTTCTCTGAGCCCCTGTATTGGGTTTGCATGGCCAGGTTTTGGAAGCAGAGGGACTACAGGAGTGGCTTTCTGTGAGAAGCTGCAGAGGCTTCCTCTATGTCTGACAAAACCAGTGCCAGCTGACTCCAGGATGAACCCACCACTGGACAAAGCAAAGCCCACCAGAGATGGTAGCAGTGCCTCTGGAATAACCTTTGTAAGAAGGAGGTAAAAAAAATTATTGCACAGAGAAGAGAGGAGTAAGAAGATGTGAGAGAAACAGCTCTGCAGACACCAAGGTCAGTGCAGAAGGACGGGCAGGACATTCTCCAGGCACCAGAGCTGAGATTCCCCTCCTGTGGTGCAGCTGTGGTGAAGCAGCTGTGCCCTTGCAGCCCATGGAGGTCCATGGGGATGCAGAAATCCACCTGCAGCTTGTGGAGGAGACCAGGCTGAAGCAGGCGGATGACCAAGGGATGCTGGTGACCCCATGGGAAGCCTGTGTTGGAGCAGGTTTCTGGCAGGGACCTATGGGCCCATGGAGACAAAAGCCCACATTAGATCAGATTTCCTGATGGGACTTGTGACTCTGTGGGGGGCCCATCCTGATCAGCCTGTTCCTGAAGGACTTCACCCCGTGGAAGAGAGACCCACATTGGAGCAGTTAGCGAAGAGCTGTAGCCCATGGGAAGAACTCACTCTGGGGAAGTTCATGAAGAACACTTTCTGATGGGAGGGACCCAGGGCAAGGACTCCAGCAGCTGGAAGAATGTGTGATGGACAGACCATAACCCCCCCTCCTTGTCTCCCTGCCCAGCTTGTAGGGAAGGAGGTAGAGCACGGGCAGAAAGGAGGGTTGGGTGGAGGATGTTTTTAAGATTTTATTTCTTATTATCCTGCTCTGATTTGATTGGTAATAATTTGACTTGACTTCCCCAAGTCGAGTCTGTGTTGCCTGTCACAGTAATCAGTGATTGGTTTCTCCTTGTCCTTATCTCAGCTCATTAATCCTTTGTTATATTTTCTCTCCTCTCTCGAGTTGTGGAGGGGACCTGGTGTCCAGCCAAAGTCAACTCACCACAGTCCTTTGACACTGGTAGCTCTTGGGAAACCACACTGAGTTAGACTGACCACTGCCTTGTAAAACATTTCAACACCTGAAACAGGTTGATGTGGAACAAACAACAACTTCCTCACTTCCATCCTGCCTGAAAACTCCATGTGCTTTTAAATGGGTGAGCTGGAACCATTTGGAGCAGTAGAATTTCTACTCCCAGAACAAGGAGGTGGCAAGTGTTCTGGTCTTGGTGGCTATAAAAAAACACTCAAGACCCACCTCTGTCAAACTGAAAAAACAGTTTTGTAGCTATCCCAGGCACTGTATACCTGCTGAGCTCTAAAAGGAATATTCTGAAGGCAAGATACTGTCCTTTACTCCTATCTATCTGTACAACAAAAGTAACCCTACAAAAGACAGCCATCCCCACCCAAAAAGGAGGTAAATTGTTTTAGTGGGGCAAAAACCAAACACCATTAGGATATTGAAGTATGTGGAACTGATACACAGATAACAAAAACCTGAGCACATTGAACTCAAATTCTGCTCTTTAAAGAGTTCCTGTTCTGTTTATATGTGCCCAATGCTAAAGACAAAATTATTTATAACATGTAATAAAAGCACAACTCAGGGTCTTTCTAAAAAGTAAATGATATTGATCTTAGATTCCCTATAGAAGACAGTATCTGTTGTTTCCCTACAATGTTATTCTTTTCCTTCTCTACCAGATCTACTATCAAATAACTCAGTTCCTCTTTTAGTTCTCACTTTCCAAACACTCTTGGCATTTCAGTTGCACTAAGATCATCAGATTTCATTGGAAAGATGAGCAGACATCAAAAGTCTGAGAGCACTTACCAGAGTCAACAAGAAACATTGTCTTCCTTTAGACTGGCTCAATATTAAGTTCCAAATATTTATTGCCACTTCAGTGATGACATGCTAGAGCTTTCAATAAGTCATTATAATGAAGTGTTTACTGGAAAGTGGCAATAGTAAATGAGTGAAAATATGTCCAAAGAGAACATTCAATATCCATAATCCTTCTCCTATCTAGGGATTGCTAGAAGAGGAAAACAAGTACTTCTTTCCCTTTTTCCATCTAAGAAAAAGGCTCACAAAAGGCTTCAAACAAAGCTCAGGGGAAGCATTAGGAAAGGAACATCATCCAGCAGAGCTAGGATAATCCTGCAATTATTATTCTGATCTGGAATTCCCAGCAGGTTAACAGCTACCTTTCAAGAAACACTGCTGATCAGGTAGCTATCCACTTCCTATGGAAAATAAAAGCAAACCTCAACAAGCTATGCTTAGATGCAATGGCACAAGAAAATTTCTGGTTGTCATCCCCAAACATTTCTCCAGAGAAAGCTTTTGTGTTTACATTTCTCTGATCCCTTCTTGGATCAAGCAGGGGTTTGTGCTGGTTAGTTGAATTGGAGTCCTGCTCCCACTGTTTCTCTTTTATCACGGACTAGCCTTGTTTGTAATTCTGATGCAAACCACAGCACTATGCCAAAGCTCAACATTTCAGGGATCAGCCTTTAGCCATTATTATATGCTCACCTTTGTGCCCTCCACTTTCAAGGGCAGCAGCTGCTCTAAATTACCACAGATTAAAAAAAAAGAGAAGTCCCAAAACAACAGCAGCATTCTTTAAGGGGCACCAAACAAGATACAAGTTTGCCCACTGATATTTTCTTCCTGTATAACCCTGACCAAGAGGTAAAAACAATGACTGGCTAACAAGATAGCATGCAGGGAAAAGGTTTCCATGAATAATGCAAGAGAAGAGCAGTGTGTGGACAAGTAAAGTAGGAAAAACACACCAAGATGATGAGTAGGTTTCAGGGGTCACGCAAGAAATGACCAGATGATAGTCAGAGAAATTATTTTCTAAAAAAATGTAATTTTGTTAACTAAGCATCCTTCTGAGTGGTCAGTAACTTTTGCTCCCTATGTATTTCCTTCAGAGGTAGAAAATACAGACCTACTGATGTTCTATTTGTTGTTAACATAAGTAAGTGCTTTGATAATCTTGCCAGGTGACTTTCCTTAAGGGCCCCCTACAAAACAGACAACTAGAGAAAAAGGAAAAGAGAAAAGAAAGGGGAGCACCTAATCCATGTTGCTCAGGCAGATCTGGAGTAGAGGATTCCCTGTCTGTGGCAACAGCACAAGCAGTGGCAGGTCAGCATATGGTGCCACCCATCTCATGCAGTATTCCCAAGCATTTTTTCCAGCCTGATCCAGTCTTTGGTCTCATATATAGATGCTGCATGCGACACATGCATATTTACTACCCAAAATATTCATGCAGGAAAATTCATTCATTCCTGAAGGAAGCTCATGTCCACTGACAAGATCAACTTCAATGGCAGCTGAGAAAAGCATACGTCCCACCATTTTCAGACCTACAAAGAGTTGAGTCCTGTACAAAACAAGTACAATTTCATTCTCATAAGCAATATTGGCACATAACAACTTTGTGTCTAGTTTGGCTGTCAGCTGTATCTCCTGGTTTCCTTTCTTTGAACACTGATGTGGAAGCCTTAGGAGAGGAAATCCAAAAGGTCCTAAAGCAAGCAGTGCAGGCTAGAAGAAAAAATGTATTTTCCAGACACAACTGCACTTCAGCAGAGACCTGGAAATTTACCATTTGAATGGTGTGGATTCCTGATTTCTAATACTAATTCCATCAGCAGCATTCTGACCAAGAAAATGCCTTCCCACAAAACACACATAAATTTAAGGTTCTGGGAATGCCAGGGATTAGTAAATTGCAAACCTGTTCCATTTTCTTAAAGCTAATTATTCTCTGACCCTTCCCTTACAGTACTGTAAATCAGGAATAACTTCAGTGAATTCCTGTGAGTTACAGCCATCTAAGACAGAGACAGTGTGAAGGCAATCTTTATTGCTAAACAACACCATCTCCTACCCTTGTAAAATAAAAAGCAGTTTCAGGAGTCTTTTGCCTGCTTAACAAAAATATACTCACAAAGAGGCTTTCAATCACTGTCTTCAAGTACAAAAACAATTAAAGTTATTTCAGAAGTGCCTTTGATGAATTAGGTAAGTAGGTAGGTAAGAAAAGCAGCCTCAGCAGTGTATCCTTCCCTGTGAACTCTGTGGTACTGAGGGAGATAACAAAAGTTTCCATTTCCTAATATTCTGTCTAATTCTGACCCCACTCTTGTTGATCTCCATTGCAGGCTACTGAAATAAAGACTTAATGGGACTTTAAGTGGGGCTTACAAAAAAATAGCTGTTACCTACTTCATCAAGAGCTATCATAAAAGATGTATTAGGTCAGAAGCCCATCCAGCTGTAATTGATGATGACTTGTTGATAATTGAAGAACAAACCAAGTTTCTTCCTTGCAATGTGTCTGAGGTGTAAGCATGAAAGCTGAAGAGAGAAACAGAACATCTTTTTTAAAAAATTAAACATCTTAGAAGTAATTATACTTACTTTAAGGATACAACCACTTCAAAACTGATAAAAAATTACCATGAATATGACAATATGCACAAACCAATTGTGTTGCTTTGTCCACAAGATCCCCGTGTCAACATGCTGAAGAAGCTTTCCTGCATTTTTTATTACTTCCTTCTTTGAAATGTCATTTTCCTCAAAAGCACAAGGACTATAGAACAGAGGCAGGTGAGATCTTCATACTCAAACCAATTAATTTCTAGCAATATTTCTAGCAATATCCCAAGACCTTTGGAACCTCATTGGTTTTATACATAGACAAATCCACCGTATGATAAGGCACAAACCCAAAATTTTCTGGACTAAGCATTCTCTATCAGTGATGTTCCTACTGCACCCCGTCTTCTGACAGTGCAATATCTGGGGAGAAAAGATGAAGGGATAGATGGTGCCAGCCAAGGAGCCAATGGACAGTAATCCATCAGCCTTCAAGAGCAGTGAATAATTTTATATAAAGCTGAGCTTCTTTTTATCCATCCAGATATTTAATCTCTATATCAGAGCCAAATCAATGAGAATAAACCAGGGTACAAAGACAATGAATTTTGCTAGACTTGGCATGTATGAGCTCCGACTACCTTGGGTTTACAAATCCAAAGCAATGAGGAAGTCAAGCTGAGGACAAGTAAAAGCGGTTTTCCTGTGACCTTAAGACTCCCTGAAAAGCACACAAAGAAATAAGCAAGAGAGCACCCAAAGTTCTACAAACATGTTGTTATGATCTGGTTTAAACCCAGAAGAGCAAAGAAAATTAGGTCTTTGTGAATAAAATGGAAAGAACTTTGAAGGTTCAAAATATACCCAAAAATGTGGTTAAAACCAAACAAGGTTAGACGCTGGTGCCAAAAAAAAAATTATTGATATATTTTATTTAATAGCAAAAGAGGCAGAGAGAAATGTCTTGGGGATGTTTATTATCCCACCCTAGTTTTGGGGTTTGATCTGTTTTGTTTTGTGCCCAGGTGTGGCAGCTGTCCCCGCTCCACTCGCCATCCCCTCTGGTTCCAGGGCTACCACAATGAATCGGAGCTAGACTGGTGTTCCCAGCGGGAGTTGGGGCACGGTGAGAAGCAGCCCCTCTCTTCCAGTGCAGAGGGCTCTAATGGACTCACACAGCTGGTACCTTGGACCAGGAACCCTGCTGTTTCTGTGAGTTTTGCCTGCTTCTTTTTTGTTGTTGTTTTTGTTTTGTTTTGTTTTGTTTATTTGGCGCTGTGACTCAGCTGGCATGGCCGGAACTGCACTGGAGGGGAAAGTGCCTAAAGCCCAGGAAGAGACTGTTCATGGAGGTTTCTGCTCTTGTTACCTTTGTTGTTGTTTGTTGCCTTGTTGTGCATGCGTACACTTGTACACAACTGTTATTCCTTTTCCCCTACCTTTGCCTGAAAGCCGGTTAATTTCAAAGTCATAATAATTCAGAGGGAAGGGGGTCATATTCTCCATTCCAAGGGAGTCTCCTGCCTTCCTTAGTGGAGGGAAGGGGAAAAGGGGGAAAGAGGGAAAGAGGGAAAGAGGGAAAGAGGGAAAGAGGGAAAGAGGGAAAGAGGGAAAGAGGGAAAGAGGGAAAGGGAAAGGGAAAGGGAAAGGGAAAGGGAAAGGGAAAGGGAAAGGGAAAGGGAAAGGGAAAGGGAAAGGGAAAGGGAAAGGGAAAGGGAAAGGGAAGTGCATGGGGCTTGGGGGGGAGAGTGACAGGGGTTAGGTGGAAGCATATCACCCTATCACCCTTCTGGGTTTCCCAACAAAGCTCGTTGCTCCATCTGGTCTTCTTGGTGGTGAGGGTCCCCCATTGCAGCACCAAGCAGAAGAAGAGTAAAATCCAGTAGATTAATATATTTTTTGGGCAGGTGGAAATGCACACATGCTTCCATTGCAGGGGGCCAGTTTGACGCTGTCCCTTGCAACACTGTGGATCCATTGCTGCCTGTGCAGTGCTCTGCTGTAGGGTCTGGGGATTCCCTGGGGGGGCCTTTGATGGGCCATGACATCCCCTCTGCCGTGGGTAAGCTGTCCCCCAGGTGAAGGGCTCCACACCTGAGCACCACAACAGAGGATGGGTGTTCACTGCACCTCTGACCAGGGGCTTTTCCAACACACACCCAAAGCCTCTCTGCCCCACCACCCTCTGGAATGAGGAGGGTCTGTGCAAACCTGGCAGCTGACAGCCAGGCTGTGCTTTCTCCCCTGAAGATGCTAAGCTTGATCCCTGCATAAATGCATTTTTTCTCCCCAGACCTGAGTTTACTTTATCTCATCTCCATCAGCAAGCAGTCCAGGGCCTCAGTCAGAAAGCCTGTTCAGGGTGTGGTGGTCTTCTCCGCAGCTTTTGTAGTACAGATTTTGCTAGGCAAAAGTCCTTCATGAAAATGTTTAAATCATAAACTATAATATTTCAATCTCTGACACAGGTCAATTTAATTATGGACTGGCATGCATTTTTGATTGCTTATTCAATGAATGAGTGAATTCAGGCAGGTGTTAAAGGACACTGTTTATATCTTGAATGTTCTGTTACACTGTAGCATTTTATTCACACCACTTGAGTAATAAAACATACAGAAATCATAGTTTAGCTAAGCACAAACAAGAAAATGATACAGTGCCAATTTCTGCAGCGATTCTAATGGAGCCAGTTGTCCATTTTCTCTTCTCACACAAGCTGATACCCTTAAGAAAGCAAACAAAAGGGATACAGAAAGGATAGGTCAGTGAATGAATACTGATGGACCTACCTTTAAAGCACCTAACCCAGCAAAGAGGGTGACAGGCTACGAAGGAGGCCTGCACTCCTTCACAAGCCCATATCTGTGCAAGTCAGTGTCAGCAGCTGTTCTGCACTAGGGACCAGGGAGTAGTGAGGGCAAATGGGGAAGGCTATGACAGCAGCCCTTCAGGCCCTTTGCAAAGGAGACAGAGGCCAAGAACAGCCTCACCTACCACCCCAGCACACATCTGTTAGTATTAAGCCAACATCTGAACTACAGTGAAACACACCATAGAATCCTGGAATGGTTCAAGTTGGAAAAGGATCTTGAAGACCATTTCTTTCCAGCACCTTCAACTAGACCAGGTTGCTCAGAGTCCATTCCAACCTGGCCTTAAACATCCAGATCCCATATCTCCCGGTCTCATGCACACCTGCCCAAGTTTTACACATATATATAAATATGAAAGATAAAAGAAGCAGAAGAGGCCATGGTTTTGCTCAAGACTGTTTTACACAATAGTCACCCTGAATCAGCTGGGACTCCTGCCAAACCTCACATCCTGAATTCTCTTTGAAAAGCAAATCAAGAAGCTTTGCATAAGTGAATGATTAAAGAGGAACACCAGATTATTGTTTGTATGACACCTTCTTCTGTTAAGGTGATCTCCAAAAGACAGATGGACTCGTAACTTAACTTCCGCACTCAGACGAGCACACTGCTGGGCACCAAATTATTCAGAATCTAAATGCATCTATTTAATATCTGAAAGATTATCTCAATTTATAACACACAAACAGTGGGAAGATGAGAGTAATTGTCTCTCAAGCACAGGAGCTTTCTGTTCCTGTAATCCACTGACCAAGAAAAGCATCTGACTTACACAGCAAACAGAGAAGATTAAATTGTTAGCTGGCACAGGCAAGATAAAAGGGAGGAGTTATTTCTGTGCCTCCATTTACACAAGTTCAGTTCCAGCACACAGACAGTCTAGTCAATTCCTGGCCTTATAAATGCATTAGTCAGGCTTTACCCCTCCTGAAACAATCCCTTTCCTCAAATGCCTTTTAAAAACAAATTTTTCTTCCGATAGATCCTTTTTATTGTATTGTAAAGGCACTAGGGAGGAATAAAGTTTATACTTTCAGGCTTTTCCATGCAAAAGAGATGAACCAAAGGATCTAAAACACATTCTTCTCTTTTTCTAATAAAAGTTAGGGTTTTCCCTCCAGAAGTCAGGGATTCCAGAAAACTGCAAAAGTTTCTGATGAAATGTTGGCGTAGTTACCAGGTTATACTATTCTCTGACTTGATGGAGAGAAACCAGTGGTGGAAGCTACTTTTGACACGATATCATTATGAATGACATTCACAACAAGCATTAATTAATTTATAGTTTTTTAAAGTTCTTACATGAATCTGTGTTTAAAACACAAGAAATTGTTTATTCTGTATGACAGAGAAAAACATGGAGAGCTGAAGAGGATTGCTTCCTTAAGGGAGTTTGGCATAAGCCAGTCAGAACCAGCCACAACAAATTTTAGCACCATTCAAAACCTCTCAAGTCAAGCATGAGCTATTGGGCTCATTGCTGGTACAAAGAGTAAATTTCCATGGCCTGAAATACTTGTTTTATAAATGCAAAAATACTGATTAATATTCATCATTTAGATTACCTCAGGAAGTTTCAGAGCTGAGACAGTTTTTTTTCAGTATTGTCCGATTAGCCAGACAACACTGGTAAATTTAAAAAAATTTTTAAATTTCTTAAAAAAAAAATAAAAAGGCAATGCTAGAGCTCACAAGTTAACAGGCAAGGAAGCTTTGCTTATCCTTAATTGAAACTAAAGAGCAGCCCTGTTCATCTGCACTCACTAGAAAATTTCAGCCCTCC
The DNA here is from genome assembly GCF_963513975.1 of Fringilla coelebs. Taxonomy (NCBI): domain Eukaryota; kingdom Metazoa; phylum Chordata; class Aves; order Passeriformes; family Fringillidae; genus Fringilla; species Fringilla coelebs. Next base: position 62,662,535 of record NC_140032.1, on the reverse strand, counting down.
CAACCCAATTCCATTTTGTAGCTATAGTTTTTATCTGGAAGGTACCCTGAACTTCTGAAATTCTCAGAACCTAAACTTTGTAGCTGAGAAAACACAAAATAGTGAAGAAAATCTGGCCAACAGAAACACTTAAAAATTGAACTTGTAGGATTTTACTTTTTATGCTATTTTTGCATGCATTAATGTGTTTGTACATGTGCCCAGAAGCAGCATAAGCCAAGGTAGTTGTGTTTGAAAATTTTGATTTCAAATTAAATTCTGAGGGAAATCTTTGCTTTACCTATGTATTCAGATTATCTCATTTCCTCTAAAACCAGTGTTCTAAGTTCACTACTCTAGTCTGCTTTTCTATAATAGTGAAAGAAAGCAGTTTGTGAAATATGCAAGGACAACACTCTTTAAAAATGTCAATTACTATACAGCAATGCCTCACTCCTCTGACAAGATGGATATACCTATATCTGGTATCCCCTATGCTCCTGGACTTAAAATCAATGGATAGAAACAGAACAGAGAATTGAAGGAACTGTAAAACAGATCAGGATAATCACATATTTGTATCAGAGAATCACAGATTCCAGCAATCATAAATGTATACACAGAGAAGATAAAACAAAGGGAAAAAACCAGAATAACCAGATGGAATACTTTTGCTGAGGGCTCCTAGTTTTGTCAGCTGTCATTTGACTTACAAGATCAATTTTTTTTTGCAAGTGCTGTAATATATTTACAATATATTTACATTTTAGAGAGACAGACTCCCTCCAAAATTTACTTGGGTTTGTTTCACTTGTTCTCCTGCAGGAAAGATGTCTTTCCTCCATAACTCTGTTTATTATTTTCCTCCATTTTTCAATTCAGAGTCATCTAAGTATGCCATTGAAATTCCATATCCTTATTTTTAAATTAAGGATGTGTGCTATAATTTTTAAGATTTGTACTAAACTGTGTCCTATAGAATAATTTTATATGACTAGATATCTCACCAGCAATCTAAAAGATATCTTAAATTGCCTCTCTAAAAATGCACTTCTAACAGAGAAGGGTATATAGTTCATAAATTTTGAACAGCTACTAAACTGTTATAAAAATGCCTTTGCAGATTGGTGACTTTAAACTATAAAGAAAGAGAGCATTGATTTTATTCTCCTAGGCATTTGTTCTAAAAAAACCCCAGCATATAATTAGATAATATTCAAGAACTGCATGTTATTCTAAGCTATTCAGAACCCAGGTTTCTCAGGGAATACAGAAAACTTCACATTTGTTTTAATCTCCACTACAGATTCTACTTCCTAACAATTTACCATGAAGAAATGGAAATTAATTAAAGACAACCTTTAGTACTGGGAGAGAAGAGAAGAAAATTTAACAAAAGGTAAGCCTTCTGAAAGAACACTGAAAAGAGAAGAACAAACTTTTTTTCAATTTTAATTTAATTAAAAAGTTCTTTGCTTTTTCCTGAAAAAAAAAATTTAAGTGGAAAAAATACTTTGAAAAACTATAATATAGCTAATTATAATTAAACAGCCGTCCAAACCCCCAATGTATTACTTAGTAAATTGCATTTCAGTGACTGTTTATCTGGGGATTTATCATACCCTCCATTAACTCACCTAAAATTAACAGTGGAACACATTTTACTGATTTGCCTAAAGTGAAAGGTTAGTTCCAGAACAGGTCTTTGCTGCTACCTCATGATAATTCCTGAAAGAAAAATAGATAACCCCTTTCTTTCTGTAAAGGTGTTCTACCCTGTCCTAGAGCATCCATCTCCCATTGCTGGTACTGCTGTTCCCTACTGGAATGTTTTGCTCACAAGTGGTGACTATATCACCATGCACAGATCTGGCAGCAGTTTTCAATATAGGGTAAGTGTTCCTTATACCTCTCCTTCATAATGAAAGATCTATAATAAGATTTGCCCCATACTGTAAATTATGTGATCTAGAAAGCCAAGAAGTTTGAATGTAGGCTTGGGATGAAGTAACCCCCCACCCTAAATCACTCTTTAAAAGAAAATCTCTATTTTAAAGAGCTACTCATGGGGCTGACCACTGTTTCAATCTCATGAAATTCCCACTTCAATATCAGGCTCTAGTCTGCAGCTGCTCATTGCAACACATCCCCCAGTTCCTCTCTCCTGAAATGGGAGGACATATAAATGCAATTTCAGCATATGAAAAAGTCCAGCTATTTTATCTTTACCAGGAGCTGAGTCTATTTTCCACCATTCAAAACCCACCCTGACGAAGAGCCAGCCCTCTGGGAAGTGAGGCCCAAATGTGCCCATCACAGCTGTCATGCACCCAGGTACTCAGCACGTACCATCCCCCAGCACAGGTCCAGGCCATGAAGGAATAGCACAGAGATCAGCCTACAAGTACCAATTAGTGTTCAGATTCAGGCTGATTCAATGTCAGCAAAGAGCCATAATCCTCATTTTCCGCGTACCAGCAATTTTCTGCTTTCTTGTGCCTAACCTGTAGCTATTACCATGCTTCACAATTAAGACCAGGGTTTTTTTCCCTCAACTCCAAATATAATTATTGCTTCCTTAGGCTCCTGTCTTTTCTTACTTTTTGTTTTACAGGCTAATGATCTGTCAACTAATATTAAATTATTTGCTCTCCTAATTGCCTGTTTTCAAATGTTTTCAAATAATAGATTGTGGAAGAAGGTGGCTACCTTAGCACTTTCTCTGTATATTTCAAAAGAAGAAAGAATTGATACATTAGAAATGAAAGGCTCAAATCCCAACCTAGCTCTTGTCCTACTTATAACTCACATATATATTTCATCCACAATATTAAAATATTTAACAAAATTTCTGCAGTATTTATTTTTCCTTTCCCTTCCAGTATCAGTTACTTTCATTCCAAACTGTATGAGTTTTTCGCATTTTCAGATCAAATATTCAAAGCATCCTGAAAATTTAATACTGCCATAATGCTGCATTAAAAAAAAAAAAGAGAAAAACCATGATTGAATCCACTGATATTTTTTCCACCTTGTAAGAATTCTTCCTGTATGCCTATACAAAAAATGAAATCACAACCACAGACAACTGACTAGGTTACCAGTTTGAGATGAGTTCAGCTGCATGACACAGGGGCTACATAGTTTATAAACTTCAGAGCATAAGCTTTCCAAAAGTTAAAGTGACTCTACTGATGTGATTCTCCCTGGAGAGTTTTTTGTGAAGTTAGACATTAAATATATAAATGTATTATGCATAGCATATTCATTTAGATCTAACATTTATTTATCAAGATGGGCAGAAAAATAAAGCACAAAATAACTGGTAAGACTTTAAGACAACCTGAAATCTTTAATAACAAATTTTTAAAATCCTAAAATAACTTTCATGTTTTAAAAATAGAGAACTTCAAACGTGTAACTTTAAATTTTCTTTCATATGACAGTTAATTGCTAGCAAAAATATCTTCATCAACAGCAATTAACAGTAAGTGAATGTAACTTCCCACAAACTTATTTACAAGATGCTTCATCTCTAACCTAATGACCTAATCAAAAGGTGACAGAGAAACACTTGCACTGCTTCCATCAGCCCCTTTGTCCTTTAATCCATCAGCGTGACAAATGATCACTGAACAATCATCTTTATATGCCTGCATTCCCAGCAGCATATAGCACTTTCCCAATCACAGGAAGTGCCCTGTAATCATATTTCATGTTCAGTCTGAATCATGGACTTAAGCCTCTTCCACAGTACTTACTGTGAGGGAAACTCCTAGTGAAAAATAAGCACTTTTTTAGGCAATAGACTCATATTTTTCAAGTGGTTAACAATGAAAACAGATAACATTAATATTTCACACATTACCTGCTAAACTCAGAAAAACACATCCCATTCTCTTAGCAACTCCAAATTTGCTATAGTTACTGGGGGGTCAAAAAATCAGAGGTACCAATGAAAAATATGTTCCTTGTCCATCTCCTCATGCTCCCTTAATTTAGGTTTTCAAGGGGTTTTTAATGGATTCCTTTCCTCCACACAAGCATCCTACAGTTTTTATGGATGCCACTTTAGGGCACATTTCCTTCAAAGGAAAGAGCTTGAAGCTATAGTTCTTCCAGGCAGAGGCAGGTACTGTGCAAAGGCAATGGATAATAATTACTTTAAAAATTGATTCCACTCCAGCCTCAGTGAATGAGATAAAATTTCACAAAGAGTTAAGTGATTCCAATATGAATTTGAGTTTGGGCAGAGCATCAGGTAATCACCAAAAGCAGGAGATCATCATGCTCTGCCCTTAACAAGTTTTCAATTCTCATCACCCCTTCCCTTTGAGCCAAAGCAAGATGTAATTCTGTTTTTACTGCCGTGGCAAATAATAAAAGAGAGGCCATTAGTCTTTAATTTAAGGCTTATGACAGAGAAAATTTTAATGGAAGTTAAATTAACTATTGACATTTATCACAATAATTTGTTCCCTAGCCTCTGACCTGCAAGACAATAGTAGGATAATAAAGACTTCAGGACATGACTGAGCTGGGAGAAGAATCCAAGTAAGCAGCCTGTCAAATATGAGACTTCTTGTTTTACAGACACAGAAAATCCAGTGGTGACTATTTTATCTCTGAGATATATTCACACACAGGTAATCCAAACAACATTCATATCTGTTCATTTCATGAGTATATGCAAAATGAGGTCCTGAAAACTCTTGTAAAAGGAAGAAAGCTGGATTGCTACTGACCATTACAGCATACAAAACAGCCAGAATGATCTTTTTCAGAAAATGCTTAAAAACTTTCAAGTTCTAAGCTTAACTTCAAAAATACTCTACCATATGAAGGATTTATGTTTTAAACATTAGGCAGGATATTATAAAGGAGATCTGTGATAATAAGAGACAATCTTTTTGATTTAATGCTTTGTTCCAGTTATATTGAGAAAAACTGGAATTTTGCAGCTTTCCTTTCAAAATAATTTTTTAACACTAGCTATTAATAACACATTGCAGGCAGACAGGTCTATATTCATCCAATGTAATTTCACTGTATTTTGCATCAGATAATTGCAAATGCATTTTTTATATTAATAAAAGGATAATACCAGAGCATATAATTGCTAAAAGTCTCCACTCCAGAATTTTTTAATTAAAATGCTGGTAGCATATCAACATGACAGAGCTTGTGCAGCCCAGGAGCAAAAATATGCTAATAAATACTCTTGGTCTACCATACAAATCCTGTGGCTTTGCATTCCTGCAGGAAGCCTCATCTAGTAGCAGGAATCAACTCTAGATTTTATAACCAGATCCTTGCCCAAAACTGTTCTGAAGCTATGAGTGTAAATTGGCTTTAACATCACAGGGCAGGATTACTCCAGCATGTCAAGCCAAACATTAGCTGACTTTTTCATAAAAGTATTTTCCTAAGTAAAGGAAGCAGAAGAGGCAGATTAAAACCAAACCATGTGTTTAGGCACCAAGCAGCATTTATTTAAATTTACCCTTTTTTGCCATCCTGTGGAGAGGGTGGGACAATGAAGCCAATCATACAGGCTTTAATTAGGGCAAATTCTACTGAATTTAAGTGAAGGTTTGTTTCTTTAATACTCAAAGCTCAGATAGTTCCAACACCCAGGAGATGATCATTGTTTCACCCTTGAATCCTCATTAATTGCTCATATAATGTAACTTTTTTCCTGGCTTGTGTAACAACTCCGTTTCACGTGCATCTCTTCTTTTTTATTACCTAAATCAGGCTATTCACAACAGCATTTTCCTGCCCTGGAAACTTCTTTAGATTAAATAAATGTTGCATGAAAATGTGTTTCTCTTTATCTGTTTTAAATTTGTTGCCTTTAATTTCAATATCCCTTTGTACTTTTATAATGAGACAGAGCAAAAAGCAAAGCATCTGACTGAGCTCCTCCACACCAGTTCATCTTTCATACAGCACTAACATATTTTACTTCACCCATCTTCATTAAATAGGTCAGGCAAGCCTTAGAAAGATCTCTCTGTTTGGTGGCCCCTCGGTCGCTCCCTTTCCATCTGTGAAGGTCATATTTACTCCTTTTCCACAATTTTGAACTATCTGTTCCTATGCTTTGATCTTTTTGAATCACTTCTTAAGGCATTGGTCATGTCTGGGTGACCATTTCTCTTATAGATAGGTTATCTTTTTTACACCAATAAAGCAAAAATGTAGCCAAAGATTACAGCTTCTCTGCTAAAAGTATTTTATCAATCTCAAGAGCCTGTTGGCTTTGGGGTTGTTAAAAAAGTGTTGTTTACCTAATGAAGGAGCAGCTTATGTCACGTCAGTAGTTTTCAACACAGATTTAATTTTAAAAACTCCAATACTTTAACAGAATTTGCTGCTCTCTGTTAAAGACAATATGGTATTGTATTTACATTTAGTACACCACTGCCCTTAAACCAGCTCCAGAGTTCAAGGCATAGCCTAAAAGATCAGTGAGGTGGGTCTAGCAGCAAACCCAGCACTGAACTTCAGGGTAGAACTGCTGTCAGTAGTAGCAGCTCTCCTTGGCCTGACCACTGGTGTCATGGCTGCTCATGGCTGATCTGTGTGGATCTGTATATATATATATAGATATTTTTTTTTTTTATTTTAAAACCTTTTTTTTAATTCTCCTCCTAAGGAAGGGATTTGGAAGGGGAGGATACTCTGATATTTTTGAATCAGCCAATCCAGATACACAATCACACATCTTAGACATCCCACAGCTGGAGAAGATCAGATGTTCATCATCTGATGACAGGTCATTTGTAAAAATAGAACCTTTGCTACGGAACAATCTGCCAAGATCTCACTGGGCTCTATGACACTTCATTCTCAGAAACCAAACTCCACATAACAAGCAAAATATAGTGCTTTATAAAAAGGAAGTGAAAGATGTTGACCTCATTATACTGTTAGTACTCATGGCCCTTCCTCACTCCTAGCTGTGTAACGTATTTCAAATACTTCAGCAAGAAATTCTTCTGAAATACCATGGACTGTATTAGATTTGCAGTAGGTGATGATGGAAGGTAGCTGCCTAAAGAGAAAAAAAAAATAATTGGACACAGGTGCCCGGCACCTGCCTGAGGACTGAGGGCATATATTACTGGGACAGCAGACAGCAAGGCAACATCCAAACACCTCCAACAGGATGAGATGTGCTTGACTTACTGTACCAAAACCATTTTCCGTCTCTCATACATCCTCACTTTGTGCAGGTTTCAGGGGCAGAAAATCAGCACTCTTGGATTAGGAATAAGCAGTGGCACCCCCTGGCCAGTTTGACTGTGCACATCATGAGGAAAGAGACTGCAGAGTGCACCAGGGATGTTTAAAAGTATTTTTAGATACACTTTTTGAACTCAAAGATTATTTTTTTTCTTTGTGGGAAAAAAAAATGTATGTTGGCCAGCTAGGAAGAAGTTGTTTTGTGATTTCTTACCTGCTGATATTTTCTTGGTTTTTTTTCATAAATATTCATAAACCTTTAAGATCTCTTTGTAGATCTAAGAGAGGAATTCTGGGATTTGTATATGAAAAACAGATTTGGACTCTGCAGAAAACAGGAAGGACCTATCAGAGTGCTGTCTATGGCAGCTGTCATATTCATTTTGGCTTCTAGAAAAGAAAAAAGGCATCTGCCTTTTGTGAAAATAAATTGCCATTCAGAAACAAAGAGGTATCAAAGTAATGAAACTTGGCTTTCTGGGGCAAGTCCACACTGACACAGCAAGGTGTGTGTAGAGGTTTCCTTTAAATCATATAGGCACAGTGAAGTGGTGATGATGAGCTGAACTAATTAGCTCTGATTAAGCAATAGGCATCTACACACATGGTGCACTGCATGAGGCAATCACTTCCCAGAAAAAATGTTCAGGGGAGAAACTGCACTAGGATGATTTACCAGGCATTAAACTGTTTCTATCAGTGCCACTGTGGGAGCTCAATCACTGGTTTTGGTGGGAGCCAGTTTATGCCAATACCTGAAACTTCTAATCAGCAGGACCTAAAAACATATCCACTAAACATACAAAACTCAAAGAGAACACTAATGATCTAGTAATCACTTCTGCACAAACACCACCATAACAACATGGATAAATCTATATTATTTGTTTGGACTACTGAAAATGAAGAATATCTTACCATCTCTCCTTGCCTTGCAATGAATTACTACGTTTGGCTTTATCCTTTCTGAACAGGCTGGAAAATTACTTTGTGGCAACATTCTTTCATTTACATCTCACCTTTTAGAAACACACCATTGACCAAATTTTACATGTAAATATTGATTTAAGATGGAAAAAAAAAAAAGAAAAACAACAAAACAAAAAAAATAACCATGGTCATTAAGGCCATCCAACGTGGGGAGGAAAAACTGACTTCTTGAGAAAAAGTTACTTTAATGAAGAAGGGTGTGACAGGGAAAAAAATGTTTTGTAGAGTTAAAGCATGCTTGCTGCTAAATAAACTCTTTGTACAATTAGGACTTGCAAAGTGGCAAAATGCAATCCAATTAAGCGAGTTAGGTTCATGTGATTAACACCAGTCTGGCAGTACTGCTCTCATAGTTCAGCAGCAGCTTTACTAATTAGGACTTCGCTGAGTAGAGGCATCTGACCTCGCTGTAGCCAGTTCAGATTATTGTTTACCCTTATGAACTCTCACTGCTTGCTTCTTTCCTTCCTTTCCCTTCTGCTGGACCCCTTCCTGTGACATTCTGCTCCATCTGAAATAATTTCTGGCAACCATCAACATCAAACTGTTAGCGCGTCTCTGCTCACTTACCAATGAACAAAAAAGAAAATAAAAAAGATGAAAGCGCTTTCAACAGGTATATTTCTCTCTTCATACTTTATATTCTCTACAGTACCAAAATCAGTGCAGGATGCATAGAAAAGCAGCCAGGAAGTAATTATAAATTCCAAGTAGATAAAATGGAAATTATCTTTGCTACCCAAATACTAACAAGGGAGAACAGTGTTGAGTGGAAACAGTGTCACAAATGTTGCTCAGAATAACAGAAGTAAGATTTTCTTGATACAATCTTGTCCTTTATAGCTCTGCGGTTAAGTGCCCTTAAAATGACAACTAACAGAATAAAAGAGTTTGGCAAGTACACAGGACTTTGTGATGGTGATGAAGCAGCAACTAATAAGCATAATATAGGAGTTCTAAGTATCAAGAGAAAATATTATAAATTTAAATTTTTTTTCCAAAGCAATTTATCAAACAGAATTGTTTCATAATATGTAGAACTTACAGAGCACAAAGAACTCATATATTAATAATTTTTTCCATTTGACATCAGAATTCTTCTCTTTACATCTCCTAGCAATAACTGCCATGCTGCAGAAATAAAACTTATGAATAAAAATTAACCATAGATCTCTGAGGATAAACCCCATCAGCTGATGCCAGTTACAGCAAAAATGTATCTATGATATTTAAAAGCCATTAATAAATGTATTAGAGACAGGGATACACAGTGAATTAAGCAAATTAGTGGGAAAAGGAAATTTCTAAATACAAAAGAATGCTAATTATCGTATTAGAATGAACTAAGTGACAGAGCCTGTGGTGACAGGGAACTTTACTTCATAGTCCTTGAGATCCCCTTTTGTCCTGCATTTCTAATCTTTCTAGGAAATCAAATTTCACTGCTGTATAAATCTCTCAGCAATCTGTTTAGTTTATAATCTAACCAAACTGGTTTACAGCTGATGTAAATAATTTTCAAAAGAAAGTACAAGCATTACACTTCGCTCACCACTCCATTCCTTCCTCTGATTTATCTTGTGGTTTCCTCTGCTCCTTGATCTATGTCACTTTAGCTACTAAAAATGCAAATGCCAAGGATGCTTACTAAACCTTTCATGGGCCTTGTAGCTTAGTTCCCAACCAGCCTGATGTCAATGAGTTAATCTTCCCTTGTTCCCTAGATCAAGGCATATTTTCAGATACTACGCCCATGTCTGAGAATATTGTTGCAGTAGTGAAGCTTGGTGTGGATCTCTGCAGGAAAAAGATTTTTTTAAAAACCATCCCCTCTGCTCTCCAATAATATTCAAAAAGCACAATAAACACTAATTCTAATTCTAGCTAACAACTGGATGCAGAACTCAAGTGCAACAAGCTGTACTTCATTCACATTTCAGTGATAAAGAAATCACTTAATCTAAAATGCTTCACTTGCACTCTATCAGTTTCTCTAATAACTCAGAACAAATCACTCTGCTTTTCAGACGCTTGACTATACATTTTGAGAGTATTCAATAGATTAATTTCTAGTGGGGGAAAGGTTTCCTAAACTGTATACCCACAAACAAATATCTGCAAAATTTATCTTGTGATGATGATGAAAAGAAAATCAAATGCAGGCTGGAGATAGAATGATAGAATTGTTTGGGTTGGAAGGAACCCTAAAAATTATCTAATTCCAATCCCCCTGCCTAGGCAGGGACATCTTTGTCTAGACCAGGTCACTCAGAGCCACATCCAGCCTGGCCTTGAACACCTCCAGGGATGGATGAAGAGCTGGGCATAGGTAATATGGCATACAAAACTACTTACTCTTCAGAATAGGGATTTTAAAAACATGATCAGTGCTCTATGTACCAGTTCATGCTCATTGTCCTGAATGCTGTCAGGTGATGCTCTTGGGTGAGTGAACTGATCCAGAAGCTTCCCTTTCCACAGAGACCCAGGCACAGGTGTTACTGGGCAATTGTTTTACTGTGCTTTTTTGATTGCAAGTTCTTTAAAGGATTGCAGCACTTGCTGTATGACAAGCATGTTGTGCCTACTCCATTTGCCACCAAAGAGGTGGTGTTGAGGTGAAGTCTCCCCAGATACAAGGCTTTCTCCCATCTTTAACTGACTCCTGTACTTGGCACATGTGCGCTCCCTCCCCACATGCCTCTGACAATCAGTATTGAGACAAACCGAAACTAAATTGGCTCCTCATAAGCATTTAGAACAAGATACAACCACCAGTGTATCCAATTCAGTATCATCTCAAATCACAAAAAAAAAAACCCAAAAACAACCCACACATTCTTCTTGGTTTTGCCCAAATGGATGCAAACTCTTTACCTTTTTATAGAGCCTTCTGTTTCAAGAAGTTAAAAATATTAACAGCAGAAAGAAGATGAAAATGTCATTTTTTCTTTCCTGCTCTACCTTCCTTCCCCTTTCTATGATCATTTTCCATACAAATCTGATGAAAAAAGTCAAGTCTCATCTAAAATATTTTTTTATGAAGCCCAGAAGAAAATACATTCATGTTTTCAGCTCTGTGAGAAGTATTTCACACAATAATTTCATAATTAGTTTAACATATATTTACCTTATATTTATCTTTCTGGAGAAACCACAACTTGCCTCTTTTTTTTGTTAAATAGTCATTCCACAACAGCAGATCCCACTCATCAAGGAGTTTAGATAAGATCATCAAGGTCCCTTGGAGTAGGGGAATTTCACATTGTGTTAGTATAACGCCCAGAAGAATGACTTCCTAATCTTTATTAGAGGCTCTGTTGAGCAAATAAAAGTGATCTCTAGAGAGAGCCATAGGCTAGAAGCAATTTTAAAACTCATCTAGTTCCAGCTGCCATTCCATAGTCAGGGATGCCACTCACTAGATCAGGTTACTCAGGACCCCATCCAACCTGGCCTTGAACGCTTCCACAGATTGGGCGTAATATGTATCTCCCACTAGTGGCAGAAATATATTATATATTTTTTGTTCTTGTTATTACAGATATCTTCCACTATATTTTTTGATGTATCCATAGATACACAGAACTTGATCACATATTTTAACATATATAAAACTCATTTGAGTTAAGCTCCCTGTATTTAAGTGGATGCAATGTAAAGTGCATCATGCGCTTTACTCTTCCACCTGAAGAATAATACAACATAAGCAAGTGTAATGTCATGGATTAGTGAAACAAATCCCTACATTGTGCCAGAGGTAGATCACATTATCTATTAATAGCAGCAATCTGGCTTTTATAATGCCTTTCATAGAGAAGAAACCTAAATGCTGTCAGTTTTAGAGCGATAACAGCAGCCAAGCCCAGTGTGTTGGACTCTCTCTGCTCAGGGTTGAAATGTGAGGAGGCAAAGGCACCAGATGTGCCTAACAACCTCATACAACCTGAGCATTCTTTATGAAACTGGGGTATTATGCACAGTACTGGCCAAGGAGTAAGAACAAATAATTCTTTTGCCTCTGGACAATTTTTCCTGCAACAGAAGAATCCTGTAATCAAGCAGAATTTGCTTACAATGCACTTGAAAAGACATTAGGAGCTAAAGCCAGGATCAAAAATAAATGCCAGTACCTGAGCTGATGTTAGCCCCTCTATCTATAAGTAGGTTTGTTCTCCATAAAAAAGATTCAGAATCCACCCAAAAGGAGGAATGGGACAGATGCCTCATTCTGAAAACCTTTTGGTGAATGATCATTTTTGGAAAATGTACATGCTACAGAATCCTGTCCTGTCTGTGAGCAAGAACAAAATCTCAAGGCAGTTCATCAGGAAAGGAAAAATATTAGCAATGCAGTTACCATTATTAAAGGCACAATCTGGTACTAAGGTTATCCAGTGACTCTCAGGATAATGAATCAGACAAAGGATTCTTTTCCACTCTTGATTGCTCTCATCCCTCTAGAAAAATTATGTCTGTAATTCCTTATCCAGCCCCCTCTCTATGAATATCTACCCGTGGTACTAAAAGAGTTCATATGTACTTTTCATACAATTTCAGGTTTCTGACTTCTCTTTAGCACACAGACTGGGGACCTTACCTGAATCAGAAGAAAAGTAATGCAAGGAAAAGTTGAAAAGCAGATACACACATTACAGGATTAACTGGGAGAACTCAAGACAATGTGAATTACTATTCTGAAATTTTCCCTAAATCCAGTGACAACCAGAGCATCTTCAGCCATCCTATCATCATGCTGCTAGCCTTGCCATGACTGAGCTCAACCACTCAAAAAGTGCCATAGGATTTCCAAGGGCATTTATCACTTATGTTAAGTCATCAGGGACAGAATACTAATCCCCAGAAAATAATAAACTGAGCTGTCCTGTCAAATCTTTGTATCAGTAGCCAGTAGTGCTGTGCCATAAGATCTCAAGAGGATTTGAAACTGTCCTCTCAGCAGGCTGCCATGAATGTTTTGCTTCACTTTGATAGAGCTGACTGGTATAGTTTATATGAGGTAAGTCAAACCAGCACACTCAAGAACAATTCCTCTGTGGACTAGATGCCAGAGAGGAATATATGCTCTGGAACTTTAAAACTCATAAGCTTTGCCTATTTGAATACTATAAAAAAAGCCACCAACAACACAAAACCCAACACTTTACCTTCTTCTTTCAAGTGTTGATTTAGTACTTTCAATCTCTTGATCAGTGATCCAAAACATACACAAAAAACAAAGTGGTAGCAAGGACAGCAAAGAGACGGTGGCCTTGGAAGTATTAGACAAATACCTTTTCATGGAAACACATTTTTCTACAGAGATTAAGGGATGTGGACTGAAGAGAGATACTAGTCAGCACAACACATCTGTCTATTTGCTAAGTCTCAAAGAACACTATTAGTCCAGCTCAAAAAAAGTAAAAAATGAAAAGAACCTCACCCAGTTCTACAGAGAAAGATCAAGGGGCAGGGGGGGGAAATACAATGTCTTTCACAAATAACAGAAAACATTAATAGCCCTCTCCAGCTTTTGAAGCTCTGTAGATTCTAAGAACAAACATTAGAAAGACAAATATTTTTCTGCTTAATTGCTGAGTAACTTAAAAACCAAAGTAATTGGAATTCTTTTTTCCTTATTAGCAACAAGAACAGAAGTTGTTGTAAGGCAACAATAACATCTTTATATATATGACAAAACAAAAGTCACATTTGCTTCCAGAAATTGGGAAATGTGAAAATTTTTACAATGGGCATAGAAGAATGAGACTGTCATGCACTGAAGCTTCTTTGGGAAAGTTTTTACAAGAACAAGTAGTCTAATTTTCACAGCTTGTCTCTGAGCAAATGCCAGTCTCCAAGCCTATCCAATACAGGAGGAGAAACTTCATTGGAGAAAGGCAGGACACTCTCCTCTATGTGCTGAGGGACAAAGTACCTTTGAATCATGTGAAAGTCACATTCCTGAACCACTTTGGGTTGGCTTCTAGGCTGGAATTTATATGGCTTGTAGAGAAGAATCAGTCAAGCACAAGCTCAATAGTGGGGATGTCAGTGTGCCAAATATCATCTTAAAGACACAAATTAAGGAATACTAAGACTGGATTACAAAGGAACAATGTTATATTTGCATTAGGAAGGGGAACAATTATTACTGAGTTGGCATGCATGTTGGTAACATCACTCTGCAGACAGCTAGCAGATTGAAAATGGATAATAATTTTATCCTGTCATAATAAAAAAAAACCTGGACTTCCTTTCTCTATCGATAGTAAAAGCTTGAGTTTTTACCACTTTACATGATTTGACAGCATGGCTTAGAAAAAAAATACCCATGTTTTGCTATAGACCTCACTTTAGAGATTGAAATGAGATGGACAAGGCAGTTGTTTCTTCACACAGAATAGCCCCTTCCTGTGCCCTACACGACCACCTGACCCTTCCACTTCACAGTGCGGCCAACAGACTCCACCTACAGGCTTCCCAAGCAGACTCTGACTGCAGGCTCCAACTGTGCTCACAACAGACCCTTCTCTCAACTAGTTAACCCAGTCTTTAGTAACACCCATCCTTACTGTCACCCATTTAGGGCAAGGCTGTTCCTCCTCTTTGGTAATTAGTGTGCTCAGTTATTGTTCAGACTGGTTTATGACTAGGTTGGGGGGAGGAGGTTTTTAGCATGAAAAAATGAAAGATCTTAGCAGTGATAGGAGTGACAATCAGTTAAATTAATATTTGATTTTTCAACTTCCACAGTGCTTATACCTTTCTGTTTGGTACTCCTTTAAAAACCCATTAAGGCTACTCTGTATTATTTTTCATTTATTTTGAGGGGGATAAAGAAGTACTGAAGCTTCTAGCAAGATCATTTTGAAAATCTCTGCAACTGTACCTCTTTAGGCAACTTTCCCCCTTGAAGTCTGCTCTTTAAAGACAGAAAGACTTTGTAGCCTATTAGAATATAAAGTAGGATATAAACTGAATAGAGTAACTGCCAGATAAAGCACTCTAGGAATTAAATAAGATGAACATGTTTATTTTCTAAATTCCTTTCAAATTAATTCTCTGTAGCAGAAAGAATTCAAAACAGAATCATTTGTTGAAAATTCTGGTAGCTGCCATCTATCAAGTTAGTAAATCTTTATAAATTTGCTAGTTAAAAGGAATGTGGGGTTTATATTTGACACTGGCAGAGCTCCAGGTACTATTCACCAGGCAATCCATTAACATTTGGGGAAAAAAAGAAAAAAGAAAAACAAACACAAAATAAACATGCAGAAAAAAAATTATGCCCAGGCTTGCATTGTTCAAAAGAACATTTAACTCAGGTTTATATGCACAAATGTAATCTGATCTGTTTCTCCTAGTGTAATATGATATTTGTATAAAATACATTTTAAGTAACCATTACAATAGCTACTAAATCCTTCACCTAAATATCAGCCTCTGCACAGGGGAAAGGTTTAAGACATGCAGCTCCAAAAATGCACCAAAAGGTCAAAATAGGAATTTTCAAGAACTTCTGCCATCAAAAGAGTTAATCTACCCTTTGAAGATCAATCCATCCTTGCACAAGAACAGTAGAGCAAGTTCCAATTTATGGCAAGTTCCTTCTTCAGCTCCCCTTCTCCTTCTAAAAAACATCCATGACTGTGGACCACCATGACTTCATAAGGTCCTCATGATTCCACACTGCCACTGTAACAGGCATGTGAACTACCAGACATGTTTGTGCCTGTTTCACCCTGAGTTATTACACCACACTAAAGAGAACCATGCCCCCAGAAGCGGGCAAAAACAATTTGGCAGGAGGCACGAGTGAGAAGGCGGCAAATCTTTCCTCTCACTGCCCTCGGCTGCATAGTAAGACTGCATCAGTTCCTATGGGGTACATAAAAATATGACATCTCCTCTTTGTAATAATGACTGAGGCACGGACTCAGGCCAGCAGGGAATCTCAATAGTTTATTCAAAGAAAGGAGCTGGTTTTATAGACTTCTTTATGACACAGTATTTCCTTATATGGTAATTCTCACTGCCACACCTGTCACACACTGCCATGTCACCAATGTGTTTTCTCAGTGTCCCCATATGGGGTGACCACACGCTGTTCGTCTCTCAGCTCCAGCAGGCTCCTCTCTGCAGGGCTCTGCCCTGTGGCACCTCCTCCTCCCAAGTTCAGGCTGCTCTGTGCTCACATGTGCTTCACAGCTGTAATTCAATTCTATCCTGTCTCTTCCCAAGCCTCCCAAAATGACTTTTTCATAATATTTTACTATATCTGATCTGGTAAGAGAAATTTGTATATTATCCTCTGTAAAAAAAGACTGTTGTCTTCAAAATATCAAAGACATTTAAAGTATTTGTGGGTGTTGGGGAGAGTCTCAGTGAAAGGTAGCTAAACTTTCAGGGGAAACCCTTCAAATTGTCTGTGTATCACCAACCACAGCTATTAAAGCTGTTAATTTTAATAATCATTTGCATGGGGCAGTGTAAAGGTGTCTGTGCAGATGTGCACATCTGTGTTCATAATTCATCAAAAAGTCACAGTGCTAATAGCCTAGAAACACTTTATCTTTTTTTTTTTTCCATCATTAATTGATTGTCAGCAAGGCAAGTTTCCAACATTGTTCCCCTTCAGAATACTGCAATTACAACCGTTCTAAAGTATTTTTGGATTTTGAAGGCAAACAGATGATTCAAATCCACCTCAGCTTTTCTTTTTCTACTATTGAATAATAGTTTGGGGAGCATGCAGTCCTTTCTTATGTGCTCCCAGCAATGAAAAAAAAATGGAAATATGTGACTGTTACTTGCTCTGGACAAGCTGTGCTTCTTGAAAGCCATACAAAGCTCAGAGAGCTGGAAGTGCATTACAGGAGTCAGTGGCACTCTCAAGTGATGGATCTCAAGGTCACACTTGGCCCTGTGCCTCAGAAGACTAACCAAGAAAGGCGGAGATTACCTTGGAAATGTGTAATTAAGTGATAACATCATGCCCCTGTGCTTTGCAGAGCAATTCACTTGTGATGAACAATTTCTTCTCCAGCCTTGTAACTGAGTCACTGAACATTCAATCCTTCTATCAAAGAACAAACAGGCAACAATGTTATTGTTGTTGGAATTCCTGGATGAAAAAAAAAAAAGTAAAACTTGCCAAATGGAAACAACCAACTGCCCCCCCCCACCTCATGCTGAAATTGTAGCAGGTAAGAAGATTAATGAAGTTGTTTCAGTCTTATACTTTGATACAATCTTGTGCAAATTACAGAAAATAATAAAAATAATGACTTTTCAAAGTTTTCTTGACCTTTCTTCCAACAGAAGTTGGGCCACTCAGCAGACATTGCTCCCAGATCAGCTTTTCTGCACCCCTAGGAGCGCTTCATTTAACCAGGTTTGAGCAAAATCACAGTACTGGTGCTCAAGACTGTGGCTATATTGCCTCAACTTTGCCCTTCAAAATAAAGTACAACATGTTCTGACCCAACTTACACAGGGTCAGGATAACAAGATTTTAATTAGAACACGGAGAAAAGGCAAAGTTCCTTCAAGACAGCATCACCTGATTTTTGCCTCTATGTTGCCTTTCTAAAAGTCTCTTTTTGTAAGGAGGACATGCACATTCCCACACATATATAGGATGCCACTTTACTATTTTTAGATATTTATCTGCCAGTCTGCTGGTGCTGAAATTCTCATTGTATAGAACATAAAATGATGCACAAATTAGCAAAACTGAGGGTACCATCACCTCAGCAGTCTTGTCTTGCCAACACAAGTCCTGTGAAATACATTCATTCTGTGTGCTCTGAGAGCATCAGTTTTATTGGGGTAGTCTGTTAGGAGAGATAAGAAAAATGATGGCAGTCCAGTGATGCAGCATGGTCCAGCTGTCAGTAAAGAATTAAATTTTTCCAAGTTTCATTCGCAGTCCCTACTTGCAAGACTAGTTTATCTGTGGAATAAGAAGTGAAGAGAAAGTTCCAATCCCACCTCAAACAGTACACTGAATATTATTGCTAAAACATTTATATCCTCATTATGCTACTTGCTAGTACCATAACTTGCTTTCTGCATCAGTATCATGAGAAAACACTCCTCAAGTCCTGAAAGAACCAATCTCATTTTCTTGAGTTCAACATGTGGGCAAACCTAAGTTATACCAGATCCAAAATGATACCCAAATACTCTCATAATTCCAAAATTGCTCTGATCAATGGCAATGAGAGGATGGGGTATGAAATTTTCAATACTTGAGAAAACGTTGTTTGCAGGCTACAAAATGCCATGAGAATCTTAATAGGAAAACTGGGCATTAGATGCTGGCTTTCAAGCACAACTCTGATCTTATCAGAACTGAGACAATCTCTGCAAAACCAAAGTAAATATTTAGCACAGATCTAGTCAAGTTCCAAACGTTTAAAACAAGGTTTTAAATTTACAGTCTTGACCATTGGCAAAGTTGGAGCAAAATTGGATATGTTTGCAAAATTGCATAAGAGGTTATGGAATAGAATCTGACATCAAAAAGTAGCTACTGGCCCTTTGTAGTGGTGTTAGTTCTAAAATTTGAGTGAACAATTATTTCAGTGAGAAAATCCTACCAAGATGAGAGAACTGTAGCTTTCTCCTGGTATTTTGGACATTTGGCATTGTTTTGAAGTCTGAATGCAAAGCAGTAACACAGAGAGGGAAAGAAAACTCCCCACATCTCAGCGTGTAACATCACACTGACTTAGTGGAACAATAGAAACACCATGTTGGCCTCACATTCTTGTTGGAGGGAGAGATTTAAAAATATCTCCATGCTTCTACAAACCAGGAAATATTTATGTGGCAGATGGGCAGTGATAGAAGAGGAAATAAGAACACATTAGAAAAAAAATTCTGCACAAATTTCCATTTTATTGATAGCTGGAAATACAAGAATTGCTATATGCATGTCATGAACACATTTAGAAAAACCTACCAGGCACCTAAGATCAACTCTTTCTTGGATGATATTTAAAAATTATTCATTCTTATGATTGCTAAAGTTCCCAGCATACTCATTTCTAACACTTCAACCTTCAGTCTGTGAAGCTTTGTCAACATAACACATGTTTTATCAATAGAAATTTATATATAGATCCTTAAAATTTCAGATCAAGCCAGAAAAACTACTTTTTTGAATTTTTTAATATTATCTCTTAAAAGCCACAAGCTCTCAGCTAACAGGAAACACTCACCAACTGCTGTGACCCCAGAGCAGTCACAGCTGTTTGTCTGCATAGGGAAGTGGATGAATTCTGCCTTGCCTATCATCAAAGCAACTGGAGTCACTGGGGTGCACTGGGGTGCAGTGGGGTGCAGTGGGGTGCAGTTGGAGCAACTGGAGTCACACATGGGTGTGCCATGACTCCTTGCCCATCCACTGAGTGGCATTTCATTCCCAAGGGCACAGGAAGGGGGACACATCAGGTGTAGGTATTTGGAAACCGTTCTCTGGCCCAGAATGTCAGCTATAGGCTCTATCTTTTTTTTTGCTGAAGGCCAGCTGTAGCCCAGGTTTAACCCCACAGCAAGCACCTACAATTTCACAGTGTCATGACTTCAAACTCCTCTGACCAGGTCTTCTGCACTGGGGGTGAGGTAGGAGAGGAATGCCACAGGGCTCCTTTTTAGCAAGGTTTTAGCAAGAAAGTCTAGCAACTAGTGGCTTAGTAAAATAGCTAGTTTGAAAAGACTGAACAGAAAAAAAAAAAGATAAGAAGTTCTCATGACCCTTGCCACACTGGAACCCCACATTCATGCAGCATCAGACACACCCTGGATGGATGATGCACAGTGTCATCTGTGGAGAGGTTCCTCCTTTCTGGTCATTTGAGCTACTATATAATTTTGTCACAAGAAAACAGCCCTCTTCAACACTTCTGCTGTCAAACAGAAAGGATGTTGGCTTGAGAACTCACTGCTGGAGAGTTACAAAAAGGCCAGGCCTGGCAGGTAGCTGTGAGTGGAAGATGCCCACAGGCTCCTGTGTGCCATGAGTGGGCTGAGGTGATGCTGAAGCAAATTAGCTGTAAAATCACAGAATCATTTAGATTGGAGAACATCCTTAAGAACATTGAATCCAGTTGTCAACCTAGCACTTCCAAGTTCACTAATGCTCCATCTGAAAGTACCCCCTACATGTTATCCTCCTACCTGGAGAAGGGAAAGAAAAGAAATCCAGGGGTGTCTCAAGGAGGGGGCAGAATAGAGGCAAGCAAGGAGAGCTCCACCCCAGTTGTTAGGCGGGAGGAGATGGGAACACTGCTGAAGGCATCTCAGGGAAGGCGGAGAGGCATGGGCTTTGACAGAGACAACCTGTTTCTTTCAAGAAGAGGGCTCTGAAGCTGGGTTGCCACAAGAGAAGGTCATACAAAAAAACACCAGGAGCTATCCCAGGAATTTTCCCTTTCACACTTGGGGGGAAACCACCCACACCTTGCCCCACCACCACAGTGTTCCGTATGAACTGGCCCAAATGCACTTTCAGGTACACAGCAGGGGAGAGAGGAAGGCCAATGCCAAGGGTAATGTCAACCCACCCGAGAGAGCCTGGAGCTCTCAGGAACACTGCAGATCTGCAGCCACCCAAGTAACAAAGAGCAGTCAGGAAAGACTAATGTCAGAGATGTTAATTTTTCTTCACTTTCATGCTCATTCTTAATTGAAAGTCACAAATCTCGCTAATTTCTGATGCTTTTTCATTTCACGAGCATGGGATTACTAATGTTAGGTAAATCCAGAGGCACTAGGCATTATTTGAATTCTAAGCTCTTAGAAATAATTTTTTCATGCAAAGCCTGTTACAAAGAATAAAAAGTAAAAGTAACTTAGTCTACTAAAAATAGTGAGAGAGGGAGAAAAAACAAAATATCTCTTTGCAAAGGTTTCTATTCTGCTGATAGAAAAAAATGAAGCATAAAAGGAGCTGTAAGATTTATCCTTTGCAAAACATCTGGGCTGCAGAAACACTGAAAAGGGGGAAAAGCAAATACATGACTTGCGTTTCCTTAGTATTACAAATACTTTCATGCCAATCTAATATTGGACAACACACTTCAGTGTTCCATGATTTTTTATCAAAGCATGGAATGGAGGTCTCTGCTGTTTCTCTCAGAGAATACATCAGCCTCATCTGCTACAGGGGTCAGCCACAAGGTGATAGGTGATCAACATTAGCATTCTGATGTCACTGTGTCACCCATGCATACATCTGATAACTGTTATTTGATAACAAAACTTGGAGCAGCACAAGTTTGTAGCACAGATTTGTTTCCCCTAAGTATTCCTAATGACATCTGCAGGAACTATAGAGGAATGGACTCGGCACAAGGGAACATATAAGATATAACACAAATATTGGAAGACACAAAATACAGAACATAAATCTGAAGCATTGCGCTATGTCTATTCATTATAGAAAACATTAAAGCATTGTGTTAAAAACCAGAGTAGTTTTGCCTCTTAACAAGTCTACAGGAAGCTTGCACTTCCTCAGGAAAACATTAATAGTAGCTGAAAAGTGAACCCTAGCCACATTTCTCCTTGTGGGTGTAAGTGCTGCATCCTTGTTTTCTATTGAAGAGTAAAATTCAAAGCACACAGTCAATTAAATATTGACCTTCTTCCTTTGAAGCATCTGTCTGCAGGGCCCTCAAAGGAGGCAACTGTTTTTGTTGTTGTTGTGGCAGATGTAACAAATTCTGTTCTGAAATATTCTAAGAGCTCACAAAAGGTCATAGCAGTATGTGTAAGAGCTGGATGGGAGGAGAACATCAGCCTATCTTGCTGCAACTCCTGCAGGTGAGGCAGGATGGGCTGTGAAGGGGCCATGCTGTTTGTAATTTAGCACTAAAAAGACTGGAATGGTCCCAAGTGTGGCTGAAGCATGGAGTCTGTAGATATTTACAAGCTCTTAAAAAAGCACAGGTTTAGTGGAGACTGTGCCAGAGGGCTTGAAATTAAGACATCCATGTGGCCTTCTAAGATGCAAGGTTGCTTTATTTCTCTGCCAGCAGCAGGAGCCCTTTGCCTGTTTCCATGCCAATTCACAATGCTGCCACACTAATACCAATGGAATACTAATATTCAGGGAAAGACCAGAATCTGATTCTTCTCTTGTTCTGATTTCATGTAGGAAAAAACAAAAAGGCAAAAGTTATTTTGCACCATTTTCATTAAAGCTTTTCAGCTCAAAATATTACACTAAAGCTCTAAAGAAGACCCTTTATTTGCCAAAGCTGTGCGTCCAGGTGGTCAAATTTGAGCACATTACTGTTGTAGTGTGTTTTTATACTTTGTAATACTTTGAAGTAGTTTGGTTTTTGTACCCCCATAGTTTTCCCAAATAGTTTTCCCTTTCCCTTTACCTACGTAATTCCTCTCCCTTGGAGAGATCATCCCCAAATCCCCACCCAGGCTCTCTGTCAATGACTCAGCATCCCATCCCCTCCATCCAGAAGCTTTGGTTCAAGATGTGGAGTGATTAGCCAGAGGCCAGGGGTCAGCCCTCCGAGACTTGCTTTATACGCTGTCCTAAATGTCCATCCCCTAGTAGCCATCCCTTAGGGTCGTCTATTGGTTGGTAAAATGTTATCTACTTTTGGTTTCCACCTCCCTTTAAATGTACCCTTGGCACGTCTCCTGGAGCTCTCAGCAGGAGGCCCCCAAGGTGCCGGAGGTCCCCTGGCTCCTGAATAAAACCCTGGATTAACCCCTGCTAAGAGTCAGCCCCTTTATTCCATCGATGTCTCTGGTGTCTCTCCTGCTGCAAAGGTGCCCAGCCCGGCTGCCCTCGGCACCCTCGGGGCACAGAGAGCGTCTCCGGCCATGTCGGGGCTGCTTCCCTGGTGTCTGACGACTCGGGGCTGGCCAGGGGTTCCTGAGAGGCTCCCAGGGGAACAGAGACACATTACAACAACACATGCCAAAGATATATAGTCTAATATAATTAATTAATTAATCTAAATTAATAACTTATTTATTTTCTTCATTTTTGTCAAATACAGTAAAAGGCTTGCTACATGCCGCTGTGCTAGGCGCTCTCTGTTGGACTCTTAGTTATAACATCTGAAGGCAGAGATCTAAAGAGATATCTCTTAATAAATCTTATTACATCTACATGTCTGATCATGACCTGCTTAGCTTGTTAGCAGAGACTGTCATCGTATTGATAGTGGTTTAAATGAGTAATTTTTGTTCAGATGTGCGAAGCCTGTTAAATATCATGACAGGTTTTATCTAAGGATTTGAAACTGACCCACATCTTGCACTCTAGAAGAAGTCATCAAGCACCAATTTTAATGAGAGTCACACTAATTGCCTATGCAGGGGAAAACAAAAGGGATTTTCAAAAAACAAAAAAAACCCCAACAAAATATGAAGTAAGAAAAGCAGACTAAAGGCTCAGACTTGAGGTGGACTGCAAGCTCTTGCTCTGACAATATTAAGTATTACATCTCCAGGGCTGAGTAAAACCACAAATAGAAATAATCCTAACATCAGATATTAAAAACACTTTTTTAAAGCACCTTACTTGAAAATATATTTATGACCCCAGCACAGGGGAACAGATTCCCTCTAATTTTTATGAGAAAAATGAACCTGATGTACGTTAGGTTCTGCTAAAAAAAAACACCCCATTCTAAGGATCTATTTCTCCTGAAATATAGTAGATCTTAATTTCTTCAATTTATTCAATGCATGGCTTTTGCACTACTGATGTCCTCCTGTCTTAGAAGTATGAATATTTTAGAGGATGCTGAACAATAGAATAAAGCTCAGGAGGCAAACATGCAGCAGGTCCATTACCTTAATTCATGGGAGCTGCATCAATTCAAGTCAATTGAGGACTTCACCAGGACAGCCTGCACTGCATTCAGCCCCCAAGGGAAAATCTGCCATTCTTTTGAAGTCAAACGCAGAAAGAAACTAGTGAAAAATACAGATTTCTTCACATATGAAAGAGCTAGGTTAGAAAAACATGCAAACTCCTGAGTTGGAAAATCACTCCTGTTTATATGGGTGGCTTTTATAGACATATTAAACCAAAAAGCTGGTTTCCCTTCAAACATCTCTTTCCTGCCTACTTTATTTCTTGCCATTCCAGAAGGTTCAGATCACCTTAAATCCATAAAACACCCTGCAGTTTTCCCTGGAGCTTCCCCATAAACCAGGTCCTGAAAGCTACTGAGAAGTCACAGGACACAAAGTCAGTCACACCAGACTTTGCCCACCAACGATAACCTGTTACAGAAGACTAATGTGATAGCTGGCTCTCGCAATTAAGAGATGAGATAGATGTGCATGTTAAGAGAAGTTTTGTAGATGTATAGCGATGTTATTGTAATATGTCCTCCCCTAGTGCTCTTTCCCCTCCCCCTTGTAAGGGCCTTGGTAGTCATGGTTCTTGGGGAGGGATGGCTTATCACTAAGAGGCATGACATGGCCTCCCATCAAGATGTAAAAAAGTGATCTCCACCAATGGACTGCTGAGAAGGAGCTGACTGAAAAAACCTTGGGAGGCGCTAAGGGTGTTAAAGGCAGAGCACCCATTTTGTAGATGAGTACGTGGCTGCTGGTCACAGAGACTCCCAGCACTGTAATTTTTCCTTATTCAGCCCTTTGTTGAACTTTTTGTTAAGGTTTAAAAACCTTTGAAATTTTAAAAGTTAGTGTCGTTTCTTGCATAACCTAACCTTAAAACAAGTCTGAGAGGAATCTCTCAGCTTCTTCATTGGAGGGAAAATCCCAGGCACTGCTGGAGTGAGTTCCACATCAGCAACCTCTAGCCTGGTTATTTCCACATGTAACAACATTTTGTTTTCATTCCTGTCAACCTTGTGGCTAACAGGGACTGTTCACCAGCTGGATTTACTGTGCTTGGGCCAGGTTTCAAAGTTTTGCCCTGAGAGTCACTTCTCTGAGTGGCTACACAGACCAGTAACAAACAGGAGGGAGAGCAGCAGCACATCAGCACAAATTAAGAGAGGGTGGAAAGGCTCATGGCAGGAAACAGAACTGTCCCTGATGGAGTATTGTAGATTTCCAATAACTCAAGATTTGTTTACAATTACCCATGCTCTTGCGACTTCTGCCCACTTCTGTATTTATAGGGAAGAGAAGCAAAAGTCTGTGCATCAGCAAATCTCAGTCATTGTCATGAATTACTTTTAAATAAACATATATGTCTGTTGGGGGTTAGGCTTAATTCCATTTTTTCTTTGTCTTATGGAATTTTTATCTCATTTGTTCCTGAGAGACCAGAGTGATAGCTACTTAAGAGAGACAAAGGATGTGGCCAAGGTGCAGGGAGGGGCACACCTGCCTACAGTGTCTCAGCTGTGGGGCTTTCTCTTGGCAAAGGCAGAAACACCACGAGAGATCCTGGCTGGGTAGGGGGATCTGGGCTCATCCCTCGCTCTCTCTGGCTCTCGGGACTGGAGGGGAAAGGCCGGGCTGGTGCTACTGCAGGGCAGAATCCACTGCCACCGCGGAGATCAGCCCTTGACTGCTTCTTCTGCTGTGCATGAGACTTTGGTCATAGAGCAACCTTTGATCTGGGGCCTTTTCAATGCCCAACCTCACTGACAAGGACCCTCAGCAGCTGCTCGGGTGCCTCAGGGGAAAGAAAACCCGGGACCCTGATCCTCTCTCTGTTCCCATCTGCCGGCAGCGTGCAGCAGTGGCCTGCGGGGCCCATCTACCCTGCCCTGCCCTGCTGTTTTCTGGCGCTGCTTTGGGCTTTTTGCTACACTTCAACCCAACATCCTCTGCCCAACTGGACACCCCGCAGCTCCTGTTGGCTCCAGAGTCTTTGCTACACTTCATTTGCCACCCTGGGTGTGCTCGCCCCTGCTGTTCCCACCTGCTGCTCCGAGGTTCCTGCTGTAGTCCATTACAGACCCGCAGGGGCACTGAGACCCGCTCCTTCCTGTGCCTTTGCAAAGCAAAGCCCCTTCTCTCCTCTCTCCCTCTGCGCCGCCGCAGCCGCCACGGCCGTGTGAGGGAGAGGCGGCCGAGCCCGCGCCACAGCGCCCCCTGCAGGCGCGGGGGAATCATCGCACCCGCCCTGCCCGGCCGGGAGCCACCAGCGCCCCTGCTGGCCGTGAGCGGAACTGCAGCGGAGAGAGGCTGTGGAGGCGTTTGGGCTGCTCCGCTCTACTCTGCGCGCTGGGCTGGGCTGCTGCTGGGGCTGCTTCTCTTGATATCTATCTATCTATCTATCTATCTATCTATCTATCTATCTATCTATCTATCCATCTATCCATCCATAGATAGATATAAGCAAAAACTGTAATTCCTTTCCCCATACATTTGCTTGAAAGCCCCGTAATTTCAAAGTTACTATAATTTGGAAGGAAAATGGGTCACAAGGGAGGTTACCACCTTCCTTGGCAGACACCTGGTGCTCAAACCAGGACAACTTCACATTCTAAAAGAGGCTTTGGTTGAAGTAAAATTCTTAAAGGTACTTAAATACGAATCCCCAATCAGTCAATACGTTCCCTGGGAGTTGCTTTACCTGAATTACCTGCAGCAGCAGAAGGCACTGTATTAATAAGCACAACCTGCCAAATTTTACTTCCAGCCCCACCACATTCCTCCACTCCATTGTAACCAAAGCCCTGTGCAGAGCTGCAGCACTGAGGTTCTGATGGAGGTTTGGCACCTTCCCTGCTTAGTTAGAAACTGAGTTTCAAGTGTAGGAATCTCTCCGTGGGAGGGAACAGGTGTCCCTCAGTCCCACACCGTGCTAATGAGCACTGGGTGTTTACATTTGGGCATCATCTTCACTGCCAGTCTGGGGTGAGGGCCTGGGGGTAAGGCTCATCATTTATGCAGGAATTACTCTGGTGAACAACCACTTGTTACTCTGAGGAAAATCCCATCATATCCCAGGTGAGCCCCTTGCAGTTCTTACAGTTCTGTGTCATTTTTCTTTTATTCTCTTGACCAAAAGTGCTGCAACCCAGAGATGAGAGAACCTCCTCCATCATGGCTGAGCTTCACTGAGGTGATGTGAACTCTGTACAAAAATGAAATGAGCTTTGGGAAAGGCTGGAACTTGTTTTTGTGCTCAGGGACCTCGAAGATGTTCAGCCACAGATTTCTGAACTGTAACTGCACTTGACCCCGTTTTGCATGCACACCTTTCCTCCTTTTGGTTCAAAATCCCCACAGCACAGGACAGGAGTGGCAGAGATGTACACATAGCTGCTTTGTTTTCATCATGTTTTGGGTGGCTTTTGGCCACAAAGCTGTGCAGAGACAATTCTGCTAAGGTCAGCTGCTGAAATACAAACTTACTGTAAGACTCAGTGTTTAAAATACAACTTTCCTCATTACTCTTTCTTACTCCCAGGCAGAGATCAATTGTTGTTTGACCTTTTGTTTCTGAACATAAACATCCACATTTTGGAGCAAACGTGATTTTGATTTTTGGTGATGTGTTATTAAACACCTGACATTGTAACACGATAAGGACTATTTTCAGTAAATAGATCTGGAAACAAAGAAAAGCAGTGAGAAGCGTATTCTGATAAAGTGTGAAGATCTATTTTGTCCTTCAGTTGCACTGGATATCAAGGATGAGGGGTCATATCATAGTGCTGACTTGAAAACCTGGAATATGCTTTTGAAAAATACAGTTTTGGGTTTGGAAAAACACTCACTGAAATTGAAGAAACCCTTTAAAGGAGCACAAAAACTGTAGAGAGGGTGGTTATGAGGCAAGTCTCCAAAGTAAAAACATGAGGCTACAGGCAACACAGTCGGAAGCACAACAAAGGGCTCGCGAGGCTTAGCAGAGGCATGCAGGAGATGGGCTGGGTTGGTTTGCCTGCCTGCATGGGGCTGGGGGAAAGGGTGATGGAACAAGATCAAAACCTTTTAAAGATTTCTGCACAGCTTGCAGAGTTGACTGGGAAGGCAGGGCAGGCCCTGCTTGTTGGCATTTATCATTCCCCAAGTGCTGCTGGGCTGAGGAGAGTGGGAGGGCTGCTGCCCAGCTGTTGCTATGTGCCTCTCTTGGGAGCTCTCCACAGGAGGTTGGAGATGTGATTCTAAATAGCCTCTCATTAATTTCTGGGAGTGACCTGGAACCCTTCTGCCTTAATTTAAAACCTCTGGAATATGTGTGAGGAGCCGGTTCAATTCTAGTGTCTTTTAACACTCACAGAGGTGTGCAGGGGACAGGGTGCACTCGTGCCACTTGCAGGAGGTGATCAGAAGAAGATGGGAGAAATTCTTGGCTCTGGGGAGACTTTGCCTGGCAGCCTTATCCCAACTCAAACGGGACAGGCAGTCAGCAGGGAACACCAAGGACACTGTACCCTCCAGGAGAGGTTTCTCCAATTGGATGGCCAAAGGTCTCCATCCATGGACTGCAGTGGAACATTGGACTGGGCCAAGGGTCTCCTGTCAGCAGGAACAGCTTGGGAGGGGTCGGGGGGCATAAAACGTAAATGTGCCACAAGCTCGGGGACATGTTGAGCTTCTTGCCCTGGTTCTTGCATGGTTTTTGTCCTTTTTCCCTGGCCCCAGCCTGTCTTTGGCTCTCCTGCCCTCGCCGGCCCTTGCTAGCCCTCCCTTACTCGCCCTCTCTTTTGCTGGGCACTTGGCAGAACAGCGGCTGGCCTCCGAGCCCCACGTGTCCCCTGTGTCCAGCCTGTCCCTTCATCTGTCCCCGCCGCCGCCTGTCCTGCCTCCCTGTGTTCCTGCCCGACTCCCTGCCTGCTCCATCCCTGCGCTCTCCCACCTTTCCCGCCCCGATCCCGCCGCACGGCGATCCCGCTGCGACCCTGTCCAGGGTACTGCAGCTCCTGCCCGAGCGCCCACTGCCCCTGTGCGGGCTGCTGCCGGCACCGAGCTGTGCCAGCGAGCCTCTGCCAGAGCCGGGCAGGCTCCCCGGCGGGCAGCGAGCACACGCTCCCTGCGCTTGGACGGTGCCGCCACTCCCTGACCTTCTGTGGTGACACCCGCTTGTTCTCCCGGTCTCCTCGCTCTCCCTCTCTCCCCCAATCCTTTCACATTTTCTTTCCTCCTTTGCTGTCTTTTTTAACTCTTCTTCCCTAGGGCAACTCCCTTTTTATTACCACTAAACGGTTCTCAGATACAATATTGTCTCATTTGCCTTAATTTCATCCTAGGCCAGAAGTTTCAGAAGCACTTCCCCATAGTGGAATCTGGCAGTATGTAATACAATTCAGATAATAGTATTGCACATGGGCAATTCTTGCATCCCTCCAAATAGATCATGACATGATTAAAGTACAGTAGCTAATCTGAAAGCAGTTTTTAAAGTCCTAAATAAATAAAATGTAAATGAAGTAAATTCTAAGTAAAATAAAAGTAAATCCTAAGTAAATCCTCAAGTAAACCCTATCCTATGTAAGTAAAGTGCAGGTTTTGGCCTGAATGCAATTTGCAGCTTGGAGTGAGCATGACAACTCCCCTCACTGTGTGCGGCTCCTGGTGTTGCAGAAAAAAGCAGTTTATTGTCCTGAAGACTGGGTCACATGCAAAATGCTGGCATAGGGTTATGTCAAGGCAGTTGTCCTGAATTTTTACTCACAGTTGTTTTCTCTTTGGAATAGATGCATGACACAGATGCAAACTCCTAATCCCGTGGTGCTTCTGGTGCTTCACTGCTAAAACACCTTGGCAGCTCTATGAGCATTAAAATGCACATCAACAAAAAGTTGTTTGAGCTTGTGGCCAGGAGCTCTTTTCATCAGTGTTTGGCAGCAATCTTGAAGCCAAGACCTCTGAGCTACTCTAGTGTGAGACTTCAGCCATGGTCCTAATCACCTGTTGTCACTAAACCTTTCTGAGTTCTTTTCACCATAGGAAGTTTGCTAACTCTGATGTTTACATTAAGTTCAGTTTGGAGAATTACATTGTGGCTAGATGAAGTATTACACCACAGTATTTTCCGGTGGTATCTCTTCTCCTCTTCATCCTAAACCATGGCATGGTAGCTACAGTTTGTTCTACAGGATTTAAGTCTGCTTTTTCTGTGTCAGTAAAGCTAAGGCCCACAATTAGCCAGGCTGCTGCATCTTGCCAGGCTGCTGCAGTATTGCTGGATAAAGCTGCAGTGGTGTGTGTTGGGGTGGGAAATGGGCTGGCTGGTGAGAGTGGACACAGTGGAGTGTAACTCGTGCCTTTGTTGAGCTGTCATGCTTCCCTTTGCCTCTTCTTCGGAAATTAGTCATAATTCGTACCTCTGAGGGATTCAGTCATGAATCTCTGTGGCTGTGCCTCAGTGGGAGAAGAGCATTCTTCAGTTTTTGCCACTTCCTCATTTCAAGTTTTAGTCTTATGACTTGCCTCAGTACCTGAGGCTATGCAGTTCACTGATCTGCATCCTGCATTCACCTAAGCTTCTGAATGAGGTGAATGAGGTACCACATTGAATGAGCATGTGAATGAGCATGTGAATGAGGTACCACATTGGGGTACCTCATTCACAACAGGGACATGTGGTAATTTCTGAAAACTGGTGGTGAACATCTTGGAGTTTGCAAAATCAAAGGCCTGCTTCCACTGTGATAAGTGGTGACTCAGAGAAGAGCTGGGTCATTTTGTAGTTCCACAGCAGGAAGCCAGACTACTTCTCTTTCAGAAATAGTCTACTTGTGTCTACTTAATTGCCAAATCTGGAATAGCTCCAGCATATTGGCAGTCTTATGAAAGAGAGAAGATTGAGATGGTGTTTGAAGTTTAAACAGCATCAGAACTAATTTAAGCTGCTGTTTATAGCTATTTTGGCTTACCTTTTTATTCTGAAAGAGAATATGTTTGTGTATTGCACTCAGGTGCTGTTGTTGGTGAAAAAATGTGAGTGTTAACAGGCAGCAGATGAGTATATGTGTAGCTAAGGGTCTGAACTTCAGTATTCAATCATGCTGCTTCCTAGAATCTGATTGGAAACTGTATTAGGATCTTGTTTGCATGCATGAAGGTTCTAGATTCTCAGAAACATTTTTTCTTGTGCATCCTTTCAGATGTGGCATTAAACTTACGCTTAAAAATGGTCCTTGAACATTCCCCAACTTGAGACACGTTGGCTTCTAAACTTGGTTTTGCTGGTTCTGGATTAATTCCACAGTGGCTTCTGGCAAGCACACCCAGTCATAACATTCCCTTTTCTCTCCCCAACTCAGTGTTTGCATGTGGTCCACAAATCTGCTCTGACTGAAAGGGAATAATAGTTAAAATATCGGGTGAAAGGCTGGAAAAGTGAAAGGATAACATGACTTTAGGCAATGATAGAAGAAATACCCATGAAAATAGATCTGAGAGTTGTTCACACAAGCTCTCCTTTAGACTATGCAATGGCTTTGCCTTTCAATGTTATCTGTACGGCCAAAGAGAGAAGAGCAAGAAAACAAAGAAAACAAAACCTTTGTTTTGCCTCAGAGAGGAGAAACAAAATGCATCTGACAGACTGTTTGGATGGATAGTTGCAGCCAGGGATTAGGAAGGGAAGTGATAAGGGGGGAAGAGGGGATATTAATTTGATAAAATATGGAAAAAAAAGAAAAATCTGGAAGAAGAGCTGATGCACCTGAAGGCAAGAAAAGAGGGATAAATGCGAGGGGAAAAAGCAATTCTGAAAAGACATTGAAATGCTTGTCATACTATTAGTGTGCTGTAAAATGTGTGTTATTAAGTTCTGCTACCCACTGTATTACATTTGAAATTCAAATGACAAAGTTGTCTTTCTTTGCTTTCCTCTTGTAATCTGTGTTTAAGGAAAATGCTTTGATGTGAATCGGATAGCAAGGGATTCAGCAGTGTGGGTTACAGAATGTTCCACTCCCAGTGCCCTCTATCAAATCCACTCTATTGTCAATTCCTGAGCAGAAGATGTTAGAATGCAGAAAATACAGTAATATCACAGTCTACCTATATCCAGCCAGAAAATTTCTTTATATGACACAAATACAGACTTTGCTTTGGATTATACTCCCTTGATGTACTGGATTTGAGGACTCTCTTTTTAAATAATCCTTTACTATCAGACTCTTTGACTTTTCATTTCTTCAGCTGCAAATGAAAGTTATGGTTTTTTGTTCTGGTTTTGTTAATTTTTGGGGGGAAGCAGGGGAGTAGGCCATATAGCACAGTTTTCACACAACACACTAAATGCACAGATTTGCACCCCTGACTCTGGTGACCATTTATTCTCCTTGTACAGACACAACTCCAAAGCAAGTTTTCTTAGTAATCACTTGCTTGGCCTCCAAGCAGTGGGATCTGTTTAGGACATAGAATCACCAAAGGGTTTGGGTTGGGAGAGAGCTTAAAAGCCATCCAGTTCCCACCATGGAAAGGGATACTTTTCACTAGGCTGCTTTGAAGCAGGATGAACAGCTGTATTTTCTAGTGGTTTTAATCATTCTCTCAAATAAGCCTGTCACCTAAAAAGCAGTAGAATGGAAGATTTTAAGGCAGGTGAGGACACACATGGTTAGGAGAATATCTATCAGTTGGCTACCACATCCAGTGGCACCAGTGCGCACTGTTGCCATATCCTCCAGACATGGAATAACTCACAGAGGGAGCTCAAGGCAGGAAATAAAATGAGAACAAAGAGAGAGAAGTGCAGTATGCAAAAATGAAGAGGGCAACAGTGCTACATGGCCGCCTCCCATGCTTCCCTCTTTCATAAGACTGCCTATATTCTGGAGCTACTCCAGATTTAGCAATTGAGTAGACACAAGCACTCTTTCTGAAAGAGAAGTAGTCTGGCTTCCTGCTGTGGAACTACAAAATGACCCAGCTCTTCTCTGAGTCACCACTTATCACAGTGGAAGCAGGCCTTTGATTTTGCAAACTCCAAGATGTTCACCACCAGTTTTCAGAAATTACCACATGTCCCTGTTGTGAATGAGGTACCCCAATGTGGTACCTCATTCACATGCTCATTCACATGCTCATTCAATGTGGTACCTCATTCACCTCATTCAGAAGCTTAGGTGAATGCAGGATGCAGATCAGTGAACTGCACAGCCTCAGGTACTGAGGCAAGTCATAAGACTAAAACTTGAAATGAGGAAGTGGCAAAAACTGAAGAATGCTCTTCTCCCACTGAGGCACAGCCACAGAGATTCATGACTGAATCCCTCAGAGGTACGAATTATGACTAATTTCCGAAGAAGAGGCAAAGGGAAGCATGACAGCTCAACAAAGGCACGAGTTACACTCCACTGTGTCCACTCTCACCAGCCAGCCCATTTCCCACCCCAACACACACCATTGCACCTTATCCAGCAATGCTGCAGCAGCCTGGCAAGATGCAGCAGCCTGGCTAATTGTGGGCCTTAGCTTTATTGACACAGAAAAAGCAGACTTAAATCCTGTAGAACAAACTGTAGCTACCATGCCATGGTTTAGGATGAAGAGGAGAAGAGATACCACCGGAAAATACTGTGGTGTAATACTTCATCTAGCCACAATGTAATTCTCCAAACTGAACTAAATGTAAACACCAGAGTTAGCAAACTTCCTATGGTGAAAAGAACTCAGAAAGGTTTAGTGACAACAGGTGATTAGGACCATGGCTGAAGTCTCACACTAGAGTAGCTCAGAGGTCTTGGCTTCAAGATTGCTGCCAAACACTGATGAAAAGAGCTCTTAGCCACAAGCTCAAACAACTTTTTCTGGATGTGCATTTTAATGCTCATAGAGCTGCCAAGGTGTTTTAGCAGTGAAGCACCAGAAGCACCACGGGATTAGGAGTTTGCATCTGTGTCATGCATCTATTCCAAAGAGAAAACAACTGTGAGTAAAAATTCAGGACAACTGCCTTGACATAACCCTATGCCAGCATTTTGCATGTGACCCAGTCTTCAGGACAATAAACTGCTTTTTTCTGCAACACCAGGAGCCGCACACAGTGAGGGGAGTTGTCATGCTCACTCCAAGCTGCAAATTGCATTCAGGCCAAAACCTGCACTTTACTTACATAGGATAGGGTTTACTTGAGGATTTACTTAGGATTTACTTTTATTTTACTTAGAATTTACTTCATTTACATTTTATTTATTTAGGACTTTAAAAACTGCTTTCAGATTAGCTACTGTACTTTGATCATTTCACGATCTATTTGGAGGGATGCAAGAATTGCCCATGTGCAATACTATTATCTGAATTGTATTACATATTGACAGATTCCACTATGGGGAACTGCAAGGAGTGCTTCTGAAGCTTCTGGTCTGGGATGAAATTAAGGCAAATGAGACAATATTGTATCTGAGAACCGTTTAGTGGTAATAAAAAGGGAGTTGCCCTAGGGAAGAAGAGTTAAAAAAGACAGCAAAGGAGGAATGAAAATGCGAAAGGATTGGGGGAGAGAGGGAGAGCGAGGAGACCGGGAGAAGAAGCGGGTGTCACCACAGAAGGTCAGGGAGTGGCGGCACCGTCCGAGCGCAGGGAGCGTGTGCTCGCTGCCCGCCGGGGAGCCTGCCCGGCTCTGGCAGAGGCTCGCTGGCACAGCTCGGTGCCGGCAGGAGCCCGCACAGGGGCAGTGGGCGCTCGGGCAGGAGCTGCAGTACCCTGGACAGGGTCGCAGCGGGATCGCCGTGCGGCGGGATCGGGGCGGGAAAGGTGGGAGAGCGCAGGGATGGAGCAAGCAGGGAGACGGGCAGGAACACAGGGAAACAGGACAGGCGGCGGCGGGGACAGATGAAGGGACAGGCAGGACACAGGAGACACGTGGGGCTCGGAGGCCAGCCGCTGTTCTGCCAAGTGCCCAGCAAAAGGGAGGGCAAGTAAGGGAGGGCTAGCAAGGGCCAGCGAGGGCAGGAGAGCCAAAGAGCAGGCTGGGGCCAGGGAAAAAGGACAAAAACCATGCAAGAGCCAGGGCAAGAAGCTCAACATGTCCCCGAGCTTATGGCACATTTACGTTTTATGCTCCCCGACCCCTCCCAAGCTCTTCCTGCTGACAGGAGACCCTTGGCCCAGTCCAATGTTCCACTGCAATCCATGGATGGAGACCTTTGGGCATCCAATTGGAGAAACCTCTCCTGGAGGGTACAGTGTCCTTGGTGTTCCCTGCTGACTGCCTGTCCCGTTTGAGTTGGGATAAGGCTGCCAGGCAAAGTCTCCCCAGAGCCAAGAATTTCTCCCATCTTCTTCTGGTCACCTCCTGCAAGTGGTGTGAGTGCACCCTGTCCCCTGCACACCTCTGTGAGTGTTAAAAGACACCAGAATTGAACCGGCTCCTCACACACGTATTCCAGAGGTTTTAAATGAAGGCAGAAGGGTTCAAGGTCACTCCCAGAAATTAATGAGAGGCTATTTAGAATCACATCTCCAACCTCCTGTGGAGAGCTCCCAAGAGAGGCACATAGCAACAGCTGGGCAGTAGCTCTCCCCTCTCCTCAGCCCAGCAGCACTTGGGGAATGATAAATGCCAACAACCGGGGCCTGCCCTGCCTTCCCAGTCAACTCTGCAAGCTGTGCAGAAATCTTTAAAAGGTTTTGATCTTGTTCCATCACCCTTTCCCCCAGCCCCACGCAGGCAGGCAAACCAACCCAACCCATCTCCTGCATGCCTCTGCTAAGCCTCGCGAGCCCTTTGTTGTGCTTCCGACTGTGTTGCCTGTAGCCTCATGTTTTTACTTTGGAGACTTGCCTCATAACCACCCTCTCTACAGTTTTTGTGCTCCTTTAAAGGGTTTCTTCAATTTCAGTGAGTGTTTTTCCAAACCCAAAACTGTATTTTTCAAAAGCATATTCCAGGTTTTCAAGTCAGCACTATGATATGACCCCTCATCCTTGATATCCAGTGCAACTGAAGGACAAAATAGATCTTCACACTTTATCAGAATACTCTTCTCACTGCTTTTCTTTGTTTCCAGATCTATTTACTGAAAATAGTCCTTATCGTGTTACAATGTCAGGTGTTTAATAACACGTCACCAAAAATCAAAATCACGTTTGCTCCAAAATGTGGATGTTAATGTTCAGAAACAAAAGGTCAAACAACAATTGATCTCTGCCTGGGAGTAAGAAAGAGTAATGAGGAAAGTTGTATTTTAAACACTGAGTCTTACAGTAAGTTTGTCTTTCAGCAGCTGACCTTAGCAGAATTGTCTCTGCACAGCTTTGTGGCCAAAAGCCACCCAAAACACGATGGAAACAAAGCAATTATGTGTATATCTCTGCCACTCCTGTCCTGTGCTGTGGGGCTTTTGAACCAAAAGGAGGAAAGGTGTGCATGCAAAATGGGGTCAAGTGCAGTTACAGTTCAGAAATCTGGGGCTGAACATCTTCTAGTTCCCTGAGCACAAAAACAAGTTCCAGCCTTTCCCAAAGCTCATTTCATTTTTGTACAGAGTTCACATCACCTCAGTGAAGCTCAGCCATGATGGAGGAGGTTCTCTCATCTCTGGGTTGCAGCACTTTTGGTCAAGAGAATAAAAGAAAAATGACACAGAACTGTAAGAACTGCAAGGGGCTCACCTGGGATATGATGGGATTTCCCTCAGAGTAACAAGTGGTTGTTCACCAGAGTAATTCATGCATAAATGATGAGCCTTACCCCCAGGCTCTCATCCCAGACTGGCAGTGAAGATGATGCCCAGATGTAAACACCCAGTGCTCATTAGCACCGTGTGGGACTGAGGGACACCTGTTCCCTCCCAGGGAGAGATTCCTACACTTGAAACTCAGTTTCTAACTAAGCAGGGAAGGCGCCAAACCTCCATCACTACCTCAGTGCTGCACAGGGCATTGGTTACAATGGAGTGGAGGAATGTGGTGGGGCTGCAAGTAAAATTTGGCAAGTTGTGCTTATTAATACAGTGCCTTCTGCTGCTACAGGTAATGCAGGTAAAGCAACTCACAGGGAACGTATTAAGTGATTGGGGATTCATACTTAAATACCTTTAAGAATTTTACTTCTACCAAAGCCTCTTTTAGAATGTGAAGTTGTCCTGGTTTGAGTGACAGGCATCTGCCAAGGAAGGTGGGAACCTCCTTTGGGACCCCTTTTCCTTCCAAATTATAGTAACTTTGAAATTACGGGGCTTTCAGGCCCGTATAGATATGGGGAAAGGAATTACAGCTTTTGCTTATATCTATCTATGGATGGATAGATGGATAGATGGATAGATGGATAGATGGATAGATGGATAGATAGATAGATAGATAGATAGATAGATAGATAGATAGATAGATAGATAGATAGATAGATATAAAACAAGAGAAGCAGCCCCAGTAGCAGCTGCAGCCTGGCGGCAGAGCAGGGCGGCGCAGGGTGGGGTGGGGCGGGGCAGAGCGGAGCAGCCCAAACGCCTCCACAGCCTCTCTCTGCTGCAGTTCCGCTCACGGCCAGCAGGGGCGCTGGTGGCTCCCGGCCGGGCAGGGCGGGTGCGATGATTCCCCCGCGCCTGCAGGGGGCGCTGTGGCGCGGGCTCGGCCGCCTCTCCCTCACACGGCCGTGGCGGCTGTGGCGGCGCAGAGGGAGAGAGGAGAGAAGGGGCTTTGCTTTGCAAAGGCACAGGAAGGAGCCGGTCTCAGTGCCCTGTGGGTCTGTAATGGACTACACAGGAACCTCGGAGCAGCAGTTGGGAACAGCAGGGGCGAGCACACCCAGGGTGGCAAATGAAGTGTAGCAAAGACTCTGGAGCCAACAGGAGCTGCGGGGTGTCCAGTTGGGCAGGGGATGTTGGGTTAAAGTGTAGCAAAAAGCCCAAAGCAGCACAGGAAAACAGCAGGGCAGGGCAGGGTAGATGGGCCGCCGCAGGCCGCTGCTGCACATAGCTGGGAGATTGTCCCTCCGGGAACAGAGAGAGGATCGGGGTCCCGGGTTTTCTTTCCCCTGAGGCACCCAAGCAGTTGCTGAGGGTCCTTGTCAGTGAGGTTGGGCATTGAAAAGGCCCCAGATCAAAGGTTGCTCTTACGACCAAAGTCTCATCCACAGCAGAAGAAGCAGTCAAGGGCTGATCTCCGCGGTGGCAGCGGATTCTGCCCTGCAGTAGCACCAGCCCGGCCTTTCCCCTCCAGTCCCGAGAGCCAGAGAGAGCGAGGGATGAGCCCAGATCCCCCTCCCCAGCCAGGATCTTTCGTGGTGTTTCTGCCTTTGCCAAGAGAAAGCCCCAGAGCTGAGAGACTGCAGGCAGGTGTGCCCCTCCCTGCACCTTGGCCACATCCTTTGTCTCTCTTAAGTAGCCATCACTCTGGTCTCTCAGGAACAAATGAGATAAAAATTCCATAAGACAAAGAAAAAATGGAATTAAGCCTAACCCCCAACAGACATATATGTTTATTTAAAAGTCATTCATGACAATGACTGGGATTGGCTGATACACACACTTGTACAAATCCTTGGAAAACAGCCCCACCAAAGTCAGACATTAATATCATACTGCGCTGTAAAAGTCATCTTTGTAAAGGAAATCTCCTTCTGAGCCTGATTTGGTTTGGGTGCAAATAAATTCGGGTGGAGAATTGGCACAGAGATGCAGAGGGAAATATTGGCAAGATTGCACTTTTGGATACAGCAAAAGAAGCGATGAGGGAGAAGATGCAAAACCTGACATTTTGAGCACGCATTTGAGGAGGATGTTATGGGGAGGAAAATTTGCTAAGTCTAAACTTTTTACATTCACATTTGCCCATGATTAAAGCAACCAATCCCAGGAGCAAACTGGATGTCAATTCTAAGCATCCTCTACCACCCAACACAAGCACAAATGTGCTTATTCTCGGCCCTAAAAGGCCACTGGTAGCTTCACCATGGTCTTCACCACCTGCTCAGACTGCTAGACACAGCATATCTCCAGTCAGACAGCCGCCTTTCCCACCCACGTATGTTTTTTCCACAGTATCTCCCTGTTGTCCCAGACATGAAGCTGGGTGAAGAGCTTCAGGCCAAAAACCTGTCCCTCTCCATCTCAAATTCTGCAGCAGTGCTAGAGGTGTCATTCTGTCCTTGATCTAATACTCACATCTGCTGCCTCACTGCAGCCCTGCAGCTGCCACATCTGAGATCCAGCTCAAGGCAGATCCAGTTTGCTGGTTCCTACATCCGCTGCTCAGCCTTACAGGATGAGCTGGAGTCAGAGGAGCACAGATGTAAATACAAACCATCAGTATGGCAAATGGTTGGGAGTCAAAAATACATACATTCTTTTGGTATGACAAAACCACCTTTTTAATGAAAGTGAATGTACTCTGCCTGGATATGAGGTGAAGAACCCACAAAAAGCAAGTTGCAAAGGGAACGTTCTTCATGCAAGAGACAAGGTATATGTCATGTTGGCCTCACAGTCTTCTTTTCCTCCTGGTCAGCTTCCCAGGCATAGACCATAGATCACGAGCCTCAAACCATAAAATTCCTTCTGGAAGAAGCAAAACCCAAAGTCCCAAAAAGCTGACGTTTTGCAACCAAGGAGAATGCAGAAGCAGACCATAGAGGTCTGGGTGAGTACAAAAATATATTTTTGGCTTCTACTCAAAGACATAGAAGTCCCAGTCATGTGTACTTGAAAAGCTAAAGTAGATATGGGCAACCTAAGCATGCTGGTACTTTATGGAAATTTCACTTCTGGTCATGGGAGATGCAGGGAGCGTGAGAACAGAGCACTCCCATAGCAGAGGTCTGGTGCCTTTCCTGAAAGTCACATTGGCACATCATTAGACCACCAAATCACTTCGGTACAAAGAAACATAAAAATCAGCAAAGCTATGCTGTAAGCAGGTTTCAGGCAAAATTATGACCACTTCAAAAAGGAAAAAAATTTCAGACTATATTCCTGAATCTATGCCATGGCAAGGAAT
Source organism: Fringilla coelebs (assembly GCF_963513975.1). Taxonomy (NCBI): domain Eukaryota; kingdom Metazoa; phylum Chordata; class Aves; order Passeriformes; family Fringillidae; genus Fringilla; species Fringilla coelebs. The sequence continues at coordinate 62,622,485 of NC_140032.1, read as the reverse complement.
CACTTTTTATAGGCTTAGGATTTTCCACATCAAAGTAAGGAGTTTTCAAAGATACTCAAATAAACAACCTCATGATTTTTGCTACACAGGGCAATAGGCAGATACAGCAGTGAATGAAATTTCAGCAGCATTCTGTCACCCTGAACCATCCAAGAGAGAAGAACATGGACCTTCTGTGAAAAATGCATCAGTACACAAACCAGAAGACATAGAGGACACATCCAGCAAATGCAAACATAGGAGGTGTGTTTTCTCATGTCCAGCACAAAAATCTACATCCACCAATAAGCACTAAAGGATATGAGAAGACATGGTCTCGGAGTTGGAGGTTTGTCTGATTGTCCCAGAACCTCTGCACTCTTCCCATGGCCTTCCAAGCTTCATTTAAACCACATATTTTCCTAGAGCCCTGAGTGCTCAATGGTCTGGAAAACTGCACAGTAAAAAAGATGGCTGCTGATGTCTACTTGTACAGAAATGAATAAAGCTTCCATTGCCTGCAGTGTTTCTGTTTCCCTAATGCTGCTTAGGATTTGTGGAAAGATCAGTCCTTGGTGAAATGTGAACTTGGCTAAACAAGTATGTACAGCCCCATTTGGAAAAGCTTTTGTCTAGCTGCATTTCCTTTGTTTAAGCTCAGGAAGAACTGTGAGCCCCAAATCTGCCAATACACCTCTATTAATATTTGGAGAATTAGATTTTTTTATTAGCAAAAAAGTACAGACAGTAAAAAAGATTTTGTGAGCTCAGAATAAAAATAGTAGTGAGCATTTATTCATCTTTAAGTCTACTTGCCTTGGATAGTTTTTAATTGATTTTACTGGGGCTCTTCCAGCTCTATTAGCTTGAAAAGCTTTTAACAAAGAAAGGTGCTGCTTTGTCAGATGGGATGCTTCCAAGGTTTCAAAGCAGGAAGCTCCCTTTAACTTTTGTGTCAAGCCAATAAATAAAAGGGATTATCAAGGAGGGCAGAATTCTACGCTTAAAAGTCTAAATCTGTATAATGACACATCCCCAGGGAGTGCAGGCTCCTCTTCTGTTACCTTTTTTCCCACCTGGAAATTAAACTCAAGATAATTTTAGTAAGAAGGTAATATAAGAGCAGATCTTTATATGAAAGCCTTCAGGGGCAGCTCTGGAAAGATGTCCACAAAAGCCTACCCCCTCCAGGGGTGAATACATTTTTATAGGTTTTAGGCAATTAGCATAATTGATAAAAAGCACCAGTTAGGAGGACGAATGGTGATGCAATTCCCCCCCAGGTCAAGCCCCTTCTGTAGAGTCCCCCCCTCAGCACTAGTTGTACTTTGTCCATGAGAATGCATCTCAAAGTGTTGTTCTCAGCCTTGGTTCCCAGCAAGAACCAAGACAGCACTGGGGCCTTGTACCCCCCAGGGCTTTCAACTCTGGAATTGGTTTTGTCTTTCTGCTTAAGGAAAAGCTATGGAAAAGTACTGGGAAAACTAGTTACTAATACAATAGGCTACAGAGCTACAAATATATGTGAGAAGAATACAGAGAACATATAAAAGAAAAAAGACAAAAACCAAACAGCATCACTTCCTCTCACACTTGCAGTGGCCAGACAACCCCATGGAGAGCAGGACCCATGTGTGTGGCAGGTCTGCCACATACACACTGTATGTACTGTGGCCTGGTGTCCCAGGTAAGCAGCACCACCCCAGATTAGTGTAGGAAGAGAGGCGACTTGGAAAATGGAAAATCATACAGAATTAGGTAGCAAGCTGCTGGAACCTTACCCCCTTCTGCATTAGACCTTATACTTTTCTAAAGAGCTATACTTGAGCATTATTTTAATTTGTCCTGTAAAACATTCAAGAGGTCCTTTTTTTGATGGATTCATAAGTAAAATGCAAATCATAAATCAGTTTGTAAGAGAAAAGCTGGGGGACATGGTAAATGTGCTGAAAATCTGTCCTGAGCAGATACTTAGCAGATGGGAAATTTCACCCACACAACAGCAGCACTGACCACTCTCAGCTATCTTCTGCAGCACTGACCACGAAGGCTGCTGTCTTAGGCAAACACAGGTGGTTATACTTTCCTTTCCTCCACCCCCTTTACAGTTTCCATTACAGAAGTTATCCTCCTGCTTTTGCAGCGTGCATGTTCCTGCTGGCAGCTGCTGAGTTCCCTCAGATGGGTCAGTAATCCTCTGCAGGGGCAATCAGCCTTTACACACTGTGTAATTCTTCGTGTCCCAGTTGGATCCTTTGGGGTACAGGGCATACCCTAGATTTCACATGCACCATACAGTGTAAAAGTAGCTTAGCACAGAGTTTAATAACTAAGCTAAAACCACTTTCAGAGCTTAAGAGACTACCTCTGCTTGTGATTTAATGCAGCTTGGTGTGCCTAATCACAAAATCTATGTCTCACAAAAGAGGTCTTGTCATACTAAAAAAAGGATTGTCCAGTCAGTGTCAATGGAATAAACTGTCTGCTTGAAGAAAATCTCTTTAAGCACTCTTCTCTATTACTCATTTCCAAAACTAATTGGAGTGTACTGCAAGGCCAGAGTTCTGAAGCATGGCCACTCATGTAAGTGCTGTCATTTCTGGGTAAAAAACCTGAGGGGTTTCAAAGAGAATTGCTTTTAAGAGAGTGCCAAATCTCTTGATTTTTGAGAATTGGCATTCAATGCCCAGCCTATTGAAGTCAATGAAAACCATTTTGTTCCTTCTAATCAGGGTACAATTTCACATGACTACTTTGCAAGTTTGTCGCAGGAAGAGCAACTGGAAGCAGACTAAGCAGGCTGGATCTGGAAAAAACCCATCTAAATATAATTACTTGGTGCAATTTGTTTTGATTTAATTGATAAAAAAATCTAAGTGATCCTTGTAGAATGTATTCTGATCTCTCATGTTTGCATTCATCACCAAGTGTTGGATCAGATATACAGATTTCTCTGCTTTAAAGGTGTTTTATATAATAAAGCCTATCTTGTGCTATCTCTAAATTAATTTCAGACTGACTTTTCAGTGACTATTATTAAAATGAAAAGCGCATAAAAATGACTATGAAATCATAATATATACATAATATTCATTTGTCTTCACCGAGCAAGATAAAATGCACATTAGTAATCATCAACATCAGTTTCACTTGCATTCCTAATTTTTCATTTAAAATTGCACCTTGTAGTGCAGTCTTTTTATTGTCAGCTATCCTTAATATCTGTATTTCAGCATTTGGTTATGGATCAGAAGCACACTTTCAAAACAAGTTTCCCAGTCATCTTCCCTTTCATCAAAATTCAGATTTTGATGAAGTGATAGTGTTTGTTTTTATTTTATCCCTACTCATTCACCTGTTTTTCCTTTGCCTCAAGAAATTCTCCCAAAAACATATCTTTTGCTGTTTGCTTTGTAGCTGCTCAGTGAATCCTCTTCACTTGGCATTTGGAGCCCTCATTCTCTGAACAGCCTATAATATGTAGTAGGCTATAATAATGCCTACTAAAACATTTTCTGTCCAAAAATCCTACATGCAATTCCTGTCTTAATCCTACATCTTACATGCAGAATGTGGACCCCCATTCTGTCCTCTTAAGCATATCATAGTGACACAGAGCTCATCTCATTTCCTAAAATGGCATTAATTGAAAAGAATTCTTCTTGAAGTTCTACCAAGCCACATAACCAGTGAATTTCATTTATAGGTGCAGGTTTTAGTACATTTACAGTAATTTTATTCGTCAAAGTTTCAAAAATATTTAACCCCTGCTTACTTCTCTCTATCAGATTGAATTAGGTACTTTTAAAGTATCTCAGAAATTACTGGAAAATTGTAACAGGCATTTTCATTTTTTCATTTATACATTTATACATACATTTTTCATATGTATGCATGTTTAGAAACAGACCTATGTTCAGCCTCAAGGAAAGCATAAAGCAAAACCTCAATATAACCTTGAAGGGAGGGAGGGCTTTGATAGGCCCTGTTGTTGATTTCTGTCTATTTTAAACCTGTGTCATAAACTAGGAGTAGAATATGTTTGTCACATAAAATTATATATTTTTGCTATGTGACAAACATATTATTGTATTATAATATAAAATACATATTATGATAAACATATTTATTTTATATTATAAAACAAAAATATATATTTAAGCATCTGTTTTTCATAAATTGTTTCTCTTATTGCTGTACACAATAAATAACATTTATTACAGCTTCAAGCAGAAGCACATGGGCATTATTGGTCTCTGTGACTAATAAGCACATGAGGAGAAAGTGTGACTACATTATTAGCTGATATAGGTTTTTCCACTATGCTCATTTTTTGTTTTGATAGAATGGGTCAAATGTTCATTTCAAACAGAAAGAAATCCTTTAAAAACAATTATTTTGATTGACTGATAAGGAGGCTCAGCATACACATTTTCAGATCCTTTTAGAAGCTGTATTCTGCAATCAGAATAAACTATGCACTATGGTATAAGAAATAACATCTGATCTAAAGCAATGACATTTATTGCTTATTGCTGGTAAATGTTTGAATTTGAGGCACAGAGCCAGACTATCTGGTTCAGCCCTGTCATCCAGTATTGTAAGTGATGCTGAAAATAGCCAAAAGCAAAGCAAAGCTTGTCACCCAGCAAATCCCTGACTCATGAAAGCCACAATACACACCCTTGGAGAAACCCTCCAGAAGCTCTACCAGAAACTTGCTTTTTCACCATATTTTGGCAGACCTCATTCCCCATTTGATGGGCACAATTGCACCTCAACTCCAGGTTTATAATCACAAGCAATCAGAATCTAAATTTAGTGAAGTTGATATGTCAATTTTCAGAGTTTAGAATTTAATATGGTGGGGTAGTTCTCCATCTCACTTACGACCTGGGGGCAGAGCTCTGAGAGCATCAAGAGAGTTAAAGCACTTAACAGCCCCAGCAGCCTCACTCAAGGAAAATAATGACAATTATTTTAAAAACTGAACCAAACAAACACTTAGACCTTTTCTTCCCTAGGAAAACAAAGTGCTCCTCACTGGGTTAGCTCTAGGTGATGGTGAATTGGTGATGAAGTAGACCAGACTAAACTTTCTGATTGTCAACACATGGTGAGACAGGAGTGACAGCCCTCTGAAGCTGCAGACCTTTTACCTCTTGGTGTCAACTTCTGCATCTCCTTACCAACAAGGCCATCCTTAAAAGAGGCTTTGACCACCCTGATCTACCTGGGGCATCGTCTGCTTTGAGCAAGAGGCTGGACAAGATAATTTCTAGAGGTCTTTTCCAACCTCTTCACCCTTTCCATATTCACAGGCTTTTCTTAGACAGACTTTATAGAATAACAGTGCTTCAGCAACAGCTCTACTCATTTAACTTTTCACCTCGGGCATCTGTAAAACTAGAATTTAAAAAATACTTTTTGCAGTCTTTAGACAGAGATAATGGTGTAAGTCCCCAGCTCAGCAAGCCTCAGGATTACATTTCAAAATACACTTTTACTTTGAGAAGAACTGGTTAGTGTACAAAAAGGAAGAATAACAGCAAAAAGCAGTGCTAAGGCAATTAAAGCCATTGTTTGGGGCTGGAAGAAATTAATGCCAAGTGAACATTTCACTGAGGCAGGTCACAGATATTTCAGGAGGTGTGGCAAAAATGTGCTGTGTTGATTTGTCAGCTATAACTAATATGTCTGAAGTGTACTGTGAGACTAAAAAGAGTGCTAGAACTCGTTTTGCTCCAATAATGCCATTGCAAACAAGTGTGGGGCCAAAGCTCAAATGACCACTCTTTCTAGCATAAAACCTGTTTTCTCTCTCACCTCTTTTTTTCTCTTTATTTCTTTGGGGGTTTTTTTTGGGGCAGAAAACATAGCTGAAATCTTTCCAAACCACTCCATTCTACTGATCACAGCTTAGATTTCATAAGATCAATTGAAAAAAAAAAGGGAAAAAAACCCACCTGCATGATTCTTGAACCTGCATGAACCATGATTCTTGAAGCTCTCTTGCCATCTTCCTTCAGAAAGGTTTCCACACTATGCACTAGGGTTTCATTACTTCTTTGATAGCTAAACTGACATATCCTGGGAAAGGGATCAGAGTGCTCCACCAGAATTGACCCATATCATAGTGTAAAGCTCTCCCAGTTGTTCCCTTTGAATTATTTGTGATTCATAAACCAAACCACAAATCCCCAATCCATTCTCTCTCTCTTTTTTTTTCTTTTTTTTTTTTTTTTTTGAGGATTAGACCTTTAATCTGACATCTTCACGTATCTGGTACATTCAGATCTGGAGACATCCATCAAGTAAAGACAACATCATTCTGATGTAGGGCATTTATGCATGGGTTTAAACAGTTCATGGTAAAGTCTGTCTTTCAGGGCCCCTAGGTTTTGTTTATTTTTCATTTTGAGAAGGTACAAACTGGCTGAAGGAAAAAGTTTGTGTAACACTACCAAGGGAGAGCCCTGTGATACACTTGGTAGAAAGAAAACGTGACCTAGCAGTAAAAATATGACTGCAAACACAGAGACTTGAATTATAAACTTCATTTCTGACCTGACTGGGCAAGTCATGTTAAATCCTGTGAGTTCCAAGTGAAAACATTTTCTCATTGCTCATCAGTCCTCACAGTCCTCCAAGATTCCCATAAAAGATATTGTGCAGCTACGAAGGTCACCCAGTCATATGCTTTTTCTATAATTACTCTGCTGGCTTAACTTGTGGTAAATACTCACTGATTCTCCTATATGACCTAACTGTGGGCATAAAACTTCCTGCACTGCTGGGACATGTTAACAGTTCTCCACACTCAACCTCGCCTTCAAATTGGAGGCAAGTTTACTTTTCCATTATATAACACACCAGGTATTCTCTGAGGCACACTTGGGGGCAGTACTGCCTTGTTAAGATTGCTTATTTCCTAGGTAGACTCAATGCATACATCTTGATTCCGCAGCAAATTGAGCTCAGACACAATGAAAGCCATGCCAAGGCAAGAGGAAGAGTTACACACACAGCATGAAGCTTCTAATGACTGACAATAAAATGCAGATCCCCATTCCCACTAACCCATGTTCTCCTAATTTCTCTAACTGATGAAGAAAACCTGAGTTGCAGTGAGAGCCCTGGTGAAGGGTCTGGAGCACAAGTCTGATGAGAAGCAGATGAGAAAACTGAGGTTGTTCTTTCTGGAAAAAGGAAACTAATGGGGAACCTAATGGCTGTCTGCAACTACTAAAAGGAGACAATAGCTAGGTGGAGGTCGGTCTCTTCTGCCAGATAACCAGCAATGGGACAAAAGGAAATGGCCACAAGTTGTGCCAGGCAGGGTTTAGATTGGCTATTAGGGAAAATTTCTTCACCAAAAGGTGTTCAAGCATCGGAACAGACTGCTCACTGAAGTGGTGGAATCACACCATCCCCACAACTGTTCAAAAAATATGTAGATGTGGCACTTAGGGACACAGATTAAAGATAGGCCTTGCAGTGCTGGGTTAATGGCTGCACCCAATGATCTTAGAGATCTCTTCCAACCTAAATGACTCTCTGACTCTACTCAGCTATAAATCAACAATATTTAATACCTTCATTAATGACATAGATGAAAGGACCAAGTGCACCCTCAGCACATTTGCACATGACACCAAGCTGAGTGGTGCTGTTGACACATCTGAAGGACAGAATGGGATGTGGACATGGGATGTGGACAAGCTCCGGGAAGTGGGCCTATGGGAATCTCATGAGGTTTAACAACACCAAGTGCAAGATGCTGCACCTGGGTCATGGCAGCCTCTGATGTCAATCCAGGCTGGGGATGAGCAGATGGAGAGCAGCCCTGCCTAGAAGGACTTGGAAGGGCTGGTGGAGGAGAGGCTGGACATGTCCTGGCCATGGCATTCACAGCCCAGAGAGCCAAACGTGTCCTGGGCTGATCCAGAGCACCGTGGGCAGCAGGGGAGAGAGGGAGGGAGGGAGGGAGGGGATTCTGTCCCTCTGCTCTGGTGAGAGCCCACCTGCAGTGCTGCATCCAGTTCTGGGCTCCCAGCTCCCAGGAAAGACATGGACTTGTTGGAGTGACTCCAGAGGAGGCCACCAAACTAATCAGAGGAAAGGTGAGAGAGCTGTGTTTGTTCAGCCTGGGAAAAAAAAAAAAGAGTAGGGTGGCCTGGTTGCAGCCTTCAGGTATGTGAAGGGAGACTTCAGGATGAAGAGAGACTGTTTACAGTAGCATGTAGTGACAGGACAAAGGGAATAGGCTTCAAATTGAAAGAGAGTAGGTTTAGGTTAGATAGCACATTTTAAATTAGATAAAGTTCTTTGCTGTGAAGGAGGTGAAGGACAGACACCGATCACCCAAAGAAGCTGTGAGTGCTCTGTTCCCAGAAGTGTTCAAAGCCAGGCTGGATGGAGCTCTGAGAAAGCTGGTCTAGTGAAAGGTGTCCCTGCCGACAGCAAGGAGTTGGAAGTAGATGATACCAAAGTAGTGACAAATTCTGTTTTCCAAAGACAAGAAAAAAGGAAGTGTAATAAATATAATTTTTTTCTCAGAAACCCTTTTGCTCAATCCTCTCCAGTTTTTCTTGAACATTCATTTTTGACTTGGTCAAACACTGAGTGACTTTGCTAAGCTTTACTCATATGATCACAAAGAAAACTGCAGACATTGAAAAATACCTCAATATATATCTAAGGCCAGACAAACTTTAGATCTAAATAAAAACATGCAACTACACCTCATCAAAACCATCTCCTTCATTCTTCTGTAACTTTTTTATTATGTTTTAGGGAGGAAAAAATGCCACAAGCTGCCATGTCCAAGGATGAAATACATACTGGTTTGAATACATTCAATAATTTAGCAATAAAGTCTCAAACAAAATGAAGAATTTCTACTAGCTCCTATCCCCAGGTAGTGCGTCTACCAGCTGATTCTGTTTTGTTTAGAAGAAAGCTTCTTTTTGTGTTATAGCCAATTCTAATTAAAGTTTGAGAAATTAACTTTAATACATAGACTGGAAAGCTGATAAAGATAATTGGCACTTTAGTCCCACATGATCACAGTTCCAATAATTTACAGCTGATTCATTCTCTTGATTTGCACTCTGCTTCACTAATCCTCTCAGCGTGTCCTGCCATGCACAGAGAAGACCAGCATGGGGTCCTGGATTCTAAGCTAAAATCAAAATTTAATAATAAACATTTAAACACAACATATTAATATTAAAATCCCTTACCTTCATGTAACTTATGTCCCTACAGATGGTTTCTTCACAGCCCTCTAAACTTTCCTAATCCCCTCCTTCACACATCAATCTTTCCACTCTGTTTGTCATGTAGACGCTCTAGGACAAAAGCTCTACAATTTTAGTACATCTTTCTTCAGAACTGAGTGAACTAAGTTGGGCAATAAATGTCATATGAAAACAAAATGAGTTCTACAAAGTGACAGGATAACAGTCCTAGACTTACAGCCCACTTTGTGCCAGCCATCATCTTATTAAACCTTATTACTGCTGCTCACTGGTCAAGGAATTTAAATAACATGTATTAACACAACCTCTGTCAGTTTCATCTTAGGCATGTAGGAACATATTTTAAATTCTGTGGATTGAAGCTGCAGATCATCCACCACATTACTCTTTGAAGAGCTGGCTGCATCGTCTGACAACAGTACAATGAAGCAACTAAAGATGAAGCTTTGCAGGGATCCAGAGCTACTGCAAACAACAAAAGGAGTTCATTTAACTACTGATTGATCCCCCTCTGCTACCTGTAATTATTTCATCTCCTTGCCAGCTTACTCCAGTTAAAATGCTGCTTATTTTATGCTTTTGAACACGGTTTCAGGAGGGTAAGGAAAGGACAACATTGGGAAATTACAAGATCTTTGTTCTGCATGACAGAATTATGACAGTATGAATTTGCATATAGTTCACTTTTTTTCAGAGAAATTTAATTTCTCTGCAGAGGTTTATATGCCTTAGGAATTCAGAGACTGGATTTGTTTGGCTTTGTGCAACACTCACCATCTGGCTTCTTGTGTCCCTTCCACAGAAAAGTTTACTTTCCTGTCAATTCTGTGTATTTGAGATGGTTTTAATCTTTCTTTTGAGATTCTAGAAATGGCTCCACAGAGTCTGGCTTGTAGCGGCATTTAGAGAACTTTGCTGAGTGAAAATTAGTCATTTATTGTGCTGTGTGCCAGCTGTACTTTTGCCTGTTGGGTCTGTTTTCCTCACTGCAGAGAGGCCGTTGAATAAAAGAACACAAGCATGAAAAAACCCTCTATTCACACAGTCTGGGCTGTGTATGAATACCACTGGCATCTCTCTTTCTATTGGTATTGAAAGGACAAGGTGTCTTCAAAACACAGAGCTGCTAAGGTGTCATTGGCTTTTTGGCCAGTATTTCCACAAGTACACAAAAAATTCCCTGAATTTGAAATGATGGCAACTACTTATCCAGCTTGGAGTCCATCCCATCGTAGTGGGAAATACTTTTCCCACACATGGCTGTTCATCCACATCAAAATCCACAGTTTCCCCCCAAAGGGGGTAATTTTTTCTTCTTTATTAAGCAAATCTCTCTACTTTCTCAATCTTTCCTTGAAAACCCTTCCCCATTGCCAATCTTACTCTATGCTTCCTCCCAGTCCACTTGGAAATGGGAAATTTTCCCTTTATTTCACTGCAAAAATAAAATAAGAAAAGGAAGAAAGAAGATGGAACATTAAAAAAAGCAGAAAAGATTGTTAGAATTGCACCTATCATAGGACAGTTAAAATGTAGAGAAGTCAGTGTTCCAAACCTACTCACAAGGAAAGGAAAGTGCAACACTTCCACATGGGGCAGTGTCCATATCCATGTGTTACATTCTATAGATGCAGGTCTCACTTTTCCTCCTCTGCCTTGAAAATTATCCTTTGTCTTCCACTGAAAAATTAAAGACATCTTATGTGGGGAAAAAAAAAAACCCACAAAACACAAGCAAACACACAAAATTGAATAAACAAACAAACAAAAAAAGGCACAGAAATCCTGTAGAAGGCTGACACTACCCGAAATTTTTGGAGTATATTGCTCTGTAACTCAGGAGGAGCACTACAATTACTTGCAGAGAGCTCTCCATTGTATAGGAGAGAGTGGCAGGAGATGACAAAGCCCTGGCAGAGCCATGTATCTTACAGAAATCTCTAAACAAGCCATTTAACTGACCTGGCAAAGAATAGTTTTCTGCTTGGACAGTGTAGGTTGTTGTTTTCTTTAGATTTCAGACCTAGGTTTATATACCTTCTGTATAAATAATACTTACTCTGTCTTTATCAGACTGAGGGGAATCTGGCTCTGAACTTCTGTGGGCTCATTTCTTTATTCCACTTCAGAGTTTTGAAAATACACTGTTCCTGGATTTGCCTGGAGAATCCAGGCACTAAAACAATTCAAGTGCTGTACCCCTGAGTTGAAGATAACATGCTTGAATAGACACTTCTGTTCCTAAAACACCACATTAAATTCTTCTGGGGGCTGAGATGGGTCCCTGTGGGCACCATAGGAACCTCAGACAGCTACTATGCGTATCAAATTTCTGTATTTAGTGGTGGACTTGGTAGTGTCAGGTTAATGGTCAGGCTTGATCTTTTCCAACCTTAATGATTCTATGATTTTGCTCTGCTACTTAAGTGACATTATGAGAAGAGCATACTCTACTGACTAATGAGCTGTCCACTGAAATGGGAGTTAAAATACAAAAAGTTTAAATTAATCTTTTCTGGTTTTCAATCTAGTTTCCCAAGATTCTTAAGCTGGATTCACAAACACAGGAACAACTCTCCAGACACAACAGTTTGCCTTTCTCAGTTCAGCCAGTCCCCCCACTGTTAATTCCAGCCTAGGATCTGACACGCAAAAGGTGAGAAAAGTTTATCCATGCATCACCCATGCAGTTAGACTAGATGATTGTTGTATGACCCTTCCAAATTTGCCTATTCTACTCTATATCTGGATTTTCAGCTAAAATAACAATTTTAACCATACTACAGATCTTGGAATAATAATGTGAATTGTAATGGTCTGTGAACACCTTACCATACATTCCAGCTCAACATAGGGGACTAACAATAACCAAATATGATTTAAAATCTTGTGTCTGGGGTCCCAAAAAGAATTTGATAATGTCTCTGTCCAGGAACAGAGAACATATATGCCAATAGCTGAGCACTCCAAATATCTCCTTGGTTCTTTGAGCTCTGCATTTAAGACAGAGTAACATTTAATTTTAACAAAGTCCTTTAATATCTAAACACACCAAATTGAGGAGAGAAGGCAAAAGAGAAGTCAATTAGACTACAAGCACCACTTGAGTTAAACCTTGATATTTTAAACAATGTCTGATGTTATTAAACCTCCACACACATGTTTATTTTATAAGCAGTGAAAATATCTTTGATCTTTCTACACAGCCACAAGAGAAAAATAATAAAAAGGAACCATCTCTGGTTTCCTCTTTTCTTATATATAAAACATAATGCAACATTATGAGTGTTTCAGTCTGGTAATATAAAACACATGAAAAACCTCAGGAAAAATTACTTTAAATGCTTAAAAAGCTTTTTTTCCATGCTAAATGTCAGTGTTCATTTCAATCATAAAATCTGCTTGAGGATTCCTAAGAAATTTCAAATGTATCCTAATAGACAGGTTTATACTAAACATGTAAAAAGCATGTAAGAAGTGGAAGCAACATATCATCTCTCTTCTCCAAAATACAGGATTTATCCCAGAATAATGCTTAATGGAATGAACCCAAACTCCAGTATGTTATAACTACACAATCCAGTTAGGATACAAACCTATCTGTCAACTGCACGAATTATCCTTATAGTAAAGGCTTTGTAATAATAAGAATAGATATAAGCATTCTTTGTAAGCGCATTATATGTTTTACAGGTGGGAAAATACTGTAGCAAAATCACCAGAAGATACACAAATTCTTTAGCCTTCTCTATTTTTGCATTGCTCCTCATTCTACAGGATTCCACATTCAATAAATGGCTCTGAAATCCAGATGCAGTGATACCACAAAGCTTTTCCTTAAAAGTTATTTAAAATCTGCTACTAGTTCAAGGTTGGTAATGATGGCTTATTATCCTTACATAAACATCATCAGTTACCTCATTCCTTATTCAATGAGACACCAAGGAAGCCACAAGTGCAATGGAAATGACCGTCATATACAGCAAAAACTGATCTATAGTGCACAAAGGACACAAAACCCCTCTGTAGCTCTTCTAGCATCATCTCTGGAACAAGCCAGCAGATGGAAAGTGTGGAGGTCTCCTCCTTGCTGAGCCAGTTGCTGCACCACCACTCCAAGTCCTCTAATCAGGTTTTGTTCCACTGTTCTAATCAGATTTTGCTCTTTCCAGGACTGCTGAGTCGTGTCAGCAAGTGTTCAGAAAATGCTAACATGGAGCATTCTGCAGTCAATTTGGTGCTCTCAATTTAACTGCCTTTTGTAACCCATGTAGCTGCTTCTGGAATGCAGGAAAAAAGGTCCTTAAAAATAGCCACTAACCTTGAAAATAAACTTGTTATGTTTTAAAAACACGTAAGAACCTGTGAAGCTAGGAACAGGCATAGAAGCTCTTAATTATTTGGGGCTTGCATATCTTTGAAGATGGACATGAGTCCGTTTCTTAATACATTAAGGAACAACATATAAATATAGATGTTCTTGATACACATCCTGGTTTAAAGGACATATATCTGCCAGGGAAGGCGGGTACCTTCCTGGAATGGAAAGATGACCCCCTCTATCCAAATTACTATAACTTTGAAATTACGGAGCTTCCAGGCAAAAATATGGGAAAATGAATACCAGCTCTTTACTAGAAAATATTTGTTTGTTTGTTTATATCATAAAAAACAATAAACAGCAACAACAAAACAAAAAACCAACCAACCAACCAAAATCCAAACCAGCAGTTTTCCCTCCCGCCGCGCGTTCCCCTTGGCGCAGTGGGGCCCGCAGCCAGCAGGGGGCGCTGCTGGCCCCCGGGGGCAGAGGGGCTGCAGGGACCCCCCGCGCCTGCAGGAGGCGCTCCAGAGCCAGCTCCGCGCCTCCCCAGGGTTATGGCGGCCCTGGGAAGAGAGGGAAGGGGGGGATTGCTTTTCCCTGTGCTCTCACCTGTGCGGTGGGGCATTCTGGTGTTACGAACCAATTTAAACACAGAAGAGTAAAGAAAACTAAGTGTCTGTTGAATAAAATAGATTGAACCCAGAAAGTTTCAAAATGCACCCCAAAACTTCATTAAAACCAAATAACGTTAAATGTTGATGCAAAAAACCTTATATATAGGAAGGGAGGGAGGGAGGGAGGCAGGCAGGCAGGAAGGAAGGAAGGAAGGCAGGAAGGAAGGAAGGAAGGAAGGAAGGGTACATACTCTTTTAGAGAATTATAAATGTCAATGTCCTAATAATCCCCCACCTTTCTTTTTCCTAAGGAATAGTTGCCTAGTCTCTGTCATTCTATTTTTCAGTTAACTAGTTAAGAGGAATACCATTTCTCCCTTTTAATCCTGAAAAAGTAAGAAAGGAAAAAATTTTTTCTAGTGTGTATTGTGAGAAAACTAGTATGAGAAACTGTCATTTTATGCTTATGCTTTTTTCTTCAGAGGTATGTTCCCTCCCTCTTGATACAGGATGCTATTGATGTTGCATGTGGTTCACAACATCTGAAAGGCACTGAAGGGTTTGAATGTTCTTATCAATATACGGTTTTGTCTCTAATCCTTGGAGTTTTTCCTACCTCCAGAATAATATTTTAACAAGAAAACGCATGTGTTATCATCTAAATCACAGCAATATCAATGAACAAAAGGATACGCCACTTCTGCTGGGAGGAAGAGCTAAAAACACTTCAGTAAAGTAAAATACCTCATTTTGTTCAAACCAGAAAAAGCCTTACAATAAATACAGGTTTCATTGAAGAAAAAAAAAAAAAAGTTCCTGGCACGTAGCTTTCAAAATCTTTCAAATATGTTGTTATAAATACAGAGAGCCTGTGGGTTACTTTTCCCTGTATTTTCTATACTGTTCAGACTGTCTGTGCTGGAGCACAGACTTTTCAACTGCCACCTCTATTTGGATGTAATATGCAGCAGTGAGAACTCCCATGCCATTCTCTCTTTCCCCCCTCCTGCCCTGAAACAGGGTTCTTACTCTCAAAGTATCATTAATATCAAGGATGGTTGATAATCTTCTGTCAAGCAGCCTCTGGGAATTAGGTGATACTGGTAAGGAGGGGGAGATGGAAAGAGCTGCTTGTCTTCCATACTCACTTTAATCTAGGCTGATTCCCCTTAGGAAATGATGGCTACTGGACCATCTAATTGGAAAGTCTCCCCAAATATAAAACAGTATAATGCAATTTAATATACTAGCAGTGACTGGCAGCAAGTGAAATTAAGTCCTGCCCAGCTGGCAGTCTGTGCTTGCCCTGTGAGCAGCTCAATACCGAAGAACACTTCTGGCTGCTTTTACAACATCTGCCCCATGAGATATGATTCAAGAGGTCTTGCACCAATTGAAAATGCTTGGACCTATAACTCAGGGCCCATTCCCCGAGGGGAGTAAGGAAAAACAGTCCCAAAAGACAGGCAAGACATGTTAAACAACACTTCATGAAACCAAAGTCTTTTGACTAGATTGTGTTGTTCAAATTTACAAGCTGAAGTCTACTGAAAGTAAACAGCAAAACCAAATATTACTGGAAATTAACCTGTATTCATTGCACAGCACAGAAGTAGCTTAATCTGTTTGGCATGAAAGTAGTTGCATGGAAAAACTCCTTATCCACTCCCAGTAAAGGAATGGGTGAGTTTGATTGATTTATTCATTTTCCTTGAATCATTTTTAAAAGTGCTGTAAAAGCCTCACCAAGTCAATGCCATTGGGTAACTATGTCTATGCAGACTTTAGGAGATAAAATGATTCCAACATCAATCTCTTTTTCTACTTTCTTGCTGCAAAACACAGCAATAAATTGCAGACAGTTCACTGCAAGGCTAAGATGTAATGCTGTAAAACCTTCAATAAAGCTTCAGCACCAAATTTAGCTCCCGTGGTAGCCTGCATCACAAGGTCCTCCTGCAATGGCAAGAGATGGCTTAACTGAACAGTAGCAGCAAATCAATTAAAAGTTGCAGTAAATAGCACAGTCCTTTGAAAGTTTTCACAGAACAAACTTGGTAATGCTCGATGTTATATTTAGAAATGAGATATAAATAAATTACAGCTGCATTTACAATGCTTCAAGCTTTGCTTAATGAAAAAACAGAACTGTCTAGAAAGTTCCAGCACACTGCAATAGAAACTTTTTTTGGGGGGGGTAGATCCATGTAACACCAAGACCAGAAGAGCCCCAAAACTGACTAGAGGCTTTGCATACAGGTTATAGTCAACCTAAATACACACATACCCTTCTTAGGTGGTTTTTCTGTGATGGAAAATTAGGCTGTAGGTTTACCCATTTTAGACTAGCAGCTTCTCTTCAGATCCTATACCAATTACCAAGGATATTCTCCAAGGCCACCGTGCATGATGTCACTTTGAAAGGATTTTAATGTGGAAGCTTATTTGTTATAGTTGAGATCTCATACGTGGGCTTCTAAAAGCCCTTCTCATCTAATGCCTATGTATTAAAATTACACTCTGGCACTAACAAGCAGAAAATTAAAAGTAGCAAAATTGGTAGAAAAGCAATTTTGTGGTGGGATAATAAGGCATTACCTTTTTCTTTATTTTGCAAGAAACAGAGCTGGTACATTTTGGAAGATTTTTCTGACCAAAACTCTATGCAAGGGTAATACACTGTTGTAAGGGCATTTCTCATCCTAGGAAAATATGCTAGACATGCTCAACTCATGCCACTGTTCCCCTGGTACCCATACACATCCCCTTACTCAAAATGGTAGGAATTGTGCCTGTTGTTCTCTTTTTTGTTGCTCAGACTCACATTTGGCACCATTTCTCCAGTAGCAGACTGCCAGTTTCCCCTTCCCCTGTGAGCTTTGCCCTACAGGTTTTCAAAGCACCTAACAGGCTCCCACAAAGATCCCAAATCACACCTCACTTCAAGGCTAACAAAGGCCTCAAAATGAACCACAAGGAGAAGAAAAGGACATCAGCACAAACAGCACTCATGAGCCCCCAAATGCCAAAATATTTTACAGCCAATAAAATTGTGTCTGTCTTTACATAACAGCATTCCATAAACAGAAAAGGGATGAACATGTTGCAGTCTGCTTTGAATTTCATTTCTTGTAGAAACAGACACCAAAGCCTTATAAAACAGTAATTGAGCAAAAGTTATTAAATGCTTCAGCTGAGATCATGAGTAGCCCCGTATCCTGTGTACAATTTAGTATAGAGGACACGCAAATTGCATCAAACCCTATGTATTCCATGCAGTCATATAATTTCTATACATAATGATTAAATTCATCATGTTAATATGCTGTAATTCCCATTTTATCTAAATTGTATCATGGAAGCCACATTTCTGTGCCTCAGTGCAAAATTATGCAAGTAAATTTTTCTTTTTTGCATTTCATTCTGGAAATAAATTGAGATTCTACAATTAGGTGATTTCATGCAACAGACATTTTCACATCTTTCAAGCCTCATATACTTTAAAGGGATTAGAGTTCTAGAGATAAACCTCTCATAGGCAGTCACAATTACTAGCTTATCATGTTTTAGGACCCTCAAATTCATACCTACCACAAATACACTTTGAAACAAAAGCAATGCCCTCCTCTTTCCTTTACAACATCTAAAGTGATGCTTCAAAAACATTTTGCTCTGCCCAAAAAGAAATCAAAGTAAATAAGTAGAAATATGTAGGTCTTTCACTCATATCAGGACTGAGTGAGTGAATTTGACAAATTGTTGTGGCAGGTCCTTTCACCCCCCTGACACAGCAAAACCTTATCTCCCCACCACATATTGCTAAAATCAGACCAGAATGGTTTGTGATGTGATGAATTATCTCGGCTGAGAATCTCTTTAGCCAGTAATGCACATCCTGACTTGAACGGTGAGAAAAGAAAACCTAAAATTAGTGACTACAGACACAACCATTTTTCCAACTATAGAAGACTGCTATGATTTTCATTAAATCAGAAATCTCTTATACACTCTGACTGTGTGGAGAGCTCTCCCAGTGATAAAGGTGCTCACATTGAATTACTTCCCCAGGGGTTGAGAAAAATAAAGGAGGTTCTCTGCACACTGCTATCATTCACTGGTGACATTGACTCCTAATCTATACTATTTCTTTGCTAGCTGTAACATAAGGTAAATCTACAATTCTGCACTGTATCTTTATCTGCAAGTAGTGTTTCTTTCTGTTTCATTCCTGTGTAGTAAATTTGTTTAAGACTTATGTCTGTTTTCCTTGGTCTATTCAATAAATAATTTATGTTGTAATAGGCCTGATCAGTCATTATGAAGAATGTGCAAGCAAGAGTGGTTTTAGGGTGCTGACCACCTCAGTAAAGCTGCTGTCTACTGCCATAGCCCTGGGCAGAGGCAAGGATTTGTCCAAGCTCCCCCTCTCCATTCAAAAGAATTGTCACGATTCAGATATAGGTGCAGAAAATATCTTTAGTGTACAGTAAGAGTTCTGGAGTTTTCAACTTCCCACTTTTTGTTCTGAAACTCCAGAGTCAGCAGAAAAATTCATGCTAAAACTCACATTTTTGATTTTTATAGAAAAAGGAGGAGGTAGCACAAATGCTATTAGACAAGGTTACTCTTCTTTCCATCCACACTTCCTAAAATCCATGATAAATTGTATTTTCCATACTATCCTAAAAAGTCAAGATCACAACTCTTTTTGTAGGCGTGTCAATCCAGACAAGCACACTATTTGAAGTCTTAAATATGTGCCTGTTATCACCATCCCACATCTCTAAAACATGATGTCTATTTTGGTACACTAACAGTTTTAGGACTGCAAGAAATGTGTGATGACTTTGTGATAATATGTCATGTTGACAACTCTACTTATTTTGAGTCATTTACCTGAGGGTCACACAGTCCACATACCAAGAGCTTACTCCCAAAATATCCAGGGAGTTCAAATCCTGACAGCCTCTATTTTTCCCACAACAGACAATTTTATGAACAACTCTAAATTACATCTACATTGAAGACAAATATTCAACTATGTATCTATAGATATGTAACTGGCAATTTCTCCTTTCCTTTGTTTTCTTTGGTCATCACCATGGCCCATCCAGCATTAATTTGATCTTTTTGAAAATTGTACCTCAGAAAAAAGGCTCCTAGAATCCACCTATACATTCTGGAGCAACCATATATCTGCTTTTATTTCTGTTTTTCCCCTTGTCAGCTGCTCAGTGTAGTAGTATTTGACTACCTGTTGCTACTCTCAGCAATGCTCAAAACCCAGAAGCACCAATTCTGCAGCATGTAAAGCTACTTCTGGCACCTTATCCCATCAGTATTCTACAAACAGCCAAAATTTCAGAATTATTTGATGGCCTAGAGGTGGAATTTCCAGTTATGATCTCCTTCATTAACCCAATTGAGATTTGGAGATTAGGTGTTGCAAAATTCAGCTTTTGTAGGGAAACTTGACTGCATCTATCACACACCAACTGCATGGTACAGCAGCACAGCACATGCACAACTGTTCAGACTTGTCAAAGGTCTGTGCCTTGCTCCCCTAAGAAAGACTCAAGCTGGAATCCAGTGTTCTTCCTCAGGTCAAGATTTCCTGAACTCCTGGGATTTGCTTATGTCAAAGATAAGATGACACAGGCAGCTGAAAACAAGAGAAAAAGGGGAAGTACACATTTGCTTTTAGAAAAAAATAACATCAGGATACTTAAATATGTGTTCCAACAAGTAACCATTTCCACATTAGTGATACCACAGTGCAGTTATTGAGCCACATGAAGAACGGGTGTTCAGAGCACTTCTTTTCTGTCCTCTGATGGAGATCAATGCAATATACACACTCTGCAGAAGCTTAATTGCATCCTCCATTTTGAGAGGTAAATGGTCAGGAGCAAATAATTTCTTCATTAACTGCATCTTGTCTTCACTTTTTAATTTATTAGAAAACAAGGGTAGTTGCATGTTCCAGCCCCAGAGAACATTTTGCTGCCAAAAAGATACAAATACTGTCTATAAACAGCCTAAATCTGAGATTTCTTGGGTGTTCTGCTCAAGTCAAGAGAAACAAGCAAAATACCACTAAATTGCGCTATCTGCTGCATGGCATGCAGTGATGAAAGAGCACCACTTCAGAACCTGATTTCTGTCAGCTTTATCTGAACTCTCCTATTATTTGCTTATACACAGGGTTCTATGTACAGTGCTTGAGAATTAAATTATTTAATGTACAAGCCTTATTAATAGTATCTTGAGGAAGTTAGTTTTGCTTCTAAAGACCAGTTAAATGTGTGTTAGACTCTTTGGGGGATTCTGATCTTAATCCAGCAAAGCATCTTGAGAAGTTTAAGTCTATCATATGCTTAAAACCAAATGTTTGCAAAAATGTTTTGCCTGGCTGGAGCTTGTAATAGCTTCACATATGCTTGTAGTTGATAATCTGTGGATATTTTTCATTATTGGATTTTTGTAAAAGCTGCAGGAGGCCTTTTAGACTTGCCATAGTCAGTCACCAAACAGGAAGGCAGCCCTTACTAGTAACATTTAAGACTGTTTGGGTCTGGTAAGAGCATATATATAATGTTGGTTCAGCAGAAAAACATAAAAGTCCTGATGTTGACCAGAATATCCAACTACAGATGGAGAACCTCCTGGGTAAGGAGCCTGGTGCTGTCCAGAATTAAAACTTCCAGGGCATTCACTTACTTAGCTGGTGGTCACTGGAGGGATTTATCCCACAACATTTTCTGGGAGTTTGACTTGAAATGCTACTTACAGGTGTCCTAAAACAGAAGCCCAGACAGAATCAAAGAAGCATTAAACTTGGAAAATACCTCTGAGGTCATGAAGTCCAACCATTAAACCAGCACTGCCAAGTACACTCCTAAACCATAGTTTTAGTGACGCTAAGGGCCTTATTCACACATTTTTTGAACACTTCCAGGGCCAATGATTCCAACACTTCTCTACAGGACAAGTAGCACAGGGCCCTGTTTCCCTCAATAAGGGGGAGATGTCTGGGGCAGACAGAGATCATATCACCCCACCTATCCAAAACAAATTTTTACTTTTCTCATTTTTAATATATTTCAATTAAATAAGTGTTAAGCTGACTGCTTTTTCTTCGAAAGCAAGACTAATATGTGTCAAACCACCACATTCAGAGAAGAAGAAATTGACAGTGCCTGTAAATGTACATTCTGCAGCTGGAACTGAAACACCTGAAGGAACACCTGGCCTCTACTTAAGTTGAGGCAGGATCCAAAGAGATGGGAAGCAAAGGATTTGGGTGCAGCTTTACAAATTAAGAGTATGCCCAGGAGTCCCCAGAATTCCTAAATACCACTTGCTGTCATACAAGCCACCGTACCCTTGCTGCAGGAGGGACCTGAACCTGGTAAAACCAGTGACATTGTGCCTGTCACTGCCACAGTATTTCTTCCAGATACACAGAAGTCACCCATTTTCAGTCCTGAGGAGCATCCACCTTCTGAATCGCTGCAAGACCTCAAGAAAAACCTTGATGTGGTGCTGGGAGGCACCATGTGAAAGCCAAAAAGGCAAGACAGTGATGCTGTGGTCATATTACAACCAGAGGGGAAAGGTGTCCCCATGGCCAGGACAGGGGCATCCTGGCTGCTGGAGGCTTTTCTGTATGCCAAGTTTCTTCCACTGTGTGATCACAGAATGATTTATATATTCTGTTTACTAAAATTTAGGAGGCAGAATGGAAAGAAGTCTTATTTCACAACTCCAAAGAGGAACTCCTATAAGCTAATACTAACATCCTTACATAAGACTGTACAAAACCACAGTTCCTCCAAAATTAGCACATTTTACAAATCATATTGTTTCATTACCTGTAGGGCAACCTTAGTGAAGTCAGTGTAAATCAGACTTTCCACTCTTGGGTTTACCTGTAACACTCTACTCCCAGCTCAGGAACTCTGATCATCTACAAATACCACAGAAGAAAACACACCAGTTCCAAGAATTCAACACATCCCAAGAAAATATTTTGTTGGCCTATAACTTTGATTTCAGGACATTACTTGTAACAACCTAGAATGAGTGACTAAATTATAGAAAATAATGAACATGTCTGCATTCACCTTACACATCTAAGCAAAATTAGGGGTTTTCTGGCCACAATATGCAGGGGATGTCCAAATGAAGTAAAAGGGTCATTCTATAGCTCATTCCCTAAAGTTCACTCAAAACTAGAGGGAAGTGCTGAGGTGATGATTTCCCTTGGGGAATACAGGCATCTATTGGGTCTGTGGGGCTTGCTTATCACAAGCACAAAAAAAGCCATTCCATTTGTAGAGCCAAGACAGAAGTGCCAGGGTGGGATGGTGGGCATATTCCAGAGCAGTATGTTAATTTTCAAGTGTTCTAGCTTATGTAAACACTCACAAATCCAAGAAAATAATCATAATGAACATTCTCTGAATGAAAAACTCAACCAAAAACTTTAGATGCATGGGGAAAATCAATTTGACACAAGAGAAGAACTTAAGTTATGTAGTCACACAAACACCTCCAAGGATTTGTTTAGCCTTTCAGTTCTCATAGACCTTTTAGCAGAGGTCTAATCTCACATTAATATTAAATCTAACAACTTGCTAGAGTTTGCTTTAAATGTTGTTTTAAAAACAGCTTCTTGGTGTCAACCAGGCAAAGCCATCCAGCCCTCTAAAGGCAAAGGCACCACAAAACTCAGTCAATTCTGATATCTCTCTCATTGACATGCAGAGAAAGAAACACTTGCTTGTAATAATAGGACTTCCTTTCATGCAGAGATAGTGGAAGGTTTCAAAGGATAAATAATTCATAGTTTCCAACTCTGAGAATAAATTTGTTCTTTTCCTATTTTACTTTCCTTTAAGATACGACATCTTAGGAAAGCAGGGGAAAGGAGACCACTCTTTGCTTCTAAGCATATAAACATGCACACTGTTTCATTCTCCCACTGCAACAAAACCATAAGATCAATAGACAAGCGCTGAAAACCTTTTCCCACCAGGCAGAGACTCTGCCATCTAAACAGTTTCTCAAAAGATAGAGCCTCACTAGGAGCAAACCACAAAGAAACAGCCAGCGCACAGCTAGGGACCAGGCTGAGAATAATCTCACAACTCCACAGTAAGGCAGCAAATTATTTAAGCTTGATCATATCAGTGGCTGGTGAACTATGGTTCTGACTCCATTCTTTTAAGTTTTATCTAAACTCCAAGGGGATATGGGAATGTTGTTGTGCTTATTGTGTGGTTTCAGTAAACAAAGGGGAAAAAAAGCAACCCTACACTAGGATGAATTAAAAAACCTGCAGCATACTCTGTCTGGTAAGCTGGGCTGCATTTATATAGGCCTAAAGCAGCAAAAAAACTCAACAGAGCAATCAGGTTTTTCACAGTAATCAGTAACACCAGCAGGTTAAGCTTTTGTGCCCAAATCTCAGGGGGGCTATTCTCATGCCTGGAAGTTTCTCAGTTCTCAGCCCAAATGTATTTGGCAAAGGATCCAAGAATCAGCTTGGAGATGATTCTCATGGCTCCTGTTTGTAGCACAGTGGGAATCACCTTGTATTAGTTTTATTCATAATCGAAAAGAGTAGATGCAAACACCTAAAAGCTGTCATCTAGTCAGTTCAAGGCCAAATCCATCTCAGAAAAGCATTTTGGAGGGAGGCAATCCCTGAGGATAGTCTGTGATCAGGAGCACCAGTATTTCCATCCTAATATTAGGATTACTCCCTAATAGACATTTGCTAATCTTTGTCTGGTCCCAGTTTACACTTAGCAAAGAATGGGGCTCTCAGTACTTATTTTTAAGAGCTACCCCAGCTTTCTGCAGAGGCATCACTGCCAGCAGCCACAGGACACCAAATGTAGACACCGTGCTGTGGATGACAGAGTACTGTTTTCCAATGGCAATTCTAAACAGTGCATCCCTCTCCAGGAAGCTCAAAATGCATTAAAATGAATTATTTGCTGACTGAAGAGAGAATAACACCATTTCAAACTTATAGGTGTTGGGGAGAGTGGGTGATAGAATCACTATTTGAGTGCTAAGTCATTCATTTGTACCTCAGCACTGTGGATTAATTATTTCCAGCAAAACTGACAAGAGAAGACAAGAAAAAGAATTCACTACCAGACATTTTTTGTAAATTACTATTATTGTCAGCACTACTAAACCGGTTAAGAGTCTACTGAAATGATTAAAGAAACGCCAGATGAGGTTTCACAAATACACCTATGACCCAGTTTTACACTTGAAGCCAAACTCCATTGAACAGTGTGCTGATAACCATGACACTGCAGCGTTTACAAGCAAGTTGTAATGAAATACACAAAAAACTCCACAAAAACAAAATCAAACTGTTTTTTGCAAATATTTTGCAAGGCAGCTGCTATCATGTTGGTGAGAGGTGATGAAATTTGAGGAAGGAGGAGGAGAGATCATTTACAGTGACAACGCTTACTGCTGTGGACGTCATTTTTTCTGTAAGTTCTGGGAGCAGAGTCAGAGCTATTACTGAAATGGTATCAAAAATATATTTAATGTTTCTCCTCCCAGCAAGGGCAGTCCCATAATACAGAGGGTCTGCAAGTTTCCAGGACTCATTTTCAGCACTGGTGTGTGAAGGAGAAAGAAGAGGTGTCTCTGCTGGTTTTGCTCCCACCAGAGCAGCAAAGCTGAGGGAAGAACTCAGCAACTGAACATTTTAAACTCAGCCCACAGTACATTTCACTGATCTGGTAACATGTGGGGTGTTGAAGTTTAGGACATTCAGCACCATACACTTCAATAACCCCCATGTGTGGTAAATAGAGAGAGAAACACAAATTACCAATATTTCTTTTTTCATCTTCTCTTCAGAGCCCTGATCCAAAGAAAACCTCACTACCACATGTAAGGCAAACTTATCTAAGACAAAACATTTGTCCTATTTCAATGTCAACCCTAAAGAAGTACTTAAAAATCTGGTACACACCATGCCAGGAGGAAAAAGAACAGGTACAAACAATACTATTCCAGCACAGATTTTTCTGCCTCAGCATGGTTATATCACAAGGAGCAAAGAGGCTGCCAGGGACAGAAAGAGGCTGAGTACCCAGTGCACAAGTGTTCCAAGGAGGAGGGGAAAGAAGGAGTGTGGCCTTTGGTCCTGTAAACCAACAACGCAGTTGGCAAAAATCTCATCTTTGCCAAGTCTGCAGTGCTAGGACTAAAACCCAATGGGCACACAAACTGACTATGTTAAAACTAATTCAGGCCATTCTAACCCTACAATATCTATCAAAATGTAAGGGCACTCCTTGGCTAAAAAACAGTGGGTCTTCAGTGCCCCACTGATACAATCAGACAGCCTAAGCCCATCTTTTATACACACACACACATATATATATATATATACTTCTTATCTAGTAGATGTTTTAAACCAATTTTTGCACATGCATTTAATTAAAATCCAAAGGGATTGCTTCATAAAGAAATTCAATCCTGTTAGCTTTCCTACCAGAAACAAAGTAGCATAATTACCCTGAGTGAGTGCAGACTGCCCAGTGTGGTGCAGACCCTGCAGCCCTGAGCTTCCTCAGCAACCTTCCCACGGTTCTAACATAAGTACTAAAATACAAGGGCACAGGGGAGCGAGTGAACTCTTGGGCTGAAACCAGAAATTTTTCCTTAAAACTTGGCCAAATGACCAAATGAGCCTCACTGCTGTACAGTGTTTTCAAGCACATTTTTTTCCAGGCCAAGCCTCCTCTTCCCACTTTTGCTGGTGTAGCCCTGTTAGTCAGAGAACTGCAGCAAGAAGGTCAGTGTCAAGAAAGCTGCCAGATAGAAGCTTCAGGACAGACCTCAACAAAGTTCATTCACCTTGGAGAAGGGTAGTAAAACAGGAGGACAGTAACACAGTTATGCCATACCCTCACCATGTCAGTGTGCCAGTATATGATGAACGCTGTTAAAGGTCTGACCTGAACAGAGAAGTGGAGCAATTAATGAGAAATTAATTTCACCAGATGACTGGAAAGACCTCTCACTTCTCAAAGCAAGCCCACTTTTTAGGTCACTGATGCTCAGCTAATTAGAGCCACTTTCTCCTCTTCCAGAATTGCCCATATGAAAAGAAATTGATAGAAAAAGAAGATTTCATGCATATATTATTTTGTCTCTCAGTGTAAATTTGTCCCACATTTAAATGGCTCTCTAAAAACCTGTGAAAGTGTGGAATACTGGTAATAAATCTGCAGAGGTCTGTCCTAGATACTCTGCATGTGCTAACTCACTGTTTGCACACGGGGCTTTAGCAGCTGCTGGTGCTTTTCCCAAGACTGGATGTCCAAGAGCTGAGGTAACATCCCAGACAAAGGGCCACTGTCACTTGTGCAGTGACTGTGACACATCCTGCATTCACTGCAGGGTCAGGCTGCACCAAACACTTGCACTTCCCATAGACTGAACTTTTCAGCTTCCTCCACAAGGGCAATGTGTGGTGCATTTGGCCTAATGACACAGTGATTTCTTTGCACATGAGCCCAAGGTTTTGCCCACAATTTCTCAAAGGAAAATACAAATATTTTCTGCAGAACATAGGGGTCTCAACCCCAAGCCCTTTCCTAACTCCCAGCCCTCTCCAGCTCACATTGCCTCAGCTCAGCTCGCATTGTGGACATAGCCATAGTCACTGATGGACACAGCCATGCTTTTACCATCCCTGAAAAGAGGCTCTCATAGGATAAAAGAATGGTTTGGGTTGGAAGGCACCTTAAACATCTAATTCCAAGCCCCTTCCATGGGTAAGGACAATTTCCACTAGACAAGGTAGCTGAAAGCTTTGTTTTCCTGTATTTGTATCTTGGTATCGTGGGATGTCTTCAGTTCCAACAGGAGGAAAGTCTTCATCCTTTTTCTCACTTTTGAGGACTTCATTAGTGTAGTTTTTCACAAGTAAGTTGGGATGCTTCCTATCAAAAAAGTAAGACATCCTTGGTATATCAAATTCCATAGTTTCAGTCTCAAATTCGATAATGCCCTTGCCCTTGTATTTTGCTCAGGCTTCTTCCAGCAGTTCTTCTCTTTTTCTACTACCCACTGATGACTCTCTCCAGCTTGATACTCCACTACTTTTTGAGGTCTTCCAATTTCTCTCCTAAGCAGCTTTTGCCCCAACCTCCAGCACAACTGTCAGAGCAAACTGGCTCCAACAGCATTGGATATCTGGGTTCCAGCACTGTTTTCTTCTCAGATCCATTCTCACAGAGAAATCCTTTCAAGCTATTATTTCAAGTCTGAAGAAGAAGGTCAGTTCCTATTCAGGTCAGTCCCACCAACTTTGTTTTAGTGTTCTACTCTGTAAAGGGACTGAGGGTGTAGAACTCAATGGTGGTGAAACTGTAAACTGTGTGTCAGCTTCTGTTTGCTGTCTCACCAGACAGCCCATATCTCACACAGATTCCTAAACTAGTGAGCATATTGTCTCTGAATAATACAACTACTCTGCCTTCCTCACTGATAAACTGAGATGTTTTTCCATGGAAATGACTACTAGAACAAGTTTAAAGACTACAGGTGTCACTGCTCAGGATGAAAAAATTAACACAAATGGAAAAGAGATTTCTCTGCAGAGTTCTTGTGACTGGGACTCCATAAGTTATTTACACACTTTGGGTTTTCTGGATGGGAGTTTGGGCTATGTCCAAATCCAGCTGAAGCCAGCCTGCCCTGCCAAAGACATTGGGCTATTTTCAACTGGTTACTTAACTTTTCCAAGATCAAATCAGGTCTGGAAAGCAGCTGATTCCTTGTGTGCTAGAGTAACTAAAGAACAATCAAGGATGCTCTGAACAGCCTGGAGGGACTTGGAGCCTTTTCCCCAAAACTACACTATATCTAATTCTGAAAATTACATATAATTCTGAAAATGTAATTCACTATGACTACACTACATATATTTCTGAAAATATTTAGACCAAAAAAAGTCTAGACCTTTTCTCAGAAACAGCCTAAATGATACAATTATTATTTATCTTTGATTTAATCAATTGGACAATGAATAATAAGACTTTCAACTAAGTTTGATACAATTAGAGTGAGTTATTTTTTCATTATTCTCAGATCTATTGTTCTTTTACTGTAAATTATCTGCTCTCAAGTTTCATTAAAAATTACTGGAACAGAACAGCAGAACTAAAACCTCTATACTCAGCTTTACTAGATTTATAGAGCTCTTTTAAAGTTTGAATTTAGTTAGCTTGTAGGGTGTAGAAGCAGATCTAAAAATAAGCATGTCTCAGAATCTTTCTTCATGTTCAGGCCAATTCTTCAGCCTCGTTGAGAACCTTGGATGTATGAGAAACTTGCACTCAATTCTCCCATCCATCTTCTTTACAAGGGTCTGTAATTAAAGAGGAAGGGAAACAGCTTTACATGCTTACCTTTGAAACAAGACATTGCAACATTTAAGGGAGAACAGATTAAAAAACTGTGCCTCCAAGCAAAACTACAAACAAAGCAAGGATTATTTAATGCCTGGGGGTTATTTCAGTTTCCTTCTGAAAGAGGAATTTTGCATTGTGCTTGTGGCATGGATCCCTGCACGTGGTCATTAGGTGTTACCGCAGGCTCCAGGCTGGCTTCCAAAACACACCTCATCTGGGTGAAAAGTGTGTGCTGATTTATCAGCTCTAAATCCAGCTGGAACGGAGGGAGCTTGGTTTTGATGATGTTCCTACAAGCAGAAGGTAAGGGTGGCTGGCTAACCGCTGACATACTCGCAAAAGACACTGTAATGACTCGTTGCACAGCGCACAAAACAGGTACCTCATTCACATCAAGCACAGGGATAGTAAAGGTATGTCCTGCTGACACCCTGTCCTTCAAAGGAATAAATTCCTACATGTTCTCTCTCCCTCCCAATTTGTTACTGCCTCACAGAATCCCCATTCCTGCCAGCATCAGGCTTTCAAACTTATAGCTGTGATCTAAGCAAGTTTTTATTCCCTCAGCTGAAGACACGGATGGCAAAAGAGGCCTCAAAGATTAAATTTGCACCAGAGTCCAGGCAGAAGCAGCAAGACTGTGAAGCCAAATTTCCCCAAGAATTGCAAAAATGGTAATTATAAAAGAAGATGAAGATGAACCTTTTTCAAATTGTAATGTTTTAGTATAAAAATTATTTCAGTGGAAACGTTTTCAGAAAGGTAGGGGACCAAAGGGAACTTAACAAAGGAAAGCAGTGAGAGAATTGTATAAAAGAAATCAGATTATTAAAAAACAGTCTGCTGATAGTTGCATTCTTTTAGATGATGGCTCCCATTCTTTTTCCAAAAACCACCTTGAATCTGAATAAAACTTTTACATCATATTTGGACCTGTCTCACTTAACACAAAAGAAAAAAAAAGGTCTGAAAACAAGAGATACTGATCTATTTTATGGATTCAAGCACTGGGATAATAGGATAACATGAGGATTGATGTATGCTCAAAATAAATGTGTAATATCAACAGTGAATATAAGATCCTTACATTGCTTTGAGCAATGGTGAAATTCACTCTTTCCAAGATGTAAATTTCTGGTGCCGTGCACACAGATTTCCTCAAACCCCTGGAGATTCCTGCATCCATCACAAGTACAACTGGTTAGTGGCAGCTTGCATAAATACCTTCTTTCTAATGTCTGACTGCAGATTTCGTAAATTGTACAAGCATTTCAAAGACAAAAAAAGGAAGAGTGTTTAATTTTCTCTTAAATAAATATGTGCTGCCTATGAGAGGGACTTTGCATAGTGCACAGCACAAGGCACGTTGCATAAGAAGACACAGCTTTATAGCAATTAGTAGAATACAAACTAATTGCTTTTTAAAATGAAAAACACAGACAGGCTTACTTTAACTGAAGCTGGAATTGATCGTCCAAAACCTCCCAGTTTACAAACAATGCAACACAATTGTAACAGCATGGACTTGGCTGGGGTATAGGTTTCCAAATAAGCTGTTAATTTATTTATTGAAATTATTGCATTTTGATTATTAAGTCATTTCCTACAAGACTCAATCAATATTCAAAGTCTAAACTTAAGGCCCCCTGTTGTTAATTACACAGGAAGATGAACCTTATAGGTTGGACTTACTTAAACCAGTTGTACCATCTGGTAGGGATTAATTTGGAAAGGATTTATATGCACAAATGAATTTTTCACATTTACTAAAAAAACCACTGGGCTGATGATAACTGTTTCTTAATGAAAATAAATAATAAATATAACTGTAAACTCTTGATCTAGACAGGAGAGTTTTATTCAAAGTAAGGGAAGAGACAGAAGTAGCATTTCAGAGCTCTGGTCAATTTTCATGTATGCCACATCAGGAAAATGTACTGAAGAAGATTCTTCTTGTCACTGATTAACTTGCCTTGCACTTGCTTGGTTAAATCCTAAACTCTTCCAGGTCCTTTTCACAGTTCTTTCTAACTAATCAGACAACTCCAAATCAAACAATAACTGATCAATCACTAGATATTTACATGTGCACAGAAATAAAATGGTTGTTAGTTTTTTAAAAAGTAGTCATAGGAACAATTCAGAGAAATAGTGCTAAACAGGAAATTTTGCTTGGTCTCTTAAAAAATGCAGATATCATTCAGAAACTAAGGGCACACACTTGCACTAAGTATATATTAAGATAACCATGCCATTTTTTCTAAAACAGGATTAAAATTTTGCTTTATCTTTTTTTTGATGTAATTATTAATTGTTACTTATAACCTGTATCACATTAGCCCCCTCTGTCTGCTCTAACACAGAACTGTTTAAATCAATTCAGAGGCGAAGATTTTCCTAAGAATCACACGAAGAATCTTCTCAATTTCACAAGACTTCACATTCTAAATTCTAATTTTCCACTAGCTTAATCTTAGGGCTTAATCTTACAGAAGAAGGAAGTTCTTAGATCTCATATTCCACGCTAATTTAAAGACCTGACCAAAATGAAATCTTCATCTTTCTTTGGTTCCATTTTCCTCAGAAAATGTGGTTCAAGTTGTATACTGTGTTAAATGCCTGGCTGAGCAGCTGCTTGCCAGTTGCATGAGCACTGACTGCTCCAGGTGATCAAGGAGCTGAGCTGCAAGTAGGTAAGGAATGTGCCTTGGCTCACTGAAACTGTTCACCTTCACTGGCTTGTATTTGTTCTGCAGCAGATTTGGGCTGCAGCAACAACAGGGCTCAGATCAAAAAATTTCCAAGCAGTTGTAATTTGGCCAGAATGAAAATTGAAAGCAAGGAGCACTCTGTACACACACAATGGGATAGTCAAGCAGGAGAAGAGCCAAAGGTGGGTCAGGTGGGAAGAACAGCAATAAATTAATGTAAGAAGCAAAGCAAACAGAACACAATGCTCTTCTGTTGGAAGGGAAAGGGAAGAAGTTGGTTTTGATCATGTAATAATGAATTTTTATGCAGTTTAAGGCAAATGTTAATGGTGAAAGCTGTAAAGGACAATTCAGGCCTGCTGAAGAAGCATGAAGAGAAGTGCTGCCTTCTTGTCATCCTCAGAACAACCACACTGGGCTCAGCCCCAGTGACCATTTACAGCAGAATCACTAATAAGGTATAAATTGTCATCTTGTCACAATACTGCCAGCACCTCAGTTAATGATGGTGTAAACAACAGGAGGTCCCTAAATGATGCTAATGACAGCATGCATGTTCTGCTTTCCGAAGAGGTGATGTTCATTACTGCTGTTGACCTGGGGGCGGAGTTGGAAAACACTGGGCACTCACAAACATGAGAAAAGTTGGGCAAGAAGAGAAAAATAAATCATTTGTGACTGCCTAAGTTTTATACTAGCTCTGTCATCTGCACAGTTTAGGGCAATTTCAGTGGTTCATATGTAATACAGAGAAAAATCTATTGTTTTTTATTCCCAAGTGCAGAAAAAAATTAGAAACAGGGCTCCACTTCATGTAAACAAGAGAATTTGCTCTTTTCCTTCTGTCCATGTATTTTATGTAGCAATCTGCTCTATTACCACTTAAATAATCATCAAACATCACCAATTTCCCCTCACCCCAAGAAACATAACCAGACAAGTCTGGTACCAAATTAGTTTGTATCATCTGGCCCTCTCCCCTCTGTTTTCTACCATTTCCATACTCTTTCAGCACTCCCTCAACACTTCCATCACACCATCACACTGAGACCAGTTTGAAGCTGCCTGGGGACTGTCCAGGCTGTAAATAATCCTTTAACAATAATACCTATAAATACTTACATATAGCACATCACATTCACATACCAGTGGGGACATTGTTTGCTGTTTCTCAACAAAAACACGACTGGACAATGTAAACAGCATACACGTTCTCAGTGTCAGTGATATTAAATCAGGAATGATTCTTTGAGAAGGACAGCAAGACCAAGGAAAAAAACTCATGTGGTCACACAAAGTTTGTCTTCTTTCAAATTAGACTGGAGAGACTTCAGCAGTCATATTTCTGACATTTATCATAACTTGAGGTCAGGCTGGACAGGGCTCTGAGCAACCTGGTCTAGATGAGGACACCCCTGCTTATTGCAGGGGGTTAGACTGGATAGCCTTTATATGTCCCCTCCAACCCAAACTGTTCTATGATCTGGTTTAAATTGTTCAGAAATCACTTTGGTGATTTTTCACATAGGCAAGTCTAAATCTTAGCAGTAGGAGAGCAAGAAAGTCATCAGTAATTTTTGTAATGAAATTTTAAACACTGATCACTGATCCTTCTGGTTAGTTCCCAGGGCCCTGTGAGATACAGAGTTTAACATGCAGCTAATTAAAACACAATCTTCAAATAACTTGATAATCAGTTTGAGAAAAAACAATTAACATGGGGGTTTTTTTAAACAAGCTTAGCTCCAGAATCAACGCACTGAAACCATTCACACAGGTCTCATTTTTCATACCCTACACAAAAAAAAATTCTCTGAGGCTTAAAAATGCTTTAGGTATCATGTATTCCTGTAAGAAACCCTGTAAGAAACCTAAAAGCTTATGGAGACTTTCAAGAAACAAAACAGTGACTCTACTTGTCGCACTGTCTCACTGTGACCCCAAGCCCGGTCCAGCCAGGGGGAACGTGGTAAAAATAGAGGGACCAGAAGGATGGAGTTGCCCAAAGAATAAAGAACTTTAATAGTAAAATAACAAACACAGAAATCGCAGAATATGAGGGGCAAGATCCAAAGATGAAGGGGTGTGGCAGCGTAACAATATGTAGGGGTGTTCTGAGGGCGAGGCTCCAAACACAAGCGCAAAGTAGGAACATGACCTTCTATGTGACAGGTCACAAACCAACTGAGAACCAGAACCAGAAACATGACCTATTATAGAGTAATGACATTAACATACCAACTCCCATGGCTACACTCTTCTCACCATGATCTTACCAGCTATTTCCCTTTCAGTATCCCACTTGCCATGGTCTCAGGTTGACGCCTCCTGTATATACCACCGAGGATAAACCACCATTCATCCCAGCCGGTTCCATTCCCACATCTACTTTGCTGGGACCCACAGGCCTGACTTTAACAAAGGTTGAAGGTTGATAGGTTGATATTATTCTTACCAAAGATAGATAGATAGATAGATAGATAGATAGATAGATAGATAGATAGATAGATAGATAGATATTCTCATCTTCCTCTTTTTCATTCTATTCTGCTACTTCTGGTTTAATGGAGAAAATTGATCAATAATTTCAGTCAGGTGCTGCTGTTCTATTCCAATCAATTTTCAGTGGATATTTTTTTCCACAAGTGACAGAATATTAGTTTTGTTTTAAAGGGAGTGTTGTATTTAAATATTTTTAAACTATTGGTTTGTTTGTGTCAATGAGAAGGAAATATATTGGCTGGAAGCTGCAGCTAAATGATTCCTTCTATTAATCTCTCTGGCAAAGAATGTCTCTCCATAGATTTCAATATGATTTCAATTTCAATAGCAAGCACTCCTATTGCAAACAGTTTCAGAGGGACTTGCCACTGCAATACCATGGGCTGAATAGTGGGGTTTTAGTTTACCTTCCACATCATTGAAGCTGGGCTAAAAGAGGAGACGGCTCAAAAGGCTTCAACTAGAAAATAGATCAATTTACTGAAATGCCAAAACCTCTAGATAAGCAAAATCACTATACTGAAGTTTATGGGCACATTCATTAGGTGATGGCACAGCAGAGACAACATGTTTGGAGCCTGTTATTGGCTGATTGCCTCTGACTGCAGAGTGGAATCACACATACATGTGCACATGTTGCATGGAAATGTGCGCGGCATTCTGGCTGCTGTGGCTGGGAAGTCTGCAAGCACACTTCCACCAGTACAAAAACAAGATAAATACTGCACTGAAAATGTAAACAGGAGGAAAAGATACATCAGCGTGACCCTAGCACTCCGAATTGCATGGCAGGAGAAACAAAGAAATAAATCAGTAGCAGTTAACAATTAATGCAATTTAATCTCTTACTGATTTGCTCAGTCTAACTTATGTGGGGTTTAGCCCTGTTTGCACAAGTTCAACAATCACTTTGAGAATGACACTTTACAAGCATACATTGCAATTCATTCAACTATCATAGAATAATTAAATTTGGAAAACACCTTTAAGATCATCAAATGCAACCACTAACCTAACACTTTCTCCTCCACAACTAAACCATGTCCCTAAACAATACATCTGCTCGTTTTCTCAACATTTTCAGGTACGGTGGTCGACTTATAAGTCACTGGGTGTCAGGTCTTTCAAAAGAACCAGCAGAAACAAGTTAGAGAAAGTGTTTCTATATGGCCGAAAATAGTCTTTTGTGGCCAATAATTGACCACAAAAGGATTGTTTTTACAGCAATCAAGGAGGAAGATGGCATAATTTCAGGTTTTGTCATCACTCAGGTGATAGAATACTGCTGACGTACCTGGATCAAGCACATTCAGCAAGATGCAGTGCTGCTGCTCACCAGGGTAAAACTTCTCATTCAACAGGTTTTAAATCAAATCATGATTGAGTGGTTAATTTATTTATTAACACATAATTAACTAGCAATCAGTGCTAGTTCACACAATACATTCCAGAATCAGCATCCAGAAGGAAAAACCACAGCACTGAATTATTTCAAAATCTTAATACATTCATGCAGGTTTCTAGCTGCCCACAAGCAGAGACATTGAGGTCAGGTCAGCCTGGCCCCCCATTCCATAGGTTCTCCCGTCCCATGCAGCAGTTTTGGGTTTTCTGCCACACACAATGGGTACGCACTCATGTACCCCATCCCATGCAGGCTCCAGTCAGTGATTCCTTTGGAAAAATACCTCTAGCCCCTCTCCACCAGGCACTTTTCTCTGTGTCTAA
The DNA here is from genome assembly GCF_963513975.1 of Fringilla coelebs. NCBI lineage: Eukaryota > Metazoa > Chordata > Aves > Passeriformes > Fringillidae > Fringilla > Fringilla coelebs. Next base: position 62,586,896 of record NC_140032.1, on the reverse strand, counting down.
AATAGCCAAGTCCACAGAGGAGCGTTTTTGATGTCCAGCAAGATGAGTTATTGAGCATCTGAAGGGTTCAGGAAGGACATTGCTTTACCACATGCAATGAATGTAACACTGCAGAAGGGCTACACTCCAGGGGCCTCCCCACAGACCTTGCAATGGAACATCAGCTCCCAAGGACCCATCACAGAAACAATACAGAGTCAAAGCCTGGAGCTGGGCTCTGATAGGAGTGTTAACACCAGGCACCTTCCAAGAGATACCGGAATATCATTTTACAAAACAAACAAGAAATACAATTTGGAACATGCTGCATTCACTTTAAAAAGTACCAGGCAGTAAATCTGCAGTGGTCCTTTGTGTGGATTTCCCCTGCTGTTACTCCTACTCATACAAGCACCTGCAAAACTACTACAAATATACATATTCCCTGAGCACAGGAGTTATCACAAAAAATTCCCACAATCTAATTAGTGATTTTTTCATGGAGTTTATTCACAGTTTGGGTTCCATAAAAAAAAAAATTCATTCAGAGATCTCTGGGAGCAATTGTTTTAATTAAAAATTAATGTCATTTGGACAGTTTTTATTCTCTAAAATCCTCTTGTATGCAATCTTCAAAATACAATTTTAAAACAGATCTTACCACTGTAATGAATACTTCTATTTCCCATGCCAAAACCCCATAGGAATCAAGGGAGTAATAACTGAAATATACATTTGTCTGAATTTTTAATAATAGCACCCTCTCTTTGTTCCTTTTGGTTTATTGACAAATACTTCAGGAATTTCCATCAAAAGTTTCAACAAATTTTGCAACCTACATTACACAGATCTATCATTCCCAGAGGATATAATTCCCACCAGTCACAGAGAACCCTGATCTCTGGTCTATGTGTCACCAATCCCCCTGCTTGATGTTGAGCAGGCTGACATGGAGAGAGGACAGTAGGTGTTCGAGCTCAGCAGCTGCAAGAGAGGTGCATACCAAAGGATCACGACCAAACCATAAATACTTATGGGAGAATGCTCCAATTGGCAACAGGAACACGGGTTGCTGTGGGATGTGTGAGTCTTTGCAACAGGAGCAAGAAACATCCTGCCATTTGTTTGTGTTTTGGTTAGTCTCCTGCTCAGCTGCATTGTAAACAGCAAGAAAGCTCTTGCGTGTGTGATAAAGCGATTCTGTTGCATTGCAATGTCTGTGATCCAATGTCCGTGATCCAATCACTACAAATGGCACCCAAGGCATAGCCAGAACTGTGAATGTCCAGTGGCAACAGCACATTCAAACCAAGCTCTGTGAAAAAGGGATCCCCATCCTTCATCTCCACCTGCTGGACAGGTGAGACTGGGAATGCGGAACTATGGGATAGTCTCTGTCTCATGAGCATAAGCTTTGTTTAGAGATTTGACAAAGAATTTTAAGAGAACAGGAATTTAAAACCCCATCAGTTAAGTTAGCTGCTTTATTACATCTGAATAGTAATTCTAATGTATTCCCTCCCCATGGTTCCTACAACGCTTAAATATGGGAAAAGGTAGAAGCCTGAATTAGAGGCAGAGAAAAAAGAAGGACAGCCAGTCACTGACAATATGTTAGTTACATGGGAAACTGCCTTCAAAGCTTTGCAGCCTGCTGAGAAAGTTTGTGAGTGCCCTGTCATAGATATTTTAAATTTGGAGACTGATTTGAATATTAGCTATGTCTACGGAAGTACCAGCTGAATTAGGAGACGAGGACCCTCAGGAGCCTGGCTATCCTTTTGATCCTTGTCCTATGGATCCTGACAAGGGGCCTGATCTTTATCATCCTTTAACTCCCATAAAAAATTTGGCTGCTGCATTTCCCACTATGGCTCAAGTGTTAGCTAATTCTTACCGTTCTCTGCCTACAGCTCCTTTACCTGAATTACCACTGCAACCTCATTCGCCTCAGACATTAATAGAAAAATGCAGGGAAGAGACCTAAAAAGGGGAGATATTCCCATGTTATTAGCCATACAGGTCAATTATCAGCCTAAGAAAACCTCTCAATATGTATAACCTCCATCTGAATTAATAAAAGGAGTTCATAAAGCTGTCCTAGATTATGGACTACAAATAGATTACGCTATGGGATTGATTCTATTAGCCAAGGGTAAAATGTGGCTCCTAACTACTGGTGCATGCTTTTAAACTTATCCTATCCTGAGCACAATATACAGTGTGGCTGGCAGAAGGGAAAGACCTTGCTACTGCACAAAGTATGGATGATATTAAAAATATAGAAGTAGGCAGTCTCAGTGCACTGCTGGGGCAAGACATGTATGCCACTCCCGATGCCCAAGCTAACCTAGCTTGCACAGTGCTACAGCAAAGCTCCAGTACAGCCATAAAGGCTCTTAAAAGAGTCCCAGAATTCAGAAGAAAGGACTCTTCCTTTCCATCTGTTCAGCAAGGCCCTCAAGAATCACATGTAACATTGATGGATTGCAGACGGCCATAAGCAGGCAAATAGAAAATGAAGAAGCAGCTACTATCTTCTTGTTACAGCCAGCCTTTGAAAATGATGCTGCAGATTGTCAGAAAGCACTGCTCTCTGTGAGGAATGAGCGTGCTAATTTACCTGCCTGCATCAAACCTGTCAGAATGTGGGGACAGAGGAATACTGTGCACCTGTTTTGGCTGCTGCCTTGTCCCCAGCCCTTAATACACATAAGAAAACTGACGCCTGGTGTTCTAACTGCCAACAAGAAGAGCATTTACAGAAAAGCTGTTCCATTCAAAAGAAAAGAAAGAAGGGCCCCCCCACCCTGCCATCCCTCCCTCTCTATGTGCACAGTGTAAAAAGGGTCACGACTGGAGTCAAGTATGTAGGTCAGAATTTGATAAAGACAGAAACCCTCTCATGCCTCAGCAGAGAAACGAGGAGAGGTGCGTGAGACCCAGTACCCCTCAACCCAACAGGGTCTTTGCAATCCGAATCCAGGAGTCTTAATTTCTTCTCACTTTGCCAGTACCCACAGGAGCACAGGTTTGGACTTATCCCTCTCAGACTCAGGGGTCTGTGAGTCTCAGAACTGATGGGGTTGGCAGCACCATTGCCATCCATGTTCACTGTTTCCAACAAATTATGAGTGAAAAGCCCCTACCAACCCTACAATTAAAAGAAAAATTTTTACAGGTTTACTTGACACTGGTGCAGATGTTTCCATCATTTCAGAATCCTCATGGCCCCACAGTGGCCTCTTAAAACAGCTGATGACTTAGTGGAAGGCATCAGGGGGCATCAAGCCCCTAAACAGAGTGCACTTGTTCTTACAGTCATGGGGCTGAATGAATGACAAGCAACTTTCTTACTGTCTGGTTTCCCTTCTCAGTTTATGCTGTAGGGTCATGATTTACTCTCTCAATGGAATATTACACTTGCAGTGAATGCAGCAAATTCAACAAACGCCCCTCTGATGTAAATCCCCTGCTCAAAGTGAGGTGGAAAACAGATACACCTGTTTGGGTTGATATCCAGGTAGGAATGCTTGGTTCCTGGCCCTGGGTGGAGCATCTCACAATGGGATGATGTAATTTTATCAGCCATGCAGTGACACTCAATGGCCCATCAACAGCAGAAATCCCCTGGAGGATGGGCCATGGAAGAGATAAAGAACACTGCCCCTTCTGATTTCAACAGATGGTAACAGAATACATACTTTTGGTTACATCCTGCATTGCAACCTAAGACAAAATGCCTCTGCACTTTGTAAATACTGCTGATATAACCCTGTTACTTGTGGATTTAATATCTCTCATTTGTTCTCATTGTACACCATTTTTTGTCATGCATACTTGCTCCCATTCTAACTTACCAGGTCCCCAACAGAAGGGAGCGCTTGTGCTGAATGCTTGATGATGGCAGTCGCATCTAATCAGACATTTACAGTGGCCTCAGAATCTCATTCCTTCTTTCATCATAACACTGCTTCTTCATCTGAAGATTATGGTATTTCAATGTCTCGGGCAGGCATGATTGTTAACACTTGTCTTGACTGTGAGTATTTTTTTCCCCCTCATGTGCCTGCTGGAGCAATATGTAGAGGACTTACAGGCTGTCAATTATGGCAAACTGATTGCTGATTGTTCCACTGTAGGCAACTGTGAGGAGTTCTTTTAATAGATGGTCTGGAACAAAATTAGGTGAAACGAGACAAACATTGTATCTGAGAACCGTTTATTGATAATGAAACCGGAAAAAAAAAAAATAGCTGCCCCTAGAAAAGAGGAGGAAGGAAAATGGAAAAGGAATGGGGAGAGAGAGAAAGAGAGAAAGGAGACAGAGAGAAGAAGCGGGCATTACCACCAGAGGATCAGGGAGTGAGTGCTGTTGACATCCATGTGACAGAGAAGGCGCTCACCGTGTGCTGGGGAGCCTTCACAGCTCTTGGGAAGGCGAGGTTCCACAGGCACAGCTGCTGGAAAAGGGTGGCCAGATCCCTGGTGAGTGAGTGGGCACTCAGGCAGGATATCCAGAACTCTGGGCAGGGTCACAGAGAGGATTGCAGCAGCGGGCTGGATCACAGGCAGGCAGGGTTGGACACAGGTGGCTGAGGCGAGGATGAGGGGGCGAAGTGGCAGGGTTGCAATCAGGGACACAGGGAGGCAGGACAGATGTGAGGGCAGGAGAGACAAAAGGCAGGCTGGGGCCAGGGCAAAAGGACAAAAAACAGGCCAGGGCCAGGTCAAAGGAGCAGCGAGCAAATGAGTGAGCAGACACAAAAGGCTCAAAAGACAAGACACAAAAAGCCCCAGACACCAAGCCCCAAAAACCCAAATCTCAAAAAAACCCTCAAAAAACAAGATTTAGAAATCTAAAGCCAAAATGCCAGTATAAAAAGCCCCTAAAAGACAACTCTCCAAAGAGCTCTCCTCACCCTGTAGCACAATTTATGCCCCCAGCTCCTCCCAAATTCTGCCTGCTAACAGGAGACCCTTGGCCCAGTCCAACCTTTCACTGCAGTCCAGTGGTGGAGACCTTTTGCCATCCAGCTGGAGAAACCTCTCTGGAGGGCACAGTGTCTCTGGTGCTCCCCTGCTGACTCCTGTCCCAACAGAGAAGCAGAGGAAAACCAGTGAAAACATAACATGGGGTAGTCTCAAGGCTCTGGGTGCTGAGGCATCTAGAATGATGTAGCATGTGGGGGAAGAACCCAGTGCCACAAAGACCTTCTTGGTCTACGTGGCCATTGCACTGGCTACCTCAAAAGTAAGACCTTTGCTTTATGTTTTACTATTTAGCTCTTGTGTTGTGGGTGTCAGCATGCAAATCTACTGGGTTCATGTTTATGACCCTCTGGTGTTTCGTCCAGTAACCTGGTGGGACCCAGAAATTCCCATTTCTACTAACAGCTCTAAAATGCTACGAGAGGAACGGCTCCCTCCATCTGGGTCATCAACTAATGATACAGATTGGCTATCAGTTGAGGGAAATCAAAATTTGTAGCAGATTCCTATCCCCTGTGCTCAACTACTCACAATGTTAGCACTTGCACCCCTTTCACACTCCACATGCATTTGATAAAAAATCACACCAGCAAGAGACCATTACAAGCAATTGAAATTCCAGGAGTTAACACATCACATAACCCTAGAAACACCACCACAGCTCCAAATAATATTTCCATATGCAAACTTGGAGACCTGTCACCTTTGGTGCATACTTCATGGTCTCCATGTAGGCTGGAAAACCCTGAGCAACATGACATACATGCCCTTCATGTGTCGGTGTCAGAACAGAGTTCACAAGGTCGTTTTATCTGTAACAATGCCAGACTTGGTATAAATGACTCCTGCTCAGGAAGCATTAGCTGGAGCAAAGGAGAACTCTTGGTGTCTGTCACACAGATCTGTGATGTCAATGGCGAATCCCTCCCTCACACAATTCATTGGAGATTAATGCTCGCCTTCCTGCCTCTACAAATAGGGGCTTTGAGTTATTCTGATGTGTCATCTACGTATTGGATGAATGCTATTTATATGAGAACTCTTGATACCATGATATGCACCTCACATCTTTATGCATTTTTATTAACAACAGATATGACAGTTGAATCCTGTATAATCAATCATATTGCATCACAGCCATCAACCCTAGGTACACCTCCTGCATCATCCCTGAAAATATAGCTGAAAGGAATTTTACTTATCTCTTTACCCCTATGCTGGTGTGCAGAAATATGGATCCTGTGGATCCTGCATGGGAATGGGGAGGAGAATCAGGAGTCATGTATCTAAACCACTTGTTTGTGAAGAAATCCAAATGAACTGAGAGATTTATTGCTTGGCTTACTGATTTTATTGTATCTCCTATTACTATTTTAGCTTCATCTACTATTGCCATTGCTGCTTTAATGGTATCAGTGAAAACAGCCTACGAAGTTAGTTCTGTAATGAGTAATTTCACAGAGGAATTACAAATGCAAACTGTAATTGATCAACAAATATTGGCATGCTTAGATGCCCTTGAGACTGCTTTGTTATGGGCAGGAGAAAACCAAGATGCCCAAATATCTGATTATTCCTTCACTGTGACTGGTAGCACACTGATGCTAACATGTGTGTTACTCCTGTAGAATGCAACTGTTCTGAAACTTCCTAGAATAAGGAGAAGGTTCATTTAAAGGGGGCATTTCCTACAGATAAATACAGATAAAAACATAGATGCATTAAGAGGTAGTCTTAGGAAACAATCTCAGTCATCACAAATCATATCTGCACAGAATTTCTATGATACACTTGCTAATGACTTTACTTGGCTTAATCCAAAAACTTGGTTTAAGGGACTAAATTTACACATATGGCTGTTTGGCACTTTGGGGATGGGTGTCATTCTTGTTGCAGCATTTCTATGCCTCTAGAGACTGTTCTAAGTCAGCAAAAAGGCAGAACCTAACAATGGCTGCCCTTGTGACCAATTCATCCTTAAACAAAGAAGGGGGAGATGTAGATGTGACTGCTGCTCAACCTTAACATCTGCACAAGAAGGTGCATACCAAAGGATCATGACCAAACCGTAAACACTTATGTGAGAATGTTTTAATTGGCAACTTGAGCATGGCTTGCTGTGGGATGTGTGAGAGTGTTTGTGATAAGAGCAAGAAACATCCTGCCTGTTGGTTAGTCTCCTGCTCAGCTGCACTGTAAACAGCAAAAACATGTAAAGTTCATGCATGCTTAACAAAGAAATTCTATTGCATCACAATGGTGTCCATGATTCAATTGCTCCAAGGACTGATGACCAATGTAAGAAAGTCGCTGGCAGTCAAAAATCCCTGGGGACAAAGGAGTTTCCTTCTATAAAATCTCCATACTGCTTGAGCTCAAAATATAACATAGCAAACCAACCCAGCAATCATATAAGGCTTAGGTCCTAAAGCAGCATCCCACTTTAAAAAGTCCATGCCCCTCCAGGATTAAGCTAGTTTCTGGTTAAAGTTTTCAGAAGAATATCTGCTCAGTTGCTGGACAGTTTCTGAAGAAGATTAAAATAAAACTTCATCCTTTGCTGCAGCCTCTGGTTACCAGTTTCTGATATATTATCCATTTATTTGGAGCAGGAGAATTGCCTCTAGTCCTCTGATTCTCATCCCAGCTGCTGCCCTCTCTATATATGTGGATAGCAGAAATGGCTCCATGTTCTTTCAGATGGGGCAATCTGTTTAACCCTGATGGGTTTAAGTGACAGGAGTAAAGTACTGGTGCACAGAGAACCTTCTTTATTGGTTTCCAGAATTGTAAATCTACCAATGTCTAATGTAGTTTCCCCAACTTCTATGTCACAGAAACTTCATCTTCTGCTCCAGATCACACTTTGACCTGGCAAAACCAGAAACATATGCTACACCAGACCAAAAAATCCTATTTATTATCTCCACAAGCAAAAATTCAGTTTAAGTGCAAAAATTTAATTTTGTGTAGGCAGACCTGTAAACCCCAATATAACCTCTGCTTTTCCATCTGCAGTGCAAAATCTTTTAGTTCTTTAAAGCTGAGCAAACAGTAGTAAAATATTTCAATTAAGGATTTTTAAAGTAGAAAATAAATGTAATAAAGTAAAGAGAGTTTAGAGACAATTTCTAAACCACTGCTGCCCTAAAACACCAGTGTAGCTTCCAGTGCAGTCACCTGCCCTAAGAAGATAAAAGGGGAAGGGGAAAAAAAAGCATGGTTTCCCCCTCAGAAAGGGAGAAGAGTTTGTCCAAGGTAGTTTTTATCTACCTTCATTAAAAAGGCATTTAAGTTTGTGCCCCTTGATATACGGTACCAGAACAGGACTGTACTAAGTCTCCCCAAAGTGAGGTAACTTCCTCAGATTCTCCTGAGGGAAATCTCATTTGGGGAATTTTTTTTAATTTTTGGAATTTGGGAAATTCCAAACAGCCTTACAAGAGCACATACCTAACAGCAGGAGAAATGGGAAGTGTGCTGCCACGTTGCAGGGACAGGAATTTTGGAAGCCGAAGCTATCCACCAAGTGCCTTTTACCTGCATCCCAGTGTTGGAAGGAAAGCAAAGAAGCTTGCTCCTTGGACAAAAATGAGTGTTTGGGGTTCCCATGGGAGCTGCAGAAGACAGCAGTGGAGCTGAGGGTGTCTGTGTGAGAACCCTCACAGAGGGCTCAGAGGCTCTCACACTGATAGAGACACCAATGCAATACAACCAAGCACAGCAGCATCCCTCACCATAGCCAAAAAAAGTTACCCTAGATATCCAGAGGTGGACTTGCCAAATGCATGTGGGACTTCACTATCAACTGGCAACAGGCAGCAAGTGAAGCTAATCAGGAAAGGGGAAAAGTGGTACTTGGGAAAAAAAGCACAATATGGCCTTTTCTGCAGAGGATAGCACAAGCATCATGCTGCGACCAAATGAATTATTTGTGTCCACTCATAGTCCAGGAGTGAATTTCTCTCTGCCTGGTACTACCATGTCAGTATACTCAAAGTACCCATGGGCCCCTGGATGTCCAGAGGTCCCAGAACAACCCTGGAGTTAAAGGGAGAGGGTTAGAAAGAGTTATTTACCATTGCCAGTAGAGTGCTGCTTTACTGCTGTTAACTCCAAGGGGCTTTCCCTCCACAAGAACACTTCCCTTGCCTTCCCACGGCATCAGCACCCCATGAGGAAAGAATATTTGCTTGGAGCTTTAAAGGATTTGCATCATGAACAATGTCACCAGGCAGACACCAACCAGTAAGTTTTGAGAGGAGCCCTAGAGGCATCTAAATCTTATTACTGCTTCCAATACAATCTGATTGGAATTTCACCAGTGTAACAGACTGATTATTGTCCCAGCAATATGAATTTGTACTGAAGTAGTACTTCTCTTCATACTTGAATGTATGTACTTAATATTTTCACTGGTGTTCACTGTAATGGGATATATTTAGGTACTAGTTGCCAATAGTTGGTCAATATCTCACTTCAGGAAATGGCTGTATTCATTTGTAAAATGATTATGCCTTGCATACTGGGCTGAGTCCCAAGAAAAGCCGGAATATGTTGGAGGAATACACTAAATCCTGTCATGAAGTACATATTTTTGAAAGCTGAGGTCCCATTCTATAAATAAGCATTGCCATTTAGCTAAAAATGCCATTTCTCTGGAAGTTAGATAAAATGCAATCAATATTGTAACAATAATATCCCTTGGACTGATGAAATGAGAAAGCCTGTTTTAAAGGCAAGTTGTAAATAGAAGAAGAAATACTAAGCAGAGCAAGAAAATTTTGTCTTGTTAGAGTGACACAGCCCTGAACTATCACCATTCAGTGCAAGCTCGATGAATGAGTCAAGGTGCAATAAATATTACTAATAAGGTGTCACAGAAATTGGATTGCTTCAGTCTTTTCTGGTTCCCGACTCACAACCTGCCAGCAAATCTAGATCACTTCTGTATAAGTTTTGAAGCAGCTAAGGAACCAATAAACTCTGCATACAGTATTACTGATCATTCCCAAGATGGGGGGAGACAGCATCCAAAGTTCAAACCCTGTATCATAAAAACAGTCAGGAAAATGGAAAACAGCTTGGGTTAGATGTGATCAGCTGGGTGGCACAACCTCAAGGTAACTGGCAGGGAGACAACTACTCAATTATAAATTACACCAACACCTTGAAACATGGGTGTTACCTACACCAACACTTTGAAACATGGGTGCCACAGTTTGATGTGGACCAAACACCAAAGCACCCACAAAAAATCATTCACCTTTTTCTCACAGGCCGTGGGTGAATTCTGCACCCCTGTATTCACTTCATGAATTATAGGGAAAAAAATTGTTGTATTATACTCCTCACCAGGGCTTGCAGAAGAATCTTAGCTCCAATGCTTGTAGCACCTTCTCCTCCCTCTTTTGCACCAACCTTAGGGTCGTCATGTTGTTCTCATGTGTCTTCACCTTTTCCTTTTCTCTGACTCGGGAGAGAATTGGTGTCTGTAGGTTCATTTATTCTCACCCATTTATTCCCAAGTTCTGTCAATTGAGAAGTTTTATAGAGTTTTGAAGCACTGAAAGGTTGATCTCATCCGACCTCTGCATCAGGGAATTGCTCGCCGTGCCTCTCACTGCTGACCGCATGGTCCCCACTGGCACCGTGTGAGCCACGCCAGCCACCCGCTCCACTCAGCTCCTCTCCTCATGCAGGGCACCAAAAAGGACGAGCTGCCGCTGCCACTTGTGCCCTTCTGCTCCCAGCATGGCTGTCTGAAAGCACCTAAGCAAATAAAGCTCATTGAGAGCCACGTCCTTAGGAAAACAGGAGTAAGCTGGGCTCGCCAGGCACTCTGGTAAAGCAAAGCAGCATCACTTGCAATGAATTGCACATCTCGAAATGCTGCACCCTGTTAAACATCTGCCTGACAGATACCCTTTAGGCCAACAAAGTCCATAGAAAGTTCTCTGTAACTTCAGTATATTCTTCTCCTAAGTCTCACTGGGTTTAAAAGATGCTTTTTGTCCTTTCAATGCAAGCTTGGAAGAGGATTGGAGTAGAAGAAGAAAGGTGTTATTTAAAGCTTGCATCAAACCACAATAAAACAAAGTTGTCAAGGGAGGAACACATCTATCAAAGAAAGGAAGAGACACTGAAGCAGAGAACCAGGAATAATTTTTGTAGAGTCCTTATAAACCTATTAATCCCATTTCAAAACTTCTAGACTCTTCTGGAATTTAAGTAAGTAAACAATAATAACTGAGCTTTCAATGAATCACAACACTCTATCAATCATAATGAGTGTAATCAACCAGTTAAAACTGACATGAGACATACAAAAGGCACAAGGACAAAACATCATGCCAAGAAATAAATTTTAATCCCTCTTCCTATTCAGAGAGCAGGAGGGTTAAGCACAAGAAATCACATAAATTAAACGCAGGAGGATAGTGTAGGAAAGGGAACAGAATCACTATATTCCTGGCCTGAGCAGCTAGAGACAGTACTACCATGATTCAATAATTAAACCTTATTCAGCCAGGCTAAATTTCAACAGAAGTAATTAATCTGCATGTGGTCTTTTATATCCTGCCCAAACTGTATTTTTGGACAAAGCAAAACATTCCCTCTGTTGCCTCTTTCTTTCCAGAAGTTTCCTTAATATATGAGGGAAGAATCACTTCTCATTTAAATTAAATCAGTGACATTGATAAGGTTGCTATTCAAATGTAAAGGCTCATCCTTGTGATAATTTTCACACACCTTTGTAAAGCTGAATGCAGGATGAGAATTATTTACCTTTCCTGAGAAAGCATTGCAAATTTAAAAAAAAAAATTGTGTATTATGTCAGGACAAGTCTTAACCTCTGGATTTATTTCTTTCATAAACAAGTGCAAGAAAAGACAAAGCCTCAGACTATCAACAATCCAGGTCTCACCTGACATGCAAGGTACCAGACCCAGGCTCTCTTGCTGAATTGGGTTGATCATGGCCTCCAACCTTGGTCTCATCACCCTCATCATATTTTCTTTCTTTCCCATAAGTTATTTCCAGCCTAAGAAACTTGTCCCAGCCTAAGTTATCCTGGGGAAAAAAAAAAAAACCTGGCTGTGGCTCTCTAGACTTAAAAAGTCTATTCAGGAAAAAAAGTTTCCTTTAGCAAGCTCCTATGTGACTCTGATTAAGCTAATGGAACTGATGTTCGTGAAGACAACATTCTGGACTATGTCACAAGCATCACAAATCCCAGGAGCTTGTTTCACTGCCATTTCCACAGCACCATGATTGCAATCCTGAATTGCCCTTGAACATTCTTACGAGTCAGGCAAAGAGGATATTGACATGAAATGGCCTGAGGCAAACCAAAATCAGATACTGAGAGACAGGTGTCACATGGGGAGGGAACTGTAGTGAATTTCAGCAGCAATAACAAAAGGCTTTAAGCAAAAATAGGTTTGAGCATCCATATTCAGACCTGCCTCTGGATTGGGAACACTTTGATTACCTCTTTAAGAAGTGCCACAGCTTCATGTCATGTAAGTACAGAAAGTTTGAGAACATCCTTTGGATCATTGTTACAGCCCAGTCACTCAAACCTTGAGGCAAACCAAGGGTTTTTTTTGCTCTGGATAGGCGCAGAGGAGAAATTTCCAATAAATATTCTCAAGAGATAAAAACACACTAAAATTTACTGACAAACTATAGAAAATTAAGGAATGTTGACAAAGGAGTAAATACAGCATAACATCACTTATCCCAGCACACACTTAGCCCATTGAACATAGAAGACCTCGTAATCCATTCAGTGTTACACTCTGGAGAAGGGAGTTAGAAGAGGAAAGGAAGGGAAACAAAAAGACATGAAAGATATGGAAAAGCAGACATAGCTACCAAGTCCTGGGTTCCATGGCTGGAGCTGACAGGAAGGTATCAAGGGAGAAGCCGTAGGAAAAGGCTGCAGAGGGATTGCACCCAGCAGCAGGAGCCTGGTGGAAGCCAGGGTGGATCACTGCAAGCCACCAGGCTGTCACATACCTGACCTGGCACTGATGCTGCATGTTTACTTTCCCTGGCAGAAGGTACAATTCAGGTTTAAAACAGATAAGGACTACAAAGAGTGGCAGCTACAGAAAGAGGAGGGGGAAGAAAAGAAAAAAAAAAAGGAAAGAAAAGATAGGAGAGGGAAGAAAGAGGTGGGGGAAGGAAAAGGGAGAGGAAGAGGGCTTTTAATCTCCTCCCTGCTGCCCTGGGTCACAGCTCTCAGGAGGCACTGCAGGACTTAAAGGGTGTTCATGTTGCTTGTTTTAAGAGGCTACTTGCAGGCAAAACAGGCTTTCAATTTAATCTTTTAATAGCTGTGGCTTAAAATGAATACTCCAGGTGGCTGTATAGAAACATACAAGGTAAGAAGATGGATAGGCAAAAATGAATAGATCATCACAGAGAAGTTAAAATAATAGTAGTTTTCCATTTCAAGAGGTTATCCAGTATAGCACATCCAGGAAGATTTCAAATCTTTGGTACTCTACACAGTCTGAAGGAATGTGTACAGATTAGACAGCACAAACCCAAAATCAAATACACCTTCCTCCTCTCCCCCACCCCAATCCTGTATTCTGGGTTAGTGTTTCTTTTACTTTTTTCCTTGGTTTGTTTCTCTCTCATTCTTCTTGTACCTGTACCCCTTCCCACACACACATACTTAAAAAATATATATTTAATTCACTTTTTCATTTTTTCCATTAATGAAGGAGCTAAGAGTAAGCCTTCTGTCATCCAAAGTGCAATGCTGCCCTCCAGAGCTGTCAGGAAGAAAAATTTCTTCAGAAAACATGAAGCCATCTCCAAGCAAAACGTAGCCTTTCAAATGGAATTGCTGAATCTATCTCATATTTATTCTCTGGGTTGAAAACCAGTCTGTACAGACACCTTATCTGGCTTAGCCCGGTTTACTGACAATCATCTTGACAACTCTTCCCATATTCAACTTGTGTGTCAACTCCAAAGCAAAGAAGGGACTTTTCTCTTGTGTAAGATGGTGAAAAAATCCCAAATAATAAATTGATCCATGTCTTCTCATGCTAGGTAAGGAATGATCCGATAAATTTTCAAATCCTGATTGGAAAGCCACATTCAGAAGGTGTTTACTGGGAAACCAGGCTCCAGGAGAAACAATGCTCAGTCTAACAGAAATTCAGTTACCCAAAAGTAAGCATTTGATTTTAGATTTTTCTTTAACCTGAGTCCTGGGTGCTGGTGCTGTATCATAGAATATCAGACACTTGTTTTCTAAAAAGAATAAAAATGTAGCTATTATATGTGGATAAAATTACTGCAATGATTTATAAAAAATAAATTGCACAACTTGAACAATACTGTGAGAGTTCTGCCTGGATGATCTGCCTTGTTTGTCACCCGCAAAGCCACAATGCAGAACTTGTGAAGAGCTTTCATTTTCTCTAACACCAGGTTCCAAGTCAGCAATTTTCACTAAATTGAAAGATACATCCCCACGAAAAGGAGCCCTCCCTCCCATTTTCATTAATATCACTTACTAATGGCTTCCAGGAGGTAAAAAAGCAACAGCGACAACCAATAATATGATTTCCAAACTGTTCTCTCTTGTCTCTGAAGCCAAATGAAAAAAGCCTTGAGAGGGGCTGAAATGTTAATATACAGACATGGTTTTCAACCCCCTGCAGAAAAGCCTGACCACAATGAGCCATCTTAAAGGCTCCACCAAAATTTTCTGTTGGGATCTCTATGAACTCCTGTAAAGCTCAGCACTACACCAGTGTAGGAAGACAAGAGGAAAGCAAGAGGAAGGGTGGTTCAGAGGCTTAGAATTAAGTTTAGGAGAAGAACACTCTGGAATAAGTTTCTCCTCTACCAAAAAAATGGGGTTCCAATGATCCCTTTCTGCCACTGAGAAAATGAATACTAACGGATGAAAGTGAAAAAAAACAACCATTTATTGACAAATTGAATGTCCACATGACGTGGGAAAAAATTAATAAATGCTAGATATTGAAATGTTAGAACCACAAAAAAAGGGACAACCACATGGTGGGGAGGAACAAAATGGTGCCTGGCCTTTGTGGCAAGGAAGAAAAAACAAAAGGTTCAGGCAGCAGCTATGGCAAAGCAGATGGGAACCTGGTGAATCTCTGATGTTGGTCTCCTCTGCACTGCAGATGAAGCTGGATCCTTTCTTTGCCTGGGTTGGCTTTTCGGAGGTCTGGCCAAGGTGGAGCAGCCCTTGGCTCCCCCACTGGTCCCAGCCAATCGTCTCCCATCGTTTGTCAGATCTCTGAACAAAACCAAGCTGGACAATTCAAGAGAAAACAAAACCTGCTGAAGGATTGCAGTCTCCAAGGCCAGGGAAAGGGGAAAAAAACCCTTCTTACCTAGGCTAACAAAAAACCAAGCTAGATAAGCAGCAACGCAATTGCCAGTACACACCACACTGAGCACACCTGGGAGTGAGGCTTTTGGAAAAGCCTGCACAAGAGCCTCAAGGCTTGCCCCTCTTCCCCAGACCCAGCTTAAAATTACAGAAATCATTTCTGGGCAGAGAGCAGATGATTAGGATCATCATAAAATCACCCCAAGGCAAGGGAGACCACATAGGGAAAGAAACGATGCAAGCAAACCCTAACGATTCCGTACAGTTTGTTCATATTTATTTTTCATTCTGATGGAATAGGTTAAAATAGCTGCGTTCCTCCTCATGACACCACCAACCCCAGAGCTCGCTGTTTCATGCTGTCATCAATATGCAGGTAGATTTTCTTAGCTCCTCTTCACCCAAGCTGCAATGGGTCAAACCCTCGCTGGTATAAATCATCTCATTCCAACAAAGTCATACCAGGGTATGACAGATGAGAATACAGCCCCGTGTCTTTTGCCAAGGAAAGCTGGAGGGCAGAGCAAGCACAACTCCCTCATGTTTTGAACTAGGCCACTTTTGCCATCTCCAGCAAAAGTGTTCAGTGCTCTCAAACACACTGCTCTTCAGAGACAGGGTCCAGAGGGACAGGCAGGAAGCCTCAGAGGCCAGACCATGGCACAAGGATTCTGTGTCACGGCACAAAGATCCTGACGGGTGATTCAGCTTCCCTGAAGCAGATGCCCTAGAAACCATCCCAAGGCAGATTTACAGGAGTTCAGCATATGCATTTTGTGACTCACACATTTACTGCTGCATTTAAATGCTGAGTAGACCAAGCAAGAAGCCTGAGAAGTGCCCCAGTTCATGAGGTGGAGAAAGAGGAGGAGAGACCTTCCTCGACCCAGAAGCACAGCAGAGGACTAAACGTGGCACTGACAGCACTCCCCTGACAACTGCTGCACTACCTGGTGACCAAGGGTTAATTGATCTGCACTTTGCAGCTCTATATTCCAGTCTTCACAAGTTCAGCAAAAAGTGCTTATTAACACTTACGCAGCCTCTGCAATATGCTGATATGATCTCTGAGAGAAACCCATTTAGTAGAGACACAAAAGACAAAGAACAGCAGAATGTGTCTTTTTTGTTGATTATCTAATGAAGAACACAATGTTTCTGCTAAATTTTAATTTGGACAGCAGTTTGCCAAGATCTAAGGTTGGCCACACCATACTTTACCTGTCTCATGCCAGGTAAATGCCCCTTGCATCAGAATAGGTATTTCATCTCATGTATCTGCATGCTCTTTGGGTGCTATAACCAATTATGATCCAGAAATACACATGCCATCAATTTTAATACAGATATTTTAAATGAACTTTACAGGAATAAATTTTACCCAAAGCTTTGGTCAATAGGACAAAGCTTATGGCGCCATGAATATCTCTTTATAACAGTAACACTGGAGATTTGACATCACCCTTTTTTTTTTTTTTTGCCCCATCACAATTTTTTTTTTTAATTTTTAATTAATTTAGATTTCTCTTTTTTTGCTTAGTCCAACTTTTTTTTTCCTTTTCTTTGCCATTTCAGTAATTTCTTAAGTTATAAAAATCTTGAAAACTGCGTAGCTAAATTTTCTTGCTGTAAAACCACAAATCGTGAACATACACCAAAGGTATCATACTTAGTGCAGAGGAACAAGAACTCAATAAAACTATTTGCCATATTCCAACCTAGACTGCACTGAGAACTGCAGTCAGAGTTGAAAAATAGATGACAGCTTCTTCAAGTAGTATTACTACCCATTTTAAAGACCAATTTTCCAGATTGTCTCCAGATGGTAGAATTTTAAAGCCACTTTACCTATTTGCCTCACTGAGAGTTTTGCAATGGTTTTCAAGAGAAAGATCTAGTATTTTTAAAATTGCAAGCTGCTTCCAGTGGGAATAGTAAAAGAAATGCATCTTTATTTAAATTGGTATTAAGTTAGATAATTATGACCTAATCTTGTAACTGTCTCTGCATTAATGGATCCTGAAGTGTTGCTAGTAGTTCTTGGTCCTCATCCATTTTTTTGTGGCCCACTATTAGCAGTGATTTTCTCAACCTTTTTTGAATTTATGGGGGTTTCTTATACAAGGATTTTTTTTCTATTATTAAATAAAATAAATATCACTGTTTCATACAAAGTTTCAACAGTACCCTAATCCCATCCAGAGACAGAATGTCTATGTGACGAGCCCAGATTTCAAAAATAAAGCTGTCGCTGTTCTTTAAAAATCATCTCTTCTATGAGACACACACAGATTTTCATGAAAATGCTAAGCTGTACCTTGTGGTCTCTCATCTTACAATAAATATCAGAATATAATAAAAATATAAATATAAATGGGTAAATATCTGGGTATATATAGTTAGAAAATGTAAGTTGTCTGGAGGATAGAATAATCAAGGTTGGAAGAGACCTTTAAGATCATCTGGTCCAACCATCTACCTACCCAGCACTGCCACTGTAACCCCTAAAAACCACCAAACCAGGTCACCCAGCACCATGTCCAGGTGCCTCTTACATGCCTCCAGGGATGGTGACTCCATCACCTCCCTGGGCAACCTATTCCAATGCCTGACTACCCAAACTGAGATTTTTTTTTCCTAGTATCTACTCTGAATTTTCCCTGTCTCAGTTCAAATTTTTCTGGTCCTTTCACTGAAGGCACAGCAGAAGAGGTGGGCCCCCACCTCACTGCAACTTCCTTCAGGGAGTTCTAGAGAGGAATGGGTTTCCCCCTAAGCCTCCTCTTCTCAAGACTAAACAAACCCAGGTCCCTCAGCTGTTTCCATTAAGCCAAGTTTTCAAATCCCTTCACCAGCCTTGCTGCCCTTGCTGGACACACTCCAATACCTCAATGACCTCTGAAGTGAGGGGCCAAGACTGACCACAGCACTTCTGAGGTGCATTTTCTGGTGCATTAGGGCAGGTTCAGAATGGTTCCACCAGTCAATCTCTTCCTCAGATTCCTACTGTTAACCTTTCCATCTCCCCTTTGAGTTGCACCAGCAAGCAGAGCAGACCATTGACCTGCTCTCACCTCACACAGGCGTTATCTGATACCCTCTGATGCCAGTGCCAGGGTCTCTGCAGCCCCATTCCTGGAGCCCTGTTGTTTCCTCAGCAGATCCATTTGTATTGCCACATCCTTCCTGGCACACACAGAGTGTTCAGCAGCCTGCTGTGTGGACACCACTCCTGAGCACTGCACTTGAACTGGTGGGAAGGATCCCCCAGCCTCCCGCTCCCCCTGCCTGCCCTGGCTGCTGTGCCCACGCTGCCCACTCTGTTGGATGCATTCCGAGCATCCCTGGAGCTGTGTAAATCTCCTGTGATGCTCCCTTCCCCACCCTCTCCTCACCTGGTTGGCTGACATGAAATCCCAGGCCTGAGCACAGGAACCCCCCTGTACAGCCTGATCTAAAACTCACCCCGACTTATGTCAGTCTCCACCTCCTTCCTAAAATCTAATCTAAATCTCCCCTCTTTTAGTTTGAAATTGGTCCCCTTATCCTACCACTATCTGCCCATGTAAAAAGTAGCACACTCTCTCTTTTCCACAAGCATCCTTTATGTACTGTAAGGCTGCAATCTGCATTTGCACCACAGCTCTCTGGAAACTTCTAGAAACTTCAAAAGCATACAGAGACAGAAGGCTATTTACAGGGATATTGACATTCTTTCAGAGGGTATTTACAGGGGAGAGTGGGTGAAACCATATGAGAAATAAACGATGGGATCAGGAGATCCCACCTGGATGGAAGAGAACATGGGATGTCCCCAGACCCAGCCCTGCCACGAGCAGGTCTGGTCATTTAGCACAGGGAGCATTCAGACATTCTCTGCCCGACTCCAAGGACAGAGGTGGCTCAGGCTCCTGGTCTAACTTCTTTCCTTTTCAAAGTCTTAGCAAAACAGGAGAATCTGGGGCAGGTGCCAGTTTGCCTTTGCAAGGTGTGACAAAAACAAGGAAAAAGCAAAAGAGTGGCAGCATTAAGCAGTATTGGATGGGTGTGTGTTTATAAAGCACAAAAATCCTTTTTGTTGCCAGGGTTGCCAGATTTCAGCATTTTTAGGGTCCATAATTCCAGTGATGTCCACAGTCAGAAGCAAAGCAGGGCTGTCAGCAGCATAACAAAGTATGGCCCCAACAGGAGCAACATGATACCCTGCAGCAAAGCATGGTCCCTATTTCACCCAGGCATTTCCTGCTGGAAAATCAAAGCAAGCTGAAACACCTTTGCTTTGGAAGGCACCATCTCATCCTTCCCCTAATTAAATCCTACCAAGGCACAAACACAACCTTTTGATCCGAAATACACAAAATGCTTCTGAGAATTAAAACAGCCTACCTGGAAACCTTCTCATCTAAAGAACTCCAGATGTCATTTGTGAGATTTTAATACTGTTCTACCAGGGGGAAAGCTTCTGCTGAAGCAGGTCAGCAAGGATGGGTGCAAGGAAGAAAATGCACCTGGGTGAGAGAGAGCAAAATTAATAGGAGGCAATCCTACAAAACAGTTCATCCATCTTTTTGGCTCTGTTCTGCCAGCAGCAGCAATGCAATGCAAAAGCCATATGTGCTGTACAACCTGCCAAGTACGAAATCATCACAGCACATCCTCTCTGCCACCAAGATGCAAGAAGAGATAAATTCTTTGAACCATTCTGAACAAAAAAATGCAATATCCTTGCCAAATATGGTGGCAAGGGTACTGCATTTTTTCTCTTTAAGAATGCACTCTTTAAGTGCATTCTTCATGAACAAGGAAGGAAGGAAGGAAGGAAGGAAGGAAGGAAGGAAGGATGTCTTATACTAAAGATCTGGTGGTCATTAATAACCTGAGGCCAGCCCAAATCTGCTGGCCTTGGGACATATATGGCATAGAAGACCCTTGTCCTGGTTTGAGCTGAGTATGACACCAGTGTTTGAGACAAAAAGCGGAGATTGCCTCTGTGAAAGAGGAGAAACACAAAGTCAGAGACAGAAAGCTATCACAGAGAAGTTATAAAGTTATAGAAAGAGAAAAACAGATTAGAAGTAAAACTCATTCTGCACTACGTGAGTTTTCTGTCCCCTGAGAGCATAAAAGGGAATATTCTATACCACATTTGAGGATGTAACAGCTTAAACATATCTTCTACAATGGTGTTCCAAGACTGGATCACCATTTCCTGATGTTTACAGCAGCACTGCATTCCCCAGTGCTGTAGCTGGCTTCACTGCAGAGTGCTGAACTTCTCTCCTTTTACACCTTTTTCCTTGACAAAAGCCATTATGGCTTATCTTTTTTTTTTTTTTTAACATTAATTGAAAGAGAAAATACCCCTTTTTTCCCCAAAAGCCTTTCCCTTGTCTGGAGAAAAATTTCAGACCTATGGAAGACAAATTTTTTAAAAATTTATAAATATTGTCAGCCCTATCAGCCAAGGGAAAGCCATAAGGAATTTCAATTAGTGCGTGTGGTTTCACTACTGGCAGGAGTTCCTTATAACAGAAAGATAATTATGTGAATTCTGTTAAAGTGCCCTCCTCTGTAGAACAAATTGCAATGACCAAAGTAATTGCTCAAGATGTGAGAGAATCCCACCACATGTGGCACAGAGTTTGTGGCAGCTGGTGGTACCAGCAGAGTCAACACACATGTGACAAACATCTTTAACTCCAGGCATCTGGCATCCATCATCCCCAGGTGGGAGGAGCACAGGGATAAACACACCAGGAGCTGGGGACTTGCAGGCAGAGAGAAACAAAGATCTTCATCCACAATGCTCCAGGTCTATGTAGGTCTCTTCATCTACCCTATCTCCGCTTATTTGGAGGGGCTAAGCAAGATTTGGGTTTCTTTCAGCTCTTTTAGACAGAGGCACATGCAGTCGTATTTTTTCTTTTTTTCCTTTCTTTTTCTTAAAGGCTTGAGCCAAAAACAGTTGAAGTCAATTGAAAGACAACCAATAACTTCAATGCTTTTTGGCTCCAGCCCTAAATACACACCACATGCCAGACATGACGAGTGATTCTCTATCTGTCTCTAGGAAGCACTTAAAAATTGAAATTCAACGAGGGAAGAGAGCAATGTGTATATCACACTCTGGATGTTCAACTGACTTTAATAAATTTCAGAAGCAGCACACAGGCCAGGAGTTGTTTTCAATCAATAAATAACACAGAGGTTGAATTGTTCACCTGCCACCTCTTTACTTCCCCCCAGCAAACATGGAATTATCTTTCAGCTGCAAGGCTACTTGCAAACTAAAAGTTACATTTACAGAAACATCTATTTGCCAGCCTTTTATTTTTTGCCTTTATTTCCATTACAAGCAGTAGCAATATTTGACACCCGCAAGGACCCTTCTCAGCAAGACATTGTATATCACTCCATGGAAATACATAAATGACAAATTATCCCCGATAGCATTGTGTCTCTGCTGACCTGCTCAAGGTTTAAAGGCAGCTGGCAATTAAATGCCATGGCTACTGACCTGTTAAAGGCTTAGGCAGAGTTGTGTTTATAAGCAGCAAAGGAAATTGTATGTAATGGTATTTTGTGGAGGTCTTTCTCAAATGAATTTGAGTAGTATTCATTCTTTCACTTCTCTGATTAAAATTATCTATCAGTCTCTCATGTATTATTACCTAACAGGCTGAATTCTGACTTGCCTGCTCTAAAACAAGAATGCTGCTTCCCTTCCACATTTTCCGCCACAAAATATTTTGCCAGAGACTGAGAAAGTAGAAAGATACCACTTGCCCTGAGTCTACAAAAACTAAATATCTGTTAGCAAAACTTTCAACTTTCACCTTTTAGCATTTTGTTCTTTTTTTCTTTTTTCTTTTTTTTTTAAGTACAGGCCCTTATTTTAACTATTGAGGGTCTTGTATTTTAATTAAGTGCAATAGCATTGCCTTCCCCTGGGAGCAGACATATAGCCTAGCCAGTCTTCAGGATTTAAGACCATCTCACACCTAACTCTCAAGAAATGAAAGATCAATGCTCAAATTAGACATGTCACAAAGCTTCCCTCTCCTTGCCTTCCACAAAAGCCCTCCTAATTTAAAATAATCTCTCCTTGCTTCAGCTGTTCAACTATAGCAAAACAGCCCAATGAGAACAATTAGGCCTAGAGAAATAATAAAACTCTCAAATTTTCCAGAATAAGCAGGCTTAGGTGGCAATACCCATCTCAAAGAAAGGATGAATTACAATTCAGACCCAGAACAGAACAGCCTGATAAAGCTATAATTCTGTGTTGCACACATCATTAATAAGCCTTTATGATTTGCTGCAGACCCAGCATCATAAAGATGTATTTAACCTTCCATCCACCTAAAAGAAAGCTCCTTCCATATCAGACAAGATCCCACAACCACATTCTCAGCCCTTAGCATTCCTATACTTTTCCCTTAACACACAAGAGACATGAGCAATGGCATTTTCAAACCAACTTAGTGCCAGAAAACTGCCTGTTGTAATTCCAGTTAAGAGGAATTTTCCAACTGATTTCCAAAACAGAAAAAAACAAAATTTCGTGCACTTTGAAAGAAAAAAAATCTAGTTATGTATATGTAAGGGTGTTTTGGTTTTTTGGGGTGAGATCTTTTTATGTTTCCTTTTCATCTCCAAATATAATTGGAATTATGATGTGTAACCAATTTTTTAAAATAACATAATCCATATGTGACATAATTCATTAACATAATTCACAGAAATCTCAAGGGCTATAGCCAGCTGTTTTCTGATCCATATTCCTACCAGGCTTATTAAATAAATACAGTGATAAAATTCACAAGTCAGTTTTTCATATCATGTGTATGGAAAAGTTCACACAGAATCACTAGGTTGGAAGAGACCTTTAAGATCCTCAAGTCCAAGCCATGCCTTAAAACCACCTCAAATAAACCATGGCACTGAGTGCCACATCCAGTCTTTTTTTAAACACATCCAGGGATGGTGACCACCACGTCCCTGGGCAGATGATTCCAGCACTTTATCACTCTTTCTGTAAAAAAGTTTTTCCGCACATCCAACATAAATTTCCCTTGGCACAGATGAAGACTGTGTCCTCTTGTTCTGTCTGTTGATGCCTGGAAAAAGAGACCAATCCCACTTGGCTACAACCACCCCCAAGGGAGTTGTAGAGAGTGATAAGGTCACCTCTGAGTCTCCTTTTCTCCAGGCTGAGCACCCCCAGCTCCCTCAGTCATTCCTCACAGGGTTTGTGTTCCAAGCCCTTCACCAGCCTCATTGCCTCCTCTGGATGTGCTCCAGCGTCTCAATGTCCTTGTTAAATTGAGGAGCCAGAACTGGACACAGCACTCCAGGTGTGCCCTCACCAGTGCTGAGCACAGGGGCAGAGTGACCTCCCTGCTCCTGCTGGCCACCCTGTTCCTGACACAGCCCAGGACACCCTTGGCCTTCTTGGCCACCAGGGCACTGCTGGCTCATGTCCAGCCGGCTGTCACCATCACCCCAGGTCCCTTTCTGCCTGGGCACTGTCCAGCCACTCTGTCCCAGCCTGGAGCACTGCAGGGGGGTGTTGTGGCCAAAGTGCAGAACTTGGCACCTGGATTTATTGAACTCCATCCCATTGGACTCTGCCCATCCATCCAACTGTTCCAGGTCTCTCTGCAGAGCCCTCCTACCCTCCAAAAGATGGACATACACTCCCAGCTTAGGGTCATCTGTAAATATATTAAAGAAAGACTCAGTGCCCTCATCCATGTCATCAAAAAAAAAACACTCAACAGAACTGGTCCCAGCACAGATCCCAGTAGTGACTGGCCACCAAAGGTATTTGATCACGTAAGATAAAGCATCATTATTAGTCATGTTTATTGAACCACTTACTATAACCAGCTGAGGGACAAGCTAGGTCCTCCTCCTATATGACCCCCAACCAAAACTTTTACATCTAAAGAGGAAATGGTCTTAGAATCAATCTGCCTTAAAAGACTGAAAAAGAGATTGAGTAATTTAGGATGACTGGGACAAAGACACAGATTTAGGCATACTGTGAAAATGGGAAGAAAAAAAATAAAGTAGACCAAGGGACATTTTCTGAGTAGTCCACAAACTGTCTTCTAAAAGAAAATAAAAATTCAAACACCAAAATCACCTAGGCCTTTACAAAATGTCAGTATTTAATTTTAGAACAGAATATTTTCAAACCAAAAAATGGTATATGAACAGCAGGAATTGGGCATCTGGTCACATGAATTAAGGAAAAAAAAAAGTGAAAGCAAATCTCACTGATAGGAACTTATCCAAATTCAAGTAATTTGTCAATTGACCCACATTTGAGTCCATTTCAAACAAGAAAATATATCTGTAAAGATAGAGTACTACAAAGTTTTATATATGTGTATATTAATATATATATATATTCCTCAAAAAAAAAGAATTTGTGTGTACACATATGTGGATACCAAATTTGTGCTACTGCCTTAAAAGACACAATGTAAAAGCAAGGGACACTAGCAGAAAAAACCAAATTCATAAGTGCACTGCTTTACCCCTTTATTATCACACAGGAGATTACTTTCTTGCTGTTTTTTTGCAAGGACATTCCATTTTATTCACACTATTTCCATCATAATTGTTCAGCAATTCAAAGCAAAGGGTTTTACTGTAAGTAGTGTACATCACTACTGCAACTGCAGGACCAAAATATCTCTTAACAGAGCCTCGAGGTATTTCTCTCTCTCAGATCTTATTCTATCTGTTCTTCCCATGTAAGTGGTGGGATTTCCATCTCTTCTGTAGAGGACTGTTCAGTGTTATTAACTGCTTTTTCATTAGA
Source organism: Fringilla coelebs (assembly GCF_963513975.1). NCBI lineage: Eukaryota > Metazoa > Chordata > Aves > Passeriformes > Fringillidae > Fringilla > Fringilla coelebs. Next base: position 62,561,693 of record NC_140032.1, on the reverse strand, counting down.
GAAAGGAATATCAAAGTCATGCCCTCTCTCTAAGACTCGTGTGCATGTGCCAAGTACACATCTTACACTGGCTGTTAGCTGAGGCTATTCCACTTACAGTTATAATAGTCTATTTTTCCTTCTTCCATGGGTAATGGTGCATAGAATGAGTGTCTGAATCTTGAAATGGAACAATAGACTACTGATCTTTAAAAAAGTTTCCAGCAGCAAAAAAAAAAAAAAACAAAGGCACAGAGAGAGCAATTGTTAGAAACGTCTTCCTTATGGGGGAGAAGTCAAAAAAAAAAAATGCACCATCTCACAGAAACAAGGCAAAATGCAAAGAACACATCACTTTATCAGAGAAAAACTTCAATGAACAATTTATTCTGTTTATTGTGTTGCTGATTCTTAGTACAGGACAGACTGCCCTAGCTGGTTAATTACAGTCCTACATTTATGTTTACGCTGTATTCAATCTACTATTGAACTATTTTCCCCACCTCTGAGGGAGAGGCACTGTTCTCTCCCCCTCTCTTCTGAGGTTTTTTCTGTACACCAGCAAAAATGCCAAATATGTGCTGGGAGCCCTCTTCTGGTTTCAGTCCACAATGTTATAAACTGAAAAAAGAACAAGACCAAGACTGGGAATTAGCTACACCTGCAATTATAACAACCTTAGGGCATCCTGCTGTTATTTGACTTCTACAGTGTTAATATCTGAGATGTATTACATTTGCATTCATTCTAGATGCTTTTCTAGATTAATCTTGTTCTCCTTGATGCAATATTAAATCTCTGAACGGGGTCCTGTCAAAGTGACACATCTCACACCAAGCAGAAGTATTACAAATGAAGATGGTTACAAGAAAAAACTGAACTGTAATGAGCTCAAGCACTGGGCAGTATGAGCACGGTGCTAGAAAGGGGAATTGGAGTGCAAGCAGCTCTGTAAAATAATACTTTCCCCTTCCCTATTCCTGTTGTTGAATATGGTTTTAAGAAGGGATCCATAGCACCTGATAAATGCGGGTTTATTTCCACACAACCCACACAGAGAAGTCATGACTCACCTTTGTCCTGGATGCCTAGAAATGGCACAGAAATAAAAACTTCTCATCAACTCAGTCCATTGACAGTGACCCCTCCCTTCCACCATAAAGTGGCACTACCTCCTGCAGCCCAGTCACCTACTCACAAAAAAGCTGGGAAAGTGCTTGGGAAAGCCAGTGCCTGGGAAAGCCTCTGAAAAGCAGCACTTTACATCAAAACATGATGGGTCTTTCCCTAGAATTAAAAGTATGGGCAGTTGACCATTCAAGTGACCAGGATGCAAAGAATAAGAGAAACCTGAGGCAAGGGCCAGCAGAACAATGAGCAAGCTCTCCCAACACCAGACAAAGGTGTGACACTCCTCACCTCATTAAGATCCTTCTCAAACATGAAGGCATAAACTTTTCACTGGGATTATCTGCAGACTGCAGTTGATGTAGTCCCAAGGTTATTAAGCACAAGCTAACAGAGAGAGCTCAGGTGATATCTCTGGGCATAATTGTTGTGAAAAAAAGCTTGTTTTTCCCACAGATTTTGTCCCTGTTAAAGACATCTGTTGCCCTTATCCTTGAAAGGTGGGCCTTAAGCACCAGGAATCTGCACGGCTCCACACAGCCCAAATCTTGGCAAAGCATTTTAACATATCTTGGTTTTTGGTTCTTCCTCAGGAAGAGAGAAAGTCCCATTTTTCTGTAGGAAAGTGCCCTGTTAGGAAGCTGGGACCAAGCCATATGCTGCTTTGTTGCGTGGTGGAGCAGGAAATGGTGCTGATCACACAAACAGGCTGCTCAGCCAGGGAGTGGTGCCTACCAGACCCCACAGAAAATTAGCCAAGGGAAGCAAAATCAGAGGCTCTGCCTGCAGTGTTATGGGTGAGTATTTTTTGTATTTATTGCACTGGACCAAGTTCAGCTCCTACAAGAGGAATGTGACAGATTTCATCTGACAGCCAAGTCTAATTGTATTTTCTGTATGAAATGACCAGAGACAAAAGTGCACATGTCCAGGTAGTGCAGTGATGTGCCACATGGAGGTCTAGATAAAGGACTTCTTCTCTTGTCAGAGCTCACAATAACCAGGCATGGCCTGCATCCGGAGTGACTGGAGCAGAGAGGACAGATCTGAGAGCTTTTCTGGAATGGTGAATTAACATAATGTCCCTTTCATTGCTTGGACCACAAAGTGCAGGTGAAAAAGTAGTTACTGGTCAGGCATCAATTCTGCTGGTAGACACATCAGTATTTAACCAACAAGAAACACTTTAATGGTGAAATTCAGTTCCTTATTCCAGCATTAATTGCTGATGTTGTAAAAGTAATGTTAACATTAGAAAAATTTTTTATGTACATTAAATTCATGACCCTCCAAGATAGCCTCCCCTGGCCTGTCCCAATGAGACTTAAAAACACTCAAACATATCTAAGACATTTGAGCAAGGAGTATTTGTGTAGTGATGCAGCAACTAGTTCTCAATACAAAATGATCGCTCTTGGAGCCCACACAATCTGATTTCTGCTAGCATCCAAGACATTATTGCAATGCTCTTTTTGCATTGATTACTTTGACTTTTTTGCTGAAACAGAAGGAAAACAAAAAAAAAAAGGTATCTGACATAAGTATTTGAAAGCTTCTCTGATTTTTCCAACTAATGGAAAATCAAATCTCTTTCTACAAGTCTTTCCTCTCTTCAGACAACCACAGCTGTGAGAGCACTATATGTATTTAATTATAGAAGGCCTACACAGGTTTAAAAGGCATCCAAGAGTAATTTAGTAATCTTAGAATTATTATATCCTGCAGCACTTTGAGTGCAGTTTTGATTACTATGAAACAATGAAACATGACTATGATTACTATGAAGCAATCCAGTATATCCAGTCCAGTAAGCCCATATGAACACCAAAAAAAAAAAAAAAAAAAAAAAAAAAGAGAAAGAGAAAGAGAGAAACATCTCCCACATGCATGTTCAATGGTCTGCTTGTAACTACAGGGAGCTGCCAGATGAGCTCTGGGACCACCAGAGCAATTCATATTGCAATTAATATTGCAATTAATATTGCAATTAATATTGCAATTAGTTACTTACAGGTTATGGAGCACAACAAATTACTGTTCTGTGATACATCCTGCAAATAATGACTATGACTATTCTGGAAGAACACAGAAGGAAAGGAAATCCCTCATGTGCTAATACTGATGGCTGGCATGAGGCAACCATCAAGTAGAGGAAATTCGTCATCATGGTGCATAAACTGAACTCTCCATCTCAGATCTGAAGATAACACCTGGAGTCTTTAACAAACTTCTGAAGACAGTTTTCAAAGAAATAAGTTTAGTCTATTTAAAACAAACAAACAAAAAAACCTGAAGAATTTAGGATTCTTTGAATTAAAAATAAAGTTCATTTTTAGAAGCAAATAATTAATTTCAACTACACCTGTGGTTTTTTTTTGCCATGAAGTAGCTCTTGGTTTCTGCACAAGTATTCACAAATCATTTCAAAAATGTACAGCACCTGTTTTACCAATCACAAACTCAGATGCTCTCTTACAGTAAAACTGGACTCATTGTTTTTCTCAGCAGAGAAAGTCCATGAACTCTTCATAATTTTAATTACCAAACTAATGCCTACCTCCTTCAAAGTAAACTCCTGGTAAAAAAAAAAGGAGCAAGTCAGCTATGTTGTTTGGGCAGAAATTTACTTTATTCACGGGCCTCCAGAGAATGATGCAACCTGACTGAAGCTAACCCCAAAATACCCTGCTAGTGACAGGTTTTACAAAAGGACTCTGCTTCCCTTTGGTTTTCATTCCTCTTTGTTTGGCATTTGGATGGCAGAAAAAGGATACCTGTTTCTATCAGCAGCATACACTGTGTTTTCCAGAAATTGTGCACAAATCCTGAGAGACAGCAATAAAAATGGGCTCCAAGTACTTTGGATGAGTTTTCAAAATACATTCAGGATTTTTAGCTGCATGATTCCCATCTACCTTAACTGCTTCACTGCTGCTTCCTAGAATAGGCACACCATGTCAAATGTGTCCTCTGAGCTTGCCAGTATTTGCATCACCACATGCCATCATTTTTCAATCATGGATACCTCTGCATTCAGCCACTTAGGCTGTGTAGAACAAACAATCTGGTTATTATAAGACCCAGCTAAAGCTTTAAATGCTCTTCACCTTCTCCCACCAGCCTTCCTTACACTGAGTGGTGTTTTGCTTCATTAATATTGCAACTGATTTCTGCTAAGGTATCACTCCAGATGAGCAGTTTCACCACTTTTCATGGAAACATAATCAGCCTGGAAAGAGCTGGATTCCTTGCACCCAGGAATGAGGGGGAGTACACTGCTTCTTTCCAAGTGTTTTGTTAAAATTGTAATTGAATAGGAATTAGGAACAAAAAAAAAAAAAAAAAAAACATCAATTTGCTTGAAATATACAGAACACTGATATATTGCATTTAAAAAGGAAAAGGTAAATATTATTAAGTAACTGTCAAATAGAACAAAGAAATTAATGGGAATACACATGCACACACAAGATAATGGTCTTTCCTAGACAGATCCAGGTTCTTCAAGTGTTTGTTACAAAACCTACAATAAAATCACCTGAAACTGAGGTGGTAAGGAGCACCAGCACCCATCTCCCCTCCCAGAGCCAAAGGCAGGCACAAACCCATCACTGTGTACATGAAAGAGCAGATGACCAGCTTGTCCATAAAGAGAGGCTTCTCAGAGGTCTCCACTCTGGTTCCACAAAAACAAAACCAGCTTCTCTCAAAACAGGAAGGATAGAAGGAATATGGAGCTGGTTAAATGTTAGCACACAGATCTTGCAAATGGATTAAATGTGAGATTACTTCAAACACTGAGACTTCCTCAAAGATTTAGCACTTCACTGGTGGAACACAGACAATCTCCCCAGCTAGTAACAGGAGTTTAGAGGTGCAGGAAGCCCTTGTGTTGCACCATGCAGCTTGTTGAGACTGCTTCTGCAGAAACTCCATTTCTGCAAATCAATTTAATTTTAAAAAAAGCCATCTAGCATCGATAAATACTTATTGAGTTATGCTCAAAATAATCTTGATTTTTTTCCCAAGCCAAACTCACAAAGAAATCAGTCCAATTTTCCCTTTTCAGGACTCACATCAAAGCTTTCACTTTTTCTGTGAAAGATGTTGGGATCCCTCTCAGAGCTGTTTCACAATGGTCTTTGAACAAGGCAGAAATGCCAAATCCAGAAAAACACAAAGCTCTGCTATCCTCTACTCCATGCATGCTACAGTGTTAGCAATTTTGTGACTGAGTAAATGTTGTGTTTGCTGGTAAGGATAATAAAACAGATTGGCTGCACAGTGCTTTTAAGAGTATAATCTCTTTTCAAATAGCAAAAATATGGCCTCCTTTAAACCACCAAAAACTGCTGAATTGTTTCATTTCAATTTGGTTTAGTCCTTCATCCAGCAATAAAAAATAATCTGCTAATTTCATTTGTGAGTAATAACAATCTCAGGCTAGTCTCTAGGGAACAACATCCATATTGGTGAAACAGTCAAACCCCTTTCCAAGAGCCTTCCTGGTTATCTCAGCAAAGGCCTTCAAAGGCAAAGAGCCCTAATAAATTGTCATCCAGATCAGATGTATAAATAAACAGATGATTACAGATGCTTAAATCAAGTGTATCCAAAAAAGTACCTCAATTTTGGTCACTATAGGACTTTTCCTTCACAGTAAATTCACTTAAAGTACAACAAAGAGATTCCAGAAATTAGTTCCAGATGTTAATTTAGTGATGACTTATTTAATGGAGGGAAAAAAATCTTTGCAAACTTTGGAAATTCTTGAATTTTTGCAGTGTGTGTGTACCCAAATAAATCATTGAATTCAAAACATATTTCATTCTACCCTTGAGATCTAATACTGGAACAGGAAGCATCACATCATGAAAGATAATAAACCCTCACCAACAGGAAAACTAAAAATGCATTTCTTCCCAAAAAATGCTTCCTATTTTTCTGATCTTTGGTTGACATCTGTAGTAAGTTCACCCACACTAGACAGAACCTATAGACACCCTTATTCCTGGAGCCAAGGCACACTTAGATCAGCCCAAAAAACTATTTTCACTGCCTATAGTCAAAATTTTATTCCCCATTTTTACTATCAGCTAACATTTATCCTCTCCATTCAGTCACCATAGACAATTCCTTCCAGCAGTGGAAAATTGCTTTCATCACTGTGCTGGCCAGTCCTGCTATAGTCCAGAATACAATATTTTTAAAGAGCTTTTTCTCAGGAGAAAATGCTGTAAGATAAATGTATCTCTGACTTATCAATTTCTAATTCTTACTCTAAGATTATGGAATTAAGAAGCAGATACAGCTGCTATCCTTATCAAATTAATTAGTATAAACTGACAGTCAGAAAAGAAAATCCACTTCCAGGCAGCACCTGGTTCCCTGCTTCAAATACAGAGCAAGGAGCATACAGAACATATCACTGTGAGGCAATGCTCAGCAAACAAAGGAGGTTACACAAAAGCAATTGCTCTCCATAAGGCTCTTCTTAGGCTGTCCCCCCTCCAGCTGCAGAACTGTACATGCACTTTATGCTTGATTTCCAACTGGCACAAATTGCTTCCAATTCCAGGCAAAACAGAGAAATGTAAATAAAAAGTTATGCTTTTTATGATATATGTAAAAAGAATGAGAGTGCCAAAACAATCAAAAATACAGAAATTTGCTACAGACTATGGAATTTGGGCATGGAATTTTCTTCCTAAATATGATTGCTCTTCATAAATGTAGAAAAGTCAAAATTTATAGGCAATGCTAATATTTATCACAACATTGTGATAGCACTACAGAAGCCTTCTATAACATTTTTGCTGCAGTGAGATAAAGAGCCAACAGTGTTCATCTTACAAATGCTTTTATATGCTTGCTCAGTAACATTCTTTTGTGAGACATCAACACTTATAAAAAGAAATACACTAAGAAATATTATTTCAAATCATTCAAATGCAATTTTGGGTTAGTTCAACACAGCCATTGAATTATTTCAATGGGGAGGGGGGAGAGTTTAGATGGCCCCTGCCTTTGCCCAGGTTTCTGGCAGTAGGCAGCAGTTTTATTAAGGTGGCCAGCACCCCAAAACCCATTCTCACTCACAAGTTCATAATAATGACCAATCAGGTCCATTACAACATGAATTATTTATTTATTGAATAGACACCAGGAAAAGCAGATGGAAGGCTTTAACAGGCTTCTCACTGCACAGGATGAACAAAAAAACACCACTAGTAGGTTCATAATGATGCCTTGTGAAGGCTGACCTAGAACAGAGGCTAGACAGTTAAAAAGTAAAGCAGGGATTTATTAAAAGGCCTCAATGGATCCTCCCTGGGCAGCAAGAGCCCAGCCAGGGCTACACCCCAGGTGAACCCAGAATAGTCACAAAATGGACCACTGGTCACAAGGTCTCTCATTTTACAAGTTCTGCCCATTAGCATATTGGAGTTAATTGTCCAGCTACAGCTTTAGCCCATGCAGTCCCATCCTTCTTGTTTTTCTCTCTTCAGTCCACGTTGTTTATGTCCTTGGGCCTGAAATTTGGGTTGGTTGTCCCCAGCTAGAGAAGGAATTGTTTTGTCACCCTACTCTGTGAAGAGAGCTCACCATCCCCTAATATGAAGCCCAGACCCACGCACTAAAGCAGCACAGAATCTGAAAAAGATAAAAACTAAAACCTGAGGCATATATAAGACAGTGCACTCTAACAAAGGTACCTATATTACAGCTAACAAAGACATTGTATAAATTAGAAGCCAGTGTCACTTACCAAGGAATGATGGTGGTGGCAAAGAGCCTACTTTCTCTCAATCCCCAGGAACGTTACTTGAGACTGATGTCTTGGCTTTTGAGGAGAACTTCTCACATACTCAGAGAATGTATAATTATGGCGGTCTTTTATAGTTTGTAGAAGTGCTGTGTCTGTCAGTCACAAATTTCAGCCTATCCCTTCCCAAGCATTCAAGGCAGGATGTTTATTGCTGGCTAAGGATGTTTTCAGCCAAGAGAATTCACCACAAGGCAAGCCTACTCAAGCCTGACCTAGCCAAGGGGAAGCAGATGAGCTTCTGCTGTGTCAGGGGTGAGAGGTCCTGACACATCATTATCAATAGCTGCTGAATAGCTGTCCTGGTCCTCTGGTGGTGATATCAACAGGTGTGAAGTGCTTTGACAGCATTAGAAGTGCTAAAAACCTACAAATACTTTCCTCCTGCTTATGAGATACACAAGTGCATGTTTGTCTCTGATCCACAGGAGAACAGGTTTCTCAGCAGGATCAGTAATGAAAGGCCCAAAAGAGAAACTCTGTGTTTTTGACATGTGTGCATTGGCAGTGAAGAATATTCATTATCATGAATAATAAAAGGATCCCTGTGTTCATACTTCTATGTATGCTAAAGCAAATGTGAAAAAAAAAATCCCTTCTTGTTTTTGCTTTTTATTCATTGTTTTACAGGCACATAATTTTGAAATTAAATTTTTAAATGCCATTCTAGAAACCAAATTATGACACAAACCAAACACAGTTTTTAAAAGTTTTATACTTTGTGGAATTTAATGTAAACCTACCAAAAACCTATTCTTTGTAGAAAGTCAGAAGGGATTCTTCTGGAACTGCTACTGAAGTGTTTGAGAAGTGCACAGAGACTTTAATTTTGACTTGGATACGATATTTTTCTGGCAAACAAGAAGTGTGTCAGAGTTTCAAACTTTTGAAGTTCAAAGCATTGGAATAACACACTGGGAAAATTGAGCTGTGGATGAACAGATTATTCAGAAACCACAATATCTAAAATGTAATCTTTAATATGATCATTTATACCCGTAACTAGAACTATTTCCAATTCGGAAAAAAAAAGAAAAAGAAAAGAAAAGGGAAATAAATTCTTCAAAGAAACACTGGGGGAAACATCAAACATTCATTTAAGAGATTCAAGTTGGCCAAACAAATTCAAGTAAAATTTCTGATTTTCTTTTGATGCCGCCATTGGAACCTGCTGTATGCTGGTCAATATGACTGAAACACAAAATAGCCTCCAGTAATAGATAAAGAAATTTCATTGAGGCAAATTATACTCAAGCACTGGGTGATTCTGTTGGACTTCCATGCCCATGCTTTCATTTACCTTCCACTCTACATCCCCTCCTTGTAGGTCCTTCACAGGTCCATTAGGGAGGTCACGGCTGGCGTTGCCAAAACCAAGATGTGAGTACAAAGAGAATTTCTTAATGAGAGCGAATGTGAGCTCTGGTGTGGGAGAGAAATGCTGTTCTTTTTGTGACCTTTTGTATTCTGCAGCCTGAAAGAAGGATAAGTCACACATTGACTGTCCTGAGACTGAACCAGCAAAGATGCTTTTGACAGTACAAGCCACTGTCGACTCTCATTTCAAAAACTGAATTTCAAGAAAGACGGATTTGGCTTTTATGAGAGATGTCATTCTATTGAAACTAAATTTATTTTCAGAGGCTCCATAAACTGGCTGAGTGAAATCTTAACTGCATTAACTTTTAAAGATATATTCGAAAAACTGTATTTCATGGAACTGCTGCAAAACCCAGACTTAGTGCCTATAAATCATCCCCTGAAAAGGAATCCATTCTGACATGTTTTATTGAATATAACTTAATAATAAACCCAGACTCTCCAGACTGCACAAGGCATGCCCAGCTGTATTCGTGCAGGATTCCCAGTGCACTACCAGATTAGGATCTGGCATGACAAATTCAATTGGCTGCTCGTGGAGATTAGGGGACTGTGGGTCGTATTTTTTGTAAAGCTATTAAATGTTTAGCCTACTCTTTCCAGCGAGTCTCGCCAAGGACATTCTACACTGTCATTAGCTAAAAGGAAGCTCCTGTCATATAAATCAGTTCATGCTTCAAAAAGTTTAAATATAGCATCTTGTTCTCCAGAGTATGGAAATTCGTTACCCTACCCATATATTATGGGGGAGCAGTAGCCTTGAGACATCTTCTTCAGTGACCCTTATTTTTCTAAGCCCAGGGAATTCCTCAGGTATCAGCCAACAGCCCTAAAAAATTATATCTGAATGTCAATCATGGCCCACGTGCTTTTTCTAACTCCAGCATCTTAACTCTAAAGTGATTGGTCTTTTCCCTCTGGAGCCAGGCTGAGTGATAGAGCAGCTCTCAGCCGTGGTATTAACATTTCAAGTCAAGGCTCAATTCACATCTCCATCTGAGAGACAAGATACAAGACCTTAGGCCTGCAAGCACTACAGGGAAGTTTATTTTGATTCTCAGAATCCCCAGTGTTTTGCAGATTGGAAGTAAACCAAGAGGCCACAAGTTAAAATTCCTCCTACAGAACACAGAAACATGCTGTTGGGGTTTCAAATCAACACGGCTACTCTGGGGAAGAATGCTGAAACCCTGCTGCTTTTTGGGAGAACCCTGGCAAGCACATTCCAATGGCATGTCCCAAACCTGACCAACAAAAATCCACTCCTCCCACATCCCAGTGACAGCTGCTTGCCCCTGCAGCTCTCACAGCAAAGCACACTCCTCCACAGAGAGATGGGGCTGTGTGCTGACCCTCCATGGGTCAAGCCTGTCCATATGAGCCTCAGCTTTATTGTTCCTGTTTTTTCTGAGGAGCTGCAGCAAAAAGCCCCAAAGGTTTGGGTCACTTTCCTTGGTAACACTTCTAGCTGATGGTGGCAGCTGCATGTTGCTCAACTGAGCTGGTCAGAGTTTTACCATGGAACAAATCAAAAGATTTTTGGACGACTTTTTTCCACAGGTCACTCAAATCTACTTTTTTAGCGTGACTGTAAGGAGGCTTCACTTACGTTGTTTCAAAAGGAAATTTTCATATTGAACTGGTTCCCAAAAACAGGCATAGGTCTAGGCATCTAGATCTAGAAATAGATACAAACATCTAGAAATAGATACACCATCTTTATAATATTTCTACTTTCTCAGGATGTGGAGAACATCAGAAAGAAGACTTCTGTTTTCAAAGAACACTTGTCATTTGCTCTATTTTTCTCAGGAAAGAGGAGGAACAATGTTTAGATTCTCTCCCCTCTCTTCCCAACCAAATACAATTTTAAATTTCCAAATTTTCAAGTGGCAGGGCCAAAGCTGTAAAACCAATTGTCTCAAAAATCTCACATTAAAAAAAATTGGAAAAAAATACACTATATAATATTGGACAGACCAAAGAAGTGTCTTTCTACTTAAAATTGTTTGAAATAGTGACAACTGAAATAGGTGCCAGAGGCACAGAGTTGGTTAGCTGTAATTATTTACAGTGTTCTCTGAACCAGAAAGACAACATGGCCATAATCAGTGACAGTAGTGGAAGACTGGAAAAAAAGGAAACAAAAAAAAAAAAATAGTAGTTACCACTGAACAGGTTGTGGCAATGCAGTGCTATGGGAACCTGGAAGAAAAATAGCACAACATTCTGAAAATCTCTAGTACTGAAATTCAAATTCCAATAATTAATCTTATTATTACTACAGCACTTCAAAACTATAGCATTTAGCATTCAAATTTCATTTTACAAGTGACATTCTCAAAAATTAAGTCCCTAGTTAGAAGTCTACCATTTAAAATCTACACTTTTAAAGAAACTTATTGAAGGAACCAATAGATACAGGAAAATAAGATATCTAAAATGGATGGTAATCTTGCAATGCCTCTCTACCTTGACTAGTTATATGAAGCATACAGCAATAATTACCTGGATGGATTTTATGATTTGATTTCTGCTCACCTGTTATAAATGTGCATATAGGAAGGAGAGCTTCCTCATTAAGTTTTCTATGGGACAGGAAAACTGTTAAAGAGAGGAAAGGCAAGAATAAACACTTCTTTCTTCTTACAGTCCCCCTGGCACCTGGAAGTCTGGATTAACATCCCATTACACAGTCAGGAAACACACATAAGTGAAAATAAGTGTTGGCAAGAAACAGGTTCACCTGGGTTTAAACTCTGTAACCCAATGTAAAACATATTAGACAGGTTTTGGCTTCACTGTAGTCAGTGGAAATGTTCCCATGAATGTCAAAATGGGCAGGATTAATTTAATGTCATTCACTACGATCCCTGATGTCTACAGAGGCAAAGAGAAACTGTTCTATAATATTATTCTGTAAAACACAACCATAGCTGTGGTTTCTCACATAGATGCTGAATAAAAAAAGAACTAGTTTCAAATATAATCCACACTCCTACTTATATCTTAATGAAAAAAATTTGCTTTTGGATTTAAAATGTTCTACACTTGCCCTCAGTTGCACCATGGGGTTTTTTCCTGCAATTCTTTGACACACAGATATCAAAGCATTATGAAAAATAGAGAAAAAGAGAAAATAATCTTCAAAATACAAGTGTATGAGAATATTATAAGAGTGACATGAATCTGCTTATAACATATAAAGGGACAGAAAAATGTTATTGACTCATGTCTTATTTCTCAGATCCCCAAGCTATTGTATATCACCCTGAGATTAGCCCAAGGCAAAGAGATATACACTTTACAATTATGATTTCTTTTTCTCAGTACAAGCAATCCTTGTAGAAAAATTTAACCATAAAAATGCAAAGTCTAAAAAATTGCAAAAAGCAAATTGGAAGGAGGGCAAATTGGAAGGAGGGAAGCTATTAATATAGTAATAATTTTATGCACACTGTAGCAGCAGGTAAAGAGCTGTGCAAATATGGTCTGATTACATCATTAAATCAACCTACTTGATCTGCAAAAAGACCTTAGATTGTCCCCTTCTTTCACTTTGAAAACAGGAATAAAATCACATCTAGCAGCCTGTTATATCCTCATTGAGCCCAGCATGCTGTACATGAGTTTCACAACATCACCCACCCCTCTGTGTGCAGAAAAAGGGGACATTAGAGTAGAATTGGGATATAGTGCATGTGGGTTTTTAGTCATGTTTTCGGACTGCACCGCAATCTGCAGCCATGCCAGAAAGAGGAGGAAAAACTAAGTGCAGAAGTCTATATTCCTTGTCCAGAACAGGCCCTGAAACACTATTTGAAATCCTAATGAAGACAAATACTCTGAACATCACTACAACACACCTCCTAATCATAAAGAGAATGACAATGGTAGAAAATTAGCTGAAAAATACAAACAGCACTATCATCCATCCTTACCCTCTAACAGTAAACATCAAGTTCTTCCAAAAAAGAAAAAAAAAAAAGTGCATCAAAGCTGAAAGGCAGAAAACAAAGTAGACACTTAAATTAGAAATTATTTAAGTTGAATTTTAAATGAAGAAGGCCCAGAAGCTGGCCTGTTTATGATAAACCTCAGGGTTTCTGCTTGGCTGGATTCACATTAGCAGAGGAATGATAGCCTCGTGTACTCACTAATCTATTACATTCCAGTTAGAAATGGAATATTCCATTAGCATGCAGAAGGACACAAGCCAGCACTACAGGGGAAACCAGTATTTCTGTGGTGAGCACTGGAGAATCACAGTGCAGATCTGTATAAATAATGAGGTAAAGGGAAAAAATGAGCTTGCACTGTTCTGAGGCTCATTCGCCTTGATTAGAATACTGACATTCATTTTAACATGGCAACTGTTCTGAACAGCCAACCAAAGGCCAATGTTCAACACTGTTCTGTTAGGAGCTTCTGCTTCCTTCTCTCTCATTTCCCTAAAAAAATATAAGATAAAATAATGCTCAGATATGCTGAAATGGTTCATCCATTCATGGCTTCCAAGATTCGGTTACAATTCAAAGGGTTTACTGCAGCACTCAGTTTTAGATTTATAATTAACTCAGAGTTGTTCCAGTCTAATTTGCAGTTCAGCAGTGACTTGAACTACCTGAAGCTTTTCTTCTGAAGAGCAAAAAAAAAAAAATTCAACTTTTGACGGCAGTACCTTTCCTCTGGAAAGTGCTGTAAGAGATGTTACCAGCAGATGGTCTGGCATGCCACTTGTCACCTGATGCAAGCTTTGTACCTACCTCTGACCACAGACAGCAAGCACAAACTTTCCCAGAAAAATCCTGGGAAGCTGTGTGGAAGCTGTGGGAAACTTAGAGGAAAAGAATTCAAGCAATTATTATATCTCTTTCTCTAACCATTGTTCACAGATATGGTTCTCCAGAGTGTGCTATGGACAGCCACCAATGGTGTGTGAGGGGTTTTCACTTTGTGACCAACCAGGTCTTAGGTCCACCATTGTTTCTATAAGAACTGCAGATTTCTAATACAAAAGTGTCTTTCATGCCTTCTGGATCATGGAGCCAATTCTAATTATTACACAGCTGGGGGCCTGCTACCACAGCTCTTCTCATCATCTTTAACAGAAATAAGCCAAGTCCTGACTCACATTCCAGGCCCCAAAAATCCAAGAGACTCTGTATTGTCAGCTTAATTGCTCTTGTCCCAGCTGATCTTCAGTAGTTCTGCTTTGAAGGACTGTGCTCTTTATTCTTAGATAATAGTACCAAAGATGCTGATTCCTGCATCATACATGTTCCTTATGCTGAAGTCTTCTATTCCCCTCTAGTAAGCTCATCTTTTCCAACAACATATCTAGAAATAGTCATGTATTTCCTAGCTTCTCTGCTTTTGGAGGCCAAAACTCTGCTGGCTTGGGTTAGACCTTGAAGAAGTCTGTACAGAAGGCACTAGGATACATTGGTGGGCAACTTTTCAATCGTGTATTGTGCCCCAGAAAATTTCTGAATTAAGGCAACTAAGACTACTGATTAACACCAAATCTGGCAAAACATTTTGGCTGAAAACATCTTTTATGCTTAAAACCTCTTATTTTGACATCATTGAAATACTTGGAAGCATCTAATTCCTAGACACACTGAAGCCTAAATACTTCAAAGCAAAAATAATTCTGAAACATAAGAGTTCTCAAAGACTAGTTAAAAAAAAAACACCATCTCTTTCCCCTCAGCTATCTGATTGTTTCAGCAAAAAAGTTAATTTTTCACTGGCCCCCTTGGGAATATGAGGGAGAATTCAGAAAAAAATGAGAGAGGGGAGACAGGGAAAAATACTCAGGCCTCAAGGACTGCTTTGCCCCATGTTGTGAATGTGTGGAGGAGTGGGTTGGAGACAAAGCAACCACTCCCCTGAAGTCCATGTGGCAACAGAGAGAGTTTATTCCTCGAGTCCCCCTTTATACAGGGCATTTGAAAAAGCCTGTTTGGATAGCTCACTGGTCTGATCTTTTATGCCCCCCAGATCCTGGGCCAGTGAGATGCCTGCAGTTTAGGATGGAATGTAACTGGTTGAGGTTCCTGTCTTTCAACCCAGAGGCTGGTTTTATGGAGCTGGCTGGATTTCTCATTTATAGCCAAATTAATTGCCCAGTAGAAGCCAGCTCGTACTGTGACATAATGTGACAACACCATGCCAATTAAGGCAGAGTGGAAAAGACCAAATAACGAGCTAGCCAGTATTGCAGCACCTCAAGCAAGAGAAACTGAAGAGTACATGGGTCCCAAGACATAGGACCTAAATAAACATCCTGCTGACGGTCCAAGCAGAAAATCTGCTTTGCTGTTAGGTTCCAGGAACTTCACATCCTCTCTGTTCCCAGGATAAATCACTCCTCCTTGCATATAAATATCACCAAAGCAGAGATCCTCAATACATCAGCTAATATAGACAGGATATTGTATAACACAGACTCAGATTACCCTCAATATCAGACCTAACATGCAAATCCCAGAGAGGCAAGCAAACAGGAGATGCCTTGCTCAGAAGCCGCTTAGCCAGCTGTCAGGAGGCATGTCAGTTCAGCCCACTGACTTGAAGGCAAAATGCTGACAGATTTATGTTATAGCAATCACTCTCTTATTAATAATTTTCAATCTGAAACACTTTCAAACAACAGCGTTTGAAGGGCTTAAAACCAAACAGAAATTATTTCATTTTCCCATACTTGAATACATGGCAGGTTAGCTACATTCAGACTTGCCTGAAGGAAAAAGAGATATTAGCATAGTAAAAATCAGAGATGTTAACAAAACTTTTAGATTAGATCTATCTATTATTTTAGGAGGTATTTGCCCTCTCATGCATGTGTGGTTAGGCACAAAATGGTTGTGGTTGAACAATTGTTCAAAAAGGCAATCTCCTAGTATAACTCTGCTGGAATAATGTGTACAGCATTCACATTCAAATAGACAATCTGGGAGAGTGTTCAGTAAGGAGGTCTTTTTATACTGAACATCTTCATTTCAGTATTGGCAGAAAGGAAAGAGAATTGAATAACACCAGACTTTTAAATCCCAGTTCTCCAATCTACTTCAATTATCCCCTTATCACTTCTTGAAACTACAGTACCTGTTTTAGAGAAAACTTTGCAAGACTTAAGCTCCATTTGCCACCTCCACTGCTGGCTATTAAACTGTGCATACCCTACAGGGGTGTAATTAAGGAAGCATTAAGATTCTTTCACCAAAGGACAGTTCATTTGTTGCTGCTGCACTCTTTTTTTTCAGGAGGTTAACATCTTGGCAGACCTTGCACGTCCTAGACTCAATTTGCATCCAAAGGATGGAGGCTCAGGACTGAGCAGTTTATCTCCTCACTTCTCATTTATTACCACATCACTTGGCAGTGCTGCTGACCTTTCTCACCTTGGAAACAGGGACCACACACTATTGGGACCATGGGAACAGAGACAAAATCCCTTTGAAATAATATACTAATTATAAAAGTATTAACAGCATGGTGATATTGTAAAAGTTACAATGTTAAAAGCAGGCTGTTATTTCGTCTACTCTCCTACTTGCCTTCTTGTCTCCCACTAAAAGGTTAAAGTACTGGTAATTATGCAGCCAGACACAGTTATTTGTAATTACAAACAAAATACTACCCTTTGTCTCCTGCTTGGAGCAGCA
Source organism: Fringilla coelebs (assembly GCF_963513975.1). NCBI lineage: Eukaryota > Metazoa > Chordata > Aves > Passeriformes > Fringillidae > Fringilla > Fringilla coelebs. The sequence continues at coordinate 62,544,707 of NC_140032.1, read as the reverse complement.
GTCCCTTCAGGAGGAAGTGCTGTTCCACTCTGTCCTGCAAAGAGGGCCATCACAGTTCAGGATGCTCCTGTGTGGCCCTGCATTAGCACCAAAGGCATCATGCATCATGCTGGACCATTTAGACACCTCTGCCATGATCCTGAAGCAGACCCAGGATGCCTCGAGGAAAAGAAGGAAATTAAAGAACTGAATGACTGAAACATTTGAAACTGCAACCATTAGGGAAGCAATGATGGAATTAGCCTGAAGTGGTGGAATTCACTGCAGAAGCTCCTTGAGGAGACTTCAACCCCCTTGTGCACCCCGAGAGAGATTTGCTGCCATCCCCAGTGCTGGCTGTGCCTGCTGTGCGTGGCTGACAGAATCAGCATTAATAAAACCACCAGGCAGCACCAGCAGCAAGAGAAGCTGGACAGTGTCAGGGCAGCAAGAACTCCTCTGTGACACTGCAATTCCCTTACTCTTCCTGTTTAGGCTTTGGGTGGTGTTATAAGTTATCAAATCTGCAGCCAAATTATAAAAAAAATTTAACAAAGGTTTATTAGATCAATAACAAAATATAATTTCTAAAACCCCACCACAGCCAAGGCAGCGTCAACTCCGGAATTTGGCGCTGGGTGAACCTGGATCCGACTGACAGAGTGCCAGCGTCTCCCCAGTGGTTCACCCCGACTGTCTCATACAGCCAGCTTATATCCTGTGTATTCTGCCTGGGGCAGAAATGACAGAATGTCTTTGTGTGTCCCTTCACATGTAGAACTGGGACCACATAGATACCAAGCCAGTCCAGGTGCCCAGATGGCTGTCTGAGCTTCTCCAGAATAGCCTTCTTTCACATGTACAACTTGGACCATAAGGATACAAGAGCCAGTCCAAGTGTCCGGATGGCTGTCTGAATTTCTTTCTTTCACATGTAACCAAGTGGTGCCAGTATTCGAGATGGTAGATGCAATCTGCTCCAGGTGCAGGTCTGTGAAAGGCTCAGGCATTCCTGGGAAGTCGATGCTCATGGTCTGGGAAGCTTTCATTCTTAAGCTAACGGACTTGATCTTATCTTGAATAGAAATAGGACTCTGCTCCCAGCCAGGGTGGTCAAAGACATGAGGTGGAGTTTTACAATATTTTATATACACATATATATATAAATAGCATGAATTAACTCTATATATATAAGAAGTAGGATACAAAACCTGCCATGCTTCCTGCTCTTCTCCCCGTGCACCCAAACTCTACCTCCTCCCTTTTTCATCCAAAAACCAGCAAACTATTCCCATTTCCTTTGAGGGAAGCACATATCCCCCCACTTCCTGGGCTCTCACACAGCCCAAAACCCCTGCAGGGCAACCTCCTGGAAACAGCAGTATGGCAGATATGGCAGAGAATAATCCAGTAAAGGATGGAGCTCTATGTTGATAAATTTGAATTAAGTAATAAATTTCCCTGACTGATAAAGACATCACAAAAAATATTCTGAAAACCGACTCACTAAGCCATGCATCCATGACTATGCAGTAGCTAAATTAGCAGGCAAGTCAGTCTAGTAACAGCTAATTTGGGAAAAATATTAATTTTTATTTTAAAGAAGCAATAGTTGTGATGCATATTTATTAAAGCATTTTGATTTTAATGTGTCTATCATCTGAAAAATTACTTTCAAAAATACCTTGAAAATTAACCTTTCCTTCATTTTTATTCAATGAACAAACACCTGAGGAGAACAGAGGGCAGAAGGTGACTTTAAAACAAAAAATATGCCAGCACTGATGTCACTACATAAGATGAAATTGAATGTTGTTTATTTAACTCTTTTTTTTGCCTATAGTTTGATCAAGTCGAAATCCCATGTGTAGGGATCAAACCCCAAAAACCAGTTTTGAATGCCAGACAAATCATGCCAACTGACTTAAAAAGAAATGGAAGGAGCAGACAGAGAAATAAAAGATCACAAACCTGAAGTGTGAGCCGTTCTTTTCAATCAAGAAGTGCTTTCACAATTCCAATTCACTTCCTTCTACTTCTTAACTTAACAGGAATATGAGTTATCTTAGTGCCACCTCCGTAGCAGCTTGGCTGAGCTCTCAGAAAAGCAGGAGAGACAGCCTAGAGACACAGCCTTCTTTGCTATAGTGGCTTCACAGAGTATCAAAACACCTGTTAAAACAAGAGAACAACTTGGTTTTTATCCTCAGGTAGGCAGCTAGGAACCAGTGAGTGTTCTGTGAGGAAGCAGTTTTACTGAGCAAAAGGAGTATCTGCACGTATTCCCTGTCATTCCATTTCCTTAATGGCATTTCAAAGGAGTCACAGAGCTATAGAATGGGTCAGACTGGAAGTGAACATATCTGACCCAACCTCCCAGCTTAAGCAGGGCCATCCCAGAGCACATGGCATTGCATCCAGATGGTTCTGGAACACCTCCCATGAGGGAGACTCCACAACCTCCCTCCACCTGCTGGAAATGCTCTTCCTGATGCACCCCAGGACACTGCTGGCCTTCCTGCCACAACGAGGAGTCCACCAGCACCCCCAGGTCCTTCTCCACAGAGCTGCTCCCCAGCAGGTCACCCCCAGCCTGGAACAGCCTGGAACAGATAAATTCTCTCCTCCTGATCAATTATCTTTATATATCAGCAGACATTATGAATAAATATTTACAGAGTCCTTCATCAAGCCATAGCTAGCCTTAGATTATATAACTATCAACTGATAAGGAACAGCTCCACCAGCTATTATTTATCTTCTTTACTCAAAACTGTGCATACTATTTGCTTCAGGAGCACAAAAACCTAAAATTAAAGGTGTGCTAATAATAAATAAAACTCCCTGTATTTCCTTAGATTGGCATCCTAGAGGAGATCCCTATTAGCCTTTTGGCCCTAGCTCTTAGGAAACTTAATTCCTTATTGTGAATAATTGCAGAAACAAGTTATTTCTATAGAAATTATTCCTTTAATGCAGATAGATTTTATTGGATTTGTTTGGTTTTTTGTTGGTTTTTTTCCCTGCTGCATTATAAATGCTAAACTGTGTGGAATATACATCATAAAGCACCAAGCAGGCTACAAATTGTTTGCCAAATATCTCATCCTATGGACTGACCCCATTAGCACAGCAGGGAAGGAAAGGAAAGTGCTGATATGGTATGGATAATATATGATACAGCCTCAGTTCTGTAACCTCAGCATTTATTTTCCTTTTTACCAATGGATGTAACCACGAAAAATTTGTAGGATTTAGCAAGTGTATATTTTGTTTCATGTGAAGGAATATTGAGACTTATTAACTGGACTTGTATTTTTTAGATGGCACAGTTGCCTCAAGTTACTTCAGTTTTTGGCTGTGCTACAGAATTACATGGACAAATGGGCAGTTCCCAAGTAGCCAGGCATTCCATCACATGGATAGAGAGCAACAAAAACAGAATTGAAGCACACTCCTTTTTTCATTGGAAGACTACTCTAGTAAGACAATAAGTAGCTTTATGTTGCTCCAGATTCTATTCTTTTCTCTTTTCCTTGCAGCTGAGTGTCCCTTCTTTACCAATAGGGAGGAAGGTCTGTGACTAATGTAAAGCAAGCTGTCCTCTCTAGGGGGCTGGGAAATAGAAACAATTATGAACCCCAAATAAAAGCAAATAATCCTTCACCTAAAAATATAAACTCATTCTCATACATAATCCTGGATCCCTGCAAAAATCATATATCAGATCTGCCCTGAAGGGCTGGGATAAAGAGAGAGACGAGGCCTTTAAAGAGAAAAAGATCACAGGGATTATTTCCTTAGGGGAAAAAAAAAATCCAAAACCATTTTGACTGCTTTTTCACCTTAAAAACAACAAACAAAAAACTCCTCCAAATAAATTAAAAATAAAAATAACTTTAAAAAAACAATCAAAAACAAACACAAAGCAAGAGTGGAAGCAATCACCCAGCATGGAAAATAAACTAAAATGCCGGAAAATTATCAAACAGAACAGAAAATAGCTTTATAATGGGAAATGTTAGGCAACCCTAGTAAAAACTGAAGCTTCCATTCCCACCTGTAATCACCACTGCACTCTTAATAGGTAATCCACAATTAGACACAGATGGTGGTAGAGATGGTGCAATTTTCTGTTGATGCATGTGGTTATAGATTTTGTTAAACTAAATGCTCAGGAAAATTAAGGGCACTCCTGGAGATTTCTCCTTTAGGTCTCCAAGATCACCTCTCAAATCAGAGAGTAAGACTTAACAGATGAAACAAACATTGTAAAGAGAAAAACTTAAAAACAATGATCTGGATTATTTTAGAATTTTGCATTTCCTATTGTTCTAGCAAATTCTGAGTGATGATAGAAAGTCTATTCAACATAAGCCTATTTTCTTACAAATGACAAATGAATTTACTAAGAATTCTATTTTGGATAAAGCACAAAGAAAAATGAAATAATCTTATGCAAAAGTGCAGTCTGAGAAGTAAAAGCAGAATTCTATTACTGAAAAAGAATTTAATAGGATGTTTTAGAAAAGCCCTTTTCTGTTTTCAAAATAAATTGCATTGTGTTCAGAATGTTTCAAGGTGGTGTTTGGGTTGAAATCCATACTTCAACAGGCTTGATATGTAAATATTAAGTTAAACCAACTTCTTTTATTCCTCATAAAATTCCACTGAAAAAATCTTTTTCAATAATTTTTTAAAAATTTTCTCCTTTTGATATCAAAGAATATTAAAATACACAGAAAACTTCTTTAGAACTTCTTTAATACAGCTACACTGTTTTCTGTTTAATCATGAAAACATTGATTTGCTTCTTTGACATTTAAAGGTGTCTTAACATCAATTTTCAAATAGTTTTTTCTGTTCATGAGAAGAAAAAACTAGTAAGGCATACGCCCAAAGGCTCTCAAGGAAGGAAAGATGCCAGCAGCATGTTTTGAAAACACAAAGATATGTTTTCTATCTGAATTAAATATCCAGGAAGAAAAAAATCAAAACATTTTCCCAGAGTAAGCAAGCAAGTGGACTCTGCACATCCTTCACCTTATAACTTCTTTTTGTAGTCTTTCTGTGAGCAAACCACTAATTAACATTCAGAACAAAGAGCCAGAAACCTGACCCAACTGAGCCAATTTCAATTCAATTCTGTTCCTTCACCATCACCAAAAAAATGAAGTTAGCTTCAGCAGAGGCAAATAATTATAACTGTTAAAAAGAAATCTTTTTTTCAGATATTAAGATGCCATACCGTTTAAGATAATAACAATTTCTCCTGACAAAACCCACTAAGCTCACACTACATTTTCCCAGAAATGAAAATAACTTACATGATGAAGAAACAAATTTAAAGAAAATGTATGATTACTAGGACTAGCTAATTTAGGAGTCTTAAAACCAATCTCAGAATGGAGAAACCTCTATGGAGTTACCAAACTTCAATTTCATAGAGCTTGGTTAGGATCAGTCCCTTTCATCCACTGCACTTTGCACCATGTATGTGACAGAATGTCTTTGTTGGCCATCACAGCTCAGTCAAGTAATGTAAGGCAGAAAAAGTCCACAATCAGTTGCAGAAATATTTTGCCCCCTTGGAAATCAAAACCATACTCAGAATGGCCAGCTTTCAAATCCACATATTACCTATTGCCAGGTTTAGGCTTATGGTTTACACTTAAATTGTAATGCTTTCTTTCTTTCTTCCTTCCCCAAGACATGGGAAAATGTGGTGTTTGCTGGGGACAAGGTGAGAGATGAGAATCTGACTCCATGTTCTCAGAAGGCTTATATTATATTATATTATATTATATTATATTATATTATATTATATTATATTATATTATATTATATTATATTATATTATATTATATTATATTATATTATATTAATACTATACTAAAGAAAGAGAAAGGATACATCAGAAGGCTTAACAAGAATGAACAATAAAAGCCAGCGACTCCTTCCAGAGTCCTGACACAGCTGGCTGTGATTGGCCATCAAGTTAAAACAATTCACATGGAACCAATCAAACATTCACCTGTTGGCAAACAATGTCCAAGCCACATTCCAAAGCAGCAAAACAGGGAGAAACAAATCAGATAATTATTGTTTGCATTTCTCTCTGAGGCTTCTCAGCTTCCCAGGAGAAAATCCTGGGCAAAGAGGATTTTTCAGAAAATATCGTGGTGACAGGAAAATACCCTGGCAACAGGTATCTTCTCTCTTAACATACATCATTATACCAGCCAGACCTGTAAGACTTTCAAAAAACAGCTATCAGACTTTTAACCTGACAGTATTTGCTAAACAAAACCCCTGAGGCACAGCTGCAACACTATCAATTTGGACATTTTGAAGCTGTGGCAACTCTGAAAAAAGGTAATTCAAGCAAAAAAGCAGAAAAACAGACACTCTCTCTCAGATTATCATGTTGCATTAAGGATATTAAACTACATATGTGTGTGTGTGTACATGTACATATATATATATATATATATATATATATATAAAATAATTGATATATAATTGAGGGGTTTGTCTTATTTCCATTGTGATGTCTTACACCAATCGGGTTGTTGCAGCCAAAAACCTCTTTCTGACATCAACTTTCCTATCTAAAGGAAAATAGTTGGTTTCATACTGCTTTGGGTTTAATTAGACACCCTCTGGGACTTTTTCTTATCCAGAATGAAATGCCCTCTAGGCAGCCCCAAGCATTAACGTGCTGGAAAGCCCTGTCAGCCATGAAGAGCAATCAGCCTTAGCCATAAAGAAAAACATTGTGCAGAAATGCCTAGGCTCAGGCTGGGGGGCTGTAGAAGAGTCATCATGAGTAAGTGAAAAAAAAGGTGAGGGGAATGCTCCAGCTAATTATTGAATGAGAAAGCTGAGTAGGCAAAAAGAAATTAAAGAGGTCAATCTCCCCTCTCCTGGGACACATGCAGGCTAGTCATCAGCATGACAGCAGTAATCCTCATACCAGATTTCTTCAGATTATTATGCAGAATGAAGAGAGCAAAGAAAATCCAGGCACAAGTTTCAAAAAAAAAAAAAGTTTTCTGAAAGGATTACATCTGAAATGATATTTTAACAGAGTACTGCACACTCACCACAGATCAACTGGCTGGCTAAGACACTGATAATCATATTTTGGGAGGACTGTTGAAGTGCTGAATCCCTTCATCAGAGTATTAATCTACTTCTTAGACAACCTCCTGGAGACCCATTCCTAGTACCTGTCATGAGCCATAGTTAAGGTTCTCCAGTGTCAGAGAGGTTTTCAATTCATTGTTCATCTTCATTGTAAAAACTTCCAATAAAACATTTTATGCTAAGAGTTTAGGTCACAGGGAGGGAGGGAGAGAAGATCTGCATAAAAAAGACAAAGCAAACTAACCCTAACACTAACCATAAACCCTAACCCTAATAATAACCCTAACCCAAACCCTAACCCAAAACCCTGACCCTATCCCTAACCCTAACCCAACAATAACCCTAACCCTAACCTTAACCATAACCCTAAACCCTAACCCTTACCCTCTTCCCAGGCATACCAGCTGACCTGAAAGAAGTGTCCTCTTGGAAAAAGTGGGCACTAGGGAAGCATGGCAATGCAATAGATCTTTAAACAAACTTGCAAAATACAAAAACAAATGAATGAAAAAAATTATTCTAGATTTTTTTTTGAATGGAGACTCTGCTAGTAAAAAAAAAAACAACTAAAAACAAAAACAAAAAAAAAAAAAAAAGAAAAAATTATTCCAAATTTTTTTTTTAAATGGAGAGTCCACCCATACAATACCAGAAATCTCCACTCTGATGGAGAACCAGATAATTTCAGTCTGGGTTTCAAACTAGGGGTGAACCCACATCTCATTTATGCTTGATTTATGCCTCTTTTCTTTAGCCTGTTCTTCAAATGTAGGGACTGCTAATTGCTGATTTCATGGAAGAAAACCCCTTGATGTCTTTCCCAGGAGTCACACAAAATGAAGCAGAACAATGGCTGCTCTAGCAGCAAGTGAGAAATCTCCTCTTGAAGAACAAAAAGCAACTTTTCCCCTCACTCCCAACACAATCACTCACCACAGTAACAAATTATCATCTACAGTTCAGTATTGGCCAGCCTTTACAGTGGCATTGTAGAAACAAAGACTAAATTTGCTGAATGTATTTTGAATAAGGAAAATCATTCCAACAGAGAAAAGTTGACCTACAAAGAGGATTCGTGCAAAACTCGATGATGTTGAAGGAGACAAAAATAATTTCTCCATGTAGAGAGTGACAGAGCACTAGAGCAGGGAGGTCTTGGAGCACTGAAGATAGAGAGGCTATCTGATTAAACAAACCATTACAGATGAAACACATTTTAAAATGCACCCATTAGTCTCCTGACTGCAGCTGCTATTTTTTACCTGGAAGCTGGGAAAAGATCAGGCTGTGGCCCCCAGCAGTCACAGTAGATGTATATTATTGGGAATATGTTTGGGATGACATTTATAGTCATATTTTCTCCAGAAAAGCACCTAATTTACAAACCAGATTTGATATTTCAGTTTATTGGTAATTCAGAGCACTCCTCCTAAACCCCCATGTGGCCCTGTGAGCCTTGATTACCTTTTTGATGCTAGATCTTCCTTGCAGAACTCTGAAATGAAAGTGATGAATGAGCTCCTGTCAGGTGCCATTCCTGGGTGGCCTCGAATCCATTCAGATATCTCTTACACTGCCAGCCCTGACAATGATGAACACAAGGCAGGCAGCTGACAGCACCTCCACAGAGTACAAAATAAATTAAAAAAAAAAAAAAGGCAAAAAGAGAGATAGATGGAAAAAGGTATGATTGCCACCACTGGATGCTTCGCTCACCCACACTGCCTTCAGAGGAGCTAGCTGCTTGGGGAGGGAATTATGGAGTCTGCTTATGCAATTATATGGAACAGGATATCCAGCATCCCTCAGCTCCATTCACTAAAGCTGAGCCTTAGACTGCTCAGGTGCATTGCCTTTCTTTTGTCTCCTCACCTGTCTGTGGATCACATTTATTGCTGACAGAGATTCCAGTGGGTTTGTCACACAAACAGTGACCACAGAGCAGCCTGATGACACTCCTGTTTTCATGTGCCATAGATGTAACTCTGCTAGGCAAGGAAGAGTCTCCCAAAAGGATGAAAGCTAGGAAGAACTGCTAGCCTGTATTGTTGCATTTATGGCAGACCACGTTTTCTCCCTATTCCTAACATGTAAGGAAAGATTCCTACACAAGAAGTGCTCCTCTGGGGATTCTCTATTTTTTTGTCTCCAGCAGTCACACATGCCTGGTTTTAGACCTTAAAACAAAGTGCATACCACTGCACTTCCATTCCAGAGTCACAAGATCTTCACCCTAAAAAGCTTCTGTTTAAACCAGAAAGAAAGAAAGAAAAACATGGAGTTTTGCTTTTAAACTAAAATCTTTTTCTGTGGCATCTTTTCATTTTCCACCTCTAAAAAATATAAAATCTAAAACTTAGAGCTGTTTCTCTCCCCACATGTCTCTTCAGTGTTTTATTTTAAATAGACCCGTATGATTAATTCCTGTCCTCATCATGACTCAGATTTCCCATGCTCTCTCTTACATTTTGCACACAGAAAACTTGTATTACACTGGAGAATAAGGAGCTGCAAAACAATTCTAGAACAAGTACCTTTTCAAACAAATGCTTACATTCAGATTGTGCTCAGAACTCGCTGCTTTCATAAAAAGTTTAATGAAATCCTTCTGTTTATTTTCATTTTCCCAGAAGGGAGAGCTTTCATAATGTTAGGTTTATCCAGTTGATACTAACATTTTAAACAAAGGCATTTACTTTTAATCAGCCAGTGAGTCCTGCCTATAGCCACTGAAAAGAAGCACCTCAAAAAAATTTCATCTTCGAAGTAACTTCATCTTAGAAACCTGCCTTTGGATCGACAGATCCCTCGAGGTGCTTCTCTCTTGTCATTTACTACTGGAGGAGTGAAAGTGTCTGCTGTGGATGAGATGTTCAAAGTTTGGTTAATAGCAAGTGAGATATCAATGTAATGAGTAACATAGTGCAGAGGCCATTCCTTTGTTTTCTCACATCTAAGCACCAAAACTAGAGCTGACTACAAAAAAAAAAAAAGATCATTTATTTCAGGAAACAACTGCCCCTTCATTAAAAAAAGTTATTACAGCTCTTGAAAATTGTGTCTTAAAAAAGAATGCACTGAAAGTAACAACTCTGCTTCTCCTGTTCGTGCAGGATAGCACTTCAGGCATTGAAAGAAGCACAATGCAGAAAGTATTGTTGACAAAAAATTTTTGCAGAGGCAATGTAAAAGATTCAGTGGCAAAATGATCTTTACCTTGGCAGCTTTAAATTAATTTCTTTTAATTATTATATCAGTTCAATACAGCAATACATACTGGTTTATATATACTTTATATGCAAGATTTTGTCATCCTTGTGGCCTTACAAGTTTTAAGCCCCCAGTGCTTAGAAAAATGTTGCCACACACCCTGTAAGGAAGTTTTGTGTTTCTAGTAGGCAACTGGAAACAGACTGATCCTACAAATTGCATTATTCTCTCCTATGTCCACAGCAGACAGTCAATTTTCTGCCCAGATATAAAATCATCTCTTATTTAAAGTGGGGAACAAGGGAAAGGGCAGCAATCCACCAGATAGGTGCTGCTGAAAACATAGTACAGAGGATGTTCACCACTGGATTAATATCTGGCAGACATTTCCCCAAGAGAGACTGCTGAGTGCTCCTGAGAGAATGCTGAGAGAATACTCTCTTTATGGCAGAGGTAATCTTGGAGCTCAGACTGTAAGTGAAAGTAGTAAATAGAAAGACTGTAAATAGAAATGCTAACTCTTTTTTTTTCTAGTTGGAAGGCACAGGAGAAATGGCTTTGACTGCTGATAAGTTACTGGAAGCAGTAGAATTAGAGAACTAAGTTAATTCTGTTCTTTCAGCCTTAAAAAGGCAACCAATCAATATTTATATCTGTATCACCTGGAGAAAAAGAACATTATAAAAAAGAGTTACATTTAAAACTACTAAATCTTTAACTACTCAAGGCAATATACTGCAAGCAGTTACTGGACTTGCCTGATCAGTAATAAGCAAACAGGGAAAAGGAAGGAAAAGGGAAAAAATAAAATTTTAATATAAGGTTTTTGAAATGCTAGAACCATAAATAAATGTTAGGTGCTAATGACTTCAAAAATCACATCCAATCCTGACACTCAGCATCTTGAAAATGAGTAATGGTTCTTTGGAGGTCCTCCCACAGGGCTACGTGTACAGACATTTCAATCTCTCCTGTCCTATTCCTGAACAAAAACATACCAGCAGATGCTGACAGGAGTAGAGAGCTGCAATTACAGGAGAAAATTACACCTGCCCCAGACTGGAGGCACAGAGAAGCAGAGGAACACATTCAGGACTTCACTTTTATCCAAATTTCAGGATATTTTATTTCATCCAAATTTCATTTGAAACAAAGCCAGAGCAGAACCCACTCTTCTGTTCATTTGCTTATCAGACCAGTTACAAAGTTCTTTTACAATAAAGGACTGGCAGAGTAAGGCAGTGTTTCACTCCCAACACAACACCGATGGGTTTTTCATACTCCCACACCACAACCTGTGTGGTCTGAAGGACTGCCTGACAAGTAGACTGGAGAAACCCATATAAACTTTCCAACAACAAAGCTATGTAGTCTGGGATTTCTAAGAAATAAAAAACCTTACCACTTCTAAAAAGATAAGCGCTTTTTGGCTCTCAGGGAAGGTTTTGTGCTCTGAAAATCCACTGAGAGTGACTTCTTGGGGCTAACTGAAGCCTTTATGCAATTCCCAGAGACAAATTAATCTTTGGTGTAAATACAGAATATAGAGTGCTGTTAAATGCTGTTTCATCAGCATTTAAAAAAAGAAATCAGATTTCTCACTTCGTACCTCAGAGCTAGCTCTTCATATCTTTTTCCAAAAATAGTGACTGCAGTCTGAGTAATCCACACCTCTTTACATCACCTTGCTCTCCACTAGTGACAAATAAACTTCTTCATTCGCAGGTTTTCTGTAAGGCATAGAGCTGGTGGAAAATGAAAAACGGACTCTCAGTGTCAATACTGGAGATAAGAATTCATCACCTGATAGGGCTTTTCTATTTGAGCTAATCAACTCATGCTGACATCTTAAACTCCAAGAGTCTGACCCAAAAGCTTCCAGAGCTTCCCAAAAATTACTCTAATCAATGGACCAGATTCATTAAAGAATGGAGAGAGATTCCCAGCTTGCTGCTAAATTATGAGGAGGATTCACTGGTGATGTGTGGGGTCGAGGGCTGGAGACAGACACACGGCACACCAGTGGGTCATCAGCAAACAGCAATGAGTTTAATCTGGCTGCCCCTTTCACTGGGGCTTTGGATTTCCTGGGCTCAGGTAATGGGTTGGATGGGACCTCTCTGCCCAGTTCTCTGGCCAGCAGTGTATCTTCATCTAGGCTACAACAGGGCTGGCTGAGGTCTTTGCTTGGGTTTGAATCCAACCTATCCCCACTGCATCTGGGGACTTGTTTTCTTCTAGGTTGGTTGAGTTTAGGGGGCAGCTTCAGATCAGCTGCAATGCAACAATACACTTCGAAGAGTGTGTTGTCACGTTGCAGCTGATCTGAAGCTGCCCCCTAAACTCAAGCCTCTAAAAATGAAATTAATCCCAGCAAAGGAAAGGAGAAAAACCAAAGCTCTAGGAGGAGTCCTGCCAGTGCAGAAGAAGGGTAAGGACAAGAGTTATTTTTACTCATTTCCAACTCCCACCCCATAAACACTGAATGCCTCTCCATCAGAGGGGGAAGTGTTTAAATGAGAACCCAGGCTGGTAGCACATCCTGACAGGAGCACATGGTGACTCACTGCAGCATCCTACAGCATCAGCCATCCCACCATCCCTCATGCAAGGCCAAACAGCAGCAAAAGCCACCAGAAGCTGAGCCCCTGGAAACTACAGCCTGGGCTGTGCAGAGCTCCTTCTGCCTCTTTCACTTTTTGGAGATTGTATATTAGGCTTGAGAACCTGCTTCATTAGCCAGGCATTGATCTACCCTTGTTTGTGAACTCATTGGGTCTGCAAAGTTTAGTGTTCCTTTAAAAACTGCTCAGCAAGAGAAGATGTGAAGACTAAAAGGAAACTCTAAACTAGTTTGTTGTTGTTGTTGGGGATTTTGGGGGATTTTCTCATGCTTTTATCCACCCCGATTCCATGAAGCTCTTCTGTCAGAGATTGCATGTGTCTGATTGCCACTTATGCACACAGAGGTCTAACTGCTGAGGAAAATCCCTTATATTAAAAAAAAAAAACCAAAAAACAACAAAACAACAACAACAACACCAAAAAAAATGAACCAAAAACCAAAACACCCACCCTAGACTCAGAACAAACCTCTTGTTTAACTCTATGCCCAAAGTGCCCTTCTTTTCAAATACTGTATGTGCTGCTGTTAACATCTAGCAGAGGAGCAGATATTTCAGGAATCACTTCAGAGTTAGCTCCACAATGACTGAAGACCAGTCAAAAGAAACATCCAGAAAGTAATAAGCTGTAAAAAGGGAAATGCACTGAGCTTGGTTCAGGATTTGTTCCTTTCAAATTTCTTTCATCACTTCTGTGGCTGGAAGCATGGCAGGGTGAGAACAGGAGAAGACTTTGTGCAATATTTGGAGGTGGTGATGGGTAATCCATATTGCCATCAGTACTAACCTCAGGATAAAAGATTTAAAGAAATGGCAACACAGGGACTCAGGTGTGGGGGCTGTGAAAGGAAAAAAAAATCAGAAAGGACAGTGAGATTTATGTAAACCCCCTGGGAGTGCGCTGGAAATTTCTGTGATGAAAAACTGAGATTGCTCTGAGTGAGACTTTATTGAAGAAAAAAGTCAGTGTTGTGTAAAGGGAGAGAGGTTAGCTGGGTCACTTACCAGTCTGCCCTGATTTTCCCTGCTCTTTTCCTGAAAGTGTGCACATCGCTGTACGAGTCTCTGCATCTCGCTCTGAAGTGAAATATCATATGGATGGGAAAACTGTTTGGGATTTCATTAACTTGTGCTGCTGTTAGTGCCAAAACCTAGGGCAGTATATGTATGCAAGGATGAAGGGGGAAAAAGACCCCAGCACAGAAGAGACTTAGCTTATGTGGAAACATTTAGACAAATATGCCTCATTACAGAAGGCTGTGCTTTCAGTTCAATACTTGCAGAAACAAGATTCAGCCCAACATCAGCTAAGGAAATGCATGATAGTGCCCTTAATATTCCTTCCATCATTTCAATACATGCATGTTTTATTCCCAGCCTTCATCCTGATTTGGGTGTGGTAGAAATATTTCTCACTGTGGAAGATACAGAACTGAGTTCTGACTAGATATTCCTGCCACTGAGGGTATAGAAAAGCAGAGAAACAGCATCATGAGCTATGAAAGCAATAAAGGAGCTTTGACACCATAAGCCAAGCATGTTACATTTAGTTACTTAACAAATACATCCCCAGGACTCTCTTGTCTTCTGGTGTGTGTTTCACGTAGAAGCACATATTTAATGTTTTATATTTTCTCACTGCAGATCATTTTTCTGGTCACAAGAGGAAGGTAAACTTTGCACTGGTCCTTTTTCCTTTATGCTAGAAGTTGTTGGAGGTTTGAGTTCAATAACCACAACCTTTGGTGTAACACGCTCAGCAAGTTTGATGCTCTTCTGCTATACACACCCACTTCCTGAGACAGCATGAGAGCATTTCATATCAAACAATGTCAAAACCAGAAAAACCTATAACCACTATAAAAAACTTAAAGCTGTCTGGCACTTTAAAGCAATTTGATCCCTTTGCTGCACTACTAGCCATTACTGAGCTCATCCAAAGAGAATCAATTTCGTTTCCACCCTGCCTAACCTATTCAATCTCTCACTACACATTATTTTGGCCATAAATACTTGGCAAAAGATGGCATGGTTGATGCCATGTCACTCTGTGATAACCATAAATCCACTTGCACACAAGTCAGCATGAGCTAGTTTTTCCCATGTGTAGCTGGAGACTCCTTGTCATCTTCATTATTTGGCCTGAACTCATACAATGCTTAAAAGAAAGAAAGCCTTCCTTACCCTGGATTGCAGAATAATGCTGATAGGAAGTTTGTCTCAGCTTTGCTTTGTTTGACAGTGTCTACTGACAAATCAGGACATCTCCCTCTTCTGTGCTAGCAGTGTCTCAATCAAGCTGTGTCTAACAGCTATAGTCCCAGTTTCCCAGAAGACTATACAGCAGAAGACAGTTTGTCAGAAGGTGCTCTCTGCAAGATGTATTAAATACAGTAAATTTACATTTTCTTCTGACTTACTGCGCAATAAAACACAGTTCCTGTCTGTAGTAATTAATCTGATACACCTCCAGCAACGTCAAGTGTGATATAACAACACTTTTAAACAAGTCCCAGTCATTAGGGTAATTCTGGGACCATTGGATTCGGTAGCAGGAGTTGGTAGAAGCAAATCTAATCCTTTTACACTGACTTCAACGGATTTGGCCTCTTACTGTTCTGAGAACAGGGTTTTTCAAAAAGCTTGGCCACCTGTGTGGCCCCATGGAACATGAACCCCATAGCCAGGCAATGCAGGAACCAAATTAGCAAGATTTACTTATTTAGGAGACTTGCTTTCTAATACAAAGACTCTGAATGCAAATACAGGTTTCTCTGAGGTACAACACTGCCCTTTTGAAGCACACCAAAAGGTATTTTATAGAGTCCATGTGGGAATTGGATGGATATGTCTCTCCCAGCAAAGTCTTAATTCTTTCAGCATGTAGTCATATGACAAAGGGGAATGGCTTTGAACTGGAAGATTGATTAGATATTAGGAAGAATTTCTTTACTGTGAAGATAGTGAGGCACTGGAACACATTTGCCCAAAGAAGATGTAGGTCTCATCCCTGGAAGTGTTCAAGACCTGATTGGATGGATCTCTGAGCAACCTGGTCTAGTGTAGAGAATTCCTATCCACAGCAGTTTGAACCAGATGGCCTTTAAGGTCCCTGGAAACCCAAAGCATCTGGTACTCCATGATCCAGCTGATTTCACTGCCATCTTTTACCACACGACTCCTATGAGGCTTTTTTCCCTTTTCAAGACAGATTGAGAAAAGTCAGGTAGAGGTTAAGGAAACACAACAACACTCCTATCTAGAAATCCATGTTTTGCAGCAGTCCTGCCCAGAAGAAGAGCTGAAAAACAACAATAAGTCACGGTATCATCTAAAGAGAAACCAAAGGATAGTTTACCACAGATGTGAAACAAAACTTGTGCTTTAGAGAGCCTTTTTTTTTCTTTTAGCAAGTTGTAGTAATCAAACACAAATTGACACAAAGAGGCATCTCTGCCTACCTCACTGGGAGAAGACTGATTAGCACTGGGATGAAACATCTTTTGGTTGGGGGGGGCTCTAGGACTTCAAGGAAGGTTCGGCAATTAGAATGAGAGACGCTTGGAAGAACGCTCTGAAGACCCAGAACAGCCTGTTAAAAAACCCCAAATGGTTAGAAATTCCTAGAATATGGACTGTTACACTTTTGCTATCTCTGTGACTCAAGAGACTGGCTACCATGTGTGAGGCAGGGCAATAAATACATTAGCAACATATCAGCATTTGGGAGGGCTCCTTATATTTCCAACTTGTGTTGATATATCGCTTTTGCTCCGCGTTGTGGTTTAATGTAGGCTTGGGATTTTGATGGGGGACGGAGCCCATGACCTGTGGAAGTGGTTCCCTGTGGGGACCCGCGGAACCAATCTGCTGCCTAGTTGGGAAGATTGCCACCTGGTTAACCAATCTGCTGGCTAGATTTGAAGATTGACAGCTGGTTAAACCACTTTAAAGCACTGGATATGCCTCCATGAAAAAGCATTTAAGGATGGCCAGGGCTGTGGGAAGCTCTCTTGGGGTCTGGCCGTGGAACAGGTGACTGACTGGCTGACCCAGCCCTGCCAGCCCGAGTTGGGCCGGCCCGCTTGGCCAGGTCGACATGTGGCTTGGCTGAGATTTCTGCCACCGCAGGGCCATGCCACCGGGACCATCCCAACACTGCGAGCAGCCCCGCAGCTGGGACCGGCACCACACGGCCAAGGCAGCTCTGCAGGTGTTATAGATGTATGGTTAATTCATGCTGTAAGTAAATATGTGTATGTATAAAATATGACATGAATCCCCCACATGCCCTTGACCACTCCGGCCGGGAGCATAGTCCCATTCCTATTCAATCAGTTCCCGGACCACGCCAAAGATAATATCAAGTCTTTAGCCTAAAAATGAAACCTTCCCGGGCCATGAACGCCAGGAGCTGATTACATCAGGTTTCCTGAAACACCGGCACTGCCCAAGTACATGTGAAAGAAAGCTATACAGACATCAAGGCATGCCTTTTGTATCCGTATGGACTTGGCCATCCCTGTGAAAAGAACATGCAGGAAGGACTGAGAGGACTGTAGAAGTACCAGGTCTGACTTTTGCATCCCTATGTTCTAACTCTACATATGAACAAACACAAGGGACATCCTGTGTTATTCAGGCCTCAGGGAGAATATCGGGTATATAAGCGGGCAGTACAAGACAATCGGGTTGAACCTCCAGGGAAACGCTGGCACTCTGTCAGTCGGATCCAGGTTCACCTAGCACCAAATTCCGGAGTTGACGCTGTCTTGGCTGTGGTGGATTTTTGATAATTTGTAATTAATACAATAAATCTTTGTCATTTTTTTTTTAATTTGGCTGCGGATTCAATCATTTATAACACAGGGCTGCAGCTATCTCGGCACGGCTCACAAATGAACTTCATTTACTCCAGGACCAGCACCAGGAGTGGTCCCATGGCCAGTGCTTGGGGCTGCCTCGAGGCCAGGAGTGGCTGGGGCTGGGACTGGGTGCTGCCAGCCCGGTCCAGGAGCAGCCATGTGGCCTGAAATCGGCACGACCGGCGCAGCGCCACGCAGCCAGGGAAGATATTTCCTCATGGCTCACAATGAACTTTGTTTGCTGAACTGCTTTTACCCAGCTGTGCTGCAGACCAAAGGGCAAAAGCAGCAGCAGCAGTTTTTTCCTTTCCAACACCCCGCATGAAGGACAGGCACAGGGATGGCATCGGCATCCAGTGCAACTTGCGTGGTGCCGGCAGCGACCGCATCATCAGCAGCGAAAGACGCAGCAATTCCTCGATTGCAGAGCCTGGATGAGATCAACCTTTCAACACTGCAGAGCTCTATAAAAACTGTTTGAATTGATAAAGCTTCAGAATAAACAAACCTACAAACATCAATTCTCTCCTGATTCAGGAAAAGGGAAGGGTGAAGACACGTAGAGAAAACAACAGGGGACCCTGAGGTCAGTGAATAGGGAGCTAAATTCTAGATGGGAGGGGATTGAGAAGATGCTATAGTTTTGGGCTGAAATAATTTTGTAAGGCTATGGTGAAGATGTATTTGATATATATATTTTTTCCCTGTCATTCATGGAATGCATTGTAGTGTTCTAACCACAGCAGAAGCACCAGTGTTGGAATAAGCAGATGTTGTAGTAGCTGTGATCCAACAAGAAGGTTGAAAAGAGAGAGACGGGAGAGATGAGAAACTTTGCCCCAGGAACAGAAGAAGAAAACCTCTGCTCCCAGAGATGGATGAAAAGAACTCTTGTTTTTATGCTAGAACAGCTTATCCTTAAAATAGCACCCCAAGAATTTTGCACAGCCCATGAACCTTCCCTGTGGGAAGGCTGCAAAAGATGGAAGGGACTTCACGATTGCAGATTACTCAGTGACTGTTATTCGTGGAAATTAAAAGCCATGAGAGAACTGTTTCTTGTGGAGAAGGCTCCATGGCATGGCAAGAGTGACTCCTCTCCCCAAGAGAACTGAAGACTATTTTAGAGGTGGTAAACGGACTGAAAGTCCCAGGTTTTGGCCCTTTATGTAGTCAGTGGGAAAGAAGAGAGAGTGGTAGGGGAGGATAAGTGTTCTGAAGGTTTTTTTCTGATTTCTTATTATTTTTTCTTTTAGTTCTGTTGATAAAGTTCTCTTTATATCCTTTACATTTTTGAGCCTGTTTTGCCCACCTCCTTCTAATCCATATCTCACAGCAGAAAAATGAGTAAATATATTCTAGTGGGTGATTTGGTGAGCACTAAACCCACTACACTCAGTTCACACAGCTCTTTCACAGAGGGATATCATTAGCTTTTCTAGACACACAAAATAGAGGGCATTCCCTTGAACCTGAATCAGTCCAGCAATATAAGGCATTTTTCCATTATCCACAGTAATAATCCATTTTTTCATGAAATCTCAAAGGATACGACTTGCTGCTCAGCAGGCAATAATGGGCAACTTTTATAACTTAACAAAGTCTTACATGCATTTTCCATATTCTACACAATCCTCTACCAAGTTATATTCATTTTTAAAGGCTGCAGCTTTCCAGTTACTGGTAAATTTTGATTACACCTACCAATACCACTAAAGGAATATCTACCAAGGAAAACACAGGCTAGTGAAGGAAGCTTACAAGATCTCCTGAAGTACAATTCCAAGTCATGTCCTGGAGTCACATCACCAGCTCCTGCCAATAAACCTAGCAGCAAATGGGTACAACTCCATGCTTTCCAACCTGAACCTTTTCAAAATGCCTTTGCTGTAAGGGGCTCTTGGGTCACCCAAGCTCAGGCAGGCAATGGACTGACTAGACATGAGCAAATTTAAGTCACTGGATGTGGGCCTTCAGTCTGCTATTTCTTCTGTTGCAGAGGATGAGACACTGAACAAAGCTCTTAGTGGTTCTCCCAGCAGGCAGGCAGCCTTCAGCTGCAGGAGGCATTAACACCCTGCTATCCAAGGCAGGAAAGCATTAACAATTTACAGAGCTCTGTCCAGAGGCCTGGGGCTTCCTGCAGGGTTATGGCCCAGACCTTCCTTTTTTTTCTATTTTTTTTCCTATTTTACACATATCCCCTTCTTTTTCTAATCCTGCAGCAATGAGTACTTTTGCATGTGACCTCTATTTTTTGCAATGTCTAAAGGAATCTAAATAGAGATGGAGAAAAAAAGGGAATTATTATCTTCACACCATAGCAAGAAGAGATAGATTTTTGACTGAAAGCCAAAATGCTATGCTACAATGCAGCCCTGGAACTGAGCCCAACACACAGTTGCATTGCTTCCTTTATATCATATCTACACATCAACATCCCACTCTTGCTATAGGGAAAGTGTAGTGATAATAAAACTTTCTTCCCAATTCATTCTGGAGATATGGTTATTAGAGAAAGGGGATGCTGTTCTCTGGGTGGCTGTGAGACAGACAAGGACTCTCAGCATTATGCTATGAGAATGTGGGTCAGTTGCATTACCTAAAGTGTCTGTAGTTTACACTTCTCAATTAGGAGTTAATCAGAATGTCATTATCAGTAAAAATTGTTGGAATGACCTTTGGACTGTTTTTTGTCTTGCAAATCTCCAGAGGCAGCTTGACTGAAGGAATGAAAGGAGAATGAGCTGAGCTAGGCTCATGATAAATGGGAACAATTATCACACTTATTATCTGATAAATAATGCATTATGATTCGCCATTAATCCATGACAAAACACCTACTTCAGGTAAAAGCCTGCAGCATGACTTCCTTTTATGCTTCCCTACTTACTGCCTGGTATTTGCACTAAAGGAACATAAAAGGAATATTTACTTGGAAGCTGAGAGTTACCTCTGCATCCTTGACCTTTTCAACAAGGGAGGATGAATTATGCCCCTCATAGAAGCAACAAATTGATTCTTCTGACTTGCTGCTGCATATTTAAGTATCAGAGCTCCATTAGAAGAAAAGGCATTAAACAGTCTGTCTCTCTTACTCAGAAAAGACTTCAAAGGACTCC
Source organism: Fringilla coelebs (assembly GCF_963513975.1). Classification (NCBI taxonomy): domain Eukaryota; kingdom Metazoa; phylum Chordata; class Aves; order Passeriformes; family Fringillidae; genus Fringilla; species Fringilla coelebs. The sequence goes on along the minus strand of NC_140032.1, from coordinate 62,523,758 downwards.
ACATATTGCAGAGATTGTTCTCCTTCTCATGGGTAAGTGCTCTAAGATACAGGGCAGGTGGACCCAATTTTTTCTAAATTCAGTGCCCAAGCAGCAGAATCCAGACTCACGAGCAGGACAGCCTACCCTGGATTTCCTCCAGTGACTCCCATGTTTGCTGCTCCCTGACTTGTGCATCCTCCCCTCTGCCACAGACACAGATCAAGATATTATATTACACATACAGAGGAAAGCTGTGCTGATAACCATTTTCCTTAGGGTGCATCAGCTGCTGCTGCACAATCAGCTCACCTGTAATTGATGGGGGGATAAGGGGCACTGGCTATAGCAGATTATTTCTGTTTCTGCCTGATTCTGTTCTGTCTGCACGTGTGAATTGAAGTGGTTTGCTTTCTAGAACTCTAGATGGGCTCCTACTTAAAGTGCTCAGACTTTTCAGTCAGGGATCACCCTTCATGCTAGACAACCAGTCTTAAGGGACCCAGCTGGACAAATACCAAACAAGTCAGCACCAAAGCCAGCACAGAGCCAGACCGTGAAGTCCTGCCCCTGTCACAGTTATCTGGCATACAGAATTTTCAGAATGACATTTGCTTGAATGAAGTCAGCATTCTGAGCCTAAGCCCCGAGTAAGAATTAGGTAGAAGTGAGGCCATTTTGCCCAGTATTGTCTACTGAAGGAAGATAATTAGGAAGCTGAAGGCAGACAGCAGATTGGCCTGTCCTGGTTGAGAAAGACATTTCTTCCATAATAATTTAATTTCTTATTATAATAAATTATAAATTAACTTACAATAATAAAATAATTTAATTATTATCACAGTAAAATCCAGCTGGGGAAAATACTGAAGCAGAATGAAACAGGCATTGCTAAAAGACAAAATGTAGGGAGAAGACCTGGAAAGAAGGAAACTGGTAGGGCACTAAAACATGAGCAGTTCCTATGTGTGGCACAATGCAAATTAAAGGCTAAAGGTGACTTTCATATAAAGATGATTGAGACAAATTTTTTAAAAGTGTATAAAATAAGGAAGCAGGTGCTAATCCTGCTAAACAGAGCCCTAGGGTCACACAGTTTTTAAAGACAAAGTAGAAGGAATAGCTAGTGGAAATAACTTCCTAAAACTCTTTGAGAACAGCCCCCTTCTTGAAGGACTGCAGTGAAGGAAATAAACTCCCCACCTTTAGGAAGGAGAACTTTAAAATTGAAAACACCAGAAAATAGAATCTCACATTCCAGTCATTGACAGATGTGCAGCTGCAGCAGCTTTGACATATATTGGGCAAAATCAGTAATAACAACCAGGGCAGAAAAAATATATGAGCAATGTTGCTTTGTAGGGGATGGGAGGTCCCCAAACCCTTTTACCTTGCCATCACTATTCCATCAGCAAAAATATCCCCCCCATAATTCATTATGGTAGAAAATACTAAGACAACAGAAATAAAAATTATTGAACTCTATCTCTTTATTTTTCTACCTATCCTCTATAAGCCACTGAAAACCTTGGGATTATTTAGGTACTTTATTATCAATTTTCAGTGTCGGACCAGGCCTCAGCACTTCCAATTTTATCCTCAAAATTAATGATGCAGGACAGTTGATAATGCTGTCACCACATGCTCAGCTAGCAAACAGGTTGGAACATTCCCTCAGATACTTTGGTGTTAATTTGAAGTTTAATTCTAACTGGAATATTACCAGCAAAAGAAAATAAAAAGAAACTTGGATTAGATAAACCTACAAAATTATAGATTAGACTGCATGTTGTCCTTTCTTACAATGGACTGAAAATTAGAAGAAACCCAAAATTACAACCTTTTTTGTAAGACTGGAGCTTGCAGCAGCTCTCTGCTCCAGCATGCAATTCTAAAATGGGAGACATATTACTTAAATCATAATATTGTGTTGGGGAAAATATGGTCAGATGCTAGCAGCTGGGCAATGATAGGTGTTCCCCAGCTCAGCTGGATGTGACCCTCGGCAAACACTGAAGTAAAAAACAGGATTTGGTCTGATACACCAACCTGGTACTCCTGACATCATCTCCTCAGCAACCCCATCAGCACAAGCTCCTCCAGTGCCTTCAGGCTGAATTCCTTATTGCTCTTTCACTCTAGCTTGGACTGTACTAAATGGAAAATATCTATAGAGATCTAGAAGCACTGCAGGTGACAATTTTGCAGCCAATTGCACTTTTTGCTTTGCTGCCTTTTTCTTTCCCTGTGGTCTTTTAACCTGCTTGTCAGCCAGTTTACTCTGCTTTTAGCACAATGTGCAAAACAGGACTTTGAAAAACTTCTGTCCAAACATGGCAGCTTTCAAATAATGAAGGAATGTAAGACTTGCAAGCAATATTTAATAAATATCTCTATTATTTAATTATTCATTCAGGCTAAATAGAAGAGTTGTTGAGTGTGAGACACTGTATCTTTGTGGATTTCTCCCACAAAGGTTGCTGATGCAACCCCAAGTTTATACACTCCTCGTTTTCTGTGACAGCTGAACAGAAGACTCTTGAGAGCTACAAAGGGACAGAGGGAGCATGGAATGCCCCTCATCCTATGATGACCCACCTCGTGCCTGGGGCCATGCTTGGAGCACAGTTCCCTCCATTCATGCCTTGTGGGTCTTCACAGGCTGGCTGCACTGGAGATCCCTGAGCTTGAGGGTGAAGAATGGGCCCCTGAGAGCATCATCTCTCATTCACCTTGTCACTGTAAAATGAGGACAATCAACTTCTCTGACAGCCTAGAAACACCCCAATGCACTCCATCAGTCCTGCAAGAGGCTTGTGTCAAAAACAACCCATTGGCTTGGGTTCACACTCTGGCTGAGAAGAAGCCAGAACCTTTCCCTCAAGCAGGACCCTCAGAGAGCACCTGCTGAAGAGGAAAAGGAAAGTACAGACCAAATGCAGCTGCACACACACACAGAAAAACAGGATTTTCAGGACACTCTTTTCAATATAAACAGTAATGATGCAGCACAGTAAAACTAATCCCAGATATGTGCAGCACCCAGCTGGGGAGAAAGTGCCTTGGACTTCTCTTTACTGGCAAAAGTTATCAGAAAAAGTAGATGGAGAAGGGAGCATCATCTGCTTCATATGTTGAAGACAGCTGAAAGAAGCCTGATTAATCAGTTAAAATGTTAAACATTTGAGGATGGGAAAAACTCTATTTTCTGACAGGATGTGGCAATAAACAGACTGTTTGTATTGTCCTGTGGGGTTGTCATCCTTGATCCTCCAGGACAGCAGCATAGAAAGGCTTCACTACACAAATATAACCTGTCAGACATAAACCACTGACCAAGACTGGGACTAAGATTAGAGGCAGTCACACCCAGATTCTCCTCTGAGAAGGAGTTTGGGAAGCAAGGCAATCCTTTCCTGAACCTCATGAATCAGCGGGATGGTCTCCTTGATAAATCTTGTCCAAGGGTTCCATTCTGCCCATGAGATCATGCAGAGTCTGCCCTGGTGTCTTCTGCTTTGGTCTTCCAGTAATGCTGCCACCACATCAGCTCTAACTGCTACTTTCCATTAACTACATGTGTTAATTCTGTGTTTTACAGAATAATTACAGAATAATTTATCTGTTATGTCTGCACTGTTTGCACCTTCAATCTGACAGAGGTATAGGCCAATCATCACTGGAAACCTGAATGTCATTATTCTGTAATCTCTCCATTTTTAACAAGGCTCACCAGTGTAAGCACACACTCCCCTCCATAAGTGTATTGAATAATGTAGAAAAGTTGTCTCCTTTTCAGTCTGACTATAAAAAAATGCATGGGGTTTTATTTATAGAGTCATTGTTGTTGGGTTCATTTTTCATAGCGCTCTCTGCCTGTTTGTTATTGAAAACAAACTGCCAAAGCAGAGCAGCTGCTAGATCACAAACTGTGGAGAGCCTCTCACTTGGGGTTTGATGTGCTGTACCCCACATCTCCAAAATTCTAACTAAGCATCTTCCTTTGACTCGTGCAGGTTGCTCTTTTTTGGTACTTTGTTCTGGACTTTGTGAAATTAAGACTCAAACACGTAATTCATACAGGCTGTAGAGCTTGTTTTCATTAGGATGAGTTTTCATCTAAGAGTTTGTATCATTCTATTTATATATTACATCCAAAATATATGCAAAGCTCCGTATATATGCAACAACCTTGACTGCTTCATGTTTAGAGAACACCTTACTAAAGCACAGGGGAACTAAAACTGTACCCACACAACCTAACACCAACATTTGGAAGCCCTGCAAGCAGAATCAGCAGATGACATCCTCTAACTTGTGGGAACTCAGCACATCACTCCGGATGTCCAGAGCTACCAAGAGAACCCTTGGGGGGCTCGGAGGTCCTGGAATGTTGCCAAAAGTGCCTGGTGGTTTGACTTTGATCCCTCTAGGGATGTGCCACCTGCATATGAGGATATGAGAATCACGGGGGTTTGAATGGTATAGAAATAGTATAATATATTATAAATAACATAATAAGATTTTGGTACAGGGGGGTTATGGAGATAAGATGGAGGAATTTGGGCCTGCCTCGTGGTTCTTCTTCCTTCTTCATGTCTTCCATTTTCTGTGTGACACAGATATTTTTGGATAGGTTCTTGGTGAAGGTACACTTGCTTATAAGGATGATAAGTACTGGGGACAAAAGGTAAATAAGATTTACATAGGTTTTGTTATAAAAAGACACGACTGCCCTGTGGGTGGTCAGAGTGCCTTTGGCTGCCTTGTTGGTCAGATCCCAGCTGGGCAGAGAGAAAACTTTGTAGATAAGAAATGATAAACAACCTTGAAGACCAAAAACCTGAGAGTCCAGCCTCGTCCTTTGAAGCCCGATCGTAACGAACCATCCTACACGTGTCTGGGCAGAGACAGACAACCGCCGACCCGGACACTAAGTGACCAAAAATCCAAAAATTGTTTGTCTGACAGACCTGTGAGTTACTGCAGCACAGATTAGTGCTCTCAGCGGTCCCTGTTGCTGCAGACAGCCTGTTTGCAGCGTCTGAGCCGAAGTGATGTGTTTGCACCACATGAAGGTGCAATCTTGCCCTCAGGCGTGCCCCACTGCTTTGTAGGGAGGGCTTTTCATTGCTGTCTCACACTGTCTTCTGTGGCCAGTAAGGAAGGGAGTCTTTCCTCCTCAGTCCTCTCACCTATCTCACACATCTGCTCTGAGGAAGAAAGGCACCCAGCGTTTTTGAATCAATTCCCCATAGGCACTGCCTCCTACTGCAGGTCTGTGGTTCAAAACATAAAGTTTAAAGGTTGTGCCCATCCCATTTATTTTCTTCAAGAATGAAACCCCCACTTTTATCGCTTTTTTCCTGAGAAGAGAAATGACCTTTGATTGCAGAAAAATATACTTGTTGCACCATTACTGCTGAGGAGTCAAGCCCTCAGTGCTTTGAAGAGGTGTGTGAACAGCTGGCCTCCTCTGCTGCTGGAAAGCTGGAATGCCTCATTTTATGCTGCTTACAATAGTTGCTTGCAGCTGCTTCTGATGCTTATGGTGCATGTGCCAGCTAATGTATGATATATTTCCTTTTATTTAAGAGAAACATGTCTTTCCACCCCAAAGCCATTCTGCACGAAGAAATGCCACAGTTCTCTATGTGCCTATAGCTCCAGTTGTCCACAAAAAATATTTAAAAACATATAGTATGCCTTCTTTATTAAAGTAGTTAATGACCTTTTTTATGATACTTGACTTAACTGATGTAGTTCAGTATTACTTTTGTTGCTCTGTTCAGAGATGTTCTTCCTACTCCAGATACATAAGATGCTTGATCAATTAAGTATTTTGAATATCCAAATATTCTTTAATGTCTGTTCACATACTTGCATGTCTTTATTCATTAAATAATGCCCTGACTACCTAGGTGTGTGTGGGATTACTGTGTTTCTATATTCCTTGTCTTTTTGTAACAAGAAATGGGCACTGGAATAATTAATAAGTCTGTGTACTGTGCTAAAAGAAAATAATTCTATACTGTAAGAATGTTCAGGCTGTGTTTGGCTTTGGTTTAATGATTAAAATTTTGAATAAACTTTTAAAGGTAACCCAGAGTATAGAGAGCACTTACAAACACTAATAGCCAGAACATTAATGGCAGGTGTTAATCCTTCAATCCATCTGCTTCATGAAGGCAGGTGTCTGTATCAAAGCAGATGCCTGCAGAAAACCATGGGCTGCTGGAGTGTGTCAGGACTGGGGGTTCCTGCAGCGTGGAGTTACCCACTGTTACCACACATCTGCTACAGCCTCAGTAACAGCAGGGATTTTAAAGGAAATTTAAAGCCTGAGGTCAAAAAAATTTTATCTGCTACCAAAACTTACTTTTATTCAGTGCTTCAGTATCTTCTGCTCTCTCTCCCTGTCCTGTGTGATTGCCACACTAATGGAAAGGGCCCTTTCTCCAGCTTGGATTCATAAAAGTGACCGTTCTCCTCAACTATTTTTCTAGCTATTGTAACTCACAGTAAATTTAAAATCATATTTTACTCAGGTTGGCCTTAAAAATCCTACTGGACTTCTCTGAATGTACCTGCACAGATATCTACGTATTCTGCTTTTCATGATGATATGATTTATTTTTTATTTAATGTCTTTTTTTTACTATTTCTCTCTTCTGTAGTCTGGCTGGCAATTCCATAAAGCAAGCAAAGAGTAAAGAAGAGAAGTCTATGAGCAACAAAATGTGAAATAATACCTAAATATCTCCAGTTAAAAATAATTTTCCTCTGTATGTCCTTCAAGATGTGGATTCTGGAGAGCTTGACCTATTATTAGCTTACAGTTTAAAAGGAGATTCCTCTTGCCAGCTGCTGGATGGCCAAGAGTTCAAAAGTTATTGACCAATAAAAAGGGCAATAGCACAAAACAGCTGCAGGTCCCACGACCCTGTTTCACCAAAATGGATTCTTTTTGAGAAGCCCTAAGGATAATAAATTATATAGCAAAATAGACTCATTAAAACCCTGTGGCTGAAAAGAAAGGACCAGAAAGTGCTGTAATGATGATAGGTCATGTTTTTACTGTATAATGAGCACAGGTCAGCTAGTGGTGTCTAATTTACTTGGAACACAGTTTTTTGCATATTCAGAACTCAGCTTCTCCACCAGGCTAAATACATGACTCCAAAACCTCCTGACCATTTAATCCCAGTGAAGTCCCATCACACCAATTACAATTAATTTGAGGGCAAGGTCAAGAAAATAAACATACAAACAAAAATCAAGCAGGCACCACTGCAGTTTTTCTGTTGGCTCTCTTGAGGAGAAAGGAGGAAAAAAGGGAAGGGCTACTAATGGACTAACAAAGTAAGCAATCCTAAATGTTTAGGAAATTTCCCATGAAGCTTATATAAAGCTGCAAAAAGGAGAAACTGCTAACAGAGAGCACAATAAGGAGCTTCTTGCTTTCCAATATCAAGGCTTGAGCACAAGTGCATAAGTGGAATGGGATGCATTTGATCTTCAGAGCCAGGGCAGCTGGAAAAAAGATAAAGGCTGCAGTGGCTTGGCAGAGAGGGAACAGTTTGTGAGGGCTTCACAGATCACTTTTCCAGGCATCAATCAACTTACAAAATACCATTTCCTAATCCTTAGAGCAGCCTAATTAGCCCTGCAAAGCTTTTCAGGTTAGACAGGGGAAGAAAAGCAGAAAGACCTCATAACCTACTATCCTGGGGTGAGAGTTTATATGTCAGGGCTTTTGGCCTGAAAAAAGCATGGCCAAACTTTTTGGCACGGAAAAGCACGGCCAAACTTTTTCCAGAAGGAGCCAACTTCATTTCTCAGACTTTGAAGCAGGTCCACAAGAGAGAGGGTCCAAGAGAGCCTTAAAAAAGGATAAAAACAAAAGAACCAGTCAAGGTTTTGTTAAGAAAAAGACATGGCCTTTTTCATTTCTCCAAACTTAAGAAGTCTGTAACGTTTTTCATTCCCTCTCTTCATGCAGCTCAGGGTGCCTGGATCTCAGTCACAACCCCTGAAACAGGCCCCTACAGTTATTTTCTTTTTCATAGGATTTTCTTTTTCTGGGCATGCACAGAAGCTCCTTTCAAGGAGCAACAAGTACTACAGACCTTTTGAGTTTGTTAACATGAAATTCCTTCTGCATCCATAATCCACTCAGGCAAATGCATGAGAATACTAAAATCCACATGCTTCACACAATCAAAAAATTTAGGATTATTAGTTTAAATATAGCTTTCCAGGTGAAGGCACATTAAATGCCAGACTAAAGAGTTTTATACTGACAGCAGCAGCAGGATCGTAGTCCCTAGGGCTGGGTGTAGGGGTTTGGCAGCTCCAGACACTCAGACAGATGTCTTCTGCTTCCTGCTTTCAGTCATCCAAGTACCTCTGCTAGTTTGCTATTCCAGCCACCTGTCTGCTTTCCTGATATGACAAGCCTTGCAAAAATGAAGCAACATAGAAGCATACTCTATCCATTTTCTCTAGGACTGGTTTTGTCCTAATAAATAAAAAGACAGTATGGTTTATTAAATCAGGGGGGGAAATAAGACTAGACATCGGGGAAAATACAGAGAAGACATCTTACAGGGCCTGTGCAAGACAGAACAAATAATACATCCCAAAGTGCAGCAAGGTAATAACCTGAAATTTTAACACTCAAAGGCATATTTGGATTTAATCTTCAGCATATGGACCTACAGAAGGTCACTAAAGCAAGCATCACTACAGAAAATGCCTCTCCTGCAGCTTTTCTCCATGCAGTTGCCATTTGGTTTTTTGGACAGGGCATGTTTTTTTCTCATTATTATGAACAGCATCAGGACTCCCTGTTCCTTGCATGGTAGCTGTAACTCCGGTGATTTCGGTGGAGGCAGAGCACGTAACCATGGTAATAAGTCCAGAGGTGCCTGTTACTTTTCTTGCCCTTATCCTGTCTGTATAGACATAAGAAGCAATGAATCTGTCATCAGTATTTACTCATGCCCCTCCTGGTCACACCTCAATACCTCACAATCTTTAATGCACTTGCCCTCCCTCTCTCTCAGGCAGTTTTGATGGATCTGTCTCAGAGATGTGAGCTCAAGGAGAGGATTGGACACAGGCTTGGTCTGCCTCTCATTACCTCTCTTTACCATTTGCAGGGTAGAGAAAAATATCACTTCAGACACCTGTAGGCAGTCAGGAAGTCAAACCCAACTCCCTCTCCCTGAAGCCAGGGTTGTCCCCAGGCTCCGTGTGCAAGTTCCATGGCAGGAGGCTCCCCTAGATCATGGCCAGGCACAAGGATGGGATTCTGAATTTTTCTGAAGGAGGGAACCAGGATTCCCACCATACCTCCATCTTACTAATTCCCACAGGCCAGCAGGTTCTGTGCAAAGGAGCAGTTATCAAAAGGAAGCTGGCATCACCGAGCTCACTGATATGTTTCTCCTCCTTTAGCACCTTCTCTCTTACTTCTTCGCCTTTTCAGACAAAATTCTTTAAAGCTCCACATGAAAAGTAAACAAGCAGCCCCAGCTCATTCTGCCTCCTAACAAGAGCTGTAAATACCACATTCCCAATCATGTGTCCTCTCTGACTTGAACTTTATGCTGAAGGAGTTGATGTGCCTTGGCACTGCACCTCGAAGGCAGACCAAGTATAGTAATTAATACTCCTCTATTGACCACCTGGGCTGAGGAACCATTATCAACCTGCAAACAGCTCAATAGTTACCTACAATGATCCCATTACCAGGAAGTTATTCCAGTTTTAGGCTTCAGACTTCAATATTTCTTGAAGGAGAAAAAGTGTACAAAGGGAATTAAAAACGCCGCTACCACAATCAAACTCTGCTGCAGGCCAGCATAAACAGAAAAAAGGAAAAAGGATTATCTTCCTCATACCTAAACTGTCTCATCTGGCTTCAGTGTCTCAGTCCATCCTTAAGATTGGCACCAGCTGCTTCCCAAACATGTTAGCCAAGTGATATGGTGAAGTTTCCACCAGAGCAGTCCAAACTCAGTACTGTTCCTGCAGAGGATGTTCTGCCAAGATTTTCCTTCCATTTCCATGCACGTACTTCTCATCTCCTTCCTCTTCTGCCCTCAGTTTCACCCTGAGTTATTTTATGGATAAATTCAAACTCTCATCACTGATTCCACACGAGGCAGCTGATCTGGGTTGCGGGAGACACGCTGAAAACACACGGAGGACACACATTTCCCTCCTGTACCTGCAAGGTCCTTCCCTACACATGGGGATCACAGACTTTATTCTATTTGTTTGTTAAACCAAACACTGCTTACAAATCCAAACACAGCACTGTTTTGGATTTCCCTTGAGTGAGCGATATCCCCACAGGATCCCCAGCAGTCAGGCAAATCCACATTTGCAGTCTGCCACCTTAGCCCCATCTCTCACTGCAGTGACCGAGTGAATGCCACATCTGCATGCTCTCAGCACAATCCCCCCATGAAGGCAGGCCCTTTCTTCTTTCTGCTCTTCTCTTTTGTTCTGGAGCCTGTGACGAAGACTGCAGCAGGAGCAGCTGGCAGTGTGAAACAGATTTGTTCTGATGTCACAAATAGCAATGAGAATAAGGCAGGGGACTCCTCGGGTCTTGTCGTGACAATCTCAAGATGGGAATTGCACAGGGACAGGAGCTACCGCATCCATCATTCCTGAGCAGCAACGCGTATTCATTGGCACAGAGGCAAACATTTGTGCTGTGCTCCCGGCACTTTAGCAGTAAAAATAAAGTAGAGACAACTGCTGAATACAAATCCCAAAATATTATTTACCTACTACGTTAATCAAAACCCATTTATTTGAGAAATAATCTCAGAGAAAATGAACGCCTCACCTGTAGCCCCAGACAGATGTTCTTCTGCTGTAAGGACACTTTGTAGATTTCTACTCAAGCAGATAATGACGTATATGAGGTGCTGCACATGAGTATATCTGTCTAATCTGGTGGGTTCTTGGCTTGTTCATCTCCTTAGGACTCTTTTAGAACTTCAGTTAGGAAATAATAAGTAACCCAAATCAATTCTGGCTTCCCCCACCTTCAGTTTCTAAGCTCCTCATTTGCCTTGCAGTCCTGGGAAGCCAAAAAGCCAGGTTTGGTTACCATCTGAGCTGGGTGGAATCAGGCACCAAAAGGAAATTAAGAAATGTTTATAGCTTATTTATGCATACTGGAGGGAGGGGGAGAGAAAGGAAAAAGTAGCATAAATTGACTAGCTATAGTGAAAAACTGACAAAAATTACAGAAGAAATGGTAAAATGGCAGCCAGGAGAAAAGTACATGTAGAAATCACACCCTGACCTACTGCAGCAAATGCAGTTACATTCTTGTGCCCTCAGCCTAGAGATGAGCATCTCCTGGCACAATTTCTCTTGTTACTTTCAACTATCCAAGTAATCTGCCAAATCAAAAGCGTTATCCCCATCCCTATTATCCCATCATTCTCAGTGCAACAGCTGAACCCTTCAGGCAGAACTGAAAGTCTTAAATATAACTCAGGGAATCTTAATTAGAGAATCTCCTCATTCCATTCAAATGTTGTAAATTATATGGTGTCTTTGTGAAAGGATGTGAGGAGCTGCCTCCACAGTCATTCAACAGCATGAGCCCCATACATTGATGTGGAAAAAGCACAGTAACAGCACCAAAGGAGAAGTAGAGGTTGTTGGAAAGGTATTCCTATTTTATCAGGCTAATACCATAACACAGACTGACAGTGGTTGAAGTCTGTGTGCTAGGACTGAGCAAGCCAGACCTGCATTTTCAGCTCTCCTGTACACTCACATCATTGCATTGCTCTGGCTCGATTGTGTTTCATTATTTATTCACACAACAATGGCTTCATTATTTCCCTGGGAAGGAAGACTGGATTGTCACTATATATGGCCACATTTCTGTTTATTTCTGTTAGGTGCTTATGCACTAAAGCAACACAATAATCACAGCTTTCCTTTGACAATTGTTCTCCAACTTTACACAGAAAAGGGCTGGCTGACCACCACCTACAAATCTTACAATCTGTACTTATATTTACAGTAAGCTCACATTCCACAGAAAGTAGTCATAAATATGCTGATTATCAGCAAATGGCACCACCAGTAGAACCTAGTGCAGTACATTATTATAATCTGTCCTGCTCACTGTAACCCACAATTCATTTTATTCACTTGTGCATTTTTTTCTTTCAGGCTGAGATCAAAAGATGGAAGAGGGAAATTACGTGTTTTCATCTTTCATTAGGGATGCAGTAATAGAGTCTGTAGATGCTCATTCCTTCTGTAGCTTACTTGCTGCAGGTATTGGTGGCCATTAGCTGAGGATGCAGCACCCAGCACCTGGAGCGTGTGTAAAGTGTGGCTGCAGGGCTTTTTCTCCAGTAGCAGACTGCATATTAAAGTCAGTTCTGCAGTTTCTTTAGAGGGGTTATTACAGGCAGAATTAAGTTTACATTATACCTACTTCTACTGAAATCACTCCTTTGTTTACTCCATAAACATGCTTTTCAAATGTGCATATTTATAGGCAATAAATGTTACTTCAGCAAGGCAACACAGATTGCCTCATCCCAACCCTTGGCCAGCCTAAGGATATTGCACAGCCCTTGCCTTCTTTTGAGATCATGTTGGAAATGCCATCCACTTGGTTTCAGAACAAGAAAGCTTTGCTAAGGGCAAAGGCCTATCCTTTACAGTGTACACATCTATCTTTCTCTTATTTTTCTAATCTTATACCTAAATCTGCTGTATCTATTAAACCCAAGCTCAGCTGTACTCTCACTTCATTAAAACCATCCAGCAGTGTATCTGTAGCAATCAGGAGCTCGCTTCATAGTGTTGCTTTTTGGGACTTGCACTCCAAAGTGCCCTTTATGTATTCTTTTCTTCAGAAGCTTCTGCTGCTCTCCTGGATCCCTTAATGATGTGAGCATTCTTCTTGGAGTCTGTCGACCAAAATCCCTTTTTGAGTGCCTGCATTCATTACCTGAGGAAAATAAGTTGTGTGTGCAACAGTGGAGCCTTCTTAAGTGAATCCCTATGTTTCTTTGACAGAACAGACTTCTTTAAAAGGTAAGATCTGCTGCAGCAAATCTGTGCACTCTCCACTAATGACTTGTTTAACATTAGTTAAGGCAGCAGTCTGGTGATCCTCATGAAAGCAGGACAGCACTGTAAATAATATGCACAATAGCTCTTCCCATTAAAGTTGCAATTATCCTCCGGGTATCAACCACGTGTATTGTTAGACTGTGCAGAACCATCAAGCAGTAAGGAGAGCATATGTCACATGGCAGAACTATCTCTAATGCACTCAGCTGCCTCCATCAGCACTCAGTTTTGCCTCATTTCAGAAACATTTGCTCTCACATTGATATTTGGACTCCTTAGCATAAGTAAATCCCAGTGAACATACCACAGAATAGAACACTCCTCTTCTTCTTCCCCTTTTTCATCTTTCCTATCCCCTCACATGCTTACAGAATGTTTTATCCTATGGTCCTACTATTTGTCTAGATTGTTCCAATACCAACCTGATGCCAGACTGGTTTTTTCTGGTTTGTTTGCTTTTCCCAGGAAAAATATGCCCAAAACTTGGGCATCTTTAACTGGAATATCTGGGAAAAAAAAACTTAATTCAGTAGAAAAGTAAGAGTCCTGTCGACTTGACTATTTCTTGCACACAGTGCAAGAGCAGTGGGTGACTCTATGGGTGTTTTGGGGTGATTTTATGATAATACTGTAACCCCTATCCTCTACTTTATGCCCAGGGATGAGGTTTGTGACTTTAAGCTGGGTCCAAGAGTGGGGGGAAGCCGGTGGAATTCTTTCTGTGTTCAAACACACATCCTCCTCCGTGTTCTCTCAGCTCTGCTGTGCAGCACAGAGAGGGAGTACATCTTTGCTTTTAGCTTGCTTCTTTTTTGATAGCTGAGGCAAGAAGCGTTCCTGGGACTGCATACAGCAGGACTCTAAAACCCACCAGCTTTCTCTGCAGCAAGATTTTCATAGCTAACATTATTCATTCTTTTTTCCTTGCCTGTGTGCACTCTGTGTGTTAAATAAACAGCTTTCTTTACCTTCCTCCAAGAAATTCCTTTTGTAGCAGTGGTGAGGGGAGGGAGTGCTGAAACCTGCCTTCTTCAGAGGGGATGTTCCATTCAGAACTCTTCCTCCTAACTTGTCTCAAACCGAGACAACGGGGTAGACAGTCAGTACATCTCAGGGTAGAACACATAAATCCAAATGCAGTCTTCTCTTTATGTTTCCATCCTTAAACTAAAGGATGTAAACACCCTTAAACCAAAAGCAGTCTTCTCTTTATGCTTTCATAGCCCACAGACAATGGAAAATGCAGAGCAGGCTGGGCATTTCTGCACTTTGCTAAAGTGAAAAGACCATCAACATCAGGAATATTAGTGGTGGCAGAGCAAAAGATTTTTAAGCAGTGTATGAAAAGAAAATTAGTCATCTAAATTGAATTTTTAGCTGAGGGCCTGAGAGGCCAAATTTAATCATCCACCTCAAACTGCCACACAAGTCAATGTTCCCTATTTTCTCATTGCAGGGGAAAGCTGCTGATTCTCCTCCTTTCCTGTGAGACTGTCAAGCTCTGCTCTCTTCTGCCAGCATGTGGCAAAACTCTTCAGAGAACTTGTGGAGGTGCTCCCAAACGCCAAACCTAGCTTTAGAATCATGGAACAGTTTGGCTTGGAAGGGACCAAAAGAGTACCTTCCTCTAGAGCAGGATGCTCAAAGCCCCATCCAGCTTGGCCTTGAGCCTTCCAGGGACAGGGCATCCACAACTTCCCTGGGCACCTGGTTTTTCTGGATGGTAGAGCTGTGCTCACACATACAGAAGAAAACTGTTAGATAGGAAAAAGTATAGCCATAAGCAAGCCCTGCAAACCCCTGTACACTCTTTAGTAATTAAACAGGAATACAGCCTGCTAGCCTGATGGGATTGTCCCTGGGGGGTTATGTCAGTATGGAATACAGCATGGAAAAACAGTGCTGAATAACTGAATGGCTTTAACTCTGCTTTTCAGGTGTGATTCCATTCCCTTCTGGGACCACAGACCTTGTGGAAAGGACAGAAGACAGGTCTTGGGGCTCCTGTGGCCAGTCTTAGCACAGAGAAGGTTCCTGGCTATTTTATTTATGCCTCTGTTTTCATGTGTGGCTATGGCAAAAATAAGGCATGGCATGAACATTAATAGAAGAATTGAGTGTAAAATGAACAAGTCTCAAGATGTAAATTTGTTTCTCATAATCTCCCTGTCAATCCCATCTTTCCATCCCAGCCTGCTTTTAATTGCCTTGTGTAGGGGTTTCCATGACTGCTACCTTTGCCTCTACAGGTTGGAATCACACCAGCTTCTGTGTACCATACCATCAAATGTTTCTGAACATTTCTGGAGGCAAGAGAAGCTCTGCAGACCTTGTGTTGCAGACACAGGCTAACAGTACTCATGAATTACAGGAACATTGTCCAAGACTGAGGAGAGGCGTATCTAAGGTAAAACATTAAGAATCAACTGGGAAGTGGAAAAGGAAAGGAATTATTCTTTCCACAAGACAGTATCCAGCTGTACTTTTGGTGGCATGTTAACTGGGATACACATGAAGAGAAAATGTTTAAAATACATATTGTCTCAGTTGTGAGGTGGTTTTCTTCCCTGTCAATGCAAATGTTCAGAGGAAAAAACAGATATTTTTGCAGGCCTGTGTAACAAATGTGTAAAGCAGAAGGATTTCCTCACTGTGTCAATTTATGAAGACATAGAGAAGGTTAGGAATAATGGGAAGAGACTCCATCCAACATCTACAGATGCATGTCCGATTCAATTTATAATTCCCACTCCAAACTCAAATCTGACTCTGTTCATAAACTAACCTTCTCCCCCATCCCTCTCTACAGGATCAGGCCCTACAACAATATAAAAGTCAAGGAATGCACAGGGGTGAATTAGAAAAACTGTTTTCACAGAGGACAAAATGCCTCAGGATGATAGAGCTGAGAATTCACTGTCTCATACCAGCGAGAATTAATTCTCTCATACCAGCTCCCTTACTGTGTCACAGAAATGTTGTCTGCTTGGTTTTAGGTTTAAAATGAAGGCAAGAAAAGAATACTTCAGTGAAACTCTATGCCACTCATGGAAGGGGTTCCCTGTAAATGCCCTGTTATTCTTCTGTTTTACAAGGGGAGCCAGAAAAATATGTTGGGAATGTCAGAAATAACATAAAGGAAACCGAGAATTTATAGTGTAAATAATGGTGATGGATTTTGTGCATATCTCTGACCACAACCAAAGACATACTTCGAGCCTGTGCCCAAAGGTGCAAGCCTTGATTCTGCACAGTGCAGGGAGATGGCATCCTTGGTATTACAGAGACCCGAGCAAATACTTACAAACTTTTAAGAAAAGAGACAGAGGACTATTCAGACTGGAAGACAGAGCCTCCAGGATCCAGGAAACTTGTGTACATCCCTCTGGCCTTAGGCACTCTGAAGTTGCAATATTTAAGCCAACAGAAAACCTCCATCCACTCATCTGTCCTTCCCCTCTAGGCGATACATCCAGGCGTGGCATTGATATTTGCCACAACTCTGTGATGAAAGGGAGCCGGGTACAGGTTCAGATGAAAACTCCCAGGGCAGAATAAAACCCAACCCAATAGTTCCACATCTTTCTGAATCTATTTTGCTCTGCAGCAGCAAAAAGCAGCTCAGCCACACAGCAGAAGGTGGAAAACAGGAGCAGGGATTTTGTCTGCTGCTGCTGCCCCCAAACTGCGGACTGAGCAACCTCAGTGATAATTTGCAGGACTCAGACACCCACTGATGAGCTTAGCCAATGCTAGCAGCCAAAAAAATTAACAGAAGCCTCTAATAATTACTTGCTCATTTCTAATAAATTATTTGTAAGATAGCCGGGACTAAATATTTTTAATTAATCTTCTATTTAAAGACATTGTATGTGAAGACTTTTGAATGGACTTTTTACAAGGGCATGTAGTGACAGGGTTTTGACTTTAAACTGGCAGAAGATAGGTTTGGTTTAGAATCCCAGTTGTCCATCAGTATGAATGAAATGGCAGCTGCCTTTGCAACACAGTCCCTCATCACCTTCATCACCAGCATGTCACAGAACCAATTTGAAGGGTCCTAAATTGCTTCCTGCACTGCAGCTGTGCAGCTATAACCAGTTCTTTTTGGAAAGGCTGTTTTTGAGCAAGTCATGTACAACATTGTCTTTAAGAACATTTTCCTGTAAGATGATAAGGAGGCAGTTTTGCTAATGGCTTTTCACCTACTTTTCATTACTGTTGCTAAGAAGAAAGTTCTAAAAGTAATGCCTGTGATAAGAACAGGATGAAGAGTGGGAGGGGGTAGCAGACATGAGTCTGTTTTTCCTCACCTCCATGAATATCTGCCATTCTTTCCATATCACATTATCATCAAGGGTGCATATAATGTCACCACGTGGCTGAAAAGAACTTCTGTTTCTCTTCCCACAAGTTTTTTAATTCCAAATTTCTACCTAATAGCTATAACTGATGACAAAAAAATATGTTTCAATTTCCTCCCTAACTATTTTCCCATAACTAAACAGATCCCTGCAAAAATGGTTTCCTGCATCTGGTCTCTCTCTCTCTCTGTGGAGCATAAATACCTTTGACAAAGGTAATGCTCTTTTTTTGGCAAGGAATAACCCACTATACTGGCAGTGTTTAACATCTTTGCCAGAGACACAGACAGTGGGATTCAGGGTACCCTCAGCAGGTGTGCTGATGACACCAAGCTGTGTGGTGGTGTTGGCCTGCTGGAGAGGTAGGATGCCATCCACAGGGATCTGCATATGCTTGAGAGCTGAGTCTGTGCAAAATTCATGAACTTGAACAAGGCTAAGTGCAAGGGGCAATCCCAGGCGCAAGTACAGTCTGGGTGGAGAATGGACTGACATTAGCCCTGGGGACAAGGACTGGAGGATGCTGGTGGATGAGAAGCTCAACACAACCTAGGAATGTGCAGCTCAGAAAGCCAGTTGTGTCCTGGGCTGTACTCAAAGCACTGTGGGCAGCAGGAAGAGGGAGGGAATTCTGCTGCTCTGCTCTGCTCTGCTCTGGAGAGACCCCACCTGCATCCAGCTCTGGGGTCCCCAGGATAATGTGGGCCTGTGGGAGGAGGCCACAGAGGTGACCAGAGGGCTGGAGCACCTCTCCTATAAAAACAGGCTGAAGCAGAAAAGGCTTCAGGGAGCTCTTATAGCACCTTTCAGCACCTAAAGAAGATAAAAGAGAGCTAGAGAGGGACATGTAACAAGGGTATGTAGCAATAGGATAAGGGATAAAGGGTTCCCACTGATGGAGAGCAGGTTTAGATGAGATTTTGGGAATAAATTCCTCACTGATGGTTGTGAGGCAATGGAACAGGTTGCTCAGAGAAGCCACGGATGCCCCATCCCCGGCAATGATCAAGGCAAACACTAAAGGCTTTGAGCCACCTGGTTGCTACTGAAATGTATCCCTATCCATAGCAGGGAGGGTTGGAATGGGACAATCTTTAAGGTCCCTTCCTACCAAAAGTAAAGGCTTTGCTTGTCCATTTCTTTCCAATAATACTAAACAATGGGAATGCACTAGATGTGAAAAGAGGAAATAGAACAAAGGGGGGAAAGGGCCTTCTCTGCTGGAAAAGAAACCTTGCATTTCAGGGAACAATACAGCATATACTCTGTAGGATACATTATAAACCACGGATTTATGATCAAGTTCTCTTACAAGAATCCCTAGGCAACAAACAATTTGAGGTACAAAATCCTTTCGAAAGCCTTTGCTGCCATCTCATGGCATATTTGGAGAAACCCAGCACAGCTCTGGCTGTGAGCAATGCCACAGCTTCATCAGGCATTCACAGCACCTTCCTAATGCATGGACTGCCCCAGTGTCCTTGAGGAGCCAAGCTGGGAACACCATGCAGCTGCTGCAAGGTGATTAACCCCTTTCATTAATGTGTTTGTTAATTCATTCAGATTTGGGGAGCACAACTGAAACCAGGCACCCTGAATGACCAAGTCATGATCAAATAAAGAAAATGGAGGTGGCTAGAACACAAGACAGTGTTGTGTTTACAACCACTTTCTTCCCATTTCCAAGCTCTGAATTATCCTAAATAAACACAGAAAAAAATTGTCATCATGTACGCATATATACAGAAATAAGGAATTATGACATTCAAACTATTAAACATTCCAAAAACCAAAATAAAAATCACAAGAGGAAAGAAGGCACTCAAAAATCAGCTGTCAACTTATACCTAGGATATCTGAACAATACACTGTCCTTCCCTTGTCTGCCACTCTGGCATTCCTTAGTGTGTAATTCAGCTGTTCCTGCAAGGTGCTCACCCATGGCCTCTCCAAAGGACCTCAGAGCATTTTTCATAGCTTCTAATATTCTTGGACAGCAGGCACCATGTCAGGGCAGCAGACAACTCAGATTTCCATTCACATTGCAACATTTTAGTCACTACTTCAGCCCAGAAGTTGTGATTGAACATGCTGGTGAATTAAGAGGATTTCTCCTTTATGTATACACACCTCTCTGAAAACTCAGCCCTCACAAAGAGTTCTGCAGTAGCAGCTGGTTTTGAACACTTTTTCATGTGAACACTCATACCCCAACATGACATTTAATCTTGTATCTGCTGCTCATCTGCCCTATGGCACTGGCCACAACTTCAGCAGCCACATGCCTCCTGGTAAAACCCTTCCCACCACTTTCCCAGGCCAAAGGTTTCTGCTACTAGAACGCATTATAAACAAATTTCCCAGAGAAAAAGCCATCTGTAGAGTTTTTCCACTCAGCTTGCCTTACTTGAAGCTGAGACTTGCTATTTTAGTTGTTCCTTCAAGGCTCACTGTATTTTGATAAAGGACACCAGTGGCTGCAAATCCTTTCATCAAGTAGGCATTGAATATTTTATTTTACAGTCGTGTCTTATTTCCACAAGGAATGCACAGAATTCATTAATAATCACACACCAGAGAGTGCATCCACCTGTTCTCCTTTGGCAATTGTATAATTCCACAATCATTTCTTATCAAAGCAACTTTTCCCTTTAACTTCCACACAATAATTGCCCATGACTTTCTGCCATTTTTCTCACATGAAGAGAGGGAAACACTAAATACACAGTTATGCATAGGGTTGATCTGGTTTCCTTTAAACAGCAAGACACAGGATATGTGCAGAGAGAAATGTAATTGTAGTCCTGAAGACATGGAAAATAAAACTTCAGGAAAAATTATTCCAGTTGGCAAGTGACAACCACACACTAAAGGAGGGAGAAGTTGGGCATTCCAGGTGTCACTGCTCTCTCTCTGTATATATATAGATATGTATATCAATCACTCCTTCTCTCACTTTTTAAATTCCTGTTTGCCATTTTGTTATTAGTCCCCACACAGTAAACAACATGCTGCAAATTCTGGCAAATTGAACTCCTGAAAGGGTTATTCATCCCTCTGTGAGATTGTTCTGTGCAAGGAGAGCTACATGTTCTGCATTCGGTGACTAAGATACAGTCCCATGTGTTTTCCCTGTTCAATCAAGTGTGCAAAGAACTGTCACAATACTTCTTGATGCCAAGGAAATAAAATTTAGGGTAGAATGGAAAAACCTGACTTGCATTTTAATGGCATTGTGTTTGCACCTGGGTTTTTTCCTACTCTTGGTATTTTATTCTTTTTTAAATCTTTATTGACAATTCATTAAAACCTCATCTTCCCTCTCAGCAGAAAAAGAAAAGCAAGTTGTTATTGTAACTGTCTAGATAATTGTTACTGAATTGTCAAACTCTTAGAAGTGGTTATACATCTTTCATGTCTGACCACTGGGACTGATACAAAAAGATTTCCAGGCTTCTGCAGGGTTTGGTGCTTTGGATTTTTTTCTCACATTTAGAAGAAGATATAAAAAGAACAAATAAGTCAAAATGATAAATTATGACAGGAAAAAAATCAACATTTGAATTGCTTGTTGCAAGCAAAACCACGGAGGAAAGATTAGAGCAGCATCAAGCAAGTGCAGAACTGAAAGTTATTTAAAAGTGATAGAAACCCTCGAGGATCTGCAACCCCACCATTGTTTCTGTTTGGAAAATCAGTTATCAGAAGCTCCAATTAGCCTTAATTGAATTCTGCCTTAGCAGTACCTAGAATTTTAATTGACTGAGAAGGTGATCATAAATCTCTGTTCAAAATACAGCTGGGCCACGAACAATCCCCAGAAGAGCCCAGCAAAGTGCCACAGAGAAGGACCTGCTTATTCTGCAGGCAAGGCTGCCTCTACACCATCAAACAAACATTCAGGAGGGAAATTCCCAGCAGAAAAAGCCAGTCCTGCAGACAGTTATATCCTCCAGTGCAGATATCCGTGAATTACCAAGGAGTCCTACCACCAACATATTTGTGCACATATTTGTGCCAACAACACTCTTAAAGGCTGGTTGTTCCCTCTCTCACTTGTCTTCCTCTGCTCTTGCACTTGGCTGTATTGCTGGGTGTTTAGCTTCTGCTTTAAACACACTGACATCCTTGCTGCTCCCACACTGGCCTCTGTTATGCACATGCTTGTCTCCCTCTCTGCTTGTTCTCCTTAGGTCAGGTCACTTTCAATCTGACATTCGGCTGTTCTGGAGATGTGGACATTGCAAATAAAACTCTGCAAGGTCACTTCCCTCATGGTACTGAACTGCAATGGTTTTCACATGTTTAATTCCTTGTCAAAACCTGCCCAGTCTCAGATTTAGACAGGAATAACTGAGTAAAAGTTGTGAATTGGGATGATTTTGCTGGCTCTGTGAAATTGCTAGTAAAGGAAGCAGGACAGAGCAGAGCAGTGACAGAGCTGGAAAACATTACAGGGAAGTAAAGCAGTAAAGCTTGCAAGAGGCAGGACAGGACAGAACAGGACAGAACAGGACAGAACAGAGATTGGGATAAAATTAAGAAGTTTTAATTGACTGAGGGAACTAGACACAAAGGAAAATCATGCACCAGACCTAAATCCTGTTTCAGGATTCAAAAGGGACCAAAGAGGAGACAAAAGGAACCTAACTCCAGTTCTCTCATCTGGAGATAGAGAGATGTCCCATCACATAGCTAGGACTCAGGGCTCAGAGTTAGAAGCAAAATGCCAACAGTGTGCAGAAAGATAGTTTCTGCACCAATATAAAAGGTGTTGCAATGATGAGCCCAAGGCTGAGCTCATTCATGGTATATACATGGTACAGAAGCATCAAGACTCACTAAAGCAAAGTTCACCCCAGAAAAAGCAGAACAGACATGAATAATTTTCAAGTCCTGCATGTTATCTCTTGACAACAGAGGGTTTTCCCTTAAAGAACTGGGACTTGGTAAACTCCTGGCAATGATGCTTCCACATGTCTCACAAATGATGGCACTATCAAAGTATGAGTTAATGGAGGCAACGTTCATTTCTCATTTATTTTATTTTATTAAATATTTATTTATTATTTATTAAATAAACAGGAAAATTGAGACAAGGAATGATTTGTCCTGTGCCACCCTCCAGGTAAGTATCCAAGCTGAAATTGGACTCAAGAGTTGTTTGATAGCAGTGTCAGCCAGGGTCCACACAACTTCCCAGACACCAAGGAGATGCTCTGCAGTAGATAAGGAACCTCAAAAACCCACCCCAAACCTCAATTTTCACTTTCCAAAAAGAGCAAGGAAGACTCAAAATAGCCATACAAGTGAAAGCTCCCTCTCTTCAAAAGATTGAATTTTAGAGCGAAGAATTTGGCCATAACAAGATATTTAGGTCAAGACTGTATGTAACAGAGCCAGGTACACTGGTTTTGGGAGCAAATTAATAACCTATCTCCAAGGTGACACTATAAAACAGGGCATTACAGTGAAAGCTCTGGAAATGATCTAAGGAGTTACAGACAACAGCTAGAGGATGCTCCAGAGTGAGAGTTTGGAAAGTGACTGTCAATAGAAGTTGAAAGTGATGCTCAGGGCAGATTGTTTGATGCTGCTCTTGGACCCTGAGCATCAGCAGCTTCCCTATATAATGATTTCACATAGTTTTTCCACACAGTTTTTCCACTGCCCCCTAGGAATCATCAATAGCAGAAGAAAAATGTGCCCTTGACAAGAACAGGAGGCTGCCAGTTAAGTCAGCCCCAGGCAAAGACAGGCATGCAGCAGGCTGAGCATGTCACTGCAACATGCCTAAGAAGCAGGCAAGCCCTCCAGGGGTTTAGTCCCCACCAAGCTCTGTGCCCCACACCTGAGGCTGCAAAGCCTACTCCAGTCTGAAGTCATGGGCATCTCTAAGGAGTAAACTCAGGACTGGGAGGATGTGCAGCACACTCTGTCCTGCACACATCAGATACCCAGCAGCCTGTGTTTCATCCCAAACCCAGGGAAGCAGGAGCTCAAGCCCCAGTGGGATCTCCCACTGCAGAAGAATAACAGATTTTGAGGCCTTTTCTCATGTTAGCTCAGCAGTGAGTTTCCACAGCCAGAGAAGGGACAATGGGAAGAGCCTGCCTCCTCCACTGGTACAGGGGTGCAACCACAATGGGCTGGAGTGTCCACAGAGGAGTCCACAGAGCAGCAGTACAATAGTGCAGCCTGTGAGAGCTAAGTAATTTCTCTGGCTCTACTGGTCTGCAAAGGCAGCCTAGGAGGAAAAAGCAATTTTCCAATTGTTTTTCTTTGTGCTGCATAGAAGGGTGTCAAGGGTGTCCTTGAGCCTCTTTCAAACCTGCCAATTTCTTCCCAGCTTTTCAATGTGTTTTTACATAACCTGTTTATCTTAGAAGATGTCTTGGGTTGCAATGCAAGATGTAACCAAAGTATGTATTCTATTGCCATCTGTTAGAACCAGGTGGGGCAGTTTGCTTTATCTCTTCCATAGACCAATCCTCCCTCCAAGGAAATATCTGCTGTTATTGGGCCATTGAGTGTCCCTGCATGGCTGATAAAATTACATCATCCATTGGGAGATGCTCTGCCCAGGGGGAGGAGCCAAACATTCCTACCTGGATATAATCTGAGATTTGGAACACCAGAGTTAGCCTTTTCCCACTGCATTCCCAGAGGAGCAGCTTTCTTTTCCACTGCATTCCAGAGGAAGACCAGGCCCATCTACACCACCACCAGACCTTCCTAGGAAAACTCCACCCTTCTACAGGATCCCTGCTCCAACAGAACCACAGCTGGCACTGCAGGAGGGCTGCAGCCACCATTCAATGGGACTGCTGCCAGCACCCTGACCCACAGGGTGTCAGCTCGTATCCTGACTCTGTCGGTGAGTTGGCACTACTGCATTTTACTTTAATTTTCCTATTAAATGGTAGTTCTGACTTGGGATCCCCCACTGGTTTTCTTTCAAACCAGCACAGAAGGCATTATGGAAAAGTGGCAGAGGGGAAAGATCTGAGCTACTCCTACTGAAAATCGAGAGGCTTTACTAAGACCATGAAGCATATATTGGGTGTTTTGTGTGGTTTTTTTCACCTCTTCTCTAAATCCCAGAGACAAGGACAAGAGCTGTCTCTGCACACCTCGGCTGCTTCTTTGAGAAATGAAACATTTCTCTTGTCTCGAGGGAAATACATGGAATAGCAGCCTTCATAACCATGGTGCTTCTGATTTTAAAAAGACAGAAGGCCATTTGCAAGCTTTTCTCATGTATCACAAGAGATCCATGAAAGATGGGCCTGTTTTCTCCTTCTCTTAAGTGTCTCTCAGCCCTCAAACCTATTTATGTGCAGGACAAGCCAAGGCACACACAAACAAGTCTAACACACCACACACTAAAGGACACCATGGAGGCACAGGGCCATTGGATGAGTGATCTGGGCAAAATCCCTGACAAGATGCAGGTGGTGTCCCAGGCTTTGGACAAGCATGGGAGGGAAGGGCACAGGGACAAAAGCACCTGCCAGCTCCACTTTCTCTCCCCATCCCACCACCCTGCTGGCATTCAGAGCCCTCTTTCTCTGGGCAGCATTGCATTGTAAAATATCCAGATCCACACCCAGACAGCCTTTAAATATGACTATATGGCTCCATTTTATACAGTATCTTTCATAAAGCAAGTTATGATTTTTCTGGTGATTCACTCATAAGCAATGGTCAGATTTTCCCATTTGATGGTAACAGCCATAAATTGACAACACAGACATATTAATTGCATCTCCACAGCACCCAGACACACACCTCTAGAGGTTTTGTTGTTGTTTTCCTCAGCATACCAAGGATGTCTCTTTTAAAATATATCTAGCTTGTTTGATGTCATGGATGGGCTATTTCTCCAGCAGCAAAATATCCACTCTGTCATCAGATTCCGAGTTGAAATCAATCCAGAAATACAACGTTACTGCAATAATGACACACTTTAGAGGAGTAAATCATTGCTTATCTCACCACAAGAGTGGCTGGTGCTGCAAGGAGTCACCTGTTTGGAACACGTCTCCTATAATCAGCAGCCATGGGACTGTGCATGATCCCTGGGTATGCTCCTTTTAGGCACCCATGGACATTTGGGGCTCACCTACAAGGGTTGCATAATGGAGGCAATGCATCTTCAGCAAAGGAAAATGACAGGCTGAATAAGGAGGCCAAACCAAATCATCACTTAAAAAAAGCAAAGCAAAGCAGAGCAGAGCATGCTGCAACCAGAGCACTGCGCCAGGATTGATTACAAACAAGATGACACCTCCCTATGGACTGTCTGCTCTGTGATTATAAATAAATATCCATTCATTCTGGAGCCTGTATCACTGCAGAGAATAGATCATATCTCAGCTACACAGTAAATATCCCATCAAGTACAGTGGCTCTTCCCAACCAGCAAATGAGTTTTGCCTCACATAACACGGTTTTGTAAACAAGATATGGAAACAGAGAAACACCAAGTGATGGGGAGATTTGCAAAAAGTTCAGCTGATAGCTGTTTCCATGAAGGACATGCTAAAAATTCAGTGAGTTGATGTTAGAGGGCAGTTGAGGAAGGGGAGGCAGTTACAAAAAACTTGTTCTTGCCTCTGGAAGGGAGAAAGTTCTAAAAGGTTCCCCAAGTCCTCCAGATGTCAAAGACCCAAGCAAACCATTCTGGTTTCAGAAATTTAGTGGTTTGTGTGATGACCAGTTCTACTCAGACATGCTGCAGCATTCAAACTCCAACCACAGCAGTTTAAAAGGCTGCAGATTGCAAAGTGAACATACTGGGAGAAATTTGGCTTGTCCTTATCTCCTTCCCACTCTCTGTTGATTAGCCAACTCCAGGTAATGCTCAGCACAGCCCAGGCATCCCCTGCTCCCCTCAACCTCCTGGACAAGATATCATGCTCAAATATTGGATCATGACATGGCAAGCACAACAAGAGCTGATTAAAGGAACCCTGTGTTATTACCAGTTCCACTCTCTGTGCCTGTGCTTGGGGCTATTCCTGCATCCCCCAGGTTCAGCAGTTCCCTGCTTATGTACTTTCACAACAAATGAAATATCCTTTTCCCTCCTCCGTGCTACTCCAGCCTCTGGTGGTTTGCAAGGACTCAGGCTTATTTGTTGAATTTCTCTGCTGGCCTAACCCAGATGGTGACAGCTCCTGAAAGCTCAGTGGCAAAGGAAAAAGATAAGAACATCTTTAATCAGCCTTCCATACATGAAGGAAGGGGTGACACCATGCTGGGCCATCCTTATTCACAGATATAGGCTGGGGGAAAATGTCACTTCCATGATTTACAGAGGATCAGCACTATTGGAAATGTTGCATAAAATTATGGTGCTTGCTTACTTTCCAGGCAATCTGCTGCCAGGGAGTTTGGTGCACGAGGGGCATGCTCCTCTGAAAAAAATTAAAGCTTTAATATTAATTCTGCCTTGGAGGGACTGGGAAGCTCAGCATTTCCTCATATTTTGGCTACATCAGTCCAGGTGAGTCTGTGGATATGCAATAAATAAAATATATTTGCCATAAACAGTCAAGATGTGGGGTTGGGGTTTTCCCTCCTTTTTCTTTTCATTCCCTGGATTGCCATATCTATGGAAGAAGCATAAAGAAGAGGCAGACACATCTATGGGAGACAGCTCAGAAAAGATCCTCATCCAGATCCAACATTTTGCACTGCACTTGATGGCCACACCTTCCATCATTCCTTCTCCAAACTGAACAAGTAAAAACCTTTGAGATAGGGTTTTTTGGGATATGTCAAAAAGAGAACCATCCTCAATATTTGTACACAGCAAATAAAGATAGTTTTCTTTCACAGATAAGGAGGCTGAAAAGGCAACCCTGTTTTTTCAGGGCTTTTTCAGATTGGAGCCAGATAGAGCTGAAGAACTGTGGAAAATTGAGGATATCATCCATATTTGCAGCTGCCAGAGCCTCTGCCTTGCCTCTTTCCCCAGGAAGGCCTCACATAGGTCCAAAAACAGCTCTAAAAAGCACCAGTATTGTTTGCTAATATTGGCAGCAGAATATAAAGTGCAAACAAAAGCACCATTTTTCTTTCCCTCTCCTTTTTTTACATTTTCCTTCACTTCACCAGCAGAGGAAAAGACCTCCCTATGCAAGCACAGAAAAAGTGAAGACAACCAAGCAACCTTCCATCTTCAACCAAAACGATCACTTCTCCTTCTGAGGGTCCCAACAATGCTCGTTGCTCCCCTCCATCCTCTCCTCTGGGTGCTGAGGCTCCCCTGTCACCCACACCACAAAGTGCAGAGCCCAGGGGATCAGTACACACTTTGGGCAGGTGGGAACACCCACACACCCCTTGCAGGGGGCCAACTTGACACTGTCCCTTGAATACTGAGGGCCCCTTGCTGATATCATGCTGCAGTGCTCTGCTGCAGGGTCTGGAGACCCCTCTGGGGGGGGTTTTGGTGGGCCATGACAGCCCCTCTGCTCTGGGTAAGCTTTGCCCCTGCTCAAAAGCACATCAGAGGATGGGCATCCAGAGAATGTCACCCCACCCTGAATGGGACTTTGAGAGGCCTACACTGTTCCCTGATGAAGATAAAGTAACAAACTCAGGTGATGCCTTAAGTAGTTTACTATTATTATTAATATTATTGTTGTTTTCCAGATTATTAATATTATTTCTATTTATCAGATTCCACTCTGCATTAGTGTATAACTCTAAACTTCATATAAAGTGTTAGCAAGTTCTCCTCACAGTTAAGTTAGACAAAACAATCCTTTTCCAGCCTGAGAACCAAGGACACCATTGCACTTTCACACCCAAAAAGTACAAACAACAATGAATTGAGGAGAGCAATCTGGGAGGATGGGACTTCACAACCTGAAGCTGTAACTGGACAATTATCCCCAATATGTAAATGGACCAAAACTTATAAAAGTGTGAAAACTCATGACCCATCGTCCATCTTGGGTGTAGCCTCAGCCAGGCTCTTGCACTGCCCAAGGTGAATCCTTTGAGGGCCTTTTAATAAATACCTACTTTATTCCTTTAACACTGTCTGGCCTCTGTCCCAGGGAGCCTCTCAGAGCATCTCAGGGATGGGGACATTCACAAAGCACAACCCTAATACCTTCAGGTGGAGACAACAGCCCCAGGGCTATCAGCTGCCAGGCTCAAACAGACCCTCACACCAGAGGGTGGGGGGAGAGAGGCTTTGGGTGTGGGATGTTGCATTTATTTATTTATACAAAATGAAAATACAAAAATATGTACAAAAATTTCTTAGAAACCACAGATTGAGTTCTCCATCAGAAAACTACCATTTTTGTGGTACATATCACTTTTTTTTGTGTAATCCCCAAATTTTATTTTCATTTTTATGTTTCCGAGCAAAAACATTCCAAGTTGCGTTTTGACCAAATACTGTGCTACGAAGTCTTTTGGCTTTTGGAAAACAGGATTGCTTCTCTGGAGATTCTGCTCCCTGCAACTGATTGTCCTTATGGTTCAAAGCAGAACACGCCGAACCAGATGTGGCCAGGGGGCCCCTGCCCCTGACTGGAGATAATTCTGTGGAACAAGGCACTCCAAGTGGCTGACCACCACATGGACTGTGCAGAGAGGGGAAGAAAGATGAAGGTTCACTGCCATCGTCTCCTGGAAACAGCTTTGTTCTGATAAATGCAGTGATCAGCTTTTCCTCAGACTCACCTGCCTGTTCATCAGCTCTAAAATATGCACCTAGTATCTTCTCTAAATCAAAATCTACCGGCAAAGACAGTACTGACAAGCAGCATTGCTTTTCCTTTTCCAAGGCTGAAAGTTCAGCTGTCGAATCTGGGAAATGTCACTTATAGCTGTGGAGTTGACGTAAACTGAGAAACTTGCTTGACTCCATGTTCAGTCCAAGTGGAAGGAACTATCAGGTTTTTTGCTAAAAACTCCTCAATAGGTTTTTGCCTTCGGTCTTCCACCTCCTTGTCAATTCCAGCACGGCTCAAATAGGCTCGGAAGACATTCAACTCCAAGCAGTATATCTCCACAGGATTCCTCCAAGTAAGCTGATTAAGGGACCATTCAACTATTCCTGATGTAGATGAGGATGCTGTTAGCTTAAGGGACAAAGGACTCGAAACCATCAGCTCCCAAAGAGTGCAAAAATCACTGGGAGCATCAAAAGGATTCAGGATTATGGATGGTCCTAGAGTTATTGGCGTTAACTCCATGTCATCATCTTCTGTGTCACTCATAGCAGCCAGCTATACACCAGGTCCTCTGTTTTCCATCAGCAAAGTCCACCAGGTCCTCTGTTTTCCATCAGCAGTCTCTAGAAAGGGAGATCTGTGGTAAGATGTCCCAATTGTGCCAACACATTGCGGCCCAGCAAGGCATGGACACCCTCGGGAAGTGCTATTACAGAAACTGCACAGGTGACAGCCTTTCCCTCTATAAGAATTTTCAGCAGAGGGGATGTCTGTGCAAGTGAGTCCTCTTACTCCTGCCACAGTAGCATCTGCTGCATGGGTGGGCCACTGAGGTGGCTATTTCTGCATCCCTATGATGCTGACATCTGCGCCGGTGTCCAGGAGCACAATCAGAGTGATGGTGGGACCTCGATACTGAACATCAATATGTTTTTTAGGACAATGCTTTAAGTCCACTGTTAACAAAGCCATTGTTCCTGTGGAGCCAAAACTACCCTCACCACATTGCTGCTTGTTCAGTGGCAAAGTTCCTCTGGTTAACTGAGGCAAGGGAATAATTTGTGATCCAGCCAGAATGAGGCTTTTCCCATTCAAAAATATCATAATAGGACACAAAATGAACAACACACACAAGCTGAAACATCCAAGATAAAAAAAAGGAAGCTTCTTTCTGAACTCCAAGATGCTCAAAAGTCCCCATGGATTGCCACCCCTACAGCCACACTGGTCAAACCAACAGTCCATCAAATTTCTCCTCCTCCAGAAAGAAATGCAAAACAATCATTACTTACATGAAAAGTGCATGAGAAACTCGATTACAAAAAGGCAAACTGCTGTTATTATATCACAAAGGTTCCATAGTACTAGATTTTCATACCTCCTTGATGTTTCTCACAGGCAGCCCCTCTAAGCACTGACTACTCCAACTTCTCATAGCAGCCAACCACTCCACTCTTTTATACCACTCTTCTTCTTATGGGCTACAGCTGAGGCCTGTTAGAGTCAGGCCTGTTCCTTATCTCAAATAATTGGCTCAGCTGCAACTCCTTAAGGGGTAAGATTACTTTCTATACTGCCTTTCTTTTCTTATATTGTACCCCCCTACAGTAAACATTAGAAGGCTTAGAAGAACTTAGAAGAACTGGGTGACACAAAAAGGCCAGGGCTGTGTTTATTTTTCTGTCAAATTCCACTGTTTTCTAGCTGAGGGAATAAATACATGCAGAGTTTTTGTAAGCAAGGCCAGCTCTGCCCTTTGCTTGACACCTCACCTGGAGATGCAGTGGCATTTCATTTATCCTGCTTGTCTCAGAGTTAATTTTTGCAGCAGCCAGGAAGGGCATAGCCCTGCAATTATTTGATGCCACCTCATGCCACGGACATAGGGTGGTGGTGTTTCTTTGGTGGTGCATGGTCACATCACCCTGGATCCCACGAGGTGAGTGGTCACATGTTAATTGTGCACCAATCTGCACACTCAGCTATTAGAATTGTTGTTACAGCTTTTCCTATTTCTTTGCCTTTTCTAGTAAATTGTTCTTATCTCAATTTTTTGTGCCTCCAGTTCTCCTCTCTATCCTGCTGCATGGGGAAAAGGAAGGAAGCGAGTGAGCAGTTTGTGGTCTGGGGTGTTACAGCAGGAATGCTAAATTGTGTGGTGAGCAATCACATGTGAATAGTTTGCCTCTATTGTAACTCTGCTATGAGTGTCTTGTTGCTACTCTTAATTTTCTCATTCCATTGCTGTTTCTAGTAAATTGCTCTTATTTCAACCTGTGATCTTTAGCTTTTTGTACCTTCAATTCTCCTCTCTGTTTCATCGCAGGAGCAGCAGAAAGTGAGAAAGCAGCACATTGTCTGGGGTGTGTCAGTGGGAACATCAAACTGGGGAACACCATTCTAAACCATGTCTCAGGACCTGGAAATGGAGTTGGTCTTCATAATGACTCTCAGCCATTTAAATGAAGGTGATAACACAGAAGGTACATTTTCTGAGAGAGGCCATAACAACTGAGAGTGGTGCAAGCACACTATTTCATGAGGACAATCAAATGGTCATTTCCTACCTTCACAAGAACAGTCAGCATAGCAATTACAGAAGCTGTGATGATAATGTGAACTTGGCTACCACCAGCAGCCAGACAGGCTTTCAGTCAGTTGTGGCGAGTGCATTTTTCTTCTTGCATATGTCTGCCCTTCACTGTACAAAGAAGAAATGCTTCCAGAATTTCTATATCCTGACACCAGTCCAGGATGCTGCCCATTGACAGTGCCCTAAAACCCCAAGTTGGAGTGAAAATCAGACCTTTGCCTTGCTAGACTTTGGATCTTGACTGGCACCACAGGAGGGATGCTCAGTTAGGTCACAGATTGCAAAACAGCCTTTTACCTCCAGGACACACATTCAAGCCTCGCTGGAGTTGCTAATGATCAACCACCCCGGCTTCACTGCATTTGCAAGCATGTTTTTTGTTTCACAGCTTTGCTCTGTGCTGCCTTGCTGCTGGACTAGGTCACTGGGCTGCCTTTGAGTTGCCAGGACAGTCCTTCCACCGTAAATTTTAGTGCCCAGGGCTTGTTGTCCATCTCAGGAGGAATTTTCTGCTGACCTTGACTCAGCTCAGTTGAGGGGAAATGGATTTAGTGTTGAACAAGCTCCTAATTTCCTGAGATGAAGGGTCTTTCATAGGGCAGTCTCTGCTCCCTTGCAAAGGACAAGTTATTGAAAACTGCCTCTTCTCCATCCAACAGACAGAAATACTGAAATTACCCCAGAAGTATCTTTGGGGGGTTTTTAACATCACATTCGTGGATCATCTATTGCATGACTCTTTCACTGCCCTCACCTTGTCCATCACAGAGTGCATCCCTACTTTATGTCAAGAGGGAAAGGATGAAATATCAATTTCAGCAGGATCCCAGAAGGGTCCTGGGCAACACACCAAACAGCCAAGAGATAATAAAACCAGTATTTCTTCAGACCACTGCTGCCTTGGAGCACTTCTCTGGCATCAGTCAGACCAGTCATGAGCTGCTCCATGCCATACACCCAGGAGCAGGAGGAGATGGAGGTAGCACATGCTCCAAAAGCCAGGTCTGAGCTGTGGTGACACAGTGACCCCCAGGGAGGTAAAGCACCAAAACAGGCTGAAGAGAAGTTGGGGGTGACTGACACATGGCAGTGAAGGGATTCAGAAGACAGCCGTGACAGCTCCCTGAAGACAGGAAGCATGCCTTGCCAAGCAGAGCGACGCTTTCACCCTGCAGGGATCAGCTCCCAGTCGGACTTTCTCTGCAAACTGTTTTCTGGACTTGGAGCTACAAAAAGTCTGTTAGGGAGAGCCCTAATCAATCCCCTGGGATCGAGGTGAAGCTAGAAGTTCTTTCAAGAAATGAAACTATGACACAATAAAGGCAGAAAGTACAGCTGTTTTCTGAGAAAAACAGCAGATTCACCCAAACTCCAGGGCGTACCCCTGGAAGAAAGAAAACCTTTACATGTCTTCTGAAGCTGCCCTGGGAGGACAAAAATCTAATAATAATTAAATCTATGTTTGAGGCAATTCAAGTAGGGAATTTAAGAGGAATTTGCTATTGAATAAGCAGTTCATTTTTGCAGGGTGATAAACCTAGGCACAGCCCAGGTGGCCTTTGCTATGACTTGTTTCCATTACCTCAGCAAAGCAGCCCCTCCGGCACACAGCCCAGCCGGCCACCTGGGAAGTGGCCAGTTCCTAACCCTTGTTTTTGTGACTGGGAGCTGGCAAAACCTCAAGCTTTGCCAGCTCACTGCCTGGCCAGGGCAGAAGGGTCAGGGGCTGCTCAGCCACTTGCAGCCTGGTGCACTGAGGTCAGGGTGGCTGCAGACAGCACAAGAAGCCAAAAATTCCATTAGATGCCCAAAAGGGAGCTTCCAATTTAGTGTGTCCAGCAGCACCAAGAGCTTCCCAGCCTGAATTTCATGCTTCCCAACTCCTGCTGAGGCTGGTGAGAGAGGAGCAAAGGCACTGGGGCCAGCCAGGGTCCAGGCTGGGTAGAGGGCAAAGTCCCACAGGGCCCTGCCAGCGGGGTGACGAAAGCCACCGCGGGTCACTCCGGTAACAGGGGCACTTACACAACCAGCAGGGCCAGTGACGCAGACACAGCTGGCTCTTGGCCAGGGCTGGATGGCCACCAGGAGGTGGGAGCTGCCTGCAGTCCTACCTCCAGCTGCCCAACCAGCATGCCTCCACTGAGCACACCCCCAGGAGAAAGTCCAGTGCTGGGCTTGGCTGCCAGCTCTGTCATGACAGCCCCTCTTCAATTACAAATTTATTGTCTGGAAACTGATGACTGGCAGGTTTCTTTACTGAGGCACCAAGGTACCATGAAACCAGGGTAACAGAGTGTGAAAAATAAAAGTTGCATTTACTTCCAAAGATGAAAACTGGCATCGTTTTACATAACAACTGCAGTGCCCAGCCAAGGGTCCTTGGCATCCCTATGTCAATACTACAGTTCTCCATCACTTTGCTTTTCAACAGGAGCCCAGACAGCAGCAATGAAAGAAAAATGATGTCATGAAGAATGTCCTTATCTTAGCCTAAAATATCCCAAAGCAGTCATTGGGAAGGAGGATGGATCTTCAGCCCCTTGGAGCATGTGTCAGAGAGCAGCACTTGCAGATCACCAGGGAGGGCACCAGGGAGGACCAGTGACAATGAATGGTGCTACTGCACAGCCTCAGACTCACTCCTGTTGCCTCTACACGCCTGTGTGCAAGGAACTGCATCACTGCCAGAAGCTCCACAGGGGCAGCACCTCCACTGATGTGGGCTCTGGAAAGACTGTGCAAATCCTGGGCTTTTCAAGGGTGCCCACTCCATTGGCCTCCTGTTTGCCTCAGGGCTCTGAGCAGAGGCAGGTGAACCATTCATGCATCACAGAGTGTTCCAGATCTTTCCAGCAGGTCAGGAAATTAAAGCCCTGCCAGGGCCAGCCTTTCTAAGGACCCCTGAAAATCATGTCACCATCTGACAGCTGCTCAAAAGTTACAGCCACATCACAACAACATCCTAAATGGAAAATGTGTCCATTCCTGTCTCTCAAAAGGCAGGCTAATGGCTGAATGGAAATGCTTGTTTAATGTGCTAAATGGAAATTAATGATCCTCCCCTTGTTCAGATAGACACAGGTGAGCATTGCAGCCAAGTGGCTGCACTGGCTCCAAGGAGAGCTATTCACTGGTTCCCTTCAAAATCCCCAATACACATAGAAGGGAAATAAAATGGCTTTGCCAAAAAAGGTACATAGCAGGTCCTTGGAGCATAAATAAGTATTCAAAAAATTACAAAGTGTCAGAAAGTAGATTCAGAGAGGTACTTTAAGACAAAGTCTGGCTACCTCATGTAGAAGTCTTGGAAATTTTGATTCCACAGGCAGACACCTCTTAGAAAGACACCTATTTCTAAATACGAAGTACTCCATTTAATCATCCCCACTGTAATGTATATTCATATTTGAGATGAAGTGATATGCATGTTTCTTTAACAAGATGTCAGAAGTGTCACTATCATTCCCTCTTCCTTAACTGCCTGGAACACTTTACCATCTGCTACCCAGACTTGCTGCTGGGTAGCAAGACAGATACTGGGTTCAAGTGGCAGAGCTCCACGTTGTGAAATGCTTTAGTGACTGAAATGCTTTGGAAAGCTCTCTCGGCCATCTATGGCAATGCCACCTGTTCCAAACACCGAAATCTCTGCCCTACCTCACCTCGGGTGAACTTGTTTCAGGGCAGCCTCCCTACAAACCCATCTACCCTATGTTTGCCACTAGTGCTGGCTCACAGCTTCTTCCCAGGTGCCCAAAAGCAAGGTGAGGCAGGGAGGGGAGAGCAGGCAAGCACTCCCAGCCTGCTGCCCAGGAAGGGAGGAAGCCCCACAGCAGGTTGATGGTGGGGAAGTGAAGGTCTCCCGGTGACGTGACAGGGGAAAAGGGCATCCTGGGGGGCACAGGGCATCCCACAGGGAAGCATCCAGCACTCCAGGTGATGGCATTGCTCATGGGAGAAATCAGGTGTTGGGATGTGTGTGCACCAGGAAGTTCAAACCCACCATGCTCACAGCCATCTGTGCTGTGCAGAACCTCACTGCCACAGACTTTCTCCTGTTAATCCACTGTGACACTCCAGGGATTGCTGTCCCTCTCCCCAGAGATGGCAGCTTCAGAGCATGCTTTTCCAAGCTGAAAATGTTGGCAGTTAGAGCAGCAGTACCAAACGTAGCACAAATGCCTTCCCGACACGGGGATGAGCAAGCGGTCAGGAGGAAGTGACTGAGGAGGTGGAAGGATCATTATCCTCAGATCATTACTAATGCCAAGGAAAGGGAGTTTGAAAGAATCATTGCTTTTATTAGATGCTGGAAAAACTTCAGTCAAAGCCATATTTTTTAGTAAGTAACAACAGCCTGATGGTCCTGAAATTTCCACAACGTTGGAAAAGGATTAACAGTCTGGGCAGGATGTTTGAAACACAAGCATCTCCAGGGTAAGATCAGGTCAAAAACCTAAGAAAAAAGGATTTCTCACAGCCTATGCACCCTTTCACCCGGACCCTTTCTCTCCATTTGCTCACTGTTCCCAGCTTGTGGAAACGTCAGTCAGATGCACATGGGATAGCTGAGATCAATTCCTCAAGGAACTTCTCTCTTTTCACTAAGTCACATGCACCTAAAATTAATCATATCTTTTGTGTATTTTCAGAAGGATTCTATTTTCCATAGAAGGCTAGTAGGGCTTTTGAATCACCCCCAAGGAATGCCAAGCAATTACTGAGTCACATTTTGGAGCTGAATCACCACTCTTCCCATTCCTGGGAACAGAGCCTGTGTGTTGAAAACAGCTTCATCAGGGACTTCTTTTTCTTTTACAAACTCCTCTTTTATTGTCATGCAAGCATGGGCACACTAATTGGCTAAGGAAAGCCAACACTCAAAAGAGCAGAGAAAAACACATGCAGTACAGCAGGAAGCAGGAAACCTTCTGTCCTTCCTCCTTGGAGATCACATGAAAAGGTGGTTTGGCCAAAACCCAACTACTTGAGTCACCAGAAAAATAAAATTAATAACAAGCATACTGCACTGCCATTCATTATTTACTTAAGGACTGCTAAGCTTGCTAGGGTGTGAGCAGCTCCAAGAAATCTGTTGGAACAGGAGATGAGGAGGATGAGCAGCCATCTCTGTGGAAAACCCAAGTTTTTTTCCATGGTGCAGGAGAGCAGAACAAAGAGCCATCAGGACAAGATGCACCTGAATGCCAGCAAATGCCTGACAGGAGCTGAGGACTTGGAGCTCAGAGATGGGCCCAGCTGCCTCATCTCCTTAGCAGGACACAAAGCCAGCAGCTTCCCTGTCACCAAGTCTCCAATCTGTCAGCAGCAAAACCCAGGCTACCTATCCCCTTAGCCACTATTGTCAGAGATTTTCTTTGCCAAATCCCCACAGAAATAGCAGGGCTATTGGGACAGCTCATGGTTCTTTGAATCACCAACCACTCTCTCCTTCCAGAAGTATCTGGTCACCTGAAAAGGGAAGAAAGAGCTGCTTACAGAGGTTCATGCACAACAAGCATAGAAATAAACCCTTGGTCACAGGTTTGCCCTTGAGACAGGGGTGCCCAGACTTGAGAGCAGACAAGCCCAGTCAGGTGCAGAGCCCTGCAAGGAACCAGGGCTCCCAGTCCTGCAGTCAAGCCTCTGTCTCTTCTTTGTGTATTTAAAGTGGAAAGGATATGAATCAGAGCTGAGAGATCTACAAGGAATGTTCCACATGCTTGAAAGCTGAGAAATACAGGCTCCAGCCTTTTGCCTCCCAGGCTCTCCAGCTGCTTTTCCCCCATGCTCCCAGCATTG
Organism: Fringilla coelebs; assembly: GCF_963513975.1. Taxonomy (NCBI): domain Eukaryota; kingdom Metazoa; phylum Chordata; class Aves; order Passeriformes; family Fringillidae; genus Fringilla; species Fringilla coelebs. Next base: position 62,486,178 of record NC_140032.1, on the reverse strand, counting down.
TCTGCCTAGGCCAGGCTACTTCACTTTACAGAAAACAAAAGTGAAAAAGTTAGTGGGGTACTAATTACCTACCTGTTGTTTAATTCTCTTCCTTGGGTTTTTAGTTTGTTTGAAAGCATTTATCTTAGAGTGTTTTGCTTATGGAGGGCTAGATGAGCCTACACACAGCCAGGTGTAAGTTTAAGCACGAAGATCTAGGACCCACATCTGAAACTGCAGCTGCTCTATAGATGTGTTTTTGAAGAGAAAAGCAGCATTGAGAGAAAAACATCATCAGCAGAGGGCTTGGGAGACTATCACAATCTATGCTTTGATAATCAAAAAGGAAATGAGTAAAAAAGACAAACAAATAAAATTGCAGATGAGAATAACAGAATTAGCACAAGCCTCCAGGGATAAAACTGGGATGCAATCAGTCAGAGCCAAGAGGGTTCAAAGCATCAAAATGGTACAAGGGATCAAACCCAGCTACAGAAATGAGACAGAAAAGTCTGAACAAGGAAGCAAATCAGGTAGAGGATGGGCAGAAAGAAAAGCTAACTCCATCATCCCAGAAGACTCTAGATATTCTTCCAAGTTGTCTCTGAACCCCTAACAAGCCCTTCCAAAACATAGGAGAGTGGCACCAGGTGATGAAAGAAAGACAAACAATGCACCTGCCTTCAAAGGGGAAAGAAAGTTCCTTGCACTATGAAAATTGTTGTGAAGAACGACCTGACAATGACAAATGTGGCTGGAATGGAGAATAACACAATGAAAGGTGAGTAAAATTTGTGGTGGGCTGTATGCAGGAGACAGTGGGGAAGAGCTGAGGCAAGGAGAGGCTTGAGGAGATAGCAATAAGAAAAGATTTAGAAGACATGATGTGAAAGAAGCATGTTTATTTTTTATAGGGGAAAATAAACACCAGGCCCATGAAAAACAGTCTGCAAGATTAAAAGACTGCTAGAACAAGGACAGGGATCAACCAGTGTTGCCCAGGCCAAGATGCACTTTCTGCACTGGGGAAAACTGTTATGCTTATGAAAGATAAGCACCTAGAAAGTCAGAGATCTTATGACATGCCAGGGGAAAAGAGAAGTCCCATCTTTCTGATGGCACCTTGCATTTACTTCCAGCCCTGAAGGCCAATTTAGTCCCTGGAAAGGTCCAGAACTGCTTTTCCCCTGTCCCCAGAGGCATGCCTACATATGTGCCCAAAACCAAAACAGACAGGAGTTTTCTGGAAGCTCAGGGAGGTTGTGAAATCCCCTTCACTTGCAGCTTAGAACGAGGTCACACATCACACACACAGGCAGCCCGCAGGTAATTCATCCTGACAGCACAAAGAACAGAGGCAAGATCCTCTCCAAAGCTTGACTTCTGCTCAGCAGTGGAGCCCAGCCTGTGATGCTCCTGAACTGAGGCAACTCTTCTGAGGTGCTCTGGAATAGCCTTTTTTAATGCTTTTACCATACTTTTGAGGAACACCATTCATCCACTCAGTTCTTGAACTATCTGGCAGTTGCAGGGCAGGTTGTTGGCTCCATCTGGTTAATGTGGCAGGACTAGAAGCATCCTTAGCCTCCCCAGGGCCCCTTTTTCTGGGTGTCCCCCATCCTGTTGAATGGTTGGTGCAGTGGGCTGCTGGGGCTTGGGAGCCCACCAAGAGAAGAACCCCCCCCAGCACCCAAACAAAACCTTCCACCCTGATGATCCTGGAGGTCTTTTCCCACCTAAATGATTCTGCTGATCTTTCCTGTCTCCAGAAGACAGCTGTAACCACCCTAAGCCCAGTAGGCAGCAAGCTGAAGGAAAAAACCTTGACAGCAGGCACTGGAACACCAAAACACAGGGAACACAGGGCTCAACTGCTGTGCCTGAATGCCATCTTTCTGGCAAGAGAAAGCTAAGAAAGAGATGGATGAGCCAGGGGCGCTTAGGCAGACCCAGGTCTAATGCCATGCTGCCAGCGTGTCCTGGTTCCTGCAGCAGCATCCCTCACAGAAGGCATCTGCCTCCCCCAGGCCCCCTCGGTAGTTTATCAAACACATAAGGAATCTAGTATTCCTGGGGCTGGGAAAGTCACACGGTGCCATTTTCAGAAGGAAGCCTGTTCAGACTAGCTGCGGGCACTGCCCTAATTTCAGCACAGGAATTCGGGGCTGCCCTTGCCCTCTCTGGCCTGACACGGGGAGCGGGGGGCTACAAGAAACAAGAGCACCCAGCAGAGACGCCCCCCCTCCCTGCTTTGGGGCCCAGACCCCCCTTATCGGGCGCTGCTCCCCTGCTTTCCCCCCAGCCCAGCGCCTCGCAGGCTCCCACAGGGCCGGCACCTGCGGGATGCCGCGCTGCGGGAGTGTCCCGCACCTCTCTCCACGTGGTGCTGGGGTCGTGGCGGGCCTGGGGATGCTCGTGTATGAGCGAGGAATCCCAGTGCCTCTCCCTGGGGTCCTGCCGGGCCGGGCCGGCTGCGGGGCCGTGACGTCCGTGGGAGCAGAGGGCGCCCCTCGCTGACATCACCGGCGGGAAACCTCCTCCGGGCCGGACCACTCCACGGCGGGATAGGGGAGGCGGGAGCAGCCACGGGGCGCATTCTTCCTACCACAGCGTCCTCCGCCAGCGGCAGCGGGACCCGCGTGGCGGTCACGGAAAGCAGGCTCGCCGGTCTTGCGGGCGGGCTCGGTGTGTTGGCGGCGGTGCCGGGAGGGTTTGTTTGTACCTTGCCACTCCCCCCCCATCGGGTGAGGGTGGTAGTGCCCGATGTACGCGCCGTTCGGGGCGCCGCCGCCTCTATAAGCGCGGCCGCGGGGCGGGCACGGGAGCAGCTGCGCCACTGATCCCGCCCGATCCCTGCCGGTGCCGCTCCGTCCCGCCGGGAGCATGTACCAGAGCTCCGCGCGCTGCCTCTGCTCGGCCCTTCCCGCCCTCTGCTGCGCTCCCGCCGCCGCCTCGGCCTCCCGCCTGCCGCGGCCCCGCTCCCACCCGCCGCCCCCCGGCCCCGCCGTCCCGCGGGCAGCAGCGGGCGGCCCGCCCGCCCCGGGGACGCCGCCCCGCACAGGTGGGTACTGGCCGAGGAGGGTGCGCAGCCACCCCGGGAACCGCGCGGGGTCACAGCCGGGCGGCTGGTGCCGGGCTGCCGCTGTCGGAGCGGGATCTGGGCTGTCCTGCCCACGAAAGCGTGTCCCTTGTCCCCTCGCCAGCCACCTCTCCGGGACTGCACCGGCCCTTGGGCGCTAAGGCAGCGGCCGTGGCGTTCGCCCACCCGGGGTGAGCGGGCAGCAGCATCACGGCAGACGCTGCCGGAGAGCCCGCCGGAGCCGCAGGCGCTTCTGGCTCGATGCCCTCCATGTGAGGGATGGGGCACCCTCTGCACCCACACCCAGGCTGGGTGCTTGGAGTTAGCCCAGGCATCGGTGGGCTGACCTGTCTGGTGAGCCAGAGGATCGGTGTCCATGTGCCGCAGTCAGCTCGAGTGGCTGAGCCGCTCTCTTTAGCGCTGCACTTTGTGTAGGATGAGCTTGACTCACAGCGAGGCCTTTCCACTCAAGGCAGCGTGTGGGAACAGCCCAGGTTACCCTCCAGCAGGCAGCCATCAGGTCTCTGTTCGCCTGTACTGCTAAATAATTACACCCCGTTCTTCATTCCCCACGTGAGACCTGGAAAATGCCTGTGCGGACACCACCCTGGTGTGCTGCACCCACCGCACCCCTGTGCTCACATCCAGCCTTAAGCCGCTCCTGCTGACTCTGGCCGCGGCTCAGAATGCCCACCCGGAGCCATTCCTGCTGAAAGCCGGGCCAGCAGCCACCGTGCTCCGGACCGCTGCTGTGGGCGGGGTGATAAGCCCAACTCTGTATCATTGAATGGCTTGGGTTGGAAGAGACATTAAAGGTCATCTGGTTCCAGCTCTCCCTCAACGGGCAAGCACACCTCTCACTAGACCAGGTTGCTTAAAGCTCTATCCAGGCTGAACTTGGACACTTCCAGCGATAGAACAGCTTCTCTGGGCAGTATGTCTGAGGCTGTGTTACATATCTGGCATGCAGGAGATCCACTTTGCCCTACTGCCTTCAGCTGGGGTGAGTTCACTCCCTGTTGCTGCTGTTACAGGAGGAGTGTAAAAGCCAGGCTGGGGCCGGGTGCTTCTGTTCCTCCTGTTGAAGCTAGGCCAGGATGCCATATGGCAGGATTGAAGCTTCATGGCTCTACCAGGAAGAGGAGCATATACATCTGAGAGCTGGCAGAATCGAGTTCATGATTAATAAAGCACTCATGCAGATAAAGGTTTCCAGAGCTTGTGCCAAGTACTGATTCCCTGTATTACTGGAGGCAGGATTTGAGGTTCCCTCTTCATAATGGTGTTGCCTGTTGAGAGCAGGCAGCTTCTGCCCTGCTCTGATGAACTCTCATTGCTGTCCCAGGCAAGGTTGTACATGTAGTATGATACCTTGGTAGCGTAGATTTTGTCACATGGGGATGGTGCCTGTCACGTTGTTCCTGGAACTGGGGTTCCAAGGAGGGCACTTGTAGCTGCTGCCAGCCTCTGGGGCCCTGGAGGCTGATGCAACTCCAGACTGCAGGTGTGTGGAGTCATTCACCTGGCAGGGAAAGCCTTGTGGTAAACAGGGTACGGCTTCTGCCTGAAAGTGGTGCTGGGAGGTATGACCTGAAAGGAAGGGAAATGGGAATGTTGTTCACCTTACCCAAAAGGTCAGGGCCCAATACCCTTCTGCAGCAAAGTCCTTAAAGTAAAGTCTCTGATGGCTCGTTGCCTGAAATCCTAAAAGTTCATCTCTTCCGTGCTGGGTGATGCAAGAAACCTTCTGACTTTACACCCTGTTCTTACATTTAATTCACAGTTTGAATTCTTCCCTTGCCCTTACTATGCTGAGGTACCACCCTTGCTGAGGGGAAGGAACTTTTTGATATAAGCACCTTGCATAGTAATTGCTGAGTTGGTGTTCCCTGTTACATAACACCAAGAGAATCACTTTCATGTTTGCTATCCACTGCTACAGTGCAAACTCAGAAGTCTGCTTGTGCCTCTCCCCCTACCAGCAAGTTACAGGTCATTTAAATTGCATTGTTAGATTTCAGAGTGGTGATCTTGTATTGTACAGCTGTGGACATGGTTCAGCATTGCAGAAATAACAAGATGGATTCTGTGGTTGAAGTTTTCATGTTCACGTTGTTGGTCTGGCCCCTGTTCTACAGAACACCTCAGTCTGTGTTGTCATGATTTTAACACTTCAGGTACAAAGAACTTGTGCAGATAAGCAGTCATCTTAAGCTGGCATCTTCCCAAGGAGCCCCCTCCTTCAGCCAAGAACTTTCAAGCCACCTGTACCAGGGCTGAAAGTGCTTAATTTACAGTCCAGACCCTCTTTCACACAATCCTCTCTGGGCCCTCAAAAGAAGACTGAAGCTCTTTTTCCTTCCAGAGACATGACTGACTTTAAAAGCTGTCAGATAGTTCTTGGCCATAGTACAGGCCAGGCTGTGCTTTACACCCCGTAAAGAGCTGGATACGCCACAATCCCAGGGATGATGAGATTTAGACAATACTCTGGCTTTGTTTGCAGCTTGGCAGGTGGAGGCTGAGCTTAGCCTTGATCCTGCTCTAACAGCTGTAAGCTGCTCGGGGCTTTGCCAGCAGGCCTTTGACTCCAGCTGTGTTACACCTACCTTGTGCCTTTCAACATCATCCCTCTGACTCAGGTCAAGCCACAAGCAGCCTAAGAGCTTGCCAGTGGCTTCTTGGGGGTTATTATTTCCCAGTATTCCTTTGGAGAGCCTCACATGAGCCATGCTCATCTATGGCATGGCAGGGGCTGTACTCAGCTGCTGACAGCAGCCCTGATGCAGCAGACAACACTGTGCTTATCTCCAGTTGCAGCACTTAGCCATGGGTTGTACCTGTCCTAAAAATAGGTGAGTGGCTCCCTGTGGAGCATCTATTAAAAGTTCTGCTGATTTCTTTGGGTTTGTGCATGGCTGCCTGGCAGCCCTGGTTGTGTGTAAACTGCGCCCTTCTGTATCCAGCACAGAGCCTGCTTTCATTCCTGTTCCCCTCACAGCTGTGGCAGGATCCTGCTTAGGGATTTTGTGTTTTCCCTCACTATTAAATGCCACTTCTTCAACTTCAGCAGTACTTGGCTTCTTGAGAAGAAGTAAATTTCTCTGTAAACTGAGAAAGACTGCAGAAACCGAAACACTATACATAGCTTCCTTGGAAAGAGATGTGTGTGAGCTTAAGATCACATCTCAGTTTGAGGAGCTCCTATTACTTTAACTAAAAGGATGGAGATGAGGAGAAACATCCTATATCTAATCTAAATTCCCATTTCACAACTTTCTTGGAACTGTTCCATGGGTTTACACATACAAAACACATATTAAAGCAAGTAATCTTTAGTATCTTTTAAAAGTATCCATTTTCCTAAATACACGGATGTGGGGCTTAGACTGGAGAGTCTTTTCTTTCCTCCTGAGTGTGTTTATTGAACTGTAAGGGTGTCCATCTTACTGCCTGCCCCTCTAGCCTGTCATTATTGTATGTCTGTCCCCAGCTCTTAAAATTGGTGGTGCTGTAGTTCAGTCTGAACATGCAGGTGTGCTGGGTAGCATGCCAAATCTTCTGCAAGATGTGAGCACAAGGTGACTATTTCAACCTCTTCCTTTTTTAAGTAACTGAAATGTACAAATAAACCCACTTAAAAACCACTGTGGGCCAACAGCAGTGCAACACTGAGGTTCTTTTGCTTAAGATTCCCTTTGCAAAAGGCATTCAGAGTAAATAAGTAAGTTAGACAACAACAAACCTCAGTCAGCCTTGCCTCTTATGCAAGTGGCTGTGGTGCAAGCACTGCCCTTCCTGCCTATGTTTGAAGGAGCAAAGCCCTTCCTCCCTGAGACAGGGTTTGGAGAGCTCTTGCACACACAGTGTAGAAATACCACAAAATGTGCATAAGGGCAAAACAGAGCAGGGACATACGTGCATCCCTGTCCTGTGCCAGCTGTAAGCCCATACAGAATGGGGGACCTCCCTTTTAGGGCTGGGTGAGGGCCAGCTGCATTAGCAGGGAGAGCTGGAGACAGCATCTTGTGTGCAGGTCATGTGGGTAAGATAGCCAGAGGAACAGGAGGTGGCTGGGGCCCAGGGAGGGCTGGAAACTGCTGAGCTGGGGCACAGCACAAGAGAGTGAGGAGATAAAGGGAGAAAGGAGGGTGGGGGGAATGAACATAGGGATGTGGAGCTGGGAGACACCACCTTGTCCACTCCACCTGAGGAGGTCTAAGCCTGCAGAAGCATCTGGCTGCTTCATGCTCATGACAACATTACTGCTTTGGGGGTAAATGGCACTGATCAGAGATTCCTATTAAATACTTACCTGAGGTTTAGTCAGGTTAACTGGAGTCTGCAGCTGGGAAGCATCCCATATGGACACAAGGTGCCAGGCCGTACAGAGTCCCTCTCCATCAGAAGCAACTGCTGCACATGAAATAATGAGCAGGCAGCATTTCTCCACCTGCTGGGCTCTCTGTGAACAAGGAAAAAGTGTGCTCTACTGTGTTTTCTACAACATATGCAGAGTTAATCTTAGCCCTGGTATTCTGGTTGAAAGACTTCTTTATTGCCTTAGAAGACCCCAGCATGATGTCTTAAACCAGGCTGTTTGCAGGCTGCAGCCCCTGATGACAGGCAGAACATGAGACTGCTCAGGACTAACCCTCTTCTGTGTCCTTCTTATTTTGTCTCAGACTCAGGAGCAGCCTCCTGCACAAACCAGCAGTGGCTGGCAGTGCAACAAAGTCCCTGAGTGAGGAGGAGAGTTGTGGTGCACCATCTCTAACACCAGTTTTTCCCTCGCAGTGTGTTCCATGGGAAACAGCACCAGCCGGCTCTACAGCGTGCTCGCCAAGACGCTGAGCAGTGGTGCCGTGTCCCAGCACCAGGACTGCCTGGAGCAGCTGGACTCAGCACAACTGGATCCTATAGACCCCAAGGATTTGCTGGAGGAATGTCAGATTGTTCTGCAGAAGCGGCCCCCCCGGTTCCAGAGGAACTTCGTGAACCTGAAGAAAAACACGGGCAGTAACCACCGCCCCATCCGGGTCATGCAGTGGAACATCCTCGCCCAAGGTAGGAGATGCTTGTGAGCTCAGGGTGTGAGCTCGAGACCAAATGCAGCAATGAAAACCCTGGCAGAGCAGAGGGAGAGGAATGAACTACATGAGACACAACTGACTGAGGGCCAGGGGGAATATTTTGAGCGCTTGAAATAGTGGCTTTCCTTCTGTCCTATAGGAAAGGAAGAAAAGCTCTCTCCTTGCAACTCTGATGCCAAAGGTAGCCCTGAATTCCTGTCTTAACTGAATATAGTGTATTCTAAAAGCTGTGACCCATCAGTTTTAGATGGTTGTTAACCCCAGAGAAGACTCATCCTTTTCCTAAGTTTCATTTGTAAAGTTTGTGTTCAGTTTCTGATTACCTTATTGATGAGCTATCCATAAATTAAGCATTAAGAATTCCATGTGGGAATTCTTGATGCTTAAAAATAATTTTAACTGCTAGTTTTGAATCAAGGCTGTAAGTTAACAACTGCAGCAGCCTCATCCTAAAATCTTTTGGTGTGGGAAATTTCCCTCATAGGGACTGCCTTAACCTTCTGCAGTCTCTTTTAACCCACTTCATTTTATTTTGGCTTATGCTGCAGCAGCCACGTGTGGAAGTACTCGCCCGTGTGTAGTTTGCAGAGGGGATGAAAGTCTTAATATATCTTTTATCTGTGAAAGGAACTTAATTTTTTTGGAGTGACTCCAGTGACTTGAGGAGGGGTTCTCACACCTACTGGCAAATCTGGTACCCTTAAAGTCACCAGCATGTCAACTGATAAATCCTGGAGCATGACAGGCTGTTTCAGCTATCAGTAACTTTCGGGTTTTTTCTTTACCCTCCCTGCTAATTCCAGCTCTCGGGGAAGGCAAGGACAACTTTGTTCAGTGCCCCATGGAAGCCCTGAAGTGGGAGGAGAGGAAGTGCCTCATCCTGGAGGAAATCCTTGCCTACAAGCCCGACATCTTGTGCCTTCAGGAAGTCGACCACTACTTTGACACCTTTGAGCCGCTCCTCAGCCGCCTGGGCTACCAGTGCACTTTCTTCCCGAAGCCGTGGTCGCCGTGCCTGGATGTGGAGCACAACAACGGGCCGGATGGCTGCGCCATGTTCTTCCTCAAGGAGCGCTTCGAGCTCGTCAGCAGCGCCAACATCCGCCTGACCGCCATGAAGCTGAAGACCAACCAGGTGGCCATCGCCCAGACGCTGAAGTGCCACGAAACCGGGAGGCTCTTCTGCATCGCCGTCACCCACCTGAAAGCCCGCACGGGCTGGGAGAGGTTCCGCTCTGCTCAGGGCTGTGACCTCCTGCAGAACCTGAAGAACATCACCCAAGGAGCAAAGATCCCCCTGATTGTCTGCGGAGACTTCAATGCGGAGCCCACCGAGGAGGTCTACAGGGAGTTCTCGAACTCCAGCCTCAATTTAAACAGTGCGTACAAGCTGCTGAGCCCCGATGGCCAGTCGGAGCCCCCCTACACCACCTGGAAGATCCGGCCCTCTGGAGAGTGCCGGCACACGCTGGATTATATCTGGTATTCCCAGCACGCCTTGAATGTGAACTCGGCCCTGGGCTTGCTGACTGAAGAGCAAATTGGGCCCAACAGGCTGCCCTCATTCAATTACCCTTCCGATCACCTGTCCCTTGTGTGTGACTTTAGTTTTAATCAGGACCCTGACAGGCTGCTGTAATGTCTTGGAACACCACCTGGTATTGCAGCGTCTGAACTCTACAGTCTTTTATTTTAGAGAAAACCTTTGAAGCTAGATGCTATTGAAAGATGAGGAAATACTGTTGACTAACCATTATGTCAGGCACTTGTTTGGAGTTACACTTGCTGTTCAGCCCTCATTAATGTGCAGCCTTCGAGGCAGGAAGAAGGAAGCCACTGTTCTCATCATGCTCTTCTTGCCGCATCAGGGTTTGAAAACTAGAAGGCAAATGGCTTTATTCTTTCACTATTCCCCTGTTTTAAGGATTTAATCCTGTAATGAATGTGGAGACCTTAGTATTTAAATCAAAACACTTATGTTTGTAAAACATCTTGCCCTGAGAGCATGCTGATTATATTTATTTCATGTTAAGCTTCTGCAAGTACCAAAGGGAGTGAGGTTTAACTACCCAGTGAGATTATCTTAAATCTTTTTCTGTTGCAATGGGAAGGAAGTTTAATGCAGTTTAGACAAAAAGCTATGCTCATAGTAGTGTGGTCTTGTCATTTTTCCATGACCTGAGATGACAAATTCATTAGAAGTGTGAGGAAGGACCCCTCCAGTAAGAGCGGGTGAGGGAAGAGAGGCTGACTATGACCTAGAGTAATACCCTCACTTTTCCAGAACATGTGCATGTATCTGTCACACACATACAGCCTGTAGGCTGTACAGTCACTGTACCTTCATCTCTTCTGTGCTTCCTTCTGGAAGGAAGGACACAGCTAACCAGGGACTATTTCTTCCTCTGAGTATTACTTTTCTAAATGGTTTAAATTTGTAGTCTTGTCAATATTGCTGTTTCAGTAAAAGGCCAGTCTTAATATTGAAAGATTTTCTTTTATTTATCTTCAGAATCTAAAGCTGCACTGGAACCTGTTATAAGATAAAATTTATTTATTGAGAGAAGTTGGTGATCCTGCATCTGAGTGGAAATCATAGAGTGACAGTGTTCAGGAGCTTCTTCCTGTGACCCAGGGAAACTCTGGCAGAGCATCTGGGCTACAGCACAGGTGTGTTAGTATGGTGTGTTTGTACAGTAGCTCCTGTGATTGCTCACTGGTGACATAGGAATTGCATGTATGGGTAGTAAACATGCCATTATGCCAGAAAATGGCATAGGAAGAGAGGGGGGAAGAGGGACAACAGTTGGAGTTTTGCTGACACTTAGATAGTTGAGGAAGATATGGCAAGGCAAATAAAGCAGTATTTCCATGTGAAGTAGGGTGCATAGTAACTCTTCAATGTTCCAGGCGTTTATTAATAAAACTCTTTGGAAAAAAGTAATATCTCTGCTGCTGTCTTTCTCACTTCGCTGACCCAAGTTCCTGTTGCCAGGGAGGTGACCTGTCTCAACCAGTTTGAGATTCAAGTTGCTGCTGATGCTTTCCCTTCCTGACCTCTGTTCCCCCACCCCTAACCTCAGAGTGGCATGTCTGCTTTGCCTTCACAGAACAAACTCTTTCTCCAGCTTGGAATATCCACGTTTCACAAGTCTGAAAGGAAGGGAGTTATGCTTGCTGTTAAGCTGCTCACTCTTCTAGTTAGAGAGGAAACCTACACTGTATTACTGTAAATATTCCCCTCTCCAACAGTTTCGTGGAGCTACAAACCTGCAAAGTGAGGTGCAAGAATTCCTTCCTGAGGGCTGCTGGGAAGGCTGGCCCCTTACAAGATGCAGCTGTATCTGCCACTTTCTCCTAAAACCTCATTTGAAGAGAAGCAGCACCACGGGTGTGAGATTTACACCACCCATAAATTACTACACTTGCATTGCTGAGAAGGGAAATGCAGAGTCTGACTAGAAGTCCCAAATTCTCACACAAACACACTCCTCATCAGGCAAACAAATGAAGTGCCATTGTGCAGCTGTAACACACTCTGCACGTGTTCCTGACCCTTGCAGGATGAGGGCAATGGTCTGCTTCCAAGCAGAGGCAGCTTTAGCTATCCTGGGATTTATGTGGATTTGACTTTCCCCAGAAGAAATGATCTTACAACCAAGGAGACAGTGGCCTTGGTGAACACTCTTAACAGGCACGTGCAGCATGCCAGCACCTCCTTTGGCTAGAATTTCAGAAAGAGCAAACTGTGTCCCAGGAAGCCAGAAGGGTGGCACTTTAGGGAGAGATTTTGGACAAGAGATGCAACATTGCCAATGCCCCACAAAAAGACAGACCTTTGAGTGTTGCTGCCATATTTCACACCAACTAGACACTGACAGCTTCCTTTTTATGGTGCTAGCTGCCCTCAGTGCAGAGGGGGTGAGATGCAGAGCTTCTCCTTTACAATTATTTTCTCTTGGGACCTTCCCTCAAATGGGCTTGCAGGGAGGAGAAATTATACAAGTGCCCGTTAATTAACATCCATAGTCATCTGCAGCTAAACACTTCTAAAATGAACACCACAATGTAGACCTATAAGATGGTATCTTTAGTAGGTGAAATCCTTGCTCATCTACCACAAAAAACCACCAGAAGCTGGAGCTTCCATCCAGACTCCTTTTGGCAGTTTTCTTTCTCTGGAAGAAACTATACTTGTGGTAGAAAGCCCTGACTTGAGAGTAAAGATCAAGTCTGTATTTAAAAACAAACTAAACCATAACCACCCCACTGCTCCCACCAAAAATGAAGTCACTCTATGATTTCATTTCACTTTTGTATAACCAGCTTCATTTTCCTCAGGCCAGTTAAGGTGTCCATCAGCGTGGCACCATTCCCACTGCCAGAGCATAGAGCCACAGACCTGATTATGGGAGGCTTTTCACCAGCAGGAACTGAATGATCACAGCTGCAAAATTCCCACTGTCACTCTCACAGTGGAGTATATGGTCTCTATGATTCTTAAGACAGTTTAATTTATACCCTTGCTTGCATCCCTTGCTCATATCTCCTAAACAGGAAATCAAACTGTTGAGAAAGAGCATGATTTGTATGATACTGCCATCACTGCAGAACCTCTTCTGAAGTGGAAAGGGCTGGCATTCTTTCGTCCTGGAAATGTTACATGAGATGTTCACTGCTTCAGCTCCTTAAAGGGTAATTTTGAAGGCAAGGGGGGGTGGAATAACTGAAAAGGCTGGAGACTTCCCATCTCAAGGCAATTCTTAATACTGTCCTACTCAGAAAATCCCTGCTACAGTGCATTGTTGAACCCTTTCTGCTGGATTTTTAATAAAAAGGTAAATAGGCTGCAGAAATTAACTGGTAAGTTCCCAGGCAGCTTCACCCTTTTATTCCAGTACCTGCCATAATTTATTTTGAGGACAGACTCTTTTGGAAAACTTAAATGGATTATCGCTCTTGCTTTGTTTTATGCAGTGAGAGGCAATCCTGCAGCACTGAAATAGTTTTGCCAGCTATAAATATCAGTACACTAAATATTTTTCAGAAGAAGCAGAAAGGATTTTTTTTCCTGTGTAGCAGTATGACTCTTAACAATAAAGAATGTCTTCCAAGCTCTTCTTATGAATGTATGCCTTATAAGCACACCAAGGCTAAAAAAAGGCTCCACAGATCCCTTGCTTTCATCTTGAATAAAGGCTGCCTTAGCTTTAGCAGTGGCACTTTTCCCTCACTCTCAAGCAAGCTGCAGGAAGAAATGACCCACTTGTTTAATGTGCTGAGAGGCAGGAGCTGTTGCAAGCTTATTAAAACACTATCTCTCCTGGAGAACAATTAGATCCCAAATACATTGTGTCATTTGGATCTTCCTAATAAGCTTAACACCTGCTATCTGAACTGTCTCTACAAGGCAGAATTGCACTCAGCTTGTTCTGGCAGTAACAACCTTCACATGTAGCTGAGATCCCTGCTGCACATGTCATGCTGAGTACCAGCTTGAGGCTTCAGGCACCCCTCAATTTTCTCCTCAACTTCTGACTGCCCCTGGCTCACTCATCTCTGATCACCTCAGATGTAACTCTCCAAAGCCCTAAAGTTGATGAAATCCATTAGGAGAGGATCCCAAGAGCTCAGCCTTCCTTTCAGCACACTCTACCTGGAGTTGTGTCAAGGCCCAGAACCCTTCACTAGGAAAGATATGCCAGAGAGAGCTAACAAAAGTAGTTGTCTCTAGACTGGGATTCTCCTTTCAACTTTTCTCATTTTTGATACTCACACATTTATTCTGAGTTGCAATCTACAGCTGAGATTTTTTTTCCCCCTCTGGATTACACAGCATCACCCTTTTCATTCTTTAACTTAAAACAGTGGGTTTGAAAAATAAAAGTAGTTCTTATCTGCAAAATCAGTGGTACTAAGTCTGTGTATGTCTCAATGCCTTCTGTATAAAGCATACTCACTTCACAGAAGTTTCATTCTACCCACACATCTACGAGTTACTGCTTGCCAAGGATGAATTAAGCCTGGATCCTTCTACATAAACCACCGGATTCACATGTAAAAGGGAAACCCACTTTCACCCATGTACAAAACAACAGATTTTTCAATGGGATTTCAAAAGCCTGAGAGTATAGCTAGATACCAACTATTTCAATATTCTTGTGATCCTTTCATCTGTTTCAGATGTCACAAACCTGACCAAAGCTCCCTCATCCTGATGTCATGTCCTCCAATACCACAGTAAAAACATACTTATTTACAGAATCAGGTCAAGTCCCCTTTCCATTTCAGTTACAGCACATCCTCACACAGACTGAGACTCTCACAGCACTTCATGAACTTCAGGTGAGTATCCTCTGGCAGCCAGTACCATGTGCCACTCACTGATGGCCAGGGGAGAGAGCCAAAGGACCATCACTGGTTCCGTGGCAAGACAGAGCACTGGCCGTGTCTCAGAACTGGCTAGGAGCTGACCACCCCAGCAGTAGTGGAGTTGGGTGCCTTCATTCCTCCAGTTTTTGCCATTACATAATGAAGTCTTGGCATTACAAGGAGGTCATCAGCTGGAGATCCTTATCAAATTCCAGGAAGATAGTTTGTCCCCATTTGACTTCCAGTGTATCTAAATTAGGTGTTGGAAAGGTCTCAATTACAAATACTCAACATAGATACTTCATGCTCTGAGATACAATCAAGTAACAGCCATCTAGAATAGGGTTTCTCACAGACTGGACTTACAACAGTAGCTTTAAAAACACTTGTTTCTCTCTTCTTGTCTTTTGGCTCAGATTTGTACCACCTGCCTCTCTTTGCACTGCTCCATTTCCCTTTACGCAGAGCATTAGTGCCTCTCAGACTGCCAGATTAATCGAGTGATTGCCCGGCTTCCCCTACTTCCCTTTCCTACCTCTTTCTCAGAAAAAAAATCATCTTCTCTCTCCATCTCCTTCTGTGAAGGGGTCTTAGTCCTCTACCCCATACCAGAAACACAGTTCATGTGCAAGAACTTTTGATTCTTTGTATTGCTGCCTTACACATGCTTTTTTATCTGCTTCAGCTTCACTTTGTTCTTAAACTCCACTTCCCTGCTCAAGAGGATGAAAAATAATAGCTTTTCCAGAAGCCTTTCACAGTCCCCCATTGCTGGCCTGGCTGTGTGGAGCTATTTCCACTTTTCTTGCCAGTTGAAGGGAAGAATGGGTCTTGCTGCTAGGACTCTACAAGTAACCTGCTTCTCAGCATGTAAAGTATTTAATTCCGGTGTCTTTCAGCATTACACAAACCTCAGTTCCAGACAGCTGTTAAAATTGCTCCTCCAGGCATGAAGTACTTGGATGATGATTTAGCCTTCAATTAAATTTCAAGATTACCCAAGTTCCTGCCCTGAAGACTTTTCAGGGCATATCACTAGGAACTGGGGGTCCATTGGGCACCTGACTACCCACAGCCTGATGTGCCAGTGTGATGCCCCTGAAATCACAGTAAGCTACACTTCAAGCCATGCAGATGGACTGGAAATATGGAGCCAGTATCTGGTGTGGCTGGAGGAGCAGTTAAGTAGTTCACAGAGCTCACATGTACACTCACCATCCTGAAAACGTCTAAGAAGCAGACCCCTGCCAGAAGTTACCTCACCAGATACAGCAAGCTTCACAGGTATTTACACAAATGAGTGAGAGCTGGTCAGCCCTTTGAAGCAGGGAGGAGTCCCAAAATTTCACATTCTATCCTCTATATTAGGATGAATGCCTGAAGATTTCAAGTAAGAAAAGAAGGTTAACAGGTTAGCAGAAAGGAAGAAGGAAAAAATAAACAGCACACCAAACACCATTAAATTTTCTTTCTGTATTTCATTAAAACCTACTTGAATACACTTTGAAACAAGAGTACAACAAAATAGAATATACTTCAAATGTTGAATATACAAACTATTATAGTTCGTTCTGAACACTGGTACTTCCCTCTTAACTTCAACTAAAAAAATTTACAGGTTTAGAACTACCTGACAAAAGCTCATGCTGGGCGTGACCTTTGAAGTGAGAGTAGAGCTGAAACTGAAATGTATGCACAGATGTCAAGGCTAAGTGAGAGAAACAGGCATGGTACAGCAGAAGGCAGAAAACCTGCTGCTACTTTGTCCACGATTAAGAAATTTAGACAGACTTTTAACTACCATACAAAATATGTTACATGTTATTCTATAACAATACTGTGCTAGGTACAAGGTTTTTAAAAAATCTGTTTTAATAAAAAAGCTTTACACAAACAAGCCATTAGCTTATTTCAAGAAAGATAACTGAAAATCAGTCTAAGGCTTTCAATTTGAATCTGCTTAAGCTGTATGATACAAAAATCCCTCCAGGCCTCTGTCTTCTTTTAGAAGCTCTTTAATCTCCTTTATTTCACTTCCTACAACACCTAGTAGCATAGTTTTTCACATAGCACCAGTTGAGTACTGTGGGCACACAGTAGTAATCGCTGGTATGCACATAAAATGCATCAAATTTGCCATTTGTGTAACAATGAGACTTTCCTCTCCCCCTGAAAACTAAAAACCAAGGCAAACCTCTCACACAGCTCTCTCTTAGTGTTTCAGGTCTTAGTGTAGCTTGGTAACCGGTAGCGTAGTGAAATTGTTTGGTCCCTTTTCAGTCCCTCTCTCTTTCATTCTCCATAGGTTCAGCTGGTTCCCAACTGGAAGAGGCAGTTTTTATCAGCGTATCAGTGTGGTTTAATTCCCACTGAAACACGGGAAAATAATTTTTTTTTCCAATAAGTCTTCAACATAAGCATGTTTATTAACATTCCAAAACTCTCCTTTATGACTTGGTGGCGGCATCCACATCCCTCCCCCAATCACGTCAGTATATTCAAAACCGTAACAGTTAGAAGTCCATGCTGGAAGAAATCTATTCTTCATTTTTCACACGTGATGATTCCTTCTGTTTTCATTGTTACAGGAAGGGCAATAGCTGAGGGTGTACTAACTACTACTACGTGGGTTACAGTCTTGCTTCCATCCACTGGCTTCTCCTCTTTTACCAGCTGCAGCGTTTTCACTTCACATTCCTGTTTCAAAGCGGCTGTGTCTGATTTAACTTCTGGGCCTTTGAGAACTGCACTAATCACCCTGGGAGGAGTCTGGCCAGAGGCCTGCTGAGCAGGAACCGACAGTCTCATTACTGGTGTTCCATGAGCTATGGACACTGGGGTTAGTGCTCTAACAGCCAATGGGGCTCCCACAATGTTGATACTTCCTGACCCAGACAGGCTCGTTTTTGTTTGCAGCTGACACTGCGTGAGTTGCGTGGCAGGGATTGTGATGATTTTGGTGGGCTGCATTGTGATTTTGTCTCCATTTTCAGCAGAGGTTGGCATCACAGTAGGGATTGTCTGGATTACTACCTTTGGAGTTGTTGCTGTGGTTGGATTTGTGTTGGTTATTAACGGTGACCCTGCATTTACTGACTGCACTGCCACAGTTGAGATTTTCTGTCCCAGAGACGTCATGACAACGGGCACTTGCATTGCCACACGAACAGTCCTACAAAATAAACGTGTGTGTTTAGGCCAAAACACAGAGCACCATCACAGATGACAACACGTACAGACAGTTCTAAGAAAGACAGGTCTGGTTCTTAAAAAAACCCAAAACAAACCATAACAAAAAAATGAAAAAGTCAAACCAGCAAGCAAAGAACCCAACCCCAAACCTTTTGCACATCCAGCAATAGGACTTTGGAAATTTAACAGCCCCATTAACACAAACCTGGGAGCTGTTGTTGCTGGGACAGTAGCAGTGGTAGTAGAAGGATGAGATGAGGATGTGTCATGAGCTGGTGAGGCAATATTCACAACTCTAGTGACTGCTTTTTCTGTTCTGGTACAGCTTAACTGAGAGGAATTTTTTCCTCCACGTGCAGAGGTTGCTGCTTTTAAAAGGTTTTCTGCAGATAAAGACACTCTTTCCAGGGACTTTTCATCTGTAGGCATTGACAAATCTTCATTGCAGGACTCACTTTTGTCATCATCTATGACAACTATATTTTTTGGCATCTCCTTAAACTGATACACAAGCCTCTGTCCCTCAACTTTTGCCAGGATTCCTCTTTGATAGTAGTATCTGCAAGGAAAGTAGAATTAAGTAGTAAGCAACATTTTAAAGAAAACCTCATTCTGTGCTAACAATAAAACCTGAAGTAATCACAGTAAAATCTACAGTGTAAGGAGGTATGGAAAGAAGCTGTTAGAACACACTGACAAATGATCTGAAGGATCTACCTGAAAAAAAAATCTTACCTTTCAAATACATACTTCAGGAGTTAAAATGCAAATTTACTGGTAACATAAAAAGTTACAGGGACTGCAAGACTGAAGGCTAAATCTGCAAAAGGGCCAAGTTTTTAAAATTTCATAACCTTTATACTTCTATGGGCAAAAATAAGAATCAGATTTTAAATTGTAATAGATAACCTAAGGATCTAAGAGGTTTTACCTCAGAGCTCTTCCCATAGTCTCATAGTTCATGTCAGGCTTGTTTTTGTGTTTTCCCCAGAGTTTGGAGACAGCTTTTGAATCCACAAGTTTAAAGATTCCTTTCTCTCTCTGAGTCCATTTAATATATCGAGGACATGTATTTTTGTCCTGAAGAAGGTCCAACAGGAACTCCCATAAGTATGTTGTATTTCCTACAATCAGAAAGCATTTTTGTGTTAGAAAACAACTTTTAAAAAGAACAGAAAGTTCTCCACATGACCTGCGTTACAAGCTATGTTACACAGAGGATGTAACCTGCACATATTCATTCATTCTGTTAAGTTTAATGAAGTCTCTATAAATATTTACATTCTGAAAGAGCTAATCCAAGTGATCAACTATATAGCACAGGAGCCTGCCTGTTCAATCCCGCACCCATTCTCAGTTCTTGAAAAGAAGCATGGGAGGGTGTTCCAAGTCAGAACCTATCTATTCAGCAGGACGAGCGCTAGAATTTTCTTCTCACATTTGATTAAACGGGCATGAAAATGCCAGTACATTTTATGACACTGCAGAACAGGAGGATATAAATAAGTAACTTTTAAAAGGCATACAACCTACAGCAACAAACCATCTCAGCTGTGTTTAAGTCTGTCCAGGATCTGGGGCTCTCACACTAACTGGTGGCACCCCATGTCCTAACCCTTCCCAAGTGTATGTTGCTGAGTGACCAACATCCTTCTAGGTGCAAACCCAGTCCAACTTCTTAAAAGCGAGTACTCACAGGGCAGAAATCCCATGTACCTTTCTGTAATTAGGGGGATATAAAATGAAGTGTGGCTTAAAAATTTAATGCACTTGTCAGGTATTCAAAGAGGTGCACCTTCTTCACTGGAGAAGGCCCAGGAAGGAGTTTGTGACAGCGACACAGAATGTAACACAGGGTCTGTCTGCACTCTGACCAGACCATGCGCATCTAGGAAGAGGGGAAGAGAACCCAAAGAAAAAAAGCAGATCACATTCCAATTTGTACAGCTGGAAAAGACTCCTCAAGTTCCTGAGAAGGGAGAACTAAGACAGATCCGCAAGAACATTAATAACAATTTTTTACCTCCGAGGACATGGACCAAACTGTATTTTTACGTGTGCGTGAAAAAAGGTCATTAATTCTTGAGATTTAATGGCCTACCATAGCATTTGTTATGCCATGCAAAGATAATTAAAATAAATTAAGGATGATTAGAGACCACTGTTGCAGATTTTGAGAAGTCACCTATCTTTGAAAATCTCAAAGGGTAAAAAAGATCACAGGTTCCATTTTCTGGAAAAGCACCTCATAGAGAAAAATTGTACTTTACAATGTGTTCCAAACAGCAGCAAATACCTACTCAAGAAATACCAAAATTCAACTAGATTTCAGAGACATTTGATTAAGATCTAAAGAGTCAACAAGAGAACTCAGGAATCTTTAAATCATCCTCGATTTCAGGGAATTAATCGCGGGGGTTTTACTCCTTAGAAAGGGAATTTCTGGGTCGACCACCAAATGCTGTAGGTCTGCAACAGAGTTTTTGCAAAAACATAAGTGTGCTTCAGGATTAGAAAGCAAACAGGAACTTCAAGAGAATAAACTGAAGAGCACAATTAAATCAGATTTACAGCTGACTCACTTTGCACCAGCAAGTACCCAGAATGCACAAAGGAAGGAATGCCAACAAGGGATCCCCTTTCCAAATGTGCACAATCATGTCTCCTTCTCCATGACTTAACTCTGATAATACTAAGCTGCAGAGTAATTCCTGGTTTTCCAAACCCATGCTGCATATGAAATAGCCTACCTTTGCAAGTACTTTTAAAAATAAGTAACAAAAATTAAATCCAGTTAACAAAATATTTTGCAGAATATTACATCAAGAAAAATTAATTTATTCCAGTTGTAGTACAAAAAATGGAATGAGATAATTCATGAGAACAAGAGATATATATGTAGGTCATTAGGAAGGGCCATAGAAATAAAATAAATTTAAAAGAAAGCTAAAAAAATCTCCTGAAAACCAGAGAGCAGTACCATCTCCCACTTCATAAAACAAGAAGCTATAGAGCTGAATTCACCAGCACAAAAAGGAGAACAGAGAGAAATACACGCCTCCTTTTTCAAATTATTTGTCCAGGAAAATAGGACTTGGGACAACTGGAAAGTACTGTTCAGGTAACAGAAAGCTGTAATACTAAAATAGAAAGAAAGACAAGGATTCAAGAAGACTGCAGAAAAAGGAAATAATTAAACAAGATGTATTTTTAAATATAGCAGATACAAAATCCATCATCTCCACTGAACTCCACTGCTACACCAAATCTAAAGCAACTCTGGGGACCGCAGGGAAGTTTAGTTAGTGTTTGCACTGGTTTCCATGAGCAAACATCTCCATGAAGTCAGTCCCATTCTTCCTTGCCTTATTGACAAACCTGATGACTCAGGAGCTGTAGCTAGATAAGGAATTACGTAAACAGCAGAGACCTTGCTTTTAAACAAATGTCAAAGTAACAGTGGAGCTGACCACTGCACACTCTTTCAGCCAGCATGTTGCTACTCCAAGTCACTAAACTTTGTTACTCCCAGCAATAGCAACATCTCAGAACAACTTTCAGTGCACCAAGTGGAGGCGAGATCCAGATTTTTCACCTGTGGCCAGGGAAGAGCTAATACACTGCACCCCACCCCAAAGGTAACCTGTGAGCAAATGTCCCAGTCTGTCTTCTTGCTGAATGAACAGCAGGGGCTTGGAGTGCAAGAAAGGAGCCTCTATTTATCAGGAGAAACATTAGGAAACTAGAACTCTTTTGCACATAATTTTCCACTTAACCAATATAGAAACACATCATCATTTGTTTTTCTCCTTAAACTGAACTGAACCTATTAGTCAAGGAATATATTCCCACTGAAGTTTGTCAATTAACTAAGATATCATATTTTCAATCTCATTACCTTTACTTCCAACCATCACCTTCCTAAACGCTCATATGCTGCCTCTACTTGAAAGCAAGTCTTACAGCAGTAGCTTAATAAATTATGTGTGTAGCACTAAGCTGATGCACAACACAAAAGACATCACAAGTCAATAACCACAAAGTAAAGCAAATAAAAAATGGAAAAGCCTATTAACTGTGGAGGCTACTAGAGGAGACTCCTAGAGCATACATCCTTGTGCTAGATCTTGTACAAACAAATTTAAAGACATTGAATAAAACTCTAATAAAGTCAATACAATCTCATCCATCACATTTTTAAAGATATGTACATTTCCTGTGATAAATACCATGCAGATACACTGCTTATGTTTAAAGACTCAATGAATGGAAAAATATACCTTTGCCTTCTCTAGGTTTCTTCTTTATACCTAGATCTGGAGACCCATCAGATAAAGCTGATTGCTGGGTCTTGGGTTTACGGCCAGCTGCACACAATATATGGGAAAAAAGAAGTATTAATCATATGCAGAGTAAAATGTTGAAGTTTGCTGAAAAAAGCAGTTTGTGTATTTCCCCCCTTGCTGGTTCCTCACCACAGGTATGGATAAACTTAGATTCTTAGATTACTACTGCACATCCAGTGTAATTATCATTTGGTTGCTTACTTCATAGGCAGAATTAGCTCAATTGCAGACAAGTTAATGTGCATTTTTATTAACTCTAAGACTAATAGATCATGGACTTGTATCATTTTATCACTACATTGCATTTGTTTCCCTCTAAATTACAAGTAAATATTCCATTTCAACACATTTGGAAACTATTAAATCAATGTTCCTAAAGTTATGTGAACTGTATTGATGCCTCTAACAAAACTGCTAGACCAGAGAGAGCAAACTTACCAGGTGCCAACCTCAACATGATAGCAAAATGCTCAGAAATCAAACACTGTTCTGAACATGCCAATCATGCCAATCAGACAGGAAAGACAAAAATTTCACACAGAAGATCTTATAATGATTTTGTAAACTGATTTATGTTTTTTTAAGTTAGTATTTACCCTGTTGCTTCATTGCACGAATCCCAAGTCTGCCATCTCACCAAATACACCCACATTTCAGACACCAGAGGCTACCCCCCACAAAAGTCCTCTTTGAATACTCTTATCTTTCCTCCACTTTGTGTTAAAATACACAACACAGAAACCATCTTCCCTTATGGTTTGTCAAAGCCCATTCTCTTGCTCCCTCTTTTTCTTGATGCAGACCCATTTTTCTTAGAACTCACATTTCAAACTCCCATCAATCTGTTTGTATGAGCAAAGAGATCAGACCATCCAGTCCATCCCCCCCCTGCATCAACTGCACCATCCATGGCAGTGGACAACAGAAGTTAAATTTTGAGATTGCTCCTATGAAAAGCCATATGTACCCTTTTTCTTTTTCATTGGTTCATGGATATCAGGGGAAGTTGGAACGGGAGACACATCCATTTGTTCAGATTCCTCTGTTGATACTTCCACCACGGTTTCTGTGATCACATCAGGTCTCATGGCTGCATGGATAAATTCTGGGGTGGACACACAAGGAGGGACAAAAACTTCCACTATAAGAGAAGAAAAAAAGAATATCTGATGAAGTTTCTACCTGATTATTTTAATGTATCTTACATAAAATTATTTTAAACAAAGCATATGCAACAGTGTATTAAGTTTCTCCAAAATCCTGTCACCTTGAAAATCAATCCAAGTCCCAAAAACATGCACACTTGTCAGTAGTTTTAGGCAAAAACAAGTACCATGCCAATATTCTTCAGAACCAAACTCAACTTTAATTTAAACAAATGAGAGCTTCGTCTTTGATCATTACTCTGATCTCCACTTCCTATTTTGTAGGAAGTGCATTTCAGTTTGACCATTATTTCATCCAACATATATTAAATAACTTCAGAAGGGACATCAGTTAAAGGAACCATCAACATTAAGGTTTGGTTTTTCAGACTGGTGACACTGTGCAACACATTGGTTTTGGGTATTCTTTATAAAATAGAAAGATGAATAGATATACTTTTCCCTTAAAATAACTCTTTATTTCAGCAATTTTAAATGTCAGATTCACAGAACTCAGAATGGCTGGGGTTAGAAGGGGACCTGGTCCAACTCCTTGGTCAAGCTGTGACACCTAGAGCTGGTTGCCCAGGACCCTGTACTTTTTAGTATCCCCAAGGATGGAGTCTCCATGTCCTCTCTGGTCAATCTGTGCCAAAGCTCTGTCACCTGCACAGTGAAAAACTATTCCAAGATGTTTAGGGGGAAAAATTAATTTTAAATATGTCATTACTCAGCTATCTCTTCCCAACAATCCCTCTCAGTAAATTATTTAATCTGTAAGTACATGTGTTGCAGGGTGGAGAAATCATGTAAAACTCAAACAAATCAGTAGTTTTTAAATATGCAGCAAATGTT
Organism: Fringilla coelebs; assembly: GCF_963513975.1. Classification (NCBI taxonomy): domain Eukaryota; kingdom Metazoa; phylum Chordata; class Aves; order Passeriformes; family Fringillidae; genus Fringilla; species Fringilla coelebs. The sequence goes on along the minus strand of NC_140032.1, from coordinate 62,462,117 downwards.
TTAAACAGCATAAAGCTCTCCACAGAAACAGATTTCCTACTTTGCTTGTCTTACTGATTAGTAGAAGGAGAAATGGCTCCCAGAGCAGAGACTGTGGCTGACATACCAGGACTCCTGGCATCTCTCAGGCAGGTAGGAGACTCCATATGAAGCAAGGCCTCTGCAGCTTCAATTGTCTTATCTGTGCAGTGCACATTACTGCCATGAACCGATGCTTCTACTGCAGAAGGATACAAAAAAAAAATTATGAGAACAGGTTACTTATAGAAGTCCACATGTATCCCTGTACAACTATACTTCTCAATGTTTAACATGAAAAACACAAGATTATCAGATGTCTTCACACCTTTTATACCTTCCTGTCAACAGAAATATTTAGGGAAGACATAAGACAAGCAGAACTGACACTGTCACTTCCTAGATTAGATTTCTAGTTCACAAGCAAGCTACTCATTTCCATGAAGAGTTCAAAGGCTTTCAGAAAGAGACTGAGATTTGTCTTCTGCCTTCAAAATTAACCAGAAAAAACCAGACTGTGATGAGGATGATTATAAATTAACACAGCAGAACAGAGAAGTAGTACCATCTCCAACTGTTATCCCATTAAAATCTAAAGGTCACCTCTCTTCAAAATTTCAGTCTATTGGATAAATATATACATATACATATACATGTCTATATATATACACCTCCATATATGTAAATACAAGACTAGCTTCCAAAACATACACCCTGCTTTGATTTCTGACATTAATTTTGAGTTCATTTTAGCAGGTTGGTTGCTTAAAAAACCACAAAGCACAACAAACAGTAAAAAGGATGTGCTTTATGCAAAAACTAAGGGAAGAAGGTAAAAATATTGTTTTTTTCAAGTTCTGAAAGTTTAGGAAAACTAATTAATCAAAAATAATGTAACTTCAAGAAAGCACATTTAAGTTTGACACAGTGCAGATCACAGCACCCTGAACACAGCAGCAACACTAAAAAACAACATGTACCATGTAAAACTACAATCCTATGCACAGCTACCTCCATATTCCTCGCCCTTGTAAAGGTTTTGAAAAGTGGTGACTGCAGAAACACCTGTTGCCCATTATCCACACTCTGGCCAAGGTAGCTGTCTCTCTTCAGTTGCTCTTTCCATTTATGGCCATCTGCTCTAAGCTGAACCACTCCAGCGAGGCAGCCAGCAACCAGGAGATCTATCTTTAGCCTAAGCAGAGTCACCTATCTCTAGTATCACAGAACTAAAGAGGATTTGGGAATAATTCTCTAAAAAACTTCAAGGCACGTGTGCTGTTACTGAAAACGTCTAAGAAATAACTCGAGGTTTGTTTAGTGAAAAGCAGGGAACCATAATGCCAGAGTTGCTTCTGACTTAAGGAAACACCAGACACATACAGATTCCTTGCAGGCTCACATGGGGAAGCCTTCCAGCAAACTGCAGTTTTTTCAAATGCAGGGATTAAAAACCTGAAAAATCTACTACCCAGCAGACTAAACATATCAACCAGAAGCTAAAAGCAGATGAAATGTGGAAGATGCACAAATGCAAAACTACAGGTGACAAAGTTCTTGCTGAATCAGCCTGCTGCCCACCTGCTGACTGGCTGATGGGATTCCCACCACAGCCTATTAGCTATGGCCTGGGATGCTATTTAGAGGGCTTTATCTTTTGGAACAGTAGATGCCTGTTAAGGCCAACATTCCAACACTGCTCCACCTCAGGCTGCGAACAATAAAAGCTTACCTAAGAGCACAGGACAATCAGAAAAGGGTCTTTATTTTGCACTCTGTTCCTTGGATAACCAGTGGCAACCAGCACGAACTATGCACCACGAGCCCCTTTCCCCAGCTGCAAACCCTGGATGCTCCCCATGCTTGGCGAAATATTTCCTTCCCAAGCAGCTGTTTGGGCATACCCAAAGTCCTGACCACCTGCACTGTAACAGAGCAGCCCTCCTGTAGAAGGAAACCCTCCTATTAACCATTTCTCTTTCTAAACAAAAGTTTCAGTTGCACAGAATTTGATTACTAATTTTCCTTCATCTACCTGATAAAAATTTTCACTGATTATCAGAATACGGGAACAATATTCAGATAGTTGATAAAAAAATGTATAAATTCTACAACACTACTGAAATTAGAAAGTCCAAATCAGTATTTAATATGTTATTATTCTAATGCATGCAATAAGAGTAAAAGCATGTCAGCAAAGCTTCTCCAACCAGATAACTGCTTCTGTGCCATTAGGTTCTGTATATAAAGGACTTTTGTAAAGAAATTCAAACTCAAATGACAAACTTCAATTGTAAGAGGGTACTGAATTCACTACCTCCTAAATGCTTAAAAGCATGCAAAATTTTCCTACAGAGAACAGTTTAGATGCTGCACCACAACTAAGAGGTACTTAGCAGAGGGCAGGAACCAGGCATGAAACATAGCAGAAAGCCATCTATGTACTTTTCCAGTACTAGGATATTCTGCTGAAAGACCAGAGGAAAAGGAAAATACAACCAGCATTAGGGACTAGGACTGCAAAACTGTAGCAAAAAAGCAAAGGAGCCACTCAACCTCTCCTCTAAGCAGCTCTTCCATTTCCAATAAAAACAGCACTATCTACACCACAAAAGCCACTGATGCTTGAAAATACTTCACGAATACTATTCCCATGGGAGCTACTTGGGACTCCACTAAAACTGTCACCTAAAAAATATCAAGCAAAAAATAGTAACACTTCTGGCTTTGGCTGAACAACACATGCTGTCTGTCTATCACGACAGTTAACAAAGTAATCCAACATTGCCAAAAGGACAGCTATTAAAACCCTTACTAAATTCAGTTCTATTACCAAGTTTCAAGTCTTCCCAGCTAACTAATTCTGCTTTACCCAGTACATGGTTTTAGCCTTAGAGGCATTTGTCTACCCAGTGAACATCAGGAGTTTGCATTTTCTCACAGGGAATGTTTACTGCACCAACACAGTGGGAAGAAAAAAAAGAGAAATTTGTATCCCAGCACAAATTTATGTAAAATATCTTTCTGACATGCTAGAAAATGTCTAACAGAAGACACCATGTCAGAGTGCTCAGACAGAAGACATGGTACCCAAAAACAGCTAAAAAACACATCATAAAAGATGAAGTGAGGAAACAGGCTCTCTCAGTGAAGGGACAAGAAAAAAACTGGCAGCTCTTCTTGCAAATGACTAGATCAAGTGTCATCAACTAAATTATGCTTGTAGCACAAGAGTTATCACAAAAAAGATAGGGGGAAAAGGAAAACAAAACAAGTAGGATTCCACAATTAAAAAAGGACAACTTCCCAAGACTTTGATACACAAGTATCACATTTCTAATCAAAGACTTAAGCGTATCACCCGTTTCTCTAAAATGCCCAATTCTCTTCTATTTTTGCTATCAACTATATTCAAGACCCCAAAGCTAAAATAGACCGTATTGTTTCAGTAAACAATATAAGGTGTAGGTCTGTTATATTATACAATCATTTCAGAAAGAACTGTCACTTGCCCAAATGAAGCAAAGTAGTTTATGTGGATGGAAGAAAATTTTCCACACTTTGGTAACTGAGTAACAAGAGAACTGCCATTTACTGATCTAGAACATATCAGAGCTAACACCACCACTTACCTTCCATTCTTTAAAATCAAATCTCACCTTACTGCTTTTATGAAAGAATCTGAGTCCTTGGCACACGTTTTTAGAACATTTAATTTAAAAATTTTGATCTATTTATAGAAAAAACACCTCAGGAAACAAATTCAGATTCAAAGTGTAAATAGATAAGTAGGCTAGTTGATGTCTATCTTCACTGTTGGCCTTATGTTTGCTAACTCCACTTTCTACCCAAATACTGTACATAGTAGATTATTCAAGGTTCTCAACAGCTTTTACAAAATACTAACCTTGGTAACTGAGTCTAAGTAATAAAGAAAGGGCTGTACTTTGGATTAACAGAAAAAAAAAAATAGTGGCGACATATTCATTTGGTAACAATGTCCCCCCCCTTCTAAACTAAGACTAACAAAATTAATGAAAGCAATTTCTGAGACTGAAAAAATGGGACTGAAATTTTCAAAATGGTATTCTTTTGCGCTGCACTACAGTAGCCCCTGCAACAGCTTACCCTTTAATACTATCAGGCAACCAAAGCAACGTTTTAATGAAGAATTCACAATTCCAAGCATGAAACTGAGTGACTACCTATACACTAACAAACCTCATTAAAGTTATTAAAGTTTACTGGCGTTCACGTGCTTGTTTTATTTCAGCATTTAAAAACAGCAGTGGAAGTTAGTAACAGTGCTAAACGACATCTTAATTAAAAGCAGTCGAATTGCCTCTATAGGTAATACCCAGAAATCTTTCTGTATGCAAAACTTGACTTGGAAAAGAAAGCATTCTTCAGTTTACTGCTTGTTTCACAGCAGACATTTATTCAGAAACCAAAAACCAATTTCTTGTTTTTTCAATATTTCCCTAAGCCTGCCTCTCTTCAAGACTCCCAGCTGCACACAATTTAAGGCTGATGCCTAACCCACTGCATAAAGGCAGATCAATAACAAAGATGTTTCACTGTGAGCCATATGTTATCAGCCCAATAGTGACAGAAATATTAACTACAAAGCCAAAATATATCCTTGTAAAGTCATTTAGGAGTTGCTCTTACAACTGGCAATTAAGATAACACTAAGCAGTAACAATTTTGGTCCATCTTATTTCCCACAGTTATTAAACACTAAAGTTTTGTCAACACTGAAACCAGCAACCATGGGAAAAAGCAACATACAATTATTGTAATCCCTTAGGATAAAGAATTCCTTACTTAAATCCACGTGATATCTACATACAAAACTAAGTAAACGGTACCTTGATAGTATGATGATGGGAATACTAGATATGCATAGGTATCACCCACTGCAATGCAAATATGGAAAAAAAGGAATGAAGTTGGTTGGGCTAATGAGATTAGTATGACAAAGGACATCAAAAAGAGTAATAAAAAGGTCATTCATTATTTATCTAAGGGCTCCCTCTCAAGCAACCCAGTTACAGTGAATTAAGAAGGTGTTGACACAATTATCAACTACTTAAACGTTCTCTATTCACGGACAATCAAAAGTAAAAAACAACTCACTGAGACCTGCAGAAGTGAGACCTTCAGAAATCAAAGTTGTTCTACTGGCAAAGTCAAGATACTGCTCCATCCTAGACCCAAGTATCAAAATGCTTAGGACCTACTCCCCTTCTGTTATACAGTGGAACAGTTCTTCACTGCTTTGTAGAGTATTGTTCCATGTCTGGGGTGTGGGTTATTCTCCTCCTAAAACCCTGGGTCTTTGTCCACATTAAGTAAAATAAACGATGATGACTATGCGACTTGGCCCTTTCTGAAAGTATATCTTAATATACTGATAAACGACAGAGCATTTATCTTTAGGCCTGTAAAAACCCACTGCCATGTCAATGCAAAGCCACTATTAAGCTTAGCTCTCTCTGAAAATTCATGTGCAGATACTGCACAATTCATTACCTATAGTGCCATACACTGTACTGTTTATGGTTCCAAGGACTACTTTTAGAAGTTGAGCTTCATGCTGTAAAGGCAAAAATAAAATCAGATCTAGTACAACTTCGATGGAGAACTGAATGCTTGACACTGCATTTGGGGTTTGGGTCAACTGTAACCTTGCTCGTTCTCCAGGGCTTTACCACGCTTTGAGACAAGTCCTGCAATCACTGGAGTATCCTGCTGTCAGACAGATATAACAAAACGGAAAGAGGCCAAACCACGCAGTACTCAAACACATCCCCGAACAAGGGCTACAGCTCGGGTAAACGGCCCACGTCCCGGCAGCGGCTGCGCCCGGCGGCTGCAAGATCTGACGGTGCGGAGAAGCGGCCAGAGAAAGCGCGGCACCTGCACGGGCCGGCGGCAGGGAACGGAATTCCCGCGGCCTCGCTCCTCCTCACCCCGCCGTGGTGGCGGGGCTGCCCGCAGGGAAGCCTCGGCCCGGGACGGCGCAACCGCCCGCCCTTCCCCCGCCCGTCGGGGGCGCCCGCAGGCAGGTGCGGCCACGTGCGGCGGCGCGCGGCCACTTCCGTGTTTACAGTCGGCTTGCCCCCGGTGCCGCGCGCGCCTGCAGCGCCGCGCCGCCACTCCCGCGCCCGCCGCGCGCCCATTGGCGGCCAGCGCCCCCCACCCGCCAGCGACGGCGGCCCCTCCCCCGCGCGGGGCCCCGGGGGAACGCGCCGCTTCCGCTACGCGGCGCGCGTGGGGGAGGGGGCGCCACCGCCCCCCCGCGTCGCACACGTGGGGCCGCGGCCCTGCCGGCGGCGCCTCCTCCCGCCCCGCCGCCAGAGCGGAGTTTAAAAGGGCACGGGGGGCAGGCACCGGAATAGCGGGGAACGCGCGCTGGGGTGCGGTGCCCGGGGAGACCGGGCCGCGGCCCTGCGTGCGGTGCGCGGCGGCACTCGGCCTGCCCGCTCAGACAGCGTGGCGGCAGCACTCGGAGCGAGGAGAGGGCCGGGAAAGGCGGGAGGACAACAGCCTCGCGCACTTCCTGGTTCTCGCCCCAGCCTCCAAAACCCCGCTAAACTCCTCCGCGCGCCCCGCCGCAACTCCGGCGGTGCCGCCCGCGCCGGGAGGCAAGTGCCGCGGGCCGGCCGCTACCAAGGTGATCACTTCCTGATTGCCCTCCATTGCCTCCCGCTCGCCGCCGGAGCGCGACGTGCGCCGCGTCTTCACCCCCCGCCCCGGCCCGTCCCCGCTCCCGCCCCGCGTTGGCCCGGCGCGGTGCAGCTCACCGGCCCGAATGAGGAGGTCGAGCTGGTTCGTGGGCCCCTCATGCACGGACGCCGCCATGTTTACGCTGCCGGAGCGGCTTCACATTGACGGGCGGGCGCGCGCAGCGGCCGGCGGCGAGGCGCGCTCCCGCGGGCGGGCGGAGCGCTCACCGCCACGGCGCGCGGCGGCGGGAGCGCTTCCTGCGGGGCGGCGCGCGCGGTCCTTCCGCTGCCCGCCCCAGACAGGAAGTGCCGCGCCGGCTCCCGCCGCAGCGCGGGGCCGCCCGCGGGCGGGGGAACCGCCGGCCGCCACACCGTACAGGCAGCGCCTCCCCGCACGGCTCCGGAGGCGCCCGAGGGCAAGGACGCAGCGCAGCCCGGCCGGCCCCGCACGTCTTCCGCTCCATCTCTCCGCAGCCCTCGGCCATCCGCACCCCCGTGCCCCGGTGACGCTTTCTGACCGGGGCAAACCGCCTACCGGTATAAGCCGGAGAGTCCTCACCGAGGGAAACCGCCTACCGCTATAAGCCGGACAAGTCCTCACCGAGGCGACCGCTGACGCATTAACAAGATTTCTCCTTGACAAGTCCCTGGAGCACCTATGTTAGTAACACCTTGCCGGAAAAGCTCCGTGCCTGCAATCCACTTTATCTCCGTTATAGTAACAGGGCTTATTCCGGTTAGCCAGAGGTCTTTCATCTCTGAAAAGACTTTGGGGGGGAAAAAATTTTCATTAGCCTCTTAATAAAAAAAAAAAAAAAAAACAAAAAAAAAACAAAAAAAAAACCAAAAAACCACTACCACCACTTTTTAGGGTTGCATCCTCTCTCCCCTGAAGACCACCTGTATCAGTAAGGCCACAGCATTACCTGCCAGGCCCCTGGACAGAGGCACCAGTCAGGAGAACACATTCCCCACACTTCCTACCCAATCCATGTGCTAATTACTCCCAGGGTAAAAACCTGAGAGCTGCATACAAATAGCAGCTGCACCAAGAAAAGCCAAGTATGTCTCACACAGAGCTACACATGGAAATGACACACAGGAATTCCTTCATTAACACCACACACCTGAGTAGGCCTACATTGTTAAGTCAAAGATCTAGCAAACACCTGCTGCCTACCGAGCCTTCCTTGAACACATCATCTTCACAGCTCCATTAAAAGAAGGTGAAGGGATCCAGCTGCAATCTGACTATACAATCTCTTCCCCTCTCATGTTTCAGTAGTCCTAGGACCTAGAGAGGAAGCAACAATTTAGAAACAATTTTCCCCAGCACCAAAATCACAATATAGTATCCAGCAAAAATCAATTCCAGCTGGTAAATTCAGTGCTTCAAACTCCTGACAAATACTATTCCTCCACTACAACTCTCAAGACATTATAGGAATACATTTTCATGACTGTATTTATACATAATGTTTGTAATATACAAATAAAAAATGAGGCATTTTGTAGATAGCAGTCATCTATTCCTGGGTGTAAGGAATTAAATTTGCTCAGTGCCTCATCAGATAAAGAGCAAGACCTGCAAGCAACATCATTCACTCTCACATTTATGAGAGGCCATGATATCTAAGGTCTGTGCTAAAATTTTGCCAGTCAAGATTCTTCCAGAGCCAGAGCACGGACAAAAAAGGCACCTAGCCAGCTGTGAGGGCAAAAAGCTCTCATGCAGGTCCAGCTTTGGCAACAGCAGAGTGCTCCTGTCAGCTTTTGTTATTCAGAGAGGTGGAACAGCATTGCTAACAAGAATTCCTCCCATCAGCATATTTCCACTAGGGGACTCTGCTGTATTCTCCAGCAGAAATCTTCCTAGTGGAGACAAGCCCAAGGACAAGAAAAGGCATTTTAGGTAGGCACACACTTAGATGTGCAATGAAATTTAATAGTTGTTCATTAGAACATCCTGAGACTGAAGCGGAAGCCTTACATGGTGTAGTGTAGCAATATCACAGCTTCAGCTTACATACAGAGTACTGGAAGAACCGCGTAGTCCTGTCATTTTGTACACTTTTGTGTACCTCCTGTTGTTAAAAAACTATAATTTACCCACACTTTAAGCAATAAAATACAGTTTAAAAGTCAGTTTAAAATACAGTTTAAAAGTTTAGATCCAGATCAAAAGCTGTACTGAGATGCTAAATGCCTTTGAAGATCCACACCCATGTCAAAAGGAATTCACACTACCATACTTTGGAAAAGGTGCACTCATAGTTTTTTCCTTTTTTGATTGCTGTGTAATTCAGTGAGGATTGTTTACTGATTGCACTTTCAGTCAAAACCTGAAGTCTTTGACTCATACTCAAAAAAGTTCTGCCTGACATGTGTGGACTCCTTGAGTAAGTGTATCTAAGTAATTGGCGCTGTGTAACTTTTGACAAACCCCATAGGTCCAAAATGAAAAAAAAAAAAAAAACCAAAAAACAGTATTAAACGTGAAGTTTTGGTTTAACACCAGTTTCTTAACTAGCATTTCTTTACTACTGCAAGCACAGACTTAGCACAATGTTTGCCAGTGCACATGAAACGGACTTGAACAGCTGCACACAAGTGCTCTGATTGTTCCCTCTCTCTGATCATACACAAGAGAGAATATCATTAGATGCCCAAGGGATTCCAATCACTTAGAATTAAAAAGAATCTGAGCCTCTGCACTTTCAAGATTAATATGCAAAAAGCCACAACAAATTATGAAGTGACCTGTGCATACTTTATCTATATTAGTATTAAAGCATAACACTGTCTTTAAGGAGGAAGGCAACTTTCTCCAGAAGTCCTGCAGTTTCATCTGTTTAAATTCTATTATTTCTAGTATTCTATGAATGGTGATTGATTTTGTCATATTAATAAAATCTTATTATTTCAGAGGAAAAAAAGGCAGTCAACAGGAAAAAATTAAATATGCATTTAACTTTTTAATCTCTTTTAAAGCCTCCTTTCTAGGCTAAAAAAGAGGGCTACAAAATCTACTCAGTGGGTGGCCCACTGAAGCAAGAAATACTGTAATGGAACAGGGTCACAGGAAATTGCAGAAATTTTATTTCTTTGGCATGAAAAAAGTGGGGAAAAAAAAAAAAGCAGAGGAATAGATTCTGGACCAGCATCACTCTTTGTCAGACAGAAACGTGTTTATTTACCCTAGTTTATTGTTGACTGGTTTTTGTTTTTATTGTTACTATACACAGAATAAACTTTATTGAAATTTTTTAACTCGCAAGTTCAGCTGTCAAGATAGCCATGTAGACCTACATGCTACATTTACTAACTGCCAGGAAAAAAAAAACAGTCAAAATGTTTAATAAGCTAGAAAGTTACCATTCAAAATTATGCTTCTACTTACTACATTCCTGTTTGTCATAAGCTTTAAGTAGCTTCAAGACAAGTGAATTGTATCTTCATTCTTGTATAAACACAGGAGTAAAATATCTATCAGCTCATCCTTTCTGGTTACGGGCTATGGAACAACTTTGTTCACAATAAAGGAAATGTATCACTTCTTCTCTGCAATATACACTAGTTAAAACTCATTCTGATTCTTTTGAAAAAACAAGAGACCATTAAAGAAAAACAGCTGGATGTGACTAATTGCATCCAAAACAGCAAATGTAAATTCAAAATATGAAAAACTAGTGGGTTTCATCAGATTTGCAGACTTGGATTGGAATAGAATCATCAATTATCTTAAGCATCTCCTTGAACAGTTCTCAAAACTAACAGAGCATTCAGGGCTTATAGAGGAATTGTCATCTCCACTCCCACAGTCTCCTACGCAAAGTCGTGTTTCCTACAATTCCCACAAATATGATGAAAACATTCTCTGATAACAGACTAGTTTCTCTTGGAAAAATACTCCACAAGCATTGTAGCTTGAAATGCTAAAAGTACAGCCTTCCAGTCTCACCTTTTCCTTCCACTGACAGTAAATAATTAACCAGAAAGAAAAAACTGTGTGCATTTAATTACTTTTAGCCTCAGAGGATTCCAGTTTTATTCTAGTAAGACAAAGCTACCCTGGGAAAAGGCAATTATCATAAAGCACTTACTTATTCTTACAGAGGTGAGTTGTTTGAGTTAACTTAAGTAAGTGGAAGGTAGATGGCAATCTGTGTACTGGTTTGGCATTAATTGATTTGTGGTGAAGAAGGAAAAAGTCAGCCACGCAAGTGGTTCTTTGTGAGGAGCTGCTAGCAGCTCCCTCCGTGCCTGGCAAAACCAATCGCTGCCTGGCTCTGAGAATTAGCACACTACGAAGCCAATTAGAAAAAAGCTGATAACGCCTCTATGATAACATATTTAAGAACGAAAGACCGCGGGAAGCTGTCTTGCTCCCTGCTCTCAAAAGGGCTGGGGGGCCGCTGGACCCTGTCCCGGTGCAGCCGCCGGGGCCACCCTGGCACCGCGAGCAGCTGTGCGGCCAGGGTGGCGCCGCACGGCTGCAGCTGTCTCGGCATGGCTCGCAATGGACTTTACTCACTCAGCCGCTTTTAAGCAGCTATGCTGCGGACAGAAAGACTAAGCAGCGGCAGCAGTTTTTCTTTTTTCCGCGTCCCGCATGAAGAAGAGGCACGGAGCGGAGCCCGCAGCCAGTGCGGTTTGTGCAGCGCTGGCAGAGACCACCTGGCCAATACAGAGAAGCACGGCGAGCGATTCCCCAGTTGCGGGGCCTGGACAGGATCAACCTTTCAGCGCTGCAGAGCTCTATGAAAACCATTTCAACCGATAGGACTTGAACAAACGAACCTACGAACACCAGTTCTCTCCCGAGTCAGAGAAAAGGAAAAGGTAAAGACACGTGAGGAGAACATGGTGACACCATGGTCGGGGCGAAAGAGGGAGGGGGGGGAGGAGGTGCTCCGGTCGTCGGAGCTGAAATTCTTCCGCAAGCTGTGGTGAGGACTACAACAGAACAAACTGTTTCCCTGTAATTCATGAAGTGCGTGCAGGGATACAGCGTTCACCCACAGCCCCTGAAAAAAGGCACTCGTGCTGGAGCATGTGGATGCTGAACAGCTGTGATCGGGTGAGAGGCCTGAACAGAGAGAAATAAAACCCTTGCTTTCAGAAACAGAGGAAAAGGACCCTTGGTTTTATACTAGAACAACTTACCCTTAAAAACTGCACGCCATAAGCTAAATGGCCCACGGAAAGCAGTTATGGGGAGACTGCTTTGCCCGTGGGAGGGACTCACATTGCAAGCAGGTTCTGGGCAGACTGTTTGCCGAGAAAATTAAAACCACATTGAAAAAGTTCACTGAAAACTGTTTCCCGTAGGAAAGACCCCCACAGCATAGCAAGGAACTCCTCTCCCTAAGTGAACTGAAGAATTTTAGAAGTGACAATTTTGGAACTGACTAATAATTCTATGTTTTGTCTCCCTGCACTGACGGTGGGAAGGAAAGAATGGCTGGGGGGGTGGGGTGGGTGAAGGTGTTTTAACCTTTTTTTTTTTAGTTTTCATCATCCTCTTTCAATTTTGTTAATAATTTTTTCTTTATAGCTTTCAAAATTTTAAGGCTGTTTTGCCCTTAAAGTGTTATTTCCTAATCCTTATCTCACCCCACAACTTCTCTTTCCCTCTCCTCTGCTTAACTATAGCAGAGGAAAATGAATAAATTATTTTCATGGGTGTACTGGCACTTGGCCAGCATCAACCTATCATAGTCTGAGGGCAACATTTGCAGTCTACACAAGATAATTCAAATGATATCAGAGATAATCCTGAAATACCAACCACTTCAAAAAGCTGCAAGCAATTTCAGAAGTCCAGGCATGCCGTGTCCCAAGTGCCCAAATCATCTACTAATTTTAAAGTTACAGAAAGGTCAGTTTTGCCTAGGATCCTAAAGAAATTCCTATCTAGTAATTATAGAAGTAGCTGCTGTCTTCAACAGCAGGCCATCACTGTTGATAGTTATAACTGCATTATTGCAAAGGTAACAATAGAAAGAAGCATTTTTAACAGTTAAATGCCAGAAAACATAAAAGAAGATGCAGCCATCTGTTTTATCAGCACATCAACATAATCATTACCATCCACTGTGGATTTGACAGTAGAAAATGTCCAAATAACAAAATAACCACAAAGTGTCCCTGGAAGATACAGGGAAATACTGAGGAAAATGGTCCATGACTATGCCAAGCTCATTTCCTTGACTACACCATCCAAAGTCTACCAATGCCAAAGCCAAGTGCCTGTCACAATCTGCACCTCTGAGTGAACTCAGGGTCCTGATTCCACTATTCATAGAGCAACTAATGATTCCAAACAGAAAAAAAAATGTATCCTCAGGATTTGGCACTACTTCTGACAAAATGAAAAAGAGTTAATCAAAATAGCAAGTGTCTACATTCCAGCATTATTACTTGTGCATGCAGAGTAAGAAAATTCAGCTGTCTTGAAAAAAAATTTACAAACAAATTACCAACTCACAAACAATCAATATTTACACTTCCCTACTTTATAAGGAAATTCTTTCTTTCCAGGGGACTCTCTTAGACAATGATAGGTCAGATATTTGTATAGCACTCTATATGATTTGACAAAATTAACAGTATTTGAGACTGGTAATAGACTGGCATATAAACTATGTCACACTTGAGCAATTTCTCTGTCCCAGATGCATCATTTTGAAGTCCTTAAGGCTTTTCTGATAACAAACATCTCTTCTATTAGTCCACTGAATGTTTCTAAGGACTAAATGTCCTTAACAAACACGGCTTTATTCTCATCCTACAGTTTGCTGTGAAATTCAATCTCCCTTTTAATATGCAGATCACCTTTAAAAATTATTACTGTCAGTAGTTTTTCACAATCTTTTTTGATCAATAAACACATTCTTGTGTACTCATACTATAATGGATTTGGATGCCCCATTGCATTCTAATTTCAAGGTAAAATCCCCCAAATATTTCAGCTTATATTAGTAAAATGCCATGGCTGGGTCTTCACAGTAACAGCCTACAAATTTGCACTCCCAGCTGCAACTGGAGTAGGGAGGTTGGAGGAGAATCCATCTGTACATCTGAATTCCAACTCATCATGCCCCACACCAGCAAATCGTTTAATTAGCCTCACATCAGCCTCGGAAAATAAAAATTATGCCTGAAATCTGTAGCTAAATTAGACTTTATTAGTCTAATTTAAAAATAGTCTTGCAGCATGCTTTCAGTATGAATGGAGCACTAAATGCTATAAGGCAGAAACCTAAGATCTAGAAAGAACTGGACACCATAACCCAGCTGTTACCATTATGTTAAAATACTATTATCCATGGAGCAGTTGTAGAGCACTTTTCCTTAATTTCTCAGAAAAGAGAACACCAACAAAGATGACATAAAATCTAAGTTGCAGTTGTATTTTGTTTCTGAATTAAGAATGTTACTGAAAACAAAGATGTATATATCCTTGGCATAACTGCTCCAAGCACTACGCAATAGCACATGCAATAAGAGGGGAATAATTTTGCCTCAGTGTCATCAACATTTAACTACTAAAAGTGCAATGGATTTTTTGGCAAAATAAGGGTTCACAAGGATGCAACAGGAGTAGCAGCATGGTGTGTAAAATAAAATTCATTGCCATCCAAAGGACAAACTCTTACCCCATTAGTGTGTAGGAGGCATCTAATTCTTGCAGTAGAGCAAGCAAAGTTTCATCTTGTTAATCTAGCAAATAGGCTTCATCTTAGCTCTTTGAGGAATGTTGCAGCTGCAGCTGGTCTGAAGCTGCAGATAAAGTTGGCCCAATTCAGCTAGCCTAGTTCCTTCTAGAATAAAAGTAAACAAGCCCCCAGGTGAAGCAATGATATGCTGGATTGGAACTCAAGCAAGGAACCCCAGCCAATCCCATTCAACCCTGAATGCAGACACAGCACTGGCCACTGAGCTGGGCAGTGCTGAGACCCCGACTAACGGGTTGTTCAAGCACAGGAATTCTGAGCCGCTATAAAAGGGGGCATCCATGGATAAACAGTAGCTGTTGTTGCATGATCTCGGTGCGTTCAGTCGTGTGCCTGCCTCCAAACTGCAACCCTAAGGTAGTAAGTGGTGAAACCCAACGTGATTGACACAGCAATCCTTGTGTACAGTGAGGGAGACAGAGGGTGAGCATGGAGAGCTGCCAAAAAAGCTGCTGAAACACAGTGGAGAGCCGACCAAGGCGTAAAGAGCTGACCAAAGCCTGGACCCCCTTTGTAAACACGCCTCTATATAGAAAAACAGAGCCAAGAAATATGGGAGGATGTGTTTCGCTGGAAGAAAACCCAGTTGCTCAGGTATGGACCCTCTTTTCACCTAAACAGCAGGTAAAGCATGAGCAACAGGCTCTGAAGGCCACTATGTATGTTATAAAGCCGTAGAGGCTTGTGGAACCAGCTTTGGAAGCTACTATGGACGTTATAAAGCCCTGGAGGCTTGTCTCAAATTTGCTGGGGTGGTTGGAAGACCATCAGTGCCAGCACAGAGCTGCAAGTGCCAAAACCCAGAAGCATCAGCAAAAATTTGCTGAAACCTGGATCCACAGAGCGCCCTACCGTAACAGAGCCAGGGCTGGAGAAGCCTGAGAAACACTGAGGCAGTCAGTGCCCGAGAGGCTGGGAGACGCGGCCACCAGCGGACAGCCCCACGTTTGCCAGAGCTGTGGGAGGAGAACCAGAAAATGGCCCCTGGTCCCCCGATCCAATTAACCCTAGAGGGGACCCTGACAGTATCATAAAAGAACTCACGCCACCCTGCATGATGCAGCCTCAGCTGGAGCTGTGGAGTGATGAGTGGCTGGAGATAGGGAAGCCCTTCCAGTCTGGGTCAAGCTATGGCCTTGACTGGCAGGAAAAGTATGCCACCAGACCCAGGTGTTTCTGTGCTAAAATTAAAAGCAAGTCACTTTGACTGGCTAATTTGGCTTTGCAGAAGCTGGACCACTTTCCTTTGAAGTAGACATAGGAAGCTTATCTGGAAAAGGCTCCCCAAGTCCTCACTGAGAAAAGAAGCCTCCTTGGTAGACCCTAGGTGATAGCAAAGCCTATAGGCAGTTATAAGTTTCCCCTTGTTAATTTCATTCAAAAGTGTATGTTTTGTTAGGATTGAATTACGTTCCTGTTAAGTTGTTAAAACAAAGAAAGGGGGAGTGGGTGTGTATCCCCCTCAAAAGTCTTGGGTACTATCATGTTCTCATGTTTTTCAATCAAGTCCCAACTAACCCAGCTTGTCAGAGGCAGAAGCCAACAGCTTGTCAGAGGCAGAAGACTGTCAATGGTAAGACAATCTGCCCATCACCCTACTTGAACCCCAATACCCAAATATTTGGGAGACATCAGTGAGAGAAGGATATGTGTTTTTAATGGTTTTGAGTTGAATTGTTTCTTGTTTGTTGCATTAAGTTGTAATTTTTAACTTCAAAATAATGAACCTGCAGCATGCTAGCCTGAAAGATTGTATTACTGGAGATCTCACCTGACAGCTCCTGGATGTGAATGTTACAACTCCAATGATACATGGGATACATCACTGGCTGGAGGATACTAGACTCCTTGAGTTGGGTAGAAAGTCTTATTCGAACTAGGTTCATTCTGTCTTTGTCATCCTGTCTGCAAAAGATACCTGCAGAGGATAACAACGAACACTTGGCATTTATTAAAACAGAAAGGGGGAGTTGTCACAGCTGCAGCTGGTCTGAAGCTGCAGATAAAGTTGGCCATAACTGAACCCAATTCAGCTAGCCTGTTCCTTCTAGAATAAAAGTAAACAAGCCCCCAGGTGAAGCAATGATACGCTGGATTGGAACTCAAGCAAGGAACCCCAGCCAATCCCATTCAACCCTGAATGCAGACACAGCACTGGCCACTGAGCTGGGCGGTGCTGAGACCCCGACTAATGGGTTGTTCAAGCACAGGAACTCTGAGCCCACTATAAAAGGGGGCATCCATGGATAAACAGTAGCTGTTGTCGCAGGATCTCAGTGTGTTCAGTCGTGTGCCTGCCTCCAAACTGCAGCCTAACATAATAGAGGAAGACAGCGCGAACTTAAAATGAGAGTTTAATCAAGTTGTTTGAATGTCCATACACTTTGGTTTTTTGTAGTCAGCACTGTCCTCTAAAGCAAATGGTCTGTCTGCATGTGTGAAGTTCTTACTGAGCTGTCAGTGTCAGGAAATGACACTCAGTCAATAGGGTATGTCAGCACTAGCAAGAAGTACACCAGATGCCTGTTTTAACTCATTTTCTAAGAAGCAGTTTTATCAAATAATGTCTGGCCAGAATGAATTCTAACACTGCTCTGTCTATCCCTTACACACACATACCATAATCGCAAAAGTTAAATTCTAACCAGATTTAATACCAACTTCTTAGTAGATTATATTTAACTGAGGAAAATTTATCTGAAAAACCATAGAGTTCACAGGCTCAAATTTCTGTAAGAGACATTAAAAGGAAGCAGTTTTAATCATAAGGGAGGACATATAAAGACAGAAAGAACAGGTAGTAACTAAAGACTGGACGTAGAGATGCAAAGCTGATTTGTATGGAGATAACTGTGTAACCAGTAAGCTGAAATTTCCTCTGAGGAAGATGATTTCCCTAAACTATGTATTTTATTTATCCATTTGTTTTAATTGGGGGAGAGTTAAGCCTAAACTCCCTGTTGATTCAACATCCTCCCTCCTTAAGAAGGGCTATCAATTTAGATGATAGTTTCAATTGAACTTCCTGGTCTTTGTAGCCTAATATTTTCCACCCTGGAAAGGGTCATTTTCAGATCCACATTTTTTTTTTTATGCAGATCTTCCAGTCCCCTGTGGCAATACGAGTTTTAGAATCCAAACAGACTTACAGCTTTTACCACAGGGGGGATTTCTGACAGGACATAAAATTTAAAAATCTGGTGACAGCTCACAAATTGAATACTTCAGCTTCTAGAAAATAGTAGTTTTGTTTCTTCTTTAATCTTAAAGCCGTGATGAAAAAAAAAATCCCAAACTTGTACTTGTGCTTTGATGATTAATAAAAAAATAAGGGGAAAAATACTATTCATACAAGATGTTAGAGTCACTAAAACAATTAAATCAGGGTCTACACTGGCAATACTTAAATACATATCTTAGTTAACTAAAAGAGTAGGCATTCTTCATATCCAAGACCATGACTGTTACCTTCCGTACTGCTCCTATGGTAAATTCCAAAATTAGATTACTCCCTTATATCCACATTACGTTCTGCGTGGTGACAAAATAAACAGAATTGTAGCAATTGTTAACTTCAGACACACTGCTTCTTTAAAGAAAGCAGCTTCCGGTATTATGCAAACTACAAATGTTTTGTTGAATAAATCCTAAAACTGAAGGGCTAATTACTTTTAGGAAAAAAAAACTGCAGGAAATTAAAGCCAATAGAATTTGAGTATTATTAAAAACTTGTTAAGAAGGATGTGTCTTTTATGATATAAACATATTCACTGCTCCAGTAAACAAAATTTTAAGGCAGTAACTCAGTTCTCAATGATCTAAAGATACCACTCCCAAGAACATTGTGAAAAATGCATATTTTATGATTGGCTTTTCGCAAATATTAAAATGAATATTATATGTGTTGTGTTAGAAAGTAATGCAGTATTAATTCTCTTAAGTAGTGGGTTAAATATAGTTTTGGGTTATAACAAAATGTTAAAATAGGAACTATGTTATGTAGGATTTTTTTAGAACTTGCAGCGAGATAGCAGCTACATGACACCTAAATCCTTCAGAGAAAAGACCTTCAGAGAAAAGGAATTTATTGTCCCCTTATCAGGAGAAACGAACTCTTTCCCTGTTCAAGGGCACCGTTAGGAGTGGGAGGAAGAAGTTGACGATGACCAGACGGAATCCTTTATTCGAATGGAATTTATGCATCATGTATGAAGTGTATGAATATGCAACAGGTTATTGTTTTTAAGGGTTAGTCCTTTGTTAACAGGGGTCCTTTTCTCCCGGGCCTGTGCTGCCCCGAGAAAGGTACCCGGACGTCCGTAACTCTTTGGTTTTTGCCTCATATTGTCCTAATTCAAATTGTACAAATTATTATTACTCTAATTGTATTATTTTCTTTATAACCATTTTATTACTATTAAACCTTTAAAATTTTAAAAACAAGTGATTGGCGTTTTTCACAAACATCAAACAAAAACAGAAAGAAATTTCAATACTATGTCAATCTAATGATTTTATTTCCCCTTCCAATCATTACAAAAGGCACTCGCTGCTTCCACAAAGAATGTCATAAGGTCAACTGAAATGACCCAGATTTCTATCTTTTGTTTTTTCTAGAGAACTCCTTTTTTCTATTCCAAGCAAATAGGCATATTTTTCTAGAATGAACAATAAAACCACTAAGTCTAAAAACCAATGAACCACTAAGTCTTTCTTGTTTGCTGAACAACACTTGGGTTTTACTTCTGTAGTTAATGGATTAATTTTACAGTTAAAGGATTAATTATAAAAAATTATCCTTGATTCATGAATCAAGATAGATTAGTTGGAAAGAGTCTGATGGGGGGCAAAAACTCCCATACTCCACTAGAATTAACTAAAAGTTCATGAGTACTTATAATGATCATATAGTATATTTTATTTAAATGGTGGTTTCATAAATGTGAGAAGTTTTTTAATTAAAAACAAAATGCAGACCCTGATTCTGCCCTTGGCTCAGCACTGACTGTCATAGTCCACACAGTCTCAAATCCATTGATAAAACAGCAAACCACAAGTAGAACCATTCAGTGCACAGCACAGATCATCTCTTCAGTGTCCTAAGCAAATTTTCCCACAGCAGCTTCCCTACAACATTTTTCATACAGGGTACTAATCCCTATCTCTGGAGGCTAGAATAATGCTATATTTTAATAAATTATGAAGCTTTAGATTAATTGCAAAGTAGCCCAAGGCTATTTAAATGTTTGTTGTAATGCTATAAACCACGTAAATCAGTAGTTCATTGGAATTGCCAATGAACTGTCACAAGAAAAAGAAAAAAATCAGGTCCAAGGCCAACAGGAAAGATACTGACAAAGGGGGGGTGTATTATGTGAAAAGGGATCCTTTTCAAGTACTGCCAAGGATTCTTTAAGATGGGTTTTAGTATTTACCATGCTGTCTGAAGAACCTAGAAGCACAAAAGGTATTAAGTCTACTCATTCTTGGGGCAACAATGATACATCTATCAAATAACATGAAAATTTTTGTAGCAATTCATTCTGTCATTGATGAAGTAGAATGTATTGAGACTACTTTAGCAATAATAGATTTTTCTTCTAAGATGTTCAGAAATCAAACTGTTGCACTTCTCTAAATTGGGATCATTAGCATAATAAAGGCACATACTTTACAAAATTAGCACCTTAAAATACTCTTTAAACATTGTACCTTGTTTATTGCCTTAGCCTGCTTTCTCATTAACAATTACCACATGGCACCTGTTACCACCTCTCTCCTACAGTAAATTGCTACCTACCCACAGCCCAATATCTCTACTACAAAATTAAAATTTAAAACCAGCGCACTCAGATTCACTGTCCTGCAATTCGCTGCTAATAATGGTGCACTACCAAAATGAATGTTTCTTGGTGCTTTCATATTTCTCTCTGCCCATCTTACCTGTCTATGAGAAACAATTCAGAAAGACTCCTGGCTGTGTCAAAACTTGTCGCTCACAACACACGCCCCCACAAGACTGCCTCCCTCAGAACAGCCTAAACCAAGCACTCCTTACACCAACACTGGACATTAGTTCTGTGCAAAGACCACTACTCACTGTCATGTGTAATTACACCATGAAAACCACACTGGATTAATAAGTGTATACACTACACAAGTAATACTTAAAAGATGGACTATAGGAATGGGTGTGCATTCGTAGCTTTAAAAATCTTCATTAATTTTAATTTCTCCTCCACTGTTTATTGGTTTTTCACTGTCCATTAATTCTTAGATCAAAACTATTAAAACAAATAAATATTTGAACTGATTTAAATATATAATTATCATATTAAATTTTTAAGAACATATTAATGTCAAATTGTGATAACAAAAGCAACACAGAAAACATCAACAAACTACACGCAGTCAAGACACATCTCTGACCATCTCCAGCTATAGACACCAAATTATCAGATCAACTGCCCTATAAATTTTAGACTGTATTTTTAAACATCAAGGCTTGGAAGCACTAATGTCCCTTTCTTTGAACAGCATCTTATATAAAACTATTCCTATAGAAGAGCTACAAGTTTTTAACTGTAATTTCCCCTCATTTATTATGGTCGTAAAATTACGCTTAAAAACATAAAGAATTCATTTGCAGCAGCTCTTTAGAGCTGTTCTGTTAGCCATTAATTTAGCCATTTACAAAAACCTTACTAGAAACAGCATATTTAATGTTTTAAAACCAACTTCTGAATACAAAAACCTTCGAAGTATAAGCTCTTAAAGGTTTTCCTTTAGAAAATTAAGTTGTAAAACTCAGCTGGGAAAGAACCCTCTCACTTCTCATTTACCTTATCCTCAAAAGTTTTATTATCACAATCAGAAATTAAATTTAAGAAATACATTGTTTCATAACTTCTCTCTACATTTATTTGTTGAACTTCTAATTAGCACATTTCTTTCAAAATGCATTTCAGTAAAGTGGAATTGTAAGTATTGTCCCAAAACCTGCATCACTAGCTCATGCTCACCTTCTGAAGTTGATGCCTGCAATTTTTGCTGCAGTGCTACAGGACAACATTCAACCTGAGAAGGATGTATGAGCAATTGCATCCACTGTTTACTGAGAAATCTGCACTGAAACTTACCTAATCTGATGGGAATGCATATAGTCTTAATGGGATGCCAAGTTAAGCAGCTGGGACGGTCTCTCACCTTTTTTTGCTTTCCTGACATCATGAATTTAAACTCCAGCTCTAAATAAGGAGCTGCAGGATAGAAGCATATGCTACCAATGTCAAGTCTTAGTTATGTATGGAGTGCCTAAGAGGACCTGTCCTTTGGTTGCAGTTCTATGTACTCCCTACTCCAACACTCTGCTAATCCAGCAGAAATTTAACTCAACAAAAATACAAAACAGTTGAGGGTCTCCTTGCTATTTTTCGTCTTGCAAAATTAGCACAGAGAAGTGTGAGAAGCAACACAAGAGAGCAAGAGGGAAGGACAGCAGGAATCACAGCCCAACAGCCAGAGGTTATTAGGCTGCTATAGCAGCACAGTTTTTGTTTCTGCAGACACTTTAAACACATTTTGGTGCCCCTCAGAAAATGCAAACCTCCTGATCATGTTCTTTGGAGAGAGGGGGTACAGAAAGATTTGTGCTTATCACTAAACAGTTCATCTTTCACAGCAAAGCTCCACTCCTTTCTTCATTTCTAACTTGTTATTTTATAGATAGATGTGTTAATTTCAATCTGTTAGGCTTTTCACCCATAAAGGGACAGCCCAACTCCATTCCCCCTAGCCACCCACTCCTGCAACCAAACCAGCAATAACAAACTCTTGCACCAGAAAGGCAGGATAGGAAGGGACAGACAGGAAGGGGCAAGAGTTGGAAGATGGGGTAAATAGAGCCATACAGTCCCTATTTCCAGCTGCCCTGCACTCGTGTGGCTCACACACATTGTAAAATTGAATTCTAACTTCCTGGCTCAGCTGATTTTTAAAAACTCCCAAGTTTAGCTGTCCAGTAAACTCCCTGCATAAGTACATAGCAAAGACATAACTGAAGATCTGCCTGCTCATGAGGAAGGAGACACAGTGCTACAATGTTACAGCATCCTGAATGCAATGTGATATTTTCAACTGCCTAGGTAATTCTGTCACCAATGAAACCTAACCAAACTAAGCTTAGAGGAAAGAGATGTGACCCCATGTCAAGACCTCCATCCTGTGGATAGACACATTTCTTGGGGATTTCTAAAAGTACAAAAACCTCATGGAAGAAAAGAATTAAGTAAGTCTACCTGTTTCCACAGTTTCAGTCTCAATTTCTTGTTCCTCTGCTACATCTTGCATCAGGTAAGTCTCATCATCATAAACCAGGACCTGAGCAGCGTAACCCTGTTCTAGTCTGGCACTAGGAACTGGCTCCACAACCACTGCTGGGAATTCAGAGACAGGCTCATTTTCCTATAGAAAGGAAAAAAAAGGAAAGAAAAGAAAAAAAATGCTCTAAATACTGCACTATTGAACTCTGTGTCAATGTTTTCCTCTTATGTTCTTAAATTCTCTATGAAATAATGATAATAATTCCAAATATTTTTAAAGGAAATTTTCCTCCAAAGCAAGAGATTAAAAGAATACCAGATAGTTATCAGCCATTAGAGTGGGCTTTCTAAATCACAAGGTTTTCCTGAGTTTAAGGAAAATTTAAAGCACCAGACAGCTTAAGATATTAGAAAAGAGCACACTTTCTAATGAAGACACTCAGCTGTGGGATGTGTTTCTCCTCCCTCTGCTTGATGAAAGGTAACAAAGGCTTTGACTATGCACTGCAAGGTACCTACATCTGACCTGTGTCTTTCAAACATGTGTTTTGGGTTAAGTGCCTAAGTTATTACAGAAGAACTGACTACTTCAAAGCCTATATGCTCATCTCTACTTATTTAAGGATCAAAATGTCTGTAAAAGCATAAATAACAGTTAGTGTTGCAGAAGTAGAACTGTGCCAGACTATCTTTATTAAAAACTACAGAAGAGTAGAATATATTTATTATTTGTTGATAACAATGCAAAATACAATAAAATATGCTGTGCTGGCTAACTTTAAAAGAGGCCTGTGAATTGTTCTGCTCAACTTGTTCTATACCTCACATCTGAGATGTTTAAAGAAAGCTTAGTATAGAATATAATTTTGTAAACTCAGTCTACAGTTGTACTGCAGACTTCAAAACTTCCTGCTTCCACTGCTGTGCCAAAAAAATTCTACTAAAAGGTATTTGAAAAATGGCTGCAGTCTCCCTCCTTACACAACAATCTCAGATCCATTTCATCTGCTTTCACAGCAAATTTACAGCGAAATTTTCTTTCAAATTAAGATAAAAGGTTTCTAAGTTTGATAGTAAGTAAGTGCTATTTACTTTTCTAACCTCTTGATTTTTTATTTCATTGCTGTCAAACTCCAGGGCAGGGCCTCCATTGTCAATCACTACTGATGTCATGGCGCATCCCCCGAAGATTCTTTGAGAACTGTTATCTCTCTTGAAGATACTAATGCTGATAACCTCAGGATATCAAAGGCTTGAATTCACAGTCCACTGCTCTTAAACAGCTAGGCAGAGGTTGCTGAAACACAAAATAATTTTAAGTTATTTGCATAATTTATACTCAAAAGTCATCCAATGTCTATGAAATCTCTTGCATGCTGCATCTCTACATCAAGATAGGGCACCAGCAAACACTGAGATAAGTGCTTTATAACGAAAGACAGATTTTGGCCCAACATTTTAATAAAATCCATCCATTAGAAGGCTACAAGAATCACTGAGCTCTGCAAGAAAACAGGAGCATCTAGCACACATTGAGGAAAGAAATCATCAATACTCCAATGGGCAAGCTCAAAGAGTCTGCTTTTCAATAGCAGGAAGCTGGCTTAAACTAAACTAATCTTGCACATTTAGGGAAATGCTTGTTTGGATTCATGCAGGGTAACTGGGCTTCCTACAGGCAAGGTTACACTAACAAACATTACAAATGCTGATCTCCCCAGCCAGATGCAAACTAAGCAAGGAATAAGCACAAGATACATTTCAAATGATAGAAAAAATATACACAGTTTAGAAAAAAAAAAGGCTTTTTTTTCTCACATAGGCAGTCCACTTTACATGACAAAGCATGACTCATACCGAACTATATTTTATTTGTAACAGCACATAACCCCCCTAAAGTTACTACTTTATTTTCCATTGTTTCACTTGTAAAGCTAGCATCACTTTTTGATGAAGAAGAAACCTAAGAGCTCCTCTGCTCCCTACAGAAGACTCAGGCTGAAAAGCCTTTAACAGGCATCCCTTGGAGCCATATACTCCTGTCACCCTCTAGATTTTTTTAGAACAAAAAGCCTACTCCTTACCTATCCAAAAGTCTTTAAATTCAAAAAATATGTTAAGTAGAAAAACAATTGCTTATGAATACACTAAAATAATCAATCAGAAAAAAAAAATTAATTTTTTAAAAAATCTTTTCTTCTTCTACAGTTTTCCATTTATATACAGAATAGAAATATTGCCAATGAACCATAACCCAAAATAGAAGTCCAAAGAAATTAAATTGCATTTTAATTTGGAAACACAGACATTCTAACCTGTTTCAAACATCAGCATTATTCCTGCAACTCAGACTCACAGCTTAGTGAACATACAGTGCTTCATATGGTACCTCTGCTTAAGCACATCACAAAGCTAATTTCATTCTCATGCAGAATATTAATGCAAACAAACAATCAATAATAATAAATATCAATGCAAATAAATCAAATACTAGACCATATCTACTGTATGTTTATATTTTAGGTACTACAATCCCACACAGGTGGCCAAGGAGCTGCTAAATTGCATCAATTAAAAACACCCAATACTATTTACAAGATCAGGTTCTCTCAAAAACATGTTCTTTCTGTCTCCTAGGTTATAAAAGGTTTCAATTACTTTTATGCTGGTCTATCTCTACATGAATCACTGATTTCCTACATAAATGAAGTGAAGGCGATGCAGAAACGTAAATGATAATCCTCATTTTCCAGCTGGGGCAGAAATCATAGTAAGGGCCTTACAGAGGAAAGAAAGTACACAGAATGTGTGAGATGCTAAATCTCAGCATTCATTAACAAAACTGTATCTTCAGAATGAATATGTGGAACAGTCCATCAAGGTACTCCAAGTCTTTATATAATAGGATTTGAACTTCATACTGACATTCAGTCAGCAATGTTTTCAAAACTCTGCCAGGGTACAGAAAACAACAAGCCCACTCGTCAGCAAGTGAGAAGGTAAAAGAGTTTCAGTTCAGTCTGGTTTGGAAGTTCTAAGTTAAAGCAGACACTCAAACACACCCATGCACCTACATATATGTGAGATTCCCACAGACACAGCCCTTTCTCAAGGAACCAGCATTTCCCTTCTTCCCTTTCCCTAAGGAGTATATCTCAATGGAAGACTTTTTCCTTCTCCCTCAAATTTCAGTAGGACACTGAATCTATTCCCCATCCTCTCTCTAGCAAGTCCCAACTCATTAGATTCCTCTAAAAAGAAAATGCTGGCTGGTCACTTCCAGGAATCAGCTCAGAAATTCACATTTCCCAAGACTAAGTCAGCCAAAAAGGCCAAAAGACAATTAGACTCAGACTCTTAAAGTAAAAGATGATTCAGGCTTATAAGAGACTATGCTGTCCCCAGTGATACAATTAGCAAGCACAGAAACTGGTTCAAAGTACAACTAGTTTTGAATTACAGAACAACCTGCAGAAAGATTAAAAATAAAACCAAAAATATGCACACTACGAATTTAATTCCTCTCTGGATAGATGCTTACCAATAAAGCAAAATACAGAATAACATCAGAGGAGAAAAAAATAAATTTAACATTTCCAAAAGAAGTTACCAAATAATGTTGCCACAGTTCTGACATTCACTCCTGTTCTTCCTGGTAATGGAAGTTCAGAGAAAAACTAGTTCTGAAACATTTGGAAAACCCCTTAGAACCATAAAAACATCCTTGCTGTTATTTTTATACATATCTCATGGGAAAACAAAAATAAATCTACATGCTTTCATCACATAATAATAAAAAGCAAAACCCCAATCAAATGAAAAATTCTGCATCTTGAATACTTTGCCCCAGCAGCAAAGAGTTTTTAACTATTTACCACTACAAAACACACAACAAAGACACATTTTTTATAACTTTCACTGGCCAAGACAATCAATTCGAGCAAGTCTTCTCTGGCTACAGGGCACTTGCAATAAAGGCTGCAAAACACCAGCTCATTCACATATTGAAGAGTACATTTATCTGACCTACATTACGTATCCAACTGTGTGCCTAAAGAAATCCAAACTGTTGATTCCTCTGTGCATAACTACCTATCAAATTAACAGGAAAGCAAGCAGGAATGCAGATCAACAGAATAAAATATAATAATTGAAAAATAGTGTGGAAAGGATGGTAGAGAAGGTCATCTCTCCTAGGCCAGACTTCAAGTGAAGTAATTCAGGACTGATTTCAAAACAAAACTCTAAATATAAGTCTAATAGCTTTAGCACACTTTCATTTTAACTATTAAAGAAACTAGCAAAAAAAAACCCTCAAAACACAATGCTTGAAGAAAGATGCCCATACACAAAAACAAGACAAACACACAGAAGTCTGGGCAGCAGTGCCCAGAGGCAGCTGCTCCTCCAGTACTCAGAACCACCACAAGAGTACTTGGAACAACATCCCCCTTTTATTCAGGTCCCACCCTAAATCCTGAGGAGAGATTCATGCAGATACCTAACAGATGCAAGTACAAGTGCAGGACTCCACCTAGCAGTAGCACCACACACAGCTTTTTTTTTTTTTTTTTCCAAAACAGGCTTCTTTTGGTTAAATCAAAAACAAAAAAGTTAAGAAAGTTGGCTTGAAAATTAATTTAGTTATACGAGCAGAAATACACTGGCCAAGACCACTGCAGAATCCCATCAAGAGGAACAAGGCTTCCTAAGGGTACTAAGGTGCTCTCTCATAGATAGAGCCTCAAATACAGCAGTATTTGCCATTATCACTCTGATACATATAAACCATAGCACACTCTGTAAAACATTTCATGTTGACTGAAAAGTCTTTTTAAAGATGTTTTCCCAGATCATATTTACAGCTCTGGCTAACTGATTCACACTGGCACGTGCAGAAGAAATAGCAAATTTGCTTTCTTTTTCTGAAACTCAATGAGTCTAGGAACTGAAAAGTTACTGAAAAAGCTGTCTGAACAGAAGAAAATTCCTAAACTTCTTGCTAAAGTTTGTTGCACAGGTTACATCAAAATTAGGATACAAAGTAAATCTTTGCATCCACGAGGTCAGGGGAGCATGCAATCCACCCAGTTTACAGTACCTCACAATTTAGACCGAGCACTAAAATTTAAAAAACACAAACAAAAATAAGGGATGGGCAAAATAGTCCTAGCCACACCATACTTCAGAAGTTTTCATACAAAAAAACCAGCAAACTTATTCCTGAATGCACAGAAACCATTATGCTGGATCAAATTAATGAGGCATCAAATCCAGTAAAACACTAGAAGACCTTCTTCCATACATATATAATTTGAACATCCAAAGTTTGCTCTGAAACCTCAAAAGCTAAAGCTGATGAGCCCCAAAACATGTAAGCTTATAATCACTTAGAAACTATTAACGTTCTGCAAAAAGCTTTGCGGCTTCGGCAGGCTGCTTCTGGACCTTCTGCATCTCATCCTATTAGCAGGCTCTCTTCCCACCGCTCTCTATTTAAAGATACCCTGTAACCTTCTCTTCCCTCTGACAGAAGTCTCGCATACTTTCCCTTAACTTGTACCTCTCTTTCCAGCGAATTGATTGTTGGTCCTTAACAATCATTTGCACTCCCCCACAAGCCAGAGTAGGGAGGAATTATTCATCGCTTTACATAATAAAGCAGCAGAGACGATTAAATTAAATTAAACGGGGAGGATGTAGGTTTAAAAAACAAACCCCAACACACACTCTAAAAAGAAGCAGTGTGCAAAAATTCCATAATTAGCTTTGGCAGCATATTCTAGAGGTCAAAAACTTGTAAGATTTAAGTTAGACTGCTTTACGAAGGTAAAGCCCCTGAGTTGCTTATGAGACTATTGAACATAAAGATGTATGTAACAGTCTAAACTTCAGGCACCTTCTGAACCAGATACTACTGAAACCTGAGAGATGAAGAGTATTCACTGATGGCACCACACAAAAGAACCATCCTTTTTCCAGCACCTTTCTGAAAGCATCTAATCCTGTCCACTATATGAGACGAAATGAGTGGAGAAGGAAGAGCAATAAGGACTAGACCCAGAATCTGTTTTTAAACTTGCAATAAGGTTGTGCTGTCTTTGCTAAAGAAGTTAAATGACAAAAGAAAAGTCACAAGAGAGGTAACAGCGACCAGCCATAAGGGGGGAAGCAGGCAGAATGAAAAACTGCTTGAATTATTCAAGTGGGGAGAGACAAGAGGGAACGCATCCAAAAAGGTAACAGATAAACACGAACTGTGCTCACCCAGCACGACGTTTTACAGTGGCGGTATAATGAAAAGTACGCCAGACTTGTGCTGTTTATCAGCGGTGCAAGCGGCGCAGGGTGCACAGCGATCCCAGGGACGAGGCACGGGAGAAGCGATCACGCATGACAGCGAGTGTCCAGCACGCCCGGGCTGCCATGTTCTCCCGACGCCCTGTGTAAACAAGGCGCTGCCCCTTGGCGCTGCCCCAGCCGCCTCCCGCTCCGCCGCCGCCCCGCTCGCAGCACAACCCGGCCCGCCCGGCCCGGGAGGCCACGCTGCCCCGGGCTGTGTACGCTGACAGCGCCAGGCACCGCCCGCCGCCCCCTCCGCCGGGCGCGGACCCCGCGGGCAGCGGGGCCGGTGGGAGCGGGACGGCCCCGGCTCCTCCGCCGCGCCCCGCGCGAAAGCGAAAGTGCAGCTGCGGAGGGCGGTGGGTGGGAGGTGCCGCCGGAGCGGCCCCCAGCCCCGCCACCTCCAGGCCATCCCACACACCCCGGCGGCCTCCCCCGAGCCGCCACGGCCCCGCGGCCCCTGGGCAGGGCGGCTGCCGCCTGTCAGCGCCCGCCCGCCGCGGCGGCGGCAGGAGCCGACACCGCGCCCTTACCGTGGCCGTGCGCCGGGAGGCCGCGTCTGTCGCCCGCCCGGGCCGGGAGCAGGAAGCGGCGGCGCCGCCCGGGCAGAGCCGGGCCGGGGCCGGGCCGGGCCGGGGCCGCCCCGCGCGGGAGGGGCGGGGGCGCAGCGCGCGACCTGCCCGGCCCGGCCCGGCCCCCCCCGCCCCGCCGCCGCCGGGCGCGCGGGGGCGCTGCGGGCATGCGCGGCCGCTCCGCGCCTGCGCGGGGCTCGCCCGGGCCCGGGAGCGCTGCGGAGCGCGGGAGGGCCCGGAGCGTCCCCGCCGAGCAGCCTCCCCTCAGCGTCCCCTCATCCTTCCCCCCTTCCCGCCGCCGCGTCCCGAGCCGACAGCAGCCCGTAGCGAGGAAGCTAACGGGAGGAACCAGCAGGGTGTCGCTGCCCCTCCGCTGTGTCGGAGCAGGTGCCTGCGCGGGCATCGCGCTCCGGTCCGCGGGCGCGGGGCTGTCCCGGCCGCGGTGCTGCTGCCGTGCGCCCGTGTCTGGCCGGCTGCGAGCCTCGGACGTGCGGAACCCATCCCAGGCAGTGTCCTGTCAGGGCAGTGATGAACGGCCGGCCCCCAGTTCTACCCCTCCGGCTGACGGAGCGCATGGGTTTGAAACCAACAAATCCATAATCCAGTTTCTGTTGTTCCCTGGCGGTACGAGATGCGCTGTCAGACTCTGCTCACAAAGCAAGCGTGCATCGAGACTGCCTTGATCTAGCCTCGTCTGAAGTTTTCAACAGAACTGGTTCGTTTACGAGCCTTGGGCTTCGGCATTATGTCCTTTGGCATTTCACAGAAATGAACAGAAGAGCTTTAGCTGAAGAGGAGGCATTTCGTTTTCGTTACGGACAGAAAGAAACCCCTACATTGCCAAGGAGATTTTCTACAATGAAAAGCCGTAAGGAGCTGTAAGGAGCTCTAGGATGCTGGTTTTGCTCAGACTGATTTGTGCCCCCTGTGCCTGTACGTTGCAAGGGTCTGATTTAAGGATCTCGCTTCTGACAAGAGCCCAGCCCCTGTGACAGGCAGCTCAGCACTCACATCTGCTCCTCACCTCCATCTGCGTGCAAAAGTTCCGCTGCCACAGCTCAGTTTCCATCTGACTATCCACATCTCCTTGGCACTCGGCATCTCCTGCTTCACCAACTCCCTTATGCATGTTACCACCCTGCTGTACTGCTCTGGCTCCTCTTCCTTATACATTTGAACTGAATATTTCTTCCCTCTGCATTTTCAGGGCATCAGCTTCCTTTCCTAAGGAAATTAAATCTTTCAGGGGTCTTTAGGCTCTAGAATCTGACTGGCTTTTACAGGTTACACACAATTTGAATTTTCCAGGAAAATAACATGGGCAGTTATTTTACTCAAGGATGGCACAAACATCTCCCTGAGATTAAAAGTAGCCCTAAAAATACCAGTCCTGTGCCCCGAAGCATGGAAACATTAGTGATTCTTTCTTTCCAAAAACATGTCAGGCAATACTAATAATAGATGGTGCTACCAGCAGCTTCTTATGTAAGTAGCCACTACTGAGGTGTAAATTTAAATGAGCTGTGGCTTTCTGCTAAAGCACACACCATAGCAAAAATGAGCTTTTACCATACACTAAGCCTGCTAGATATGTAATAAGGCATACTCTTTGATGTTGTCAGTTACAGATGTTGCTCCTAGTTTACATAAACAAAAAAAACCTCAGTTGTCTGCTCTTTAAAATGTTAGGGGTATCACTTATAGGTCTTTTGTTTGCCTTTAAAAACAAGACTCAAATTGTATGGGAAAAACCATTGTCATTTAGTAACAATATAGCTGACATCCAAGTTGCTGCTAGAAATTACAGTATTCAGTGTTTGCACATTAGCAAATGTAACTATTTTAATAGTCTGGCATGTAAATTGTAAAAAAAATATGTCAAAGATGTAGAGTAAAAATCTCATTAACAGTGGATGATGGAAGATAGCAAATGACAACTATGAAATAAATGGAAGAAAAGAGCAAGTCAGGAGAGGGTTGGGGTATTGGGAGGAAAATATTGAATACTTCCTGGCAAAAATTGTCTTGTTAGACTGGAAACACTGGATGGGAATTTTAACCCTCAATGACAGTTTTTTTGCAGCCTGCGTTTTGGGGTGACTTTATGATGCTTGTATCCTTAATTGTCTGTTTTGTTTATATTGGATATTAATTTTTGCCTTTTTAAGACTGGTTCCAAGAGCAAAGCAGGGGAGAGAAGAAGTGCAGAGTTTATTATCAGAAGCTGCACTTGCTCCTCTGCATCGTTCTCCTGGACTGTGTTGTCTGCAGCACGGTCCAACAGCAGCAGAGAGCTTTCCTTTGCTTTTAGTTAGTTTTTACCTAGCTGAGACAGAGAAGTTCCCTAGGCTGTGGTTTTTCTTTTCCTTAGAATGGTTTGAACCTGCTCTAGACTGAACACCCAGAAAAGCACTGGCAGCTCGCACCTGTGGCCACCGGGCTGGGCCTGGGCTGTGGTATTTCCAACACTGGAGGGACTGATAACAGACTGGGTGGGACAAGCTGCAACCTATGAAAAGGATTTTCTGAGTTTGTCATCTCTTCAGATTGACAAGAGGTTTTACTGTTTAATATTGTTCATTTTTTGTGATGGTGAATGCTTTGCCTGTTAAATAAACAGGTTTTTCTTCCACTTTCTCCAAGGAAATCTTTTTTTCCCAAACCATTTGGGGGAGGGGATGCTTAAATCTGCTTTCTAGAGGAAGCCCTTTAGAGGTTTTCTCCCAAATTTGCCCTAGACCAGGACAAATACAATTTTTGATGCCCAACATGGGGTGTGAGAAAGTAGAAAAAACTGCACTGATTGCATTTTAGTTATCCTTACTCTGTGTTGGGATAAAGCAGTCAGTAGCCATGTTGCTTGAATTTGTCGTGTCTCTCTGAGTGGAAGCCTTCATGTGGTTTTGATCCCTAGGCTTCTTTGAGGTTTTGATACCTTTCTGGTCCCAAAGCTTATTTTCTTATCCAGAAATAGCTCCTAACATGTAGTTTTTACAGTAGCAACTGTAAAACATAAAAACATGATAAAGTAACAACTTCAGATACTTTAAAGTGTCCCTTTCTCTTTGTTTATAACTAGGACTGGTACTTTGTGTAACTTTTGCAGCTGCCAGTACTTGTAGTAAGTGAAGAGAGGTGAAACTGACGTGATTTTGATTTTGTGAAACTTCATTAATAATTTAAATGGTAGCAAAGACACTCACATCCAGTCTCATTGTGTTCCCAGAGGCAAGAACTGTCAAGCCTTGAGCACTTAATCCCAGTTTGGCTCCTTTCACTTCACAAGTGCCTCAGCAGCGAACATGTTGCATTGGAAATTAGTTACTTACTAAATGAACGGAATGAAAGTATTTTTTGTATGATTTGGATTTTCTGCAAACAACAAATAAAAACAAACAAACAGACAACCACAAACCCCAAACAAACAAGAAACAAACAAAAAACTCAAGCCAATTTTCTTCAGCGGGAGAAAAGCATACATTATTAATTTCTCCTGTATTGTTCAGCTCCAGGGTTTGGGGATGAGGGATTCTTTCTCTGTCCCAGGTTTTAGTAATCTTACTGCTTTTGATTTACTGCCCTCTTCTGCTTGATGATGTGAGTTACCCAATGGTTAATTATGCTCAATTAGCCCTCACTGGATAATAATATTTTCCACAAACTACTCAGAAAGGAGGAGATAGCCTTATGCAGGAAGAAGGAAGCCAGGAAAAAAAAAATATCACATTATGGGGGAGTGATCAATGAACCCCATGGGCTCCAGTAATTTAATTATGTTATAGAGAAAATATAATTTTCATACATATTACTGTCTCTCCATTTCTCTATATTTCCCTCTTTAATTGGTATGCATACCACAGTCAATGCTGAACTGAGAAGATAAAGCACAGGCAGCTGAACTTCCTGAGATGAAACACAGCAACTATTTTAACACTTTTCCTAGGGCAGAGCTCACACATAATTTTTTTTAAAGATCTCTAAGTCATGAAGGTTTTTAATTTTAAAGGAAAACTATTTATCACTAAAAGAAGCAAGATTTTTTAGGTAAGTAAGAGACTGGATCTGCACATGAAATCTTATACAAATAATTAAGTGACCACACAAAGAAGAGTTTTCTATTGCTCAGAAGTTTACCATTTGTTACACAGGAACTGTTGGGCATTAATCAAAATCAGCATTTCAGAGCTTGCTAAAGCCATCATTTAGTTGGGTAAAATTTGAAGTGGTAACATCTGCAGCTAGAGAAATGTC
Organism: Fringilla coelebs; assembly: GCF_963513975.1. NCBI lineage: Eukaryota > Metazoa > Chordata > Aves > Passeriformes > Fringillidae > Fringilla > Fringilla coelebs. Next base: position 62,428,143 of record NC_140032.1, on the reverse strand, counting down.
CCATATTGCTACAAGGGGAGTCAGGGAGGATTCTTTTCGATAGATTTTTTGGATGACATAAAGCACAAACACAGCAATATTATATCTGAGAACTGTTTATTGATAAAGAAAGCTAAGTGTTCCTACCAAATGGGAATAGAAAAGGGAGTAGAGAGTGGAAAAGGATCACCACTATACTTTGTGTGAGAAATGATACTCACTTCCAAAAAATTTAAAAGATTTATTAAAATTTTATCAAAAAATGCAACAGAAGACTGAATAGAGACAATATTACAGAGCCAGGAGCAAAGGATTCCCCCTCCAGCCCCCGCCTTGTGCTCATCCACACAATGGATGTTTCACCTTTTAACCCTTTAGCCCCTCCCAAAGTCTTGTCAATTGACTCCTTCTTTGCTGTCTGATGGTGGAGATCACTTTCTTACATCTTGATTGGAGGTCAGGTGTTGCCATAGTAAGAAGCCAACCCTCCCAAATGCCCTGACTACCCAGGCCATCCCATAATAACAATGCAAGGGCAGGGGGTTGTTCTGGTTTGAAAGCAAAACCAGTGAGACACTCCAAGTCAGAAATACAATTTATTAGGAAAAGGGGAAAGAAAACCAAAATACATGCGATAATACAAAAGAAAAACCACTGTCAGAGTCAGAATACAACCTGACACCCTGTGGGTCAGGGTGTTGGTAGCAGCCCAGTTGGGTTGGTGGCTGCAGCCCTCCTGGAGTGGCAGATGTGGTTCTGTTGGAGCAGTGATCCTGTGGAAAGGGTGTAGTCTTCCTCTGAAGATCCAGTGGAAAAGAAGACTTCTCCTCTGGGAATGCAGTGGAAAGACTGCTTGTTGTGTCCCAAAACCCAGATTATATCCAGGCGGGGATGCTCAGCTCCTCCCCCCTGGGTGGAGCATCTCACAATGGGCTGATATCATTCTCTGAGTGATGTGGAGGGTCCCCTAAACAGAGATGGCTCCTGGAGGGAGTTACCTCTGAGTCATGCAGAAAGGCATTGATGGGCCCATTAACAGGAGATAAGGAAGAAACAATGCCCCTCCTGGTTTCAGCAGCTCTTGAGGATGGGAACAGAATATATCTTAATATGGTAACCTAGGACAGGGGGGTAAAACATAACTATAAATCTATTAAACTTCTCTTAATGTACACATAATATTTGCCTTTTAATTATGAGAGTCAACCATCGCATTACTCACCTATCCCACTCAGGACACCCCGCCAGCGTCTGCGTGGCAGATGGGGCACGTGCACGAGAGAGGGGGCCTGAATGAGTTCAACCTCTGGGAGACACCCCGCTCCCTTCAAGAAATCAGAAAGAAAATGGCAGGGCAAAATGTGTTGCACTTAAATGCTTTTATGGGCTAAGACTCCACCCACAGCCCAATTTCCCGGGCATTTTTCCCGGGTATCTAGAGGTCTGTCCCAGCACAGGGATGGTGTCAGTCGGTCGGTCACTTTTGTGGAAGCAGCCCTTTTGTGGAAGCTGCCCTTTTGTGGAAGCTGTCTCTGCTCTGACTGGCTGTCAGGTTAAGTCCCCTCAGAGATAGGGCTTCCTGCTATTTTTCAAAGGGGTTGCCTGTTTAGAGGTTGTATAGTCAGAGGTCTCCTTCCCATGTGGCAGGTGTTAAGGCTCCCCACATGTGTACAGCCCCTTTAGTGTTTTTCACCCTGATGCCTTGTGAAGGCTGATCTAGAACAGAGGCTAGACAGAGCTGAAGAATAAAGTAGGGATTTATTAGGAGGACTCAACAGATCCACCTTGGGCAGCAAAAGAGCCTAGCCAGATGAACCCAAAATGGTCACAAAAATGGACAACTGGTCATGGGGTCTCACACTTTTATAAGTTTTGATCCATTTGCATATTGGAGTTAATTGTCCAGTTACAGCTCCAGCCTATGAAGTCCCATCCTTCTTGTTTTCTCTCTTCATTCCACTGTTGTTTATGCTCTTGAGCCTGAGATCTGGATCAGTTGTCCTTGGGTCCCCAGCTAGAGAAGGAATTGTTTTGTCTGCCTACTCTGTGAAGAGAGCTCACTATCCCCTAATATGAAGCCCAGACCCACACACAAAAGCAGCACAAAATCTGAAAAATATAAAGAGCATAACCTGAGGCATCAACCCCATGTCATAAAATGGATTTATAATATATGTTGAGGCATAAATAAAAGTTAAATTGATTTTTCTCAGTAAACCACAAGCAAACCCCGCTGTTTCAACACACTGTTTAATTACCTGTAATTCAAGCGAGTAGCAGGAATAACTCTAGCCCAGAAACATGCTGGAGATTTTGCCTCCTCCAGTAAAGTTGGAGGAAACAAAATCTCCTGCAGCATCCCAAATAAAGGAGTAACACCCAGAATGCAGGAGAATTCAGTTACCCATGGTGATGCTTGATGCCTGTTGCTTGGGAATGGAATTCACTTCCATCATCCTGCACAGCCTCCATCTTCTGCAGCAGGTGAGCAGAGCAAGGAAAGCACACAACCAAGTAATGCCTTTCCAAATAACAGAATTATCTGTGTCACAGCAGGGATGGCACTCCATGGAAATGTGCCAACCTGTGGGCAATACACAAAGTGAGCTCCAATGTCCTTTAGCATAAAATTCCTTCTGTCTCTGTTTGTGCCCTCACCCTCTCTGTGCCTCTGTCCTCTCTGCTCTCCTCTCACTCGTTCCAAACCACCCACAGGGAGAAAACAGCACCTACAGTCAGTGACTGCAGCCACAAAAGTGCCATAGAGCTGCATCATATATTTCCTTATATGCTGCCAAACACTACAAGTAACTTATTGTAGCTGCTGATTTCCTCATTCATCACTCACTTTCATCACAACACACAGCTGGAACTGTGTGTTCCTCCCACCTGCCTGGTAAAGCAGAAGTTGGGGTGGCTAGTTGGCTCAAAATTTTTGACAGAAAGAGCCCACCAGGTGAGGAAAAGAATCACAGCACGTTCTTGGCTGGGTTGGAATTTTTTGGGATTTTTGTATTTGTTTGGGGGTTTTTGTGGTTTTTTTCTTTTCCAGAAAAACAGATTTTAAAAAAGTAGTATCAAAACATCAAAGCCTGTTGCACAGACAGAAGAAATCTTGATTAAAGTATTTCACGCTCAGATTTTCTAAGTGCTGAGTACTAGCTTGCGGTTTGAATGATGAATTTTAGCAATTGTCTTATGTTTTGAAGAAGCAAACGAAAATAAAATTTAATTTCTGTACCTACATCAACACAGGCAAAAAGTAAACCTGAAATTGTCAGATGGACTTTGTCATCTCCAGGATTTTCAGCTTTGTGAACAGCTGCCAGCAGCAACAGGCTGTCACCCTTCAGAGAGGTGAACTAGAGGTATAACTGGCACTAGAGGGAGGTGAAAATCCTTCCCAGCTGTTTTCACAGACAGCTGCTGACAGCAAAGGAGCAACATGCAGTTTGGAGAAATTCTGGAACCTCAAGCTTTGCTCTGGCCTGTGAAGTGTGTTCTCAAGCCCAATCTGACCTCCTTTAGTCTTGCATTATGTCTGTTCTCTGCTGTGGCATTGCTCTCCTTAAAGGTCCATTTCAACAATATCTTTCAACATTTTCCATCACAGCCTTTGTGTAGCAACTCAAAAAGTCACTTCTTGAAAGTGAAGGACAGAAAATTTTTATGTGGTATTCAGACTCCATACTAGCAAGACTGAATCAACAATGGCCAGAGATCTGTGAATTGCAAAATATCACTGTTGTTACTCTAAGATATTCGAGTGCTGAAGCAGACCATACTGTGTTCCATGTCTTTTTTTTTCTTTACTTAAAAAAACCTAAACAAAACAAAAGCAAAAAAAAAGAGGGGCTCTGGCATAAAGTACATTTATGGGCTGTTTTGGGACTCTCACAATTTTTTGAAATGGAAAGGATGAAAAGCTTTGGAAACCATAGTTTGTAATTCAATCATTCAGGCAGCTGTTCCAGAGGGCTAACATGTTTTGCCATGCACCAGAGCAGTTCCAGAGATAAAGAGCTATTCAGAAAAGCCTACCATATCAGAAACCCTACTGTTAGATGCAGTTAAAACAGCTTCTTTTACTAGGAATTAGTGAAAATTAAGAAATAGAACATTTAAGTGCATGCATCCATCAAAGCATTTTTAATCTACAAAATAAATATAGACTCTTATCCAACAAAACATCAGCCTAAGATTTTTATTCCAGTAGCTTGGTCTACAGAAAATGCTTTTAATCACAGAGACTTTATCCTTTAAGCAGAAGGCTGTGCTTTGTCATCTTGAAGCTCAGGAGCCAGCTTTTGCCTCCAGTTATTCCTAAGTAGGTCCAGGAGCAACAGGCTATATCTTTGTTGGAACACTATTACAATTTGCTTTATGATGGGGGAAGGAGCATGTGTTTCTTTGTGCCACGTGTAGGAATGTCACAATGCTGTTGTTTCTCTTTCAACATTTTCCAAACTTCTGCTTGAAGAGAAAAGAGTCAGACACACCTTATGAAACACACTTTCTACATAAATAGTACATAATATACCTTATTTGGCTGTGGTTTAGAGCCATTGCCATTCTCTGATGGCTGCAATGGGGTCTCAGTCTTAGAGGCATGCTCGAGCACGTAGCACAATGGAGAGTTGGGAGCACAGTGGCATCCAAACCTGTTATTCATCATAAATGTAATTTTTATGAAGCTAATACTGAGAAAACAAGGTTGTTTAGCTCTTTGGTTCTTTCTTAGTCCCCAAGAATGCCTGTCCATTTGAACACCTGTTGCATGGCCCTTCACAGGGATTTTGCTCTCTGTGTGCAAGTGCTTAGAGACAGGCTTTGCCATGGCCTAAAGGGCTTGGGATTTGTACCAGCCTGAAGGTTTATACCAAACTCTTGTGTTGTTACAATGCCACTACATGCCACTGCCAAGACAGAGCAACACAGAAAGAGCAGAGCAAGCTGCATGAGATTTGGGAGGAGCAGAGCCCAGCACACCCAAGGCAGGAGCCAGCCACCACTTGGAGACGTGATGACAACACCAACCAGTGCTATTTTGATTGTCAGGCTATAAAGTACCTATACTTTATAGCAAGCAGGTTTTTTCCCCAAAGCAGGAGCCTTAAAATGTTTACTCCTGGATGTTACTGTGCAAGGATTTGTAGCATCTGTAATGTTTATTTTTCAGGGGTAAAATTAGGTCATGTGCAGCCAGGTGTCCCATGCTTACAATCCCAAATCCAAACTCAGGAGCAAACACATTGTTGTTTTCCCTGTGATCCAATTTTAAAAAGGTAACAGGTACTTTTATAATATTTTGTCTTGATTTTAAAACCTTTTGCTTATGTTTTAGCATGGAATGTTACAAATGTATAACTATGCACAGCAGTTTGGACCAAAAGTAAGAAACCAATGTACATATCAGGACAACAACGACATAGAAGGAGTTCATCTGGCTTCGTACTGCTTCTCTTAGCACATGTATTTGGGACATGCTGAGTGGCTTGGCTGGATGCTACTTTCTACAGCAGAGTTGTTAGTCACAGAAGCGTTTCTCTAGGCAATGCAATCATCTCTTGCAGCACTGAGTACTGGCCATAATGACCAATGTGTGGTAGGACAAACTGCACAGTTTCTTTTATGTCTTCAAGGAAGAGTATGAGGTTTCACACACGAATTAGCTGGTTGATTGCCACAAATATTTGCATTAAACTTTCCAAAGGCGTCCACACTGTTTACTGGGGGAAAAGAAAAAAAGAATCTGATTTAGAGGAAACAATAATACATGATGTTTAGCAACAGACACCATTCAGCAGGTCATTTTCTGTGCAAACACTCAAAGCACACTGTGAATTTGACTGGAGGTTACCAGTTAAGTGAATTGCAGAGTACACACAGCACTGAGGTGTCAATCATGCTGATCTGATGGCTTTTGGAAACTTGCTCTGTTGCCATCACCAAAGCCCAGTTTCAATGAATCCCTCACGTTCATCCACATTGCTCAGGCATGAATGAATTCCCCTGCATGCTGGACTTCTACAAATAGTTACATTCTTGACTTTAAGCACAAGGTAAACCAATTTTATTTGCTGAGATGACTGATACAAGTAGTTCCATAGCAGCATCAATTTGGGCCCAAGAGCCACACTCAGTAGAATGGCTGAACATCTTTACTCAGGCATGCTCTGAGCATCAGCCCAGGGCTTTATCTGAGGATTTAATCCACTACTACTTCCTCCAGTCCTTCACCAAATAATCAGTAATTTCTTTTAAAAAGTTAACAAGATCGTGATTTGATTCTCACCTCAACATTCTCTTAATTTCATTTTCTTTGCCTTGAATTCCTTAAAAAGCATATTGTGTTTTAATGCAAAGTCAGAGTTAAGCTTCATACTCCAAAATGTTCACAATCAAAACACCAAAAAAAAAAAAAAGGAAGACAGAATTCTTTCCTGACTGGGAATGCAGTGTGGTTCTAGACTTGTAAATTGGACAAATGGGACAAGTGACAGCCAGTAATCTTCCAGCACCAAATAGTAAAATATTTCATAAAACATTTTCCCCCTGCCAACAAGATCAAATTGAAACTCAATAAGAGGCCCTTTTTAAAACTTGTGTTGCTATACTCATAAAAAGTAATTTTTTTGTCAAAAAGAATCCAAGCAGTTTAACCAGAATTAAGTGAACCTCTACACTAGTAGGAGATTAATCTATTTTTTGACCTATTTTCAATTTGTTACATCAAAGATGTTTCCTACAGCTTGCCTTCCCTGCCACCCCCACCATTTTCAGCTCCCATCTCTGCCTTCATTAACTGAGTTGGCTATACAGGGTATTTGTTGTCTAAATCAAAATCTGGAATAGCAACAATTTTTAGGGTTGCCAGATGTTTACCAGGAAAAAAAAGATTCCTAACTCAATTGCCTGGTCTATACCACAGCATTTATATGTACCAGAGCAGAAAGAATTTCTTGGTTATTTGGTTTTCTGATGTGGTACCCTCAGGTACCTTTAGCTTTCAATTTCAGCAAAAATAAAAACCTTGAGAAGCACATGCTTGCAACTCTTCTGACAATAAAATAATAAATAAAGTCACATGAGAAAGACACTAGCAAAATAGAAATATTATATTCAGTATTTTTCATTAGCACCAATTGAAAGTGCAGAGAGACTAATAATGAAAAAAAATTTATTTAAAATAGAACAGTCCAGGGGGCTATTGCTTTATTGTATAGAACAATAATCCAGAAGTCCCATAGACACATATAATTTAACCCAAATATCCAAAGAATATTTTTTGCTTGTAAGAAAGCTACAGCTCTCAGGTCTTTATCCACTTTGCATGGGACTAAGATAAAGCTATAAATAAATATGCACTGTGACAATTTATATAGGATTTGCTCCATAGCCTCTTAGAGATGCCAGCAGTGGTTCCCAAAAAATAAGAAATACTTCAATAAAATTCTTTTTTCTTGAGAGCAGAAATACAAATTCACCATAACAGTGCATGTGCATTTACCACATGCTGCAATAGCCACTAACTAAGAACGAAATATAGGTGAAGAGCAGAAAACCACATGCTGCAACTGTACTGTGTACCTTTAGGGCTCTTTAGCAACTTCTTCAGTTGTCTTCTCCTCCTCAGAAACTGCAAATGGAGACAAAACACCAATGAGAAACACTGGAAATTATTTATTCAATGACAAATAGTCAAATAAGTTGTTTCCCTTAGTCCAAAGGATCCTTGGACTAAGGGATAGAATTTACAAAGCTGTATTAGGTATGCAGGCATTTTTCCTTTTAGCTTTTTAATTCTAATTTCAAAAGAGTTTAGAGGGCAAACTTTTAAACTCCTACTTAAAATCTCCACAGTGATGATTTAAAGACACATTTTTCTTTGCATTCAATTACATCATTCAACTTCAAAAGCAATATGAGATTGTTTGTAGTTGCATCAAAGCAGCAGGCTTTATTCATACCACATGTGCTATAGTCTTCTTTACACCAATGCAATAGGAAAATTCTGTCTTTCAAACCAAGATAGATGTTGAAAAAAATGTGTTATATGCAGCACAAGGAGAATTTTTTGTTCTTAATGAAGTTCACATCCAGCCACTTACTGAGCAGGGCACTGAGCTCATCACACTACCACCATCAAATTTAGCAACTTGCTTCTACTGCACCACAGATAATTTGAAAATTAGATTTTCTGCTAGCACTGTGATACCAAACACAGCCATCATGCTCAGCCACACAGCATCACTTGAGTTCTGCATGCTCTTGCAGCTGGTTCAGTGCACACACATTTCAGACCCAGCTGGACTCACACCCCCTGAAGTTCACCACAACTCCTCAGCATCGTCGTCCTGGCTCTCTGAGTCTGTCAGAAATCTCTTGAGCTGCTGAGGCTTCCCCTTCCTTGTCACTAAGTTTTCCCCATGGGCAGAAGGATGTGCAACACCCAAGACTTGACTTAAAAGATACTTGTCTTCTCTTTCCATTCACCATCATAAATGAGGGCGAGCAACCAAGGCTCACAAAGCATGAAGTACCTGCCCAATCTATACACTCAAAGTAGCTGAAGACAATAGGATCTATCAGATGGTTAAATTTTATCAGCAAATAAAACTTTGCAAATGGAATTCCAGGGAAAGTCTGCCTCTTTCCAACCCTGAGGCAGAAACCTATAAACTGGAGCTATTTTCATGTATATGGACGCAGGCAAATATTCTCTAATGTAGATATTATCTCTTGCAGATACTGTTGCTTTGTTTTCTGATTTCTGTCAAATTCACAGGACATTGCATCTACACTCCACCTAACCTTGGAAAGACATCATGGGTAGTTATAATAAAAATATTCTAGCATCAGGCTGCAATTCAGGCTGCAATGGCCAACTAGCCATTTTTCAGTACTCCTGTAAGCATAAAGCAATCTGTGTCTATAAAAAGCCTGTAACAGGTAATATTTAGTAGTAGGCAGTCTCTGTACAGATACACTCTGCAGGAAGACTGAACACATCATTCTGCAGTTGCATATTAAATTTCACTTGAGTAAATTCTCTCATACCCTCTTCTTCTAACTTTCCTGTCAGAGGTCTCCATCATCACCCTCTAACCATTCAGTAGGAGGTTTGTCTCTTTCTTCTTTCATCCTATACCAAGCTACATGTCTATTAAACACAGTAAGTAAACAGCTTCTTTAGGAGTTCAATAAAAGCAGCAAATAGGAGTTTTATAGAGCTAGCACTGCATACCTTTCCCCAAATATCACCTTACAGCTAGTTAAATATAGCATATTCTGAACATCAATTATTGCACTTTACTTTTCAGAATGCTTACTGGATTTTGAAGAAGCAACAGAAAAATAAGTGCTCGGGAATTGGCACTTTTGCCTTTATAGGGAAAAGCTATGCAATAGAAATAGTACATTTGAAATTTGGAACTTTTGATATTTTACAGCAAGCAATACTTGATGTAATGCCATTTATCGCTATGGTAACAAGCTGCTAGGTTTCAGTTTGTAACATCAAACATTCAGCTTATATTACCAAAAGTTCTTTCTCTGGCTGATAATATTTAATTTTTTTTTTTCCTTTTGAGTGTTTTAATTTCCTTTGCACTAAGAAGAGTAGATCAGTAGACAACTAGAGGGAGCACCATGTTCTTTTCTGCTTTTTAACAAGACTCATTTCCTTTGGATGGGAATTGTGTTTATTTGTCTTCTACATGAATACCTGCCTTAAAATCAAACATTAACCACTGGTTCTGAAAGAATTGTCTCTGGTCTGAATTATTCCTTATGGCTATCAGAAAGGCAATTTAATGCAAAAAAACATGGATTCCTCCCAAAGTGTTCATCCATGTCTCTGCCTAAAATACAAAGGGTCTTGTGGCAGGCATTGCATTTTGAAAACCTGTGTCTGTAGAATGCGTGTAGTATGTTTATATACAAAATTGCCCTTGCTTAGGGCACAAATCTTGTATTTAAGTGGCTTTCCCATCCATTCCTTGAGCACATGTGGCTGGAATCCCCTTCCAGGTGCCACAGGTCTTGTGGGGAAGAGAGAGGTGGCAGTAGCTGGTGGTGCCAATGCACACACTCACGGCAGCTTGCCCTGGGTCACTCTCCTTCCAGCTTTATCTCCAGCAAAGTCCCAGACGGGCTGGTGAAGATCATCTTGGCATTGGCTCTTTGTCATATTGCATACTGTCCAAGTGTCTCCTGGTCTTTTGGATGAGGAAACAGTCTCCAGCCTCCTGATGGCTACCCTGAGCATTCATTTGAGCACAAATCTCAGCCTGTTTTTGGGTGCTTTGGACACGTCTTGGAACAAACACTCTGTATTCCATTCACAAGGCCAACACGTTTTTCTCTGTCCAAGGGAATTGCTGCCATCCCAGGACAAAGCCCTGGCATGAATGATGCCCTGGCAAGCTGAGGATGAACCCCCTGCCTATCTCAGATTTGGGACTTTCTGCATGAGGAACATCAGGCATACTGCCTGAGGCCTCACATCCTCCCCTACTGATCAGCTGGTGGCACAAAGTGTGACAGAGTTTAGGCATTTCTCCTTTGTGTTTCCCTGTTTCCCAGTGCTATTCACACCCTCTTTCTCTCTCTCTCTTTTTTTTTTTAATCTGCATGCATTTCATATTTTTTCAATCCAGTTTAATCTCTTGCAATTGCTCCATGTAAAATCCTGCAGTAACACCCTATTTCATACAAGATACTTTAATCTCTGCCTGGTACAATGGTGACTCATTTTCTATAATCCTCAGATGAAGGATTTTCTGTCTGTTCAATTATTGTTAATAAGCCTGTCATGAACTCTGCAGCAAATAATGGATGTAACTAAAATCACTCCTAACTTTTGTTAGTTCAAATGCTAAAATATTAAGCTTCTTTATTTTTTCAAAATATTTGTAGAGGAGTTACAGCATCTTCACTTGGTTCTGTGTTGTTTCCTGAATGATGATTAGTTTGAAAATCTGAAATCCCTGCATTTCTTCATGCAATGATGATTATGATTCATTTTGTCTATTTATGCCAGATTCCTTAAAATTTCCACAGGCTGTAAGTGAATAAAATAATCTGAATTGTGAAACTGCTTCTCTGCGATGAGGACACGTGGTATTTAATATTATGTTTTCCATTGAATGCCCAGCTGCTGCATTATCCTTATAGAACAATACCACTCCAGCTCCTTGACACTTTACCAAAACACCCACTTGCAGCATTCCTGCCAAATGGATCTCATTCAAGGGATAATTCCATCCTGACCTATACAATTTAAATCCTGCCAAAAATTATTTTGTTTCACTTCATATTGACAAAAGTGGGGCTCACTGGGCTCTTTCTTTATTCTTTGGGGGAAACTTCCCCCTGCACTCACATATCCTTCATCAAAAGCACTGGAGTTAAAGCTTCACAATTTTCCTGCTTCATTTGTTGTGCTGATTCCCCCCATCCTAGTAGGATCTGTTACTCTTCAGAATATACAGAATATTACTCTACAGTATGTATACTTCACAGTTTCATATAAGGTATTATATTGGTAGCAAAAAATCTCAGCCCCTGTGTATATTTTTTTTTTGAAAAGTTGATTTTTTTTTTCTTAAGCTTTTTCACAGGTTATTTGTCAATTTTCAGTCTTCTCCTGGGGTAAGTAGCTGCATCCCAGTATTGCTGGCAACAGCTTTCTTCAATTTTGCCAGGCATTTATAGATCCCATAGCACTTACAGGTCTGAATTAGGACCTTAACTTTGCTGTGATTTCAACAAAAGACAATATAAAAGAACTTAAAGCCTTAGAGGAATCAAACTAATCACATTTACCAACTGCAGTCATGGGGCTTTGCATATTGCATCAACAGCTGTTGCCAAAGCACTCAGAAGGATTTGGACACACCAGGGATTTTGAGGGCAAGCATCCCCAAGGTTAGTTAGAGCCACAACATGCATGCACTACACAGCCATCAGTGTGTAACATCTGTGCAATATCCATTGCTGATGCCTTAGAGGGAATCCCAACCCAAACACTTCCTGCTCCTGCCCAGGATAGCTACAGGCACTCCCAGGCAGTCCTTAGCTCCTCTGCTTTAGGAGATAACCATTTGGAGAAGAAATGCATCCTCCCAAATTGCACTTGCAGGAACAGAACGTGACTGGGCAACATGACACATCCACCTGATGCAATACCAAAGCATTTCTGCTGTGGAAACACATCTGGCTTGAGCTGAATAAATACAGAACAGGAAATTGATTTTACAGACAAAAGAAAATTGTGGATTTGTTCTGAAAGCTTGTGTTTAGTTGTTTTTTGGGGTTTTTTTTTGTTTGGTTGTCTGGTTTTTTATTAAGGCATCAGATTTAGAAAGCTCCAGTAGCTTATTAGCACAATATCCAACATTTCACCTAGAAATGTCATTTTTAGGAAACTATCCCTATCATTTCAGTGAAAGAAAATCCACCAAAACCTGCTTTCTACGTAAAGTAGTAATTCCTGCGGTCTTTAGAGACAATTTTTACAAGTGCTGAATGTGCAGCCCTGAGAGTGAGTGCAGAGCTGTACGCTTCTGTGCACTTGGAGCAGAAAGCAGTCCAAATACAGGGAGATTCTGCATGCTCATGATGGTCAGTTTGAATTGTGTGAATATTCGTGAGCTCAGCAGAACAGAGTGACAAGATAAGCAGGGACCTGTGTGCCCTGTGTGACTGACTCATCTCTGCTGCAGCTGATAATAAAAAACAACACGCCCAGACTGACTTTCTCCTGATAATAATAAAGGAAACCCCATGCAAGTGCATTGACTTCCAGAGCCCAGATCCCACTGCTTGCATAGCCCTCTTCCCCAAAAGCCTTCAAGCTTTTAAAACAAGCTTTCCAAGTTTCCTGGGGTAGTTTTTATGCAGAAACAGACTGGAGTTTTGCTGGGATGTAAAGCACTAGTGCAAAATTTGGCCGGCTCACACTGGCAATCATGTCCTACTACCTAGTAGGAAACAAGATACAAGATGACCTTGAAGCAAGGAGGTGGAAGAGATACAAACTAATTTGTATATTATATTTTTTAATCTTACTGCATTTTAAACTTCTACCTTGTATTTTCAACTGGTTTTCTGTTTTCCTGATTTACAATAGAGATTAAGAAGACAGCTGTTCCAGATTTTAAAATGAGAGCTTTCAGTCTTTCAGTCTTTTCCTTGCCTGGGGAGAGGTGGGGATTCCTTCCAGCAGGACAGAAATTTTACAACAAGGTTATACAAGATAACCCCAGCCTTTTCAGGAGTATTGTCTGTACTTCTTCCCTCAGTTTTGCATTTCCTTACCAATACATTTAAAGCTAACATATTTTGATTCTAATCCTAATTCTTTGATTTATTTAAAAGTGATCTTTCCAGTTAGAAACAACAACAACAAAAAATTTAAACAGGCACTGGTATCCTGCCATTTTAAAAGATATTTAAAAATACACTTTTCTGAGTGAATCACTTTACTTGAAGCAGTATCCTTCATATGATGAATTTTTTTTCTAGGCAGTCAAGATGAGGCTGGTATCTGTAATGCCAAACACCAGGTTCAATTACTTTAAAAATATTCTTTGCAGAAGAATTTGGTTTTATAAAGCTAAAATAACACAAGTTAGCCAGCATCATAGAAATGGAATCCACCTGGAGCACGCAAACCAAAGCTAGAGTACAAAACAAGGCTTTGATATTTCAAGCTGCCTATAAGATAACCAATGTCACACACTAATTCCAAAGGTGGGCAGGGAGGAGGGGGAAAGTCAAATTTAATTGTGAAATTAGAAACAGTATTTTATTTACAGTCTTTTAGAGACCAATAGAACGTGATGCTTTTGTTTACAGAAAGCTTCCTCAGTCAGGTCTATTGAAGGTCTCAGGATGACCCCTGAAATGTTAAGATAAGCAGAGCAGAGTATTTCTGGTTCATTTTCATAATTTAAAGACCTGCTAATGGAAAATTGGCAGTGGAGTAGAATTGACTTTTAAACAATCAAATTCTGTCACATTGGAAAAGTAATTCAAGAATTTCTTTGAGAAAACCTGGAAAATAGAGCACAAGAAGCAGGGGTACTTGGCTCACTCAGGTCTAATCCAGGGGAGAAGACAGCAGTAGCAGCAAGAAACTGTCATTTCCTTTAAGAGCAACTCCACATGTTTTGGTTCCATCAGCCACAGGGAAAATGGAAAGGGAAATTGTTCCAACTGCTGAGGTGGGGATGGCAGCTAAGGTTCCCTTCCATGCTGTTCTGGGTTGTAAGATATGTGTGTATTCTATTTGCCATCTGTTAGAGGTGGGGCAGTTGCCTTCTGTTAATTGGGCAGTTTGCTTTATCTCTTTCACAATCCATCCTCCCTCCAAGGAAATATCTTCTGTTAGTGGGCCATGAGTGTCACTGCATGACTGATAAAATTACATCATCCATTGTGAGATGCTCTGCCCAGGGGGAGGAGCCAAACATTCCTACCTGGATATAATCTGAGATTTGGAACACCACAGGCAGCCTTTTCCCACTGCATTCCCAGAGGAGCAGCTTTCTTCTCCACTGCATTCCAGAGGAAGACCAGGCCCATCTACACCACCACCAGACCTTCCTAGGAAAACTCCACCCTTCTACAGGATCCCTGCTCCAACAGAACCACAGCTGTCACTGCAGGAGGGCTGCAGCCACCATTCAATGGGACTGCTGCCAGCACCCTGACCCACAGGGTGTCAGCTCGTATCCTGACTCTGTCGGTGGTTTTCTTGTACCATTGCATTTGTATTTTAATTTTCCTAATAAAGAACTGTTATTCCTACTCCTACATCTTTGCCTGAGAGCCCCTTAATTTCAAAATTATAATAATTTGGAGGGAGGGGGTTTATGTTTTCCATTTCAAGAGAGGCTCCTGCCTTCCTTAGCAGACACCAGTCTCTTCAAACCAAGACACATGCTTTCACCAGAAGCCACCTGTCACCCAGGCATGGCTGGCTTGGGTTCCATACTTTCTCCCCCTGTTCATGGGGGCTTAAACCACATCAATAGGAATAGGAGGAAATAATAATCACTGAGGCAGTTTGGGACAGAACAGGCAAAGCTATGCAGCTGTCCCTGTAACAAGACCAAGTGCTTCAGGTGCCATTGGCCAGGAAGATCCAGGGAGCTCAGCATGGAGGGCTTGCAGATGCCCACCAGGAACATCCCATCACCAGGGATGAATCTCAGGACCATCTGAAATGTTCTCTCTCTCCTCTCTGGCATTTTATTCAGTGAACATTTAGGATTCCAACCAGCTAGAGCAAGCTACTCAACTTACTGCTTGGAAAGGAAAAGCACTTTATGCCTACATTGGCCTTAAAAAGGAGAAAAAGGTCCCGGGTGGTTGACCACAGACTAATGCCTCTCTACAATACTGTGAAATCAGCACTTGAGCTCCACCCAGGAAAAAATAAACTTTTTAGTTCCAAACTGAGTCAAGGAAAGAACAATTACTTAGAAAAGCACCGATTATTTTTCAGTCTGATCGTTCCTATCCTTGAGTTCCAGGATAGGAACTAGTGGCTGGCAGCTGCTGACCTGTTTGTGGAACCACCCTGGCCTGGTTGTGCTGTTACTCAGACACAGCATGAAGGTGGCCTCAAACCCAGCCCTCCCTCACTAGAGCCCACGGGCATCAGGACTTTAGTCCCTCTGGCATTCCAGCTATTCCATAGGATGAACACAAACCAAAGCCTCAGAGCCCAAGGTCTTTGGGAAACTGATGAGCAAAGGAAAGCTGGGATTTCTAATAAACCTGCCACTACACAAATATGACATATTTTCCTTTTTGCAAGCCATCCCCAAGCAATCCAGATAAAAATCCATGAGGTCCAGCTGAGAACCTAAAACATGGCATTATGAAGCCCATTATTAAGAATAAGAATTTTCATCACTCCATACAGAAAGAGAAACGTGTTCAATGAGCCAAGCAAGTCACAGGTTGTTTGTGTCTGATGTAGGTCACTAGTTCCCAAGAAAAGCCTCATTAGTTCCTACTAATGACCAGAAGATTCCCTTGAAGAGAGCTTATTCTACAGTCAATGATTAGAAAAAGATTCAGAGATGCCTATAATAGTCAAAATAAAAGCATAACAGTGCATGTCACATTAATCCAGAATAGTTTATAATACCTCATAAATTTCAAGAATATTGTTTTATATTCTGTGGCATGGAATTGTAGCAATGAGAAGCAACTCATATTGTTTGTTTGTTGGTTTGTTTGTTTTAAACAGGGAACAATCTTTAGTTACTGATTGGAATGGATCACAAGGAAAACTAGCACAAGTTAATATAAACCATATGAATGAAAAACACCCTAATAACTTGATGTATTAAATCCTTTGGGAGTTCTAAAAACACTTCTAATTAAGAAATTTTCTTTAACATTCATCATACAAAGTAATGCATCAAGTTTTATCTACTTTATCCACAGTTTCTAAAGAAGCAAAGTTGTTGTTTGAAAAAGAAGATTTTCTCTGCTATAGGAAACATTGTCCAAAAATTAACTTCAAAATCCCCATCTTTCCCATTCTGGTTTGAACTGCCACCACAGGAAAACAGCAAGGGGTGTCTGTTGCCATCTTTTCTGTAAAGTAGGAGACTAACAGTATTCCTGTGGTTGTTGTATTTACAGGAAAATTTCAAACACAGGGAATACTATGTACAGTAAATTAAATGCTAATAGATTTTGTTGTACAAAGTGAGCTGTTGCTTTCCAATTTGAGAAATATATATATAATATATATATTTCCATATATGTAGTCATTTTAAGGGTTTTTTTAAAGTCTTGACAATGAGCTATTAATACTAGTAAAAGCTGTACATCTATTTTCTCATTAATAGTGACATTAATTTAGGCATTATTATTCACTGTATGTCCTTCTGCCATTTTTGAGAAGCTACTTGCCCCCTTGTTCTAGAACAGACAAATAGGAAGACAGTCATTTCAGTCAGTTCTCCCCCACTTATTTGTTTGCACTCAGCTGGGAACTTCTACAGTTTTTTCCATTTTAGCAAAACCTTCCTCCCCGGCCCCCTGCATGCTGTAAAATTCTTTTTGGCTAAGCTGATCAAAACTCAACAGACTCTCCATGGACCAGCTGGGGTCTTCAACTCTCAACTCTCTTGAGCTCTTCAACGCTCACAACTTTTACTGAATTTTATTTTTATATTGTTCACTTTCTTCCAACAGAGATTTTTCAGATATGCTATGATGACTCAGTTTTATGAAGGAAAAACAGGAGGAAGAAGAGACTAGTGGCCAATCAGATAAGTGCAGCAGTCCAAGAGACAGATAAAACAAAGTGATAAATGTGAAACAGAAATACCCAACAGAAGTTCCAGACACAGATACTTCCCCTCTAGAATAATATTTGCATAATTCAACTTTTTAGGGCCTAATTTAGTTAGATCAGTCTATCATAATCAGTAAAGAGTAAAGTCCTCATTCCTCCATCTCACACAAACAGATGCCTAGAATGGTGTGCCTGTTCTACTGAGCAATGTCATTCTGAAAGCCTCTGAATAAGTATGAGCAATTGCAAATCACTCTGAGGACTCTTCAGTCATTTTCTAAGTGCTAACAGTGTCAGCACACCCAGAACTTGGTGGTGTACCAAGCCAAGCCGGCATGCACTGATTATATCAGGTGCTTTTGTCTGCTTGGCATCACTGCATGATGGGGTCAGCAAAAGTCCTGTCCTGAAAGCAGCAGCTCCTGTCCAGAGCAGCCTCCATTTGTTTCTCTAGGCTGCAGACAACTGCCACTGCAGTGTGTTTGAAGCTTAGCATGGAAAACACTGGCACATTCACACACTAATCCTCCCCAAACCCAGCCACTCACTCAAATGGCCTTGGAAATAACAAACAGAGAGACCATGCTCTTCGATACTTTAAAGATTAGAAAAATCCCTATGCTAGAGAAGTCAGGAGGAAGTCTGGAAAAGCACGGTTTGGGGCTAATTGCTTCTCTTATCTCAGTTGATAATGCCAAAACCTCAAGCCTCAATACCAGAGTTGGAGAAGAGTTTATGGTGGCAACCCAAACACTAGAAGTCACAGATGGAACAACCTTGCCTAATCCAAATAGCAGTTTGCTAGTCTGTGAATTTAACAGCATTTGGTTTGTCTGGAGAAAAATTTAATTTATGGTCCCAGAAACAGTGTACACTAGAAGGAGAACAACAGGAATTTAACCAGCAACAGATAGTAACCAAGAGTGACAGCTCAAGCAATAGTAAAGTAGAGAGAATATGAATTTAGAGGAAGTTAAAACCTTGGGAACAGAGTAACATAATTCAGTACTTATTTTGGTAACAGTATTTCACAGAATTCCAGACTGGAATTGTGGATTGTAAATTGCTTAACTTGAAGCAAGGAGAACATTCCAGGCAGGTACAATTCTTAACTGTCTCAAATGGATATTATCCTGATTAAGCATTAAGCATCCACCTCCAAGGCTGAGTTGGTTTTTTGTTTGTTTGTTACCTGTTTTGCTTTAGGTGAGGGGTTTTTTGCACATCCATGTAAAATTATACATTTACTTTATCTGTATACAGGAGCTGGAGACAAGCACCCCTTCACAGCTTGCACTTCCAAACATTAGAGAAAGCTTTATAGATTAAAAGAAACAATGGCATTTGAAAAAAGCAGATGTTCACTGGTAACAATAAAAATCTGCAGAAGTAACACCAAGTTGCCAACAAAAGTAGTTAGTTACTTAAATACATAATTCTCTACGTCATTACAAGTGGAGCTATGCTATTTTTTTCCTCTAAATGGAGATAACATGAATTATAAAGATGGTTAAATTCAAAACTGAAAGTTACATCCAGAAGGATTTTAATTAGAATTTTTTTAAGCACAATAGCCGTTGGCTGCACGTAGACACTGAACAAAGTGGTAGAGAGAAAGCAGAGAACTTTTGAAACAAACCCTCATCTTCTTGTGAGCATGATGGCAATGGAAACTTGTTCTTAAGTAGCTTAGAGGAAAGGGATGTTGGTTTAGGCCCATGTGCCAGACCATGTGCTGCTGGTGGCCTTCCTGCCATGGTCAGGAATTCCTGGGAGGAACTGCTTTGGGGGCCCTGCAGCTCTTCTGCAGGCAGGAGCAGGATAGGGAGCAGGGAGAGCTAAGGTGACCTGGGGCAGGAGCCTGATCATCCTCCCCAGCCAGGACTTGGGTCACCCTGGGTGTAAGCTCATGTGAACCATGGGGAGGTCCCCAGGGGTCCCCACCCTGCTCACACCTGTCACCAGCAGTTGTTGACAGCAATCTGCACTCGGGTCCGGTGGCACAGGACAGCGATGCTCAGGAGCAAGATATAACATCCAAGGAGCACCCAAGAGATCAGGCAAGGAGAACACTCCTTTGCTTCAATTTCTTGACAATTTTACATCCCAAAAGTTTGTTTCTGCTAGCTTTACCACCCAGCCAAGAATAACCACTGCAGCAAGGTTTGGTAGAGGGCACCTAGGATGACCCTCAGGCTCCCTTACAACTTTGAGCTTAACAGAAGTCTGGTTCTAGTGCTGTTTTCCTCAGTAAGTATGCTGCCAAAGATACTGGATCTTAGAAATCAGTCATTTCTAAAGAGCTGCTGCACTTCCAGAAAATACCAGCAGGAACTAACAATTACAAGCCATATTTCTTCTCATCAAATCATGGTCACTAAGTACATGACGTCAACATGTCCAGAATGAGATCCTCAGACTTAACCACAGAATCACCACAGGGTGATTTGGGTTGGAAGGGACCTTGAAGACCATCTCATTTGAGCCATCTGCCATGGGCAGAAACACCTTCCAGAACCTAAAGCAGGTTCTTCAGAGCCCCGTGCAACCTGGCCTTGAACACTTCCAAGAACGGGGCATTCACAGCTGCTCTTGGAAACCATTCCAAGGCCTCACCACCTTCACAGGAAAGACTTTATTCCTAATATCTAATCAATTTATACACCATGCTTCTCAGGGAAAATCCTAGCTTCCCTTCCTCAGGGAAGAGCCTGTTCAGTAAAATGGCAGAAATATTTACCATACAGAAGAGCCTACCTTATCCAACAATGAACAGTTATTCATATATAAGCATTGTCAAAGGAATACACAACCACTTCCAAACACAAGCAAGTGCTTATGAAATTAAAGGGAAATTTTGCAATTGCTCTGCAGAGCAAGAAATGCTGCAATACATTTTTAAACATATCTCATAATGGCTCTAATTCACCAAATTTAACATAAAACAGACTACTTCCTTTCCAAATGAAGTGGTCTACATATTCCATAGAAATGGAAATTTTTAGGGCTCTAGGTATTTTAACTACTACCTTATAAATATTTCTATATGTAAGCAGTAATAATCACACCCAAGGTACTTACTTCTACTTTCTATAAACTGTATTACAGCAATCAGACTAATATTGTTTTAAAAAGATGGTGTCAGAGACAAGCACAGGAACTAATAATATTTGAATTAAAATCGCATTCATACATAGACCTTTCATAAAACTCAGCAATTAGAAGTGCTGCACTGTTTCTCAAGTTTATTTGTTAAAAAGGCAATTAAGATGCATCCATTCCTCACTGGAGTCACCAAGAAAAAAGTGAAAATCATTCCAAATCTGGTACTGTGATAAACACCTATAGATTAGCGGTACTGATGGTACTGTGATAAACGCCCATAGTTTGATCTGTGTTTTAGATATATCCTCTCAAGACCAGTAGTAAAAAGAAAATTAAAAAAAAAAAAAAACCTTTAAAATATGCCAAATTAAATTCCAGTCCTGTATCTTGCACATTTTATGGATAGTTTTACATTTGTATTGTTGCAATTTTTTAAAAAGCACAATGAACAAAAATATTTCAAACACCCTGACAGCTCAAAATAGTGAATGTTTTGCCACTTACCAATTTCAGTGTTTAACAACAATTTGATGTTTTATTGTGTTGTGAAAATTTAGCCTAATATATCCTTAAAATCAAGACAGCATTTTCTTTGCTATGCAAGATACTGTTTAAGTTACATTGATAGAACAGATTTAATCATTCAGTGTGAATATCTTTGGAGTGGTTAGTGAACTAAAGTGTTTAGATTCCTTAACACACCCTTGAGAACTAGATCACTAAAACAACTGTTTAACTGATCACATTATAAGCTCAACTTAATATCTTAAGAAATAGCACGGGGTAGGGAAATGAACATTTGACTCTGCTTGTTTTAGACAGTAACTCTGGTGCCAGAGGCGGGATGCTTTCAGAGACACTGATTTAATAAACTTAATTACCTTATGCTCATGATATGTCAATGTTAATGCCTGAATTAGTTTTCACTGCAGGACAAACTCCATTAGGAACACTGATGCTCATTCTTAATGTTCTGTAAGAGGCAGAGCTTTAGAACCCACCACACACACACACTCAAAAAACACATTCATAGGTTAACCTTGAACTGCAGCAGCTTCTGAATTAGCAGCAAGTTCCAAATTAGCAGCAGCTTCTGAATTTGCAGCAGCTTCCTGCTGTGCTTCCTCCATAGCATGGGATTCCTCTGGAGCCAGTAAGTCATTCTCCCCTCCAGCTTCTGGGGATGCCTCAGAAGTCTCATCCTGTGCTGTGGGTCCAGCACTCTCATCCTGTGCTGCAGGTTCCACAGCAGCTGCTGCATCAGCTTCCTCCGTGGCCTTCTCTGCTCCAGTGACTTCATCCACCTCTTCTCCATCACCTTCTAAGGATTTATTCAATACAATAAAGAGAGTAAAATGCATGCATGCAACAAAAAATTCATCAACTACTTTTTATCATCATCCTCATTTAAATTTAAAGTGGGAAGCTAAGATTTGGGATCAGAATTAACAAAAAGATCAATAGTTAATCCCTCCTATTGTCTAATGTGGCCTCAAAAAACTATGTTTATAAAATGAGGAAACCATATTCTTAATTACTGAGTTTCAAACCATGTTTCAGTGTGATAAGGAAAGAAACTGAGGCTTAAAGCAAGGGTTGGGGGTGCAGTGAAGGATAAAAAAGGACATTGTCAAGTGTTGCTTCAAACAGCTGTGCTGAAAGGGCCAGTGAAGGTACACACACAGGTGCCAGAGGGAGCACGACTCTGTGGAATTACCACGTGGGGAATAAGACATTTGGTCTTAAATAAGTAAGAAAAAAACTTGCTAATTTCAAGTGGTCAGAGCTCACTTTCTTAGATGTATGACCATTTATGACTATTTTCTTTTTACAACTATTAACTCTCTTTTAAAGACTTGTTTACACCACTATCGGTCCAACTCCTTAGAACCTGAAAAACAGTTTCCCAGTCATGCATCACTTCAAATTCAGCTGAGACAAGTCATGAAAAACTAACAGCATAAAGCAACAGAGGTGCTCAACCAGCATGCAAACATGCACTAACATCAAGTTCACAAAGGAAAAGTTATACACCAACTGTTCATCACAAGTTCACCACTAGAAACTCACCATGCAAAAAAAAAAAAAAAAAAAAAATAGAACTGGAAATAAGTTTGTAACGCAGTGAAAATTGAAACAAAAGGGCTTAAAGAGACATAGTCAGAGTTTGTTTGATTCTTTTGTATCTGTTTAAAAACTAAACAGATCAGTTTCATTTCTTGGTCTTCTTATGCCAGTGAAAGCCTGTAATTTAGTGTTCAGGTTTTGAGACAAGTCCATTCATTGCTCAGTAAAAATCAAAACTTTGCATTATGCAACCTGATCATGTCCCTTTAAGAAAACATTGTTTTAAAAAACCCCTTAATTCATTACACAAAGAACAGGCTAACAGCCAAGATCAGCATTCAGTACACTTATTGGACAGTCAAATATAGAGTGCATTAATTCAGAACAGCCAGCTTCCCCATCTCAGAACTGCCTTCTACAAAGCAGAGTCAGTAATAAGCTCAATATGGTTTGGCCTTGCAGACATAGGTAGTTCTTTAAAAGTCTCACACAAATGGAGTTTTACAATAGAAGGTACAAAGTCATCCCAAGGTAGGCTGCAATGTACTCAATGGTAAACGATTGTCCTTTGTTTGTGTTTAACTTCCTCAGGTTTGGAAAGAGATTTCCCTTGTGTCTGGAAAGTGTAAAAGCAGAGCATAGATTAGAAAGCCTGGAAAGTGTAAAAGCAGAGTATAGATTAGAAAGATTGAATCAGCTTGCAATGAGTTAAAAAGAAAAGTCATAGCTAAAAAAGGAAGAAATCAGGAACAATCTTAAAGGACACAAACAACAAATGGAAGACAAAACTCACTAAATAAGCAAGGAGAACATCCTGCAAGCCAAACATCATTTTACATTTGAAATGATGTCCCAGATTTTCTACTGCTACTTTGAGTCAGGCTTCTTCCAGAAGCCTCTTATTTTCAGAATAGCTTTCAGTTTAAAAGAGCCACAGAAAATCTGCTATCTGCTATCTCTTTCTAAATGTTTGTTATAATTAATTAAAATATCATTATCATTAAATATCATTAAAATATCATTAAATATAATTTCAACCCTCTAAAAAGCAAAGAACCCTAGTAAGATTCTTTCTCTTGTTTTGACAGACTTGTTTGCTATGCACAGCTCTCTGCAGTAGACATTTTGGGTTCAGGCATAAGGGGAGAATTTTGCCCCACATGAGGAATCACAAAAATCCTATTGAAAGAATCTCTGATCAGCTGCCCTCCAGCATTAAGGTCTTCCACACAGGAAGTTCTTTCACCAGAGGCAGCAAATATGCCATGAACATGCTGCTTGGCATACTGCTTTTCTATCCACTACTTCATAAGGTTACCAGCTCTGTTTTAGAGCTTATTTCAAGCTTGGTTTAATGTGCACCTAAAAAAGTATCAGAATACTTTGAGAACAGAATTTTTAAGTGCTCTTATCAGCAATGCTTACTGGAAAAAAGTGTAAGGACTGAGTCTAAAGAACAGGGAAAGAAATTGCAATGGCACTTCTGGGAAAAGCAATACTATTCTAACACTGTGACAAGATAAACACAAAAATATGACTAGGCAGGGAACAGGAGAAACAGGGGAGGAAGAGGGGTGTTAACTCTTTTGAGAATGCACACAGAGGATTCTGTAGGAAAAGTAAGAACAGAACTGATGCTCATTCTATATGTTCTGTTCTTTTGGGTGTACACAGCTGGGAATGAAGAAGGATTTTAAAAGGAGCTGATTCAACGGTGGTTTTGTATTGTGAATTGGAATGAACTACTCAGAAGTCCAACTAAAAACTCTGGGTTGAGCATTTATTCAGAAGTCAAATATTGAAAATAATACAGGAAACAAGTTTTAACTGTATTCCCTGAATGTCCTTAGAAATATTTTGGACTTCTTACTATCAATAAAAAGGGAGGCAGCAATCATCTGCCACTGGTTGTGACATTTATGTGACTTATTCAGCAGCAGATGATGGGATGTCTGAAGAGTACCCAAGATCAGCTGCTGAGCACTCTGTGCTGTGGGTATTTCACTCCAACATGTGGATAGGCCAGGGCCAAAACTCAGTACCTTGCAGATGAGCACCTTTGGAGAAAAGAGGGAATACACTGACATCACTTGGAAGGTTTGCTTAATGCTTCCCCATTCTCCCAACTGTGGCAGTCAGAATGTAATAAGGGTAATCCTCACTTCTGCCCTGAACAGCAGGACACCAGGTCCCTAGGAGAGATCTACTTTGGTCCTCATTACATTTTCTATTTTAGGGACAATGAAGGATCGCAAATTGTGGCTGAATTCTCAGCATTTAGTTAAACAATTGAGTTTTAAAGCTAAACTGCTTTCTTTTTTGGAAATTGAGGTATTTTACTACTTTAAATCTTAAGGTCTGTAGTTTTAATGTTGTGAAACTAAAGCACGTGTTGTAGAAGTTCAAGGCTAACAACCTCTAAAGAAATAATTATAGAGGCAGACAATTTAAACCATGCTCTCACACTAAAGACAAAATTTAAACTCCAGATACTTTATTCAAATGTATTCTTTGTGAGCATGCAAATATATTAAATCAATTCTTAGAAGTCAACAGTATAAAAAAAAAAGGAAGAGCTTCAAGTCCTCTGGCTTCAATGCTTTATTTTTTTAAATAACAACCAAAAAAAAAATTTAAATATCCTTAAGAAATTTTCCTAATTGCTTTTCCTAGCAAGGCCATGCTTGCCAAAGTTCTACCTTTTACATTAATGCTAAATTAACATCAATTAACACTAATTGATGTAGACAGGGACAACATTCCATTACAAGTATTTGAACTAACACAGTCTAATTATTCAAGCATGAAGAGCTAAGTAAGGATTTACTATACATTTAGGTAATGCCTGCATTTCATCTAACCCCAAATTAGAAAAGACAAAATCAAAGTTGTAGGACAAAAAATTGATGCAAGTTAATTTTTTTAAATGTAGGTTTTTTCCCCCTATTGAACTGTATTTCCTGATGGCATGTGGCCTGAAGCCAATCTGTTGACTGAGAAAAGATATTATCTTCTCCTCCCCACTGAAAACAAAAGAACAAAATTGATTTTGACAGCATTATGTATTCAGTCAAGTTTCATTAAGCTTCCAGAAAATCAAATACCTATTATACAATTAATAGTATTCACACATCAACTCTTTCCATTCAAAGAGACTCCACAGGTGGATCAAAGACCAGATTAATGCCTGAACATTAAGGCCACTACCTAAATTCGTGCAGCAGCAGCAGCTTTGTAACAGAACAGTACTGTACAACCACCTCTGTCTTCAGTCCCACTCACACAGTTCAGACAAGGACGTGGACAGTGCTAAAGCCTGATTAGACAATTCAGAAATCTGTTCCAAATCCTCAGGGAACAAGAGAAAGGAGCTCAACTCACCCTTTCTTGACCAAGGATTGCTTTTCTGCTCCTCGGCTCTCTCCCGAAGAATATTTGTATTTTCAACAAACCTGCTGCGAGGTGAACTGACTACTCTGTAGGCCTGAAAGGGAATTATACCTGAATTTACAGCTGCATCCCTACAAATTTACCAAACACAAAGGGGGGGAGGGAGAGAAGGGATTTTAAGCTAGTGTCTCTGCCCATCTTAAAATGCATATAAAATTTATTCTAAACAAGGTTAAAAAAAGAATCTGCTAAACTAATATATTTATGTATTTTATATTTCTCCATTGTTAGAAAGCAAATACAGTATACCATACAGCTTTTGAAGTGCTGCAATGTTTCAGGAATTGAAAACAGCATTTTAAAAGATAATTACATTAAGATTCCTATTTTTGTATTGTGGTAAAAATGTGATAGGAAGACACTATGTTATTCATCCAGAAATGCAATCATACATGTTTGATATTTTGAACAAATAACTACTTACAATTCAAGAGGATTACTTTGTGGGACAGGGAAATATGTACCTCTCTGGAGTGTGCTAGGCACTACCTCAGATCTTGGGGGAGAGGTAAGCTATAGAATGGAGGATTTAGGGATGTGAAGCACAGAATCAGATACATTTAGAAGCAGGGAAGAGAATGGTTACCGAAAAGCTTAACAAAACCAGATGCTTACAAAACTTTAACATGCTCTCTTGAAGTAACTAATGCTGTTATCTTCCTTCTTTGTGCCCAAATTTACAAGGTTCGTATCTTCCCCTTGCAGCTTCAGATTGCTTATTTCACATCTGCCTCGCCCACTTGAAACATTGCTAATGTTTCTTGGTGAAAAGTTAAGGCAAGGGGTTAGAGACAGGTGCCTTCCTCAGTCTTTGGACACATTCATTTCACATAGTCTTAAATATGCTTTCCACTAAGAGTGACCCAGCACTACTTATCAGAGTAACAGTAAAACAGGCAAGCAATAGGCTTTCACCTTCACTAAATACTCTTAAGCTGATTTCTAAGTTAGGCTGCACTTAAGCTACAATATCTGCATTCGTTGATGGTTTGAATCTTGGCCATACTCTAACCCAGAACACACCTTACACCGTGCCAGCTCAGAAAGCACAAACAGCTCCTTCCCCAAACACTTACATAAAATAAACCACCAAAAGCAGCAACACCAGCAAGGAGATAGATCATCATGCTGTCTCTAGAAGAGCCAGGAACACTCCCAGATGACATCTGGCGAGGAGGCGCTACAAAAACCATTAGGTAAAGTGATGTAAAGTGCTGCTAAAATATTATCACAAAAAAGAATTATGGAATCTGAACTCTGTATGGGAAAGGATGATTAAAAAAGGTTATAAAACAGATGCTGATATATACTGATGTATCCTATGACTCAGTAACACAGGGTGTGGTGCTCCATGGCTGAGCTCTTCTTAAGAGGTGTTTTTCTGTGAACTACGTTGTCTGCCATCAGCTTCCAAGTACTGGACACAGTCTATATAGACTAAGAAATGTTTTAAAAAGAAAAAAAGGAATGTAAAATTGACTCCTGACTAAGGTAGGAAAAATAATTATCTGTCCTTATTCCTTACGACCAGCAGAAGTAATGAATTCTCTCTTCAGGGTAATAACAGGGAATTTTTTTAAAAGCTTTTTCATTTGAATTCATGTTCTTTCACTCAGACTGCTGATACTCTGATCCATACCCTTCACCTCATGAATTGGTGAACAGGGCAGAGAGGTAGAACTACAGAGTTTTTTACCCGACTGGATACATATTAACTCTAACAGCAGTGCTACCCATTCATTTGTTATAAAGTGATTCTTACTACAGTCTTGGATTCATCTGTATACCTCAAAAAGAGAACCATGAAAAATACACATAATTCTCTTGGTCAACAAAGCTTTCTGCAGAACTTTGTGACTTGATCCCAGATGAGAAATGTCTCATTGAAAAAGCGCTCATGAAAAATAGAATGGCTCTGAGCATTGCAATTGACAGCTGCAAAAATAGTCGCGATGTCAAAACATTGCCATCATGTGCTAGGTAATGTTTAGCATCATCTGTCTCATGACACAATTCTCAGACTCCTCTCCGATAGCCGGGCATCCTCATGGATTTGCATATGTTTATATTTTCGTTCAGCAGCAGTGTGTCCTTAACCCTCCCCCCCGGGGCAGCCAGCTATAGCAGGACAGTGATCAGCAAGCTGCCATCGCCCAACGAGGATGGCAGATTTTTTTTTTTGCCAGTGGTTACACAACCCGTGATGCGCCAAAAGCCATGGTTGTGGCGCACCGGGTCTGCCCCCGTTCCCTACCGCGGCCGGCAGCCCTGCCGAGGCACCGCCGCCCCGGCTGCTCTACCAGGGGGTATAACCCCGCTATTTTATAAGCAAGGGAAGGCAGCAGCAGCCACCGTTTTGCCCTGGGGCGGGGGTAGGGGGTCCCGGGCTGGCTCGGCTGCCCAGCGGGTCGCGGCGGAGGTCTGAAGCAGCCAGTGCCGGAGCCCAGGATGACCGAGCAGCCGTGCCCGGCGGCCGCCCGCCCCCGCCGCACCTGTCCCAGCCCCACGTCGCCCCCGCCCGCGACCTCCGCGCATCCCCTCCGCCGCCACCACCCGGCCCGCGCCCCGTCACGCCATCCCGGGCACCGCTACCCGGCCCGGCTCCGCAGCGGCCCCGCGTACCACGCTGCTTGAGGCGGCTGGCGGCGGCAGGCGCCCTGCTCAGGCGGGCGGCCAGCGCCTGCGAGGCGGCCCTGCAGAGGGACATGGTGGCGGAGCAGCGGAGCGGAACGAAGCCGGCTCTCAGCTGCCGGTCGCGGCGGGGATGCGGCGGCAGACACCGGTCCCGCCTCGGTGCCGCGGGGGCGGGCCGAGCCGCAGTCCCGCCCCGCGCACCTGGACGCCGCTGCCGGCCGGGGGTGCCCCGGGGACGGCGCGGTAGGAGCGGAGCTCCGGCTGCGGCGGGACGGGGAAGCGGCTTTCTGGAGCGGAGCGCACATTGCGCAGGGCCGGGCGCTGCCGACAGCGACCTGCCCCACGGCAAGTAAACGCCGTTCGGTACCGACCGCAACAACAGAGCCGGGATAGTAGGGATGGCATTTACCAAGGAGAGGGAAGATAGAGAGGAACTACTGTTTTACTTAAAAAGGAATTTCTCAAGGAGGAAAAAAAAAAAAAAAAAGAAGAAGAAATCAACTAAATTCACGGCGAAGGGCACTCGGGTTAAGCACGGAGCCAAAGGCGTTCGGCGTTGGCAGTGAACCACTCGAAGTGAATCGCTGCTATGGGATCATGTCGGCTCTCACAGTGATGGGCGTCTCCGGGTCAAACCTGTGCAGCTATCCTTGTCCTACCTACATTGTTAGGCAGCAGCCCTGTTTCTCTTCCTTTCTCTATACAGAGCTTCTTTGTTCCTTAATGATCATCTAATGCCATCATATTCTGCCATGATGCCTTTTTTCCAGTCTTTGTCCTTGACTGACCTTGATGCACGAAAAGAGGACAGAAGTGTTCAGAAGGCAGTGCTCACACCCAAGACTGACATGGGCTGTGCAGTCCATCTCCTGTAGGCACCTTTCAGCCATGGCCAGTCCCCAAAATGCTCACAGGAAAATGCATATTTTAGCATTTATACAGATCCTATTTTTGTATTTGCTTATTTTAAAAATTTAGCAGTGAAAGTGATGGCAGAGCAAGACTACACTTCTGGAATATTTACTGAACTTCATCAGACCTGATCTTTAATTTTGTAATATACCTTCCAGAATAGCAAAAACAGTTTTGAAAATATGATTGATAAACTATGAAATGGAAATGAAAACATAAAACAACTTCAAGACCAACAGAATGAAATATTAATGGTAAAGAGAGTAGTTTCAGGTTTCTTCTAGACTTTATAATTTATTTTTAACTATGCACATGAAATGTATGAACATACAAGTAATTAGATAACTTTTTACTTCTTCTGTTCTCATTTATTCATAGGACAATGACCACGTACACTTGGCTCTGTAGTGCACATCTCTTCGTGACCATGTCATCAGCCTAAGAAAGAAAAGAAAAAATTCTTAGCAATAAGAAAAATAGATGTGATGAAAGTGGCAAGAAACATCTCATAACATCTTGCATTTTTATCTGGAGAGCAATGTTTACGGGGAAAAATAACCACAGCACTGCAAGTTTTTCTATAGTATAAGGATTTTTTCATGTGGCATATTAATTCCTCTGAGGCCATAATCCCCAAAGACTTCTTAGCTGGCAGAAACACAAATTATGTTTTTTATACTGAAAAGGGACAATGACTATGTATACTTTGCCCTATAGTGCACATCTACAGGCACAGACCCCACTGCACACATGTTAAAAGAAAAAAACAAGATGGAAAGATAAGCTATCATTAGTCACTCTTGTTTCCTTGCCACTGAGCCATTTACAAGGTATTCAATTTACAACCTTTACTTATTGCAGACGCTGTAGGAGATGTACTATTTTTTAAGAGTTTGCATGTTTAAGGTAGAAAGCTAAGAGGGAATACACACACAAGTGAATATATAAAAATACAGATCAGCCACCTTATCATTTTAAAGCTGGGAATGATTTAAAAGAATAGCAAAAGCCAAAATGCAAAGTACTGAGGAAGAAAAGAAGACTATAAGTCAGTCCAGTATCTTGACTCCTAAAAAATGTCAAAGATCTTCAGAATTTGTGTTCAGCTAAGTCAAAAACATTTGTATGTGCATACTTACTATAAACACTGTGTACACTTTTGCGCTCTCGCTTTTCTTCTTTCATATTCCATTACATCTTCACTATGCTGCTTGATAAGCTATAAAAGAGCAGTATATTATAAACAGCAATCCAATTCACAGCTGGATCCAGACAACAGAGAGAGTTCTACAGAATGTCAAATACCTGTTATCAGAATGCAAACCAATATGTAACTGGGACCGTCCAGAATACAACATATCTAAATTAACAACTGAAAAAGGTGTGAAAACAATGCCTCATAGGACATTTTCTCTTGACCACATGGGGGGGGGGGAATCCCACTACCAGTTATAATTCACCACAGCCAAAAAAGGGGGAAACCCCAAAGGGAATCCATCCCACCCTGAAAACACTGTCAGCATGGAGAGTGCTGTTGATCCTGCATGATTCTTCCCGAGAGCTACTACACTCTGCTTGCTTTAACACCATAAAGTCTGTGAGTTCTCTGAAACAGAGAGTATCTTACATCTGCACTTTGCTCAGGAAAAAGGGGTCTTAATCTATTGAAATCAGCTAAAACCACTTTAACCAGAGGAAAAGTGAGAAGAGAATGCACTGGTAGTCTGATAAATACAACATTATCTGGGCACATCCCTAAGTCTTCTCTCTTTTTGGAAAGACTATGGGGAAAATAATGCTAAAGCATTAATCCAACAGGCTTGAAGAATTAACTCTGTTGTGGCTGTTTTAAGTTTGCAACAAAGAGAAGCTTAAGAAGTTGTTCATTTCTTAAAATAAGAGCACAACATAAAGCTGGGAAAACATAAGTGATGAACATAATCATGTTTCAAATTTGACACCTGCTATGACCATCCATTATCTCAGTAAACTCGGTTACTCGGTTGATTGCAGTCACTGCATTCATATCACTATTATGATTTTTAAGGAATAGTTAATTCAAGAAAACCGAATGAAAACACTTACGAGAGCCCACAAGGCAGCACTGGTGCCAAATGCCAAGCCAACTCCCAGCCAGTTTGGTTGGGCATTATTTGCTTTGCTCACAGCAGATGCAGAACGAGTAAAAGCTAAAAAGGCACAAGATTACAAATGCATTAACATTCCTCAGGGTGAAACTACCAAGTACGTACTGACATTCATGCCATCTGGAAAAACAACCAAACCACAAGAACCCCGAGCGAATGCAATGATGAAATGCATTACATTATACGAAGTCTCCATAACACTGTTACAGCCGATGCGCTCGTAGGCTCCCCGCAGCACACGCTCCCTGACCCGCGAGAGAGGGGACAGGGGGGCTGCCAACCACTCAAAAGCAGTGCTTTTTGCCCGTTCCCCAGCCACAGTAACAGTTTCTCCCCGCGTCTTCTGCTCTATAAGGATGTCTCTCACTGTCCCCCGCCTAAAGCCCCAGCCCCGGGACTTCCCCACCTCTGATCCGCCGCTAATGAAGCGCGCTACGGGCACAGCCTTCCAGGGAAGGGCCGGCACCACCATCGCGGCGAGACATGGTGAGCCCTCCCCCCGGCCTGGAAGCTACACCAACTTAAAACACAGAAAAGATTAAAAAATAACTAATGGGCTTCGATTAAAAACAGTAAAAGGAAAGAAGCTACCACCGAAGCTTCCTCTAACGCCAGAAGCGGACTGGCTGGCGGGGACGCCGCGGCCTGACCAGGCAGCAAAGCTCCCGCGGCCCTAGGTCAACGGGCCGGGCCGGGCCGGGCCAAAGCCCACCAACCTGCCCCGAAGGGGCTCTCCCCCGCCACCGCCGCTCACCAAGGCTAGGCGGTGCCGCCACCAGCCCCCAGCGCCTCACCGCCCTCAGGCCCGCCGCCATCTTGTCGACCGGACCCGGCTCCGCCCGCGGGGGTGGGACCACCCCGCCCCGCCCGTGCCCCGGCGCCCGGGCGGGCGAGCTCCGCCGCGTGAGACCCGGCGGGCCCTGCGCAACCCCATGGCTCTCCGCTCTTTCCCCCCCGCCGCCGCCACCGGGCAGCGGCGCCGCCGCTCCGGAATCACCCCGGGCCGGCCCCGGCCCCGCGGCGGAGCCCACACAATTGGCGGGGCGGGGCCGGCGCGGGGCCGTGGCGCATGCGCGGGGACGCCGTGACCCGGCTGGGGAAGCGCCGCGCTGCCATTTTGGCGGCGGCTCGGCGGCCGCTCGGGACCACGTGAGCGCGCCCGGGGCTGGCGCGGGGAGCCCGGCGCGCGCGGCGGCCGGAGGGGCCGGGAAGGACTGGGAAGGGCCGGGCCCGCGGGCGGCAGGCGGCGGGAGCGGCTAAATTCCAGCGGGGAGGCTCACGGCGGCGGCGGCCGAGCGGCGGGGACGGGACGTAGCCCGCCCGCCCGCCCACTCAGTCTCCTCCTCGGAACCCTTCGGCGGCGCCGGAGCCGGCGGCGGGGAGGATGCCGTCCGTGAGCCTGCCGCCCAAGGAAAACGCGCTCTTCAAGCGCATCCTGGTGAGTGGCGGAGCGGGAGGCCCGGGCTCAGCGGCGGGGAGCGGGTTGAGGAGGCCCCAGCTCGTACCCCGAGCCGGCGGGGAGCGGAGCCCCGGCGCCACCGCCCCGGCCGCGGCTCCTTACGAGCGGGGCAGGCCGGCCCCAGCGCCGCCCGTCACCCGCACCCTGTCCCGCCCGGCTGGGGCCGCGCCGGGGCCGCCGCGTCCGCCCGCTCGCCCAGCGGGTCCCGTTGCTGGCCGCGGTGAGGCACCCCGGGCTCTGGGAAATGCCCCGCGGCCGCTTCATTCATCGCTCGCCGTTGCAGCCGCTGTCCTGCCGAACACCCACCCTGGGTTCGCTTTATTTTATTTATTTTTTTTCTTTTGTAACTCATTGTTTTGCTGTAGGCAATAACCATGTTTGTTGCTCGGTGAGAAGATGGGTTTCGAAGGAGGAAGTGGAGAAGAATGAAGGTTTTGAAGTCTTCCCGAAGTTTAATTTGCAGCCAACTCTTGTGGAAATTTGTCAATCGATTTTGCTGGGTGGCGGCTGGCGTATAGATGAGATGTAATTTAGGCAAGAAGCCTGGTTTTCAGAATGAGGTTAAGATGGTCTACAGTCCAAATACCAGCAGAGTGGGCCCAATTCAGCTACATCTTAAGGAACTTGTTTCAGCTTTCATGCGGTGTTGCAGGAACATTGTGTTTCTAAGGGCTTAGGTTGAATTAGAAGTGTCTTAAATTTGTTAGTGAGCAACTTCAGTGGATTTATTTACAAGATTCTGTATATAGATGAAGCTGTTTTCTCTCAGAAGAAGTCGGTTTTGTGTAAAAATCTCATGCTGTCTTTCAAAGAGACTTAGACTACTATTTTGAGTCATTCTAAAGAGCAGAAGTAAGATGAGTACTGTTGTCCTGTTGGAGCAACAGCGCTCTTAAGGTTCTGTAAACTTCTGCCACTTAAGTGGGAGGGATGTGTACAGTCTTCTGTCACTTCTGTTTCCAAAATATTTTATGAAAATTGAGCATGTAGAACTAGAAAGCCCTATGCACAGGCATGTGGCCATGAGACATGCAATTTCAGTTAGGGTTAAAGAGTAAATACGAATTATAAATCTGATTTCTGCTTTGAAAAATTTGAAAGTCATGCTTTCAAGTTGGTATGACCTTGTACTGAGTGTGTAGTTTTTCATGTGTTATGGGCTGGGACAGATCTAGCCTTGCTGCTCAGTGATCCATCCTCCTTTGCATTGAGGATGGTTTGTGTGATTACAGGGTACACTGAATCAAGGAGCTTGTCCATGTTTAAGTTGGAGCGGGTTTGGTTGGTTTTTTATTTCTTTCCTTTTTTTTTTTTTTAATTTTTCCTTTTGCATGGATGTGTCTGAGTATTTGTGTGGAGGGCAGGAACAAATAAGGAAAGAGTGTCTTTGGAGAAAGTGCTGGCTCAGCACCCTTGCATTATAACTTGATTCAGACTAGAAAAGGTGTGCCCCAGTGCAAGCAGATTTCTCTACACTTTTTTTTAAACTGAAGGTCTTTAATAAAAATCGTGGTGTTTGAGGTATCTGGATAAGCTAAAAGCTGTTGTGTCATTGTGATCTTTTCCTGTGTCTCACAGGGATGAGCCTGGCAGACAGATGTGTAGTCTGGTATTTAAAACTGCCTTGTGATGTGGTATCTTTATGACACGTGGTGGATAGAAAAGGCTCAAAGCTGGTTTTCATCACCCTGAAAATTTTGCTAATGAACTACTTGTATGCCCTGTTACAGATAATGGTCCTACTTTGTGAAGTTTTAGTTATGTGTTTGACTTGAATCAGTGAGACATCTTTTAGGAAGTCCTAAGTGCAGGCCATAAGAAAAATTACTTCTCTTCCATTCCTTCACTCTTCCCTTCACACCTCTGTCATCCTGCAGCCTCTCCTCATTCTACACATCTTTTCTGAGACTGTAGCACTTCTATCTCTGCCACATCTTGTAGTGTTCTGTGGGAAGCTGAACAGCCGTAGGAAGAGCTGCCTGTGCAGCTCTGAGCCCCCTGCCAGGAAGGAGGTGCTCCTGGGTAAACCCATGCTGCTTCCTGGCCCAGCCAGGCCATGTGTCCTATTCAGCATGCCTAGATGAGGTTTTTTCAACAGATGCTTTGGGAACTGGCCCAAGTGTTACTGAAAGGATGCAATACCTTGCAGATACGTAATTGCTGGTATGCAGGCTGTTAACACAAGTATAAACCCATTCCCATTCTGAATCTTATGGAGATAATAAACATAGGAGCTCAGTGCATAACTGCCTTGTGTTTTTGCAAGTGAAGCATAAAGTTGGGGTGTTTTTCAATCTGTTTTGTGTGTGTTTTCAATTCCTGAAGCCTCATTTTTTTTTTTTTTTAAGACCCGTAACACAAATGTTATCAACCTGCCCAGTTTTGCATAGCAAAGGGCAATAATTAGCTTTTAGAGTTTGGTTGTTTTGTTTGTTCAGTAGTAAGCATCTTGCATGGTCAGTACCTTTCTCATGTGAATGGGTTTGCTCACAAGCCAGCATTTCCACTTACCTGACAAATTCTGAGTTCAGATGTGTGTACACTTTGTCTTTGCATGTTCAACACACTGTAACTAGACTAACCTCCCCTAGTCACTTTACAGGCATGTAGAGTTTCTAATAGAAACATTTTTCCATTTGAAAGACATTTTACAACTCAGAGTTCCTGTAGTACAGCAGGAAAGAGATCTGCATAATTAGCCTGAATAAAAAAAACACCCACAGGATTAGCAATCACTATTCTCCTTAAACTTGCACTTCCATTTAAAAAAAAGTGTCTAGCTCATATAGTTTCTATAGTTTTAAACTGTTTGCTATTAGGTCTACAAGTAGATGTTCTACTGCTCAGAGATTCTGAGGAATTTAGAGCAAAAGTGGGTCTCAACATTTGAACATGTAAAATAATTGAGTCTTTATGATTCTTTTGAATACACAATTCCTAGGCAGTTAGAAATTACTGGACAAGAATTCAGGTGGAGGCCAGGGAAAGGGTAAAATAGTAAGCAGAATGAAGTAATGGTTAAGTTGGCATTTTGGTACACAGAAGGCTGGGTGCACTGTGAAGTAATGGAAAAAGTGGTGTACTCCGTTTGCTTCTCCCCCCACCCCCCTTAGGATCAACTGTAGAACTAGTAGTTGTAGGATGTAAGATTGCTCATCAGTTACATTTAATTAAAAATCAGTCATTCCTGAACCCTTCCTGGAATTTTGCCAAATTATTTGTATGCTGTATCTCATCAGGTACAATTCATCAGTGATGTTCAGTTTTATTTCACAAATCCCAAAGATAATACTTATTTAAGTTTTCTTTGGATGTAGAACTTAAATATATTTATTGAAAAGGTTTTGAAGAAAAATTAAATATAGTGCTGTTAGGGGTGCCATATATTTTGTGGAAGAGTTTTTTTCAGTCTCTTGAAACATCAGGATGAAGTTCTTGGAGTTCTGGCAGACTAAGGTGGTCCGAGTATTTTTTTACCATGTGTAGTGAGCTTAGCCTTTAATGAGCAAAGAGGAAAAAAGTCCAAGCATTTCAGAAGTGAAAAGTCATATTTTTTGTTGGAAACAAGCAGTGCAGCTGTGTGTGTTCAGTCCTTGTTTAAACAGTTCCACTGGCTCTCAACTCTATTCCGTGCTGTAGAAGTAGTATACCAAGGAAGAAGATGCTGAACTGGTCTGAGCTGGTGTATATTGCATTGTGTGAACATCAGAGTTTCCCTGTTCAGGACTGGGGATTAGCCATGGCCGTTTTGACATATGGAAGCTATTAATCTTTCATCTCTATCAGTTTCCTTAGGTGCTGTGCAGGCTTGATTGGGCATGGCCAGAACCCATATGCTCCAGTGGGGCATTGCACTAATCAGAGTGTCTGCTGCAATGGGGACACTTCCCCTTCACCTGGTCATTTTTACTTTAACATTGCAGTGCTTGAGGGCAGTGTCTTTGAGCTGGTGGTCTTCCTTTCCATGCTGCCTTTGACAAGTGCTCTACTAAGTGATGGAGGAACTTCCTGGTGATAAAAAGCCTGTTGAACCACCTCTCTGCCTCTGCTGTAAATATGCCAAGTCCCTCATGCTGGGCCATCTTCCTGTTTCTTCATTCCAGAATCTACTCCCCGTCCCTGCACTTTGAAACTGGACAGACCAGTGCTTCTCCTTTACTAATACTTTCATCAGCATGAATTCTTTAAAAATATTGTTCTGCTGTAGAAATTCAGGTGCTGACTTTAAGATTGCTGAGGTGACAAGACTTAGAAATCTCTTCTTAAGTCATCATAATTCAAGATTAGACTTGATTTCTAGAATTTCACTTTTATCAGTAACCTAGTAAATTAGTTTGTTTGCAATCATTGTTGCATTTGCATGGCTGTACAGTAATCACTACTGGAATTTTATCATATATTGTCTTTCTGTTGAAATACAGAATTGCTAACATGGCTCTTCCAATTGCTTGTCTGTTGAGATGTCAGTTACTTCTTTTTTCTTTGCCAAGAGGAATACCTTACTTGTTCGGTAGTAGTAGGAAGAGAAATGGTGTCATGGCAGAAACATTGGAATAGAAGTACAGGGTAGACTTGCTGCTTTAAGGAGAATCACTGATTTTATTTTTCAGAACTATTTCTCAAAGCTGCTTAAGAAATTAATTACTGTTTGAGACTTTAGGATGCCATTGAGGATTCACTTGAGCAATACATGTTACTAAAGCCTGTTCATGAAATTGGGCCATTTTTTTGTCACTGGAGCTGTCAGAAATTGTAGAAACATGATTCACTGCTGTAAATTTCTGAGGAGCAGCATAATTTTATCTGTTTCGCTGGTGAAAATAAAAGACTCATTAACAAAAACATCCTCAGCTGTAAGATTCTAGCCAGTCTTACATTGTTAAGGCTATAGATACTCTTAATTGAACCCAAAGTGGGTTTAATTGGGGCAAGGGAGTTAATTATTTATATGCTACTACCCTTTATTTTGGTTAGAATTTGATGAAGCTGTGTTTATTTCTGTTTTTGAAAGGTTTTCTTAATGAGATTTTGTTGATTGGACTTTATCTGGATGTCTCAGGTTTAAATCTCTTGTCTGCAACAGCACTGTGTCAATGCAACAGGAGTGGGTGTAAGCAATTATGCATTTTCTGATTTTGCTGATAGAGAATTTAGAGAAAATTAACAATTATTCATTGCCACCCTTAAAAGGGAGGTCAGTGGGACTTGTTACAGGGATTTCTGTTGGCTTATGTGATATCACAGAATCAAGTTAGCAAACCTTGTAATGTTAAAGAACAACCTTTCTTATCTTAATAGACCTATTTAACTATTTCTCAATGCTCAGTGCTACCAGACCTCATCTTGCATACCTCAGTGCTAAGGGTGAGGAGTACTCTAGGTGTAATACATAGGTAGAAAATGCTAGTAGCCTCTCCATCTTGGATTATTTTGTATCGTGGAATATTTTTCGAGATAAATGGATACTTCAGCTCAGGTCTGAGTCCAGAACAACCGAGGCTCCTTTAAACATTTTTATGCCACATGTTGGAATTTGAATTGATACGCTTTGTTGTTTCAGATGATCGTTCAAAACCAAGCATATCCTGTGCATACTGGATCTCTTGTGAGGCACAGTCAGCTCAGGGATGAAGCCTGAATGTGGGGGTTCCAGGGTTGTGAACAGAAGTCAGTGTATTTTAGTTGACAGGGCCAAATTCATGGTAACTCTCCCCAAGAGGAGATTAATGTAAGCAAGTACAGGCCAACAGAACTCATTTTGAATAATGGGTTTTTTCAGCAAGTCTGTCTTCAGTAAGTGAGGATTTCTAGTCTTCTAGAAGAGCTGTAGTTAACTATTTGTCAACCCCTGTTTCCAGCTGAATTTTCTGAAATAAAGGAATGAGACCAATTCAAAAGCATAGACATAGCACAGATTTTTTTTCTGCCTTAGTATTAAATAAAAAGGTACACATTTCTTAGATTCTTCCTAACTAATTTGAATTTCAACTTTTTCTATTCCTCTAGTTGTATGCTGTCAAGCACTGCTAGTTAGGAAGATATCAGTGACTTACAAAAGGTAAAGCATGCTGTGCAGAGGAGGATTTATTAATCCCTTGAACCAGGCAATTGTTGAAGCTGTTTGTTACACTGAACAATTCAATTAATTAACACTTCAGAGCAGTGAAAGAGGATAGTTTGTTTCAATTTGACAGCAGAAAACTATGCCCCTTTTCTCCAGAGCTTTTCAGCATTAGCACAGCTGCAAGATTTGTGTGGTTTCTTCAGTCCTTGGGTTTATACATCTTGTGTTTGTCATGAAATTGAATCGGTGTGGAGTATCTTTTGCCTGGAGCTGCTGAGCTGTTTGATATGGTTAGTGCTCAAAGAGCCCACTAATTCATGGTGAGTAGTAGCTCCTAATGCTTCCATCTTCCAGCATCTTCTTTGCTGCATTTAGCTTGAATTAGTGCACCTTAGTGACTTGACCTGATCTCTTCTACTTGTAGAGAGAGGAATTGTGCTGGAAAACAGCCTTGAGCTGCCCAGTACCTGAGTTTACTATCTCTTAAG
Organism: Fringilla coelebs; assembly: GCF_963513975.1. Lineage (NCBI taxonomy): Eukaryota > Metazoa > Chordata > Aves > Passeriformes > Fringillidae > Fringilla > Fringilla coelebs. The sequence goes on along the minus strand of NC_140032.1, from coordinate 62,388,506 downwards.
TACTGCCTCCAAACCATGCTGGAAAAAATAGATAGAATCAGAGTGGCAGATGTGTATGTCCTGCGCTGTAAGTGCACACCTTAGGTAATGCAAAGGCCAGGGATTCCAATGCTTCCTGCTGCCAGAGATCTCACAGCATCATAGTTGCCAGTGTTGCCATGGGATGCCCCAAGTGTACCTCCATGACTGCCACCGGGAGAAACTGTGGGGTCCTCTAAGAGCACGCTGCTGTAGTTGAAAGGGTTTGTTGTGGAATCACAGAATAATTTTGGTTGGAAGGGACCTTCAAAGGTCATCTAGTCCAACTCCTCCTCCATCATGGGTCGGCTCAAGCCTCAAAACCCTAGGGAAGAGGACAACAGTGTCAGATTTGTGAGTTTTGTTTGAGCAGCCCCTTCTTCATTGTACTTCCTCCTGGGGCCTTGCAAGTAAAACGCTCACCTGTGCCTTTGTGCTCTCCTGGTAACTCTTGTATATGATGAGGAATAGTCTGCAATATATTTCCTCTGATGATGACACTGGCTTGCTGAAGGAGAGAGGCTGAGTACAGTGAAGTACAGAGGAGTTCAGTTTGCAGCTCTGGTGTCTTTTGGGGCTTAATCTCAATATTGGCAATCATTTGGTGAAGAAAATAATATTCTTCAGCTGGTCTGTCACAGCACTGACTAAATTAGGTGCTTAATTCTACAGCAATATTTCTGGGTGAGAAGTGATTTCCTGTGGGGGTTTTGGTGGGGCTTTTTGTTTGGTTGGTTTGGGTTGATAGTTTTTAAGCACTGGGGCATTAGGTAGTTTATATTCATTTTACTTCAGTTAAATTGCAGATGTGGTGTGTTAGTTTCGAGTAAAGTGTGACCTGATAAAACACAGAGTCTTGGAAGAGAAAATAGTTAAAAGTTCTTCAAACTGTTTTTCTAAAATTCTGTCTCTTTAATGGAAATTGCACACTATTTTTGGTTTCTTTTCAATTTCAAAGGGCATAACAATTAGTAATGTGATCCCATTCCACCCACCTGGTTCTGCTGTATTGATTTAATTCTCACACTGCTCTTTCTTGTGCTGATTCAAGTAAGAATAAAAAGAAAGCAGTCAATAATGCCCCAGTGCTCCCATTTGTGAGCTTGGGGAGTAGATGGTACCTTCTTGTCTTTGATAATTACTCTTGAGGAAAAACCTCTAGTTCTTGCATGCTTGCAGGTGAGATGACAAAGGTGGTTTCTCCTTTATGTTGGTCTTCTGTGACTGTCTTAATCTTGCTCATGAAGCACTCCTGGGTCTGCTTCTCACCTGTTTAATCAGCTGCAAAATCCAGGCTGGATAGACTCCTGTGAGGGTTTTTGTTTTCTTTCACTGCTGCAAATTAATTTTAAAACACTCTTGAATAAGCTAGGTTGGACCTATGTATTGATTCTCAAGTGTTCCTGCTTGAAAGGGAGTTTTCTACTTTATGTTGTGATTGAGGTGATTCTTTTTGTAGGTCGAGTGGTACTTGGTGGCAGTGTAGATTCACTGTGAAGCTTCTAATCAGGCTCCTGGTAACACCTGTTGTTATGCTGAGCTAGAGCTGTTGAGCTGATCTTAACTCTTGGTGTTACTGAACATACAACACGCTTCAGTCTGCAGTGTAGTTATTATAAAATGTCTTATAAATAGCACATTTAAGTCTGGATGGCTATTAAATGATTTACATTAGTTTAAAATGTTTGCAGGATGTGAAGACTGCTTTGTGATAAAAGAGGATTTACCCTCCTGGGTGTGAATATGTGTAAAATATTTCATGTATAAATGGCAGAGTCCAGTCCGCTGTGGGCTGTGTATTTGAACCTGAGGGACATACCTGCATGTAGGAATGCTTCTCTTGACTAATAGCCTTTAGTTTCAGTTGGACACACATGTATTTGACCATTAAAATGTCTAGTTTCAGATGGAAGAATTACTTTGGAGGTAAAATACACTCCCTACTTATAGGTAGCTGTCATGGGTTTGATGCTGGCCAAATGCCAGTGCATCCACAAAAAATCATTCACCCATTCTCCTCCGCTATAGTTGAGCGGAGGGAAAGAAAAATTAAAAAGGAGTTCATGAGTTGAGGTAAGGATTGGGAAGAAGCATTTTAAGGGCAAAACAATCATAAAACTTAAAAAGGTATAAATAAAAAAAATCTATTAACATACTTAAAAGAGTATAATGAGAACTAAAACCTTTAGAACACCTATTCCCTCCTCCAGCCCTTCTCTCCTTCCTACTGACAGTGCAGGGAGACAAAACGTGGGGGTTTTAGTCAGTTTGTCACTTCTAAACAATCTTTCTTCAGTTTGCTTGGGGAGAGGAGTCTCTTGTGCTATGCCATGGGGCCCTTCCCACAGGAGACAGTTCTCTGTGAACTCTTCCAATGGGGCTCTAATTTTCACAAGCAGCAGTCCCACCCAAACCTGCGCAGTGTAAGTCCCTCCCACGGACAAAGCAGTCTTCCCACAACTGCTTTTCCATGGGCCATTTGGTTCATGGGGTACACTCTTTTAAAGATGAGTTGTTCTAGTATAAAAGCAAGCGTTCTAGCTCTAGAAGCAAGCGTTCTTTCTCTCTGTTCAAGCCTCTCACCAGATCACAGCTCTGCAGTATCCACATGCTTCAGTGCAAGCACCTTTTTTACACAGGCTGCCAGTGAATTCTACATCCCCCCCATGCAATTAATGAATTACACAGGGAAACAGTTCTGTTATAGTCCTCATCATGGCTTGCAGAAGAATTTCAGCTCTGATGTCCAGAGCATCTCCTCCTCCCTCTCCCTGTTTTGCACCGGCCTTAGTTGTCACCATGTTGTTCTCTTCACATATTTTCACCTTTTCTTTTTCTCTGACTCGGGAGAGAATTGGTGTCTGTAGGTTCATTTATTCTCACCCATTTATTCCCAAGTTCTGTCAATTGAGAAGTTTTATAGAGTTTTGAAGCACTGAAAGGTTGATCTCATCCAACCTCTGCATCAGGGAATTGCTCGCCGTGCCTCTCACTGCTGACCACATGGTCCCCACTGGCACCGTGTGAGCCACGCCAACCACCCGCTCCACTCAGCTCCTCTCTTCATGCAGGGCACCAAAAAGGACGAGCTGCCGCTGCCACTTGTGCCCTTCTGGCTAAAAGCAGCCAAGCAAATCTAGTTCATTGTGAGCCATGCTGAAACAGCAGCAGCCACCACGGCTTTGCCAGTCTTGGCTGTGCGGCCGTTCCCAGCCGCACTGAGCGCTCCTGGCGCTAGCCTCAGCGATGGGGCTGCTCGCTCCTGGCGCTGAGATGGGCCCTGCTGGCATAACCCTGGTGGCCATGCTAGACGGGAGCCCAGTGGCCCTCTCTACCGCCCCTCCAAGGAGAAGAAAAGAAGAAAGGAATAGTGTGCCTCTTTTACTTCTTAAATATGTCATCATAGCAGTGTTGCTAACCTCTCTAATTGGGCCAGCCAGTATGTCAGTCATCAGAGCCTTTAGGAATTGGCTCTGCTGGACATAGTAGAAGTTTCAAGGACCTTTTTTTTTTTCTTCTTCAGAAGTAGCCTCTGTGGCTTCCTCTGCCACCACTAAAAGCCAGATTGTGTTAACCTAATACAGTAGCAACAGTTGGAGAGCCTAGTTGTGTAAATTTCAAAAATATAACAATCTCTAAAATGCTCTTGTGACAGTGTATTTGCTTATACTGTCTATAAAGAAAACAGTCCTGAATTAAGTTTGGATGAAAATAATTTCTGCTGTTGTAAGCAGCTCTTAGTGCTACTGTAATCAGTAGCATGGCCTTTGTATAACAACCTTATGGTTACCTTGTTCAAGAATCCATGTCAGTGTTCACTACCTGGAGGTTTGGCAGCAAGGTTTAGAGAGTAGATAGGAGAAGATTCAAAATTGGAAAGCTGAGGCAAGGGGGGAACAAACTCCATGTAACCACAAGTTGTGACTAGATGTAGGTAAGCTATAAATAGTGGGAGTCTTTTCACCTTTCTTCATGGCAGCCACCAAAGAAGAAATGCGGAGGAATTTACTGACATTTGACACAGGGAGCCATGTGCATGTGTAAGGCATCTGCTGGCCAGAGACTGAGTCTGCACAGATGCCTTAATACAATTTAGAGAACATCAGAATACAAGCTCTCCTTCCACCTCCTTCCACCTCAGACTTCGAATTCTAGAGAATGGGCCATCTCTTTCTTAGAATTTCTGTGTCAGTCTGTCTAGTAATTGCTGTGCATTCTGATCCATTGAATAAGTACCTGGTGGGGGGGAAAGCAGTATAAATGCAAATTGTCATTTACCTCCTATGGTCTTGCATGATTTTGAAGGAGTTGAACTTTGCCTGCCTCATCTTACTAATGCTTTGTGCAATTGTATTAAAGCAGGTGTTATTTCCTTACTATAAAGATGGAAAATTAGTTAAGGTATGTTAAAAGAATCTTGGTGTGTTTAGAATAGGTTGTAATTCTGGCCACAGCATGTATAGAAAAGCTTGTTAGATATCTTTCAAGATATGGTAACTTAATAAACTGAAAGCTTTGAAGGACAGGAAATGTGTAATAGATTCAGTACTGATGTAGTCAGATTCTGTTCTTCTGAAGCATTAGCCTTCTTAACCTTACTCTTTTAAAGTTTAGCTTTTATGTTTTCTCATTGCATGATGTCACAGGTAGCTGCAGCACTTGTCTGTCAAGCATCACAAGCACACTTTCCCTGCTGGCTTTGAGGTTTATATGTGCAGGAATTTAGCTGAGTGCAGGCAACCGTGTTCTTCTAGTCATCTCTGGAACAGAGAAATGTGTTACTTCTGCAGAACATCTGTCCTAAAGCAAGGGTTGGAGCTCTAGGAATGACTGCTACAAACTATTCATCTGGGAGGAAACAAGCTACCCAGATGAATAAAATTCCTGTTTCCAGGAAGCCTGTATCCTTATGTCCCAAGAATACTTGACATGTCACCATCCCTGCTTCTGTGGTTTTTTTTCTTTCTTTTAATTTAATTGCTCGTTCTTTTTTCTTCTCTCACTCAGAAACTACTTACTTGCTTAAGGATCTTCTTTCCCAGGCTGTGTATATATTTTCTGTCTCTTTTTTTGTTAAAAGATTTTTTGTTTGAATTGTCTGTTTCTTGAAACTATAAGTTCACTAATGTTTGTACCAGCCATGGTTGCATATGCTTCTATCCTGGCTTCCTTCTGTCTCATTCACACCTTAATTTAAGCTTGTTAGCCCATAATCTCTCTGGAGGATGAGTTAAGTATGTGCACAGCTTCAGGCAGGGGAATCTCAATATGCTGTTGGGCCCACTATGAGGAAACAGTCTCTTCTTTTTTGAAGAACTAAATGTGACCTCGATTTCATTTGTTCCCTTCCTTCCTTTGTCAAAACATACAGTATGCACATAGAACACATACACAGAATAAGGAAACCCATAAAAGAGCACAATTTGAAGTGTTTGCATTAACAGAAAGAAATAACCTTGAAAGTATTAACTAGAAAACTTGGTGAAATTGTATACAGGAAATCATTCCAGCTTGTCTTGATCTAGAACTAGCTTGTCAAAGGAGACCTTTGATGCTTCACTGGGGAGTATACACAGCCATGTCTATATATAGAGCAATATTTTTGAGATAAAAGTATATCCAGATTTTTTCCTGTTAATTTGTTGGCCCTATCCAAGTAGTTTCTGGGTTATGAGATGTAAATGGATATAAACTTGTAAATCTTTCCTCCATGAAGCCTAAAGGAAGAATTTGTTACAATTCTCAGTGAGTTTGCTCTGTTCCAAACTACCTTGCATTATAAGCTCTGTATTGCCCTAGAAAATTTTATGTGCAAATATTTCCTGTCTCTAGCATATATCCCATATGACTTTGATTAAACTTCCAGGTGAGAGCCTGGTTGTTAGAGTACATTAAATGGAACCATTTAGTGGTAAGATGTCACGTTCATAGCCAGCATCTGGGCAAGCTGTACTCAAAGCCAGACTGCAAAACCCCAGAGTGCCCCATCTGCTTGTGTCAGTGCCTCAGTACACTGCAGACACATTCTGCAGTTCTTGTGGCTGCACCACTTCTGTGACAGGTTCTGCTGCTTTCACAACTACCTGGGTGGGGGCAAGTGGCGGCTCTACTTTTCAGGGAGGAGGCTTGGCTGGTAACATTTATGACTGATGGTTTCAATTAAAAAAAAAAAAAAGTCTTGTCAGCTCTGACTAGTTGGCTGATTATAGTGACTCAGCCAGCTACTTGAAAGCTGATAATGACTGGAAGGTGTAAGTAATACCCAGTCAAGTTTAATAGAAAAAAAAAAGTTGCCTTTTCAGATTTCCTCGTACCTAACCATTAAAATGTTGTTTTGCAGTGCTGACTTTTCCTGTCCTTGGTGAACAGAGGGAGTTGTCTTTTGGAAGTGTTCAAAGTCAGGGTTGGATGGGCCTTTGAACAACATGGTATACTGAAGGGTGTCTCTGCCCATGGGGATGGGTGGAACTAGATAGCCTTTGAAGGTCTGCTCAAGTTAAACCATCTAATTCTTTTGTTGATCTGTTCCTCTTTGAGTACATCTTGCTCTCTGGGCATCTTCCTTCTCCTTCCTTTTCCATGCAAGCAATTCCCTTTCTCCTAAGGGTGGTGACAGTGTGGGGGGAGCAAAATAGGTGGTTTGTGATGCATCTTGGTCTTCAGGCATATTATTTTACCTGTATGACTTTAATACTAGAAGATAATGCATGCACTTACTATTTTGCCATTTTTTTTACACCTTTGAAATTTATTGTTGGTATTTCCAAGAGAAAACGAGACATTAAACAGCATCTTTCATTATGAAGAGCAGCATAAAACACAGAAGTCGTAAATAGGCCATTTTCTTTTTTAAGCCTTTCCTCTAACATTCATGTAGCTTTTTAAAGTTTTATTTTTAGAATCTTTAGCTTGAAGGGAAGACCTCTTGGGTCTGCCTTTCCTAAATATTTTCATTGAGAGTGGTTTGAGGACACATGGTGTCCATATGTGCTTATGAATGCTCTTGGATAATTACTTTAGGGCAGTGTGAGGAAAGATGGAATCCTGAGCAACAACTTATTTAGAAGGACTTGAAAACTCTGAGCTGTACCCAGTTTTTACACCCCCATCTGCCATCCTGCCTCCGGAATGGATCAACCAGTCAGGGAGGTCCTGTTATGAATGACTTTGTAATTAATAACAGGATTAATGGGATTTGGGCTGGTGCTCAGTCAATGTGTGCTCCTGTACTCCTGGGCTCATAAATGTTTATTTCATTACAAAAAAATTAGATGTAAGAGGTTCCAAGCATTTGCTGAAGTGACCTAAAATGCATGAATTGGTGTTTATAATGTTATTTCTTCTGGCTTTTATTTAAATATGAGCGCAAGAAGTATATTTACATAAATAAAATACTAAAACTGGTTTTAAAAGGTCATGCTGTGTGCTGCAGTGCATTGTGGTCACCTTCCACAATGAATGAGGCTCAGACAAAACAATTGGACTAAGAAAACAATAAAAGAATGTTTAAATTTCCAGTATAGGAAGATGTTACTATATACTGGTTTTGAAAGTTTGGATGTATGACATACATGTTGTAAGAGGTTGCTTCCAGAGGTAGTTTAAGCCAAGTTCCAATGATTTGTGTGTCTTTCCAGCTTGGATGGTTGTTGGAGGTTGGGTTTCTGTTCAGGATAATTGGCCAAAGTGGGTTCAATGCTCACCAGTGTTACAGCATAAGGTTTGCTTTTGTGTTAAGGGAGAGTTGAATTTCTTCAGGCACTTAAGTTTCCTGTGGTGTCTTAAGTAAGAATCTGCTGTATGATAATATGTCTTCACTTATTCATTTAAACTCATGGTGTTGCTTAAACCTTTTTCTTTTTTTCCTGTCGATGGATGGAATTTTTAAACACAGGAAGCTCAATAAGCAGGATTCATTAAAATATAAGTACATTTTCTAAAATCTGTAGTTGTACTGTTGCTTTGTTTCAGGCATGCATAAACACTTCCACTCTATAAATTTTTTGAATAAACTTATTTTGTTTTTCCATAGAGGTGTTATGAACATAAGCAGTATAGAAATGGGCTGAAGTTCTGTAAACAGATCCTTTCCAATCCCAAGTTTGCAGAACATGGAGGTAAGTTTTAAAATGGCATGTGCTTTCTTTTTCACTGTACTTAACAGTCATTATTTTAATGTTTTATATCCCTTCACTGTTAACTTTTTGCCCATAAAGCAGTAAGGGCATCCAGAAACATGTATGTTAAACACTTACTGTTGGTAAGATTTGTCATTTTAAAGACAGATCTTACCAGTAGTCAGAGCTTCCCATTTTTTATCATTCAAGTCTAAGATACATGGTGCAAGTTTCTAATACAAGTATGCATTAATAAAATCACTTTTCCTGGGAAATCGATATTCACTCATATAAAAATGAAAAACAAAAGGAAGAGACTGAATATTGTTCAGTATTCTGTCAGCTCTGTGGGCTGCTACTTTTCTGAAGGAATAGTCGTATTTTAAAAGAAGAAAAAGGTGTTTATTCGTTCACTATATTTTTAGTCAGCTCTTAATACTTAGTGAAAGTCTCTTTGCACTGTTCAGAAATGCTTTGTGGGTTTTTTGCAACTACTTTGATATGGGTGGATGTGTGGAAATATCAGAGTTGTGAATAAATACTTGAGTAGTTAAAAAAAAATCTGCAAAAGCTTGGAGAACAGACAGGTTTAAAATAAAGCATTACTTTGTATTTTGATGGAAGTAATATAAAATGTTTATTGCTGTGTAGGATATACTTAAGTGAATAATCTGACAGTAGAGTTTTCCATGTGAGAAAAGAATGAAATCTTGATAGTGAGAACTGAATCTAAATTTGCATTTATACTATGTTTAGAGCTGCTATATGGAGCTTAAAACCCATGAAAACGAATAACTGAATAACTCATGAAATGAGTAAAAAATTAAATAACTTAATCTTTTTCTTTCTTTCTTTCTTTCTTAGAAACCTTGGCAATGAAAGGACTAACATTGAACTGTCTAGGGAAGAAAGAGGAAGCTTATGAACTTGTGCGCAGAGGCCTGAGGAATGACCTGAAGAGTCATGTCTGTATCCTTTTTGAAACAGGGCTTTTGCTGATGAATTGAAGAGGTTGATTTCTGCATATACTTGATTTATAGAATAGCAATAAAAGCCAGTTTAAACTTCAAACTGGAAGCTCAGAATTTTCAATTTCCAAAAAATATTTTGTCTAAGCTATTCAAAGGGCAGGTGCTTTGCAGTCCTTACACTCCCAGTTAGCTTACATATTGTTCTGGCATGTAGTGTGTATTTTTTTATCATTAATCTGCAACTGTAAACTCATGGTGGGCATTTAAGCATGTGATTTGTTTTGGAAGCATGAGTAGTTACCATGACACTGTTAAAAGACAGGTCATATACTTAAAGTGCAGGAAGTATCAGCACTTCAGTTGTCTAAAATTGTGTTCAAGCCTAATAGTGTTTTCAGAGATCATGTTGCTTTATTTCCTCCCCCAGTACATGAAAAGTAACGTTTACAGCACATTATACAGACTGTATACATATATCTGGAAAGTTCTGACAAAAAGAATTGTAATGTTTCTGTCGACTTATAAAACAACTTGAGAGCTTGTTGCCAGCTGTTCTGTCACTGCCATGTTAGAGCTCGTTTGTCCCTGCTCAAATTCAGAGGAAGCCTTAATAGAGTTTTCCAGGTTGGCATGTCTATGGCCTTCTTCAGAGGTCAGACAAGAAGTATGATGAAGCTATCAAATGCTATAGAAATGCACTGAAATGGGACAAAGACAATCTTCAAATCTTGAGAGACCTTTCTCTGCTACAGATTCAAATGAGGGATCTTGAAGGGTACAGGGTGAGTATGCATCCTGCATTTAATTATCATCTAGGGAATTGCAGCAAAGGTGGCAGATTTTATTAATGACACTTAAAAAAAAAATAGTTAGGTCCAGAGGGTTACTGCATTTTCAGCTCAGTGCAGAATTGCTTGCCTTATTGAGGTTTGTTTTTTTTTTTTTTTGATGTTGTATAACCCAGCTGTAGACAATCTCCAGTCTTGTTCTTTTCAAGAAAAGATTCCTGTAGGTAAGAGGCAATGTGTTCAGAATTTGACTTTTATTCAGGCAAAGGAGTTTGTATTTTAGTAACTTTGTACTATATATCCCTCCACCTTTACATCAGTGGCCCCCCATTTTCTCTTAGCTGTAGGTAATAACAGAAGAAGCAGTGTGCTTCATGACACATCATATTTTGGTTCCTTGCCTACTTGGGCATTAGTGAGTGACAGCTCCATTTTTTGTCAGGTTTTCATCTTTTTAGGTTTCCCTTGCACCTCTGAAATTGTGTTATTTAAAACACATAAGTTGGTCTCTTCATTTAATATTTTCTTTTCAAATTAGGGTAACATTAGTTATACCCAGAAGCAGGTTCTGTGCTCATAGTTGTGTGGAACCATCAGCTAGCACAGGTTGTCACAGAACTTATTCCTGAGTCAGGACAATTCTTAATCACTGATTTTTTGATATTAGATTTTTTCATTTAGAAATTTGGTTTTGCTCTTGCTGAGACAAGATAGCTGAAATTTAGTGTAGGTGCCAAAATGCACATTTGTGAAATGTGTTTGCAAATTTCTATTTTATTGGCCTCTGGATAAATGTGAATACAAATTTTGTAATCTCTAAACATACAAGTAACACATGGTTGCCAAATGCATTAAAGAGTAAATGTTATGATGCTCAGAAGTCAGTAGTTCATGGCTAATCATATGCTGATCTCTGAAGAATGTGAATTTGCTGTCAAAACTGGGAATAAGATTGTGGGTTTTTTTCCTTTGCTTTAAATTCCAGCCTCTTCTACTTGAAAATAACTTTGAGTGATCATCATTCTATTAAAACAGCTGTAACTAGTTTTAGTTCTTTGTTAATCCCTACTTTTGACAGTTTAGACATTTTCAATAGGAAGTAACTTTTTTCCTTTAAGTTACTTGAAAATGCCTTTCAGCAGTCTATAACAAAACAAGTTATAGCATTTTCCTCAGATTAAAATTGCATGATACCAAGCAAATCTCTTGTCTTTTCCAGCTGTAATTATCCTCTTGCCAAAGAATAGGGATGTGTTTGCGTGACCTATGTTGCCTAAGAACACTTCCAATTATTTAAATACATATGTACTTTCAAGGTTAATTTGAAACACTGGTAAATGTTCCTGCAATTCAAACCAAGTATCCTTAATTATGTTCTCTTCATAAGTGGCTAGACAGGAAAAACATGTGTGTCATAGATTAACAAAATTAGTCTGACTCATCAGGATTTGGTTGGACCTGTTATTTTGTGAAGGCTTACTTTTTTATTCAGTGAACACCATTGCAATTCAAAGTTTATTCTTTCTCTGGTTAATAAAATGCATAGAGAAAACTATTTCTCAGTGACTTCTTAAATACTTAAATATTAAAGACAGAGTATTGCCTAATAGATTCTACAGGGTGTCAGAGTAGAGTCAGGAAAATTAGCAGCTACTTTTTTGCAGGAAACAAGATACCAGTTGCTTCAGCTCCGACCTGCACAGCGAGCATCGTGGATCGGTTATGCCATTGCTTACCATTTGCTGGAAGACTATGAAATGGCAGCAAAAATTTTAGAGGAATTTAGGAAGACACAGCAGGTAAGAGGACAGTATGAAATTCCTGTATGGAGTGCTGCTTAAGCCAAAAATAAAACATTCCTTTCATGATGAGAACTTCATGCATGACTAAACTTTCTTTAGTCAAATGAATTTGATCCCAAATTTTAGAATTACAAGGCTGATCCTGTGTCTGGCTTTCCTGTGTAGACATCGCCTGATAAAGTGGACTATGAGTACAGTGAACTGCTGCTCTATCAAAATCAAGTCCTCCGGGAAGCAGGGCTTTTTAAAGAAGCCTTGGAGCATCTTTGTACCTATGAAAAGCAGATCTGTGATAAACTGGCTGTTGAAGAAACTAAAGGTAATCACTCACTTTCTGAAGATACATTTAAACACATAGCATACAATAGGATGTCTATATTGTCAGCTTTTCCCATCTTTTGGAACTCAGATTTGTTTTTAGCTTAATTAATTTAATTTTGCTGTTGTAAAGGACTGCTTGTCTCACAGCTTATTGAGTCCCTGTCATGCTCTTGTCCCAGGCTGGTAAGACATCAGTGAGGTACAGACATGCTGTTCTGAAACTTTTAAGCTAACACGCATTTCAGGCGGAAGATCTGAAATTGGTGTTCTGAAGTTCTGTCTGAGTAGTGTACCCCGTGCTGTTAGAGCTTTGATAGTGGCCCTGACAAGGATGCCACGTGCTGAAAAGGAAGAATCATCTTTGCTACAGCAGAAGGCTTTTGAATGTACTCAGTCACCCTTGCAGCATGTAGAAATCAGCTCTTTAGTGAGGCTAGGGTAGCTTCTGTTGTATTATTATAAACCTGGTGTATAATACTATGACAGATCAATACAGTAGTGTAGCTTATATTCCACAGATGGAATTGCAGAGTGATACAAATTCATTCTAACAGCTCTATTAACAGGTGTACTTTCTTAAAGCATGCTTTATTCCTCTTCTGTTTGATGCTTGTACAGTCTTTCTGTGAAACTGCCAAACTTTTGAAGGTACTGCTTGTTCTCGGCCCACACTGGAATCTGTTTAGATGATTGTTTAAAGAGAAGAAATCCTTTTACTCTAGTTTGTTCATGTAGCAAGTTCCTATTTCTGCTAATAGTAATCTCACTGTCTTGCAAAAGGAACCTAGGAATTGAGTAGTGACAGTAATGGGAGGTGTGGTGCTTCAAGGAAATTGATTGCAGCTGACTCTCCACAGTAGCTGAATATCTTAGTTTGCATATAGAAGGAGATGGATATAGAGACTACAGTATCACAGATCATTTTTGAAACGCAATAGTGGGACTTCTGGGGGTGGGAGTGGTTTTTTTGTGACTTTATTTTTTATCTGAAGGATCTTTTGACATACTTTATGTTCTGTGTTGATGTACTATGTGACATACTTAGTATTTGAAGGTCCAAAGTTTGGGATGAAAATAAGTTTTGCAAATAGGACTTGATTAAAAATAAACCTGAGAGCAAAACACAAAACATCCTAGAAAGTTACCAGACAAAAGGATGGAAATACTCTTTGCACTCTGTGTGCTTTCAGCAGGGTACAAGTGATTAATATTTTTTTGGGCACAGCTCCCATTGTGTTGTTTGGACTGGCTTGGCTGCTGTGTATTCTCTCTTGTAATAAATGAGTGTGTAAAAATTTTAAGCACACATGCAAAAGCCACTGTGGATGAAGTACCACTGAAAAACACTGAAACTTGTATTGGCATTTGCTGCTGTTAGATAGGAGAAAAAATTAACTTTCACCTCAGGGAAAGAATTTAAGGTTTATTTTCTGTTGTTCTCAGTGAGTGAACTATTGACGCTTTCCTGGGCACTAGATGCTGTGTGTAGTCCTCAAGTTACTCTAACTGTGGAAAGCAGCATCTCTTGACAAAATTGCATGTTAATTTTGTTATATAGGGAAGAAGAAAGGTAAATTTGCATTTTCCTCTTTAAACTGAGTAAAAAAATCTTGCCTTAGTCTAGACTTACATTGTTCACCTCTGATGTGTAATCTGTTCATGCCTAACATTTGCCAATAGCAAAGCTTTGTTAAATAGTTTTCTATTGTGAAATGGGGAATCTACTGCTGTTGCAGTTCCAGCATTAACAAAGATGCTTATACAGTTGTTAGACCTAATCTTTACTTTATCACTTTTAATTTGTATTGAAGTATCATGAAAAGGAAACTTGTTTGCATAACCTTGAAAATTCATTCATCTAATCAATGGCTTGGTTAAGAACACTGAAGTTAGTTTCATGAAGTACCAGATTGAAGAACCATTCTCTTATTTGCAGCACTTCAGTTTGTTTGGTTTTCAAGATGCTATATACATCAAATTCCATGTGCTGCTTTTAATTGCCTTCTGCAGTAAAAACTGCACTTAAAGTAACCAGTCACTTCACTGAGGAAAAAAAAAAAAACAAACCACGTGCATTTTGCATTAAACTTTCAAGTAAGTTGGAGGAATTATGGGCCAAGTTGTAAAATCTTACTTTAACTGCAGCAATTGTCAAAGTAAAAGCATATCTGTCAACTAGTTTGTAATGTTATATGTAATGCTTATTTTTTCTATGAAATTAGAATCTGGATGGAGCTAAGGATTATCCAGTCTTTTAGTGTAGAGTGATAAATGTTACACTGTTTTAGTACCTTGTTACCTTAATTTAAAACCTCTTGTTTTTCACACAGGAGAACTCCTGCTTCAGCTTGGCAGACTTGAAGAAGCAGTTGAAGTCTACAAGGGACTGCAAGAAAGAAATCCTGAAAACTGGGCTTACTACAAAGGCTTAGAAAAGGCACTTAAGCCAGGTATTTATTTGATATCTTCCAGTAAATAAGCTTTTTCTATATATTTAAAATTAATATGTGTATGAAAAGCTTGTATTGCTTTAAGTACTAAAACAATTATTTAAAAAGTCCCCGTTTAAATTCTGCTTTTTAGAGTGTGTACATACCGTCATAATGTTGGGGTTTCTTAAGAAAGACAGGAAATATTTCTTGAATTGTTGTTACCTTGTCTTGTCTAAAATCATAGAATCATAAAATTGCAATACTCTTTGTGTGTGGTTGAAAGAAGAGAATTATTTCTTAGATGACAGTTTTAATTTTGAATTTTTCCTTTACTGCCTCTGTTATCTTAATCTTATGTTGTAGCTAATACAACTGAATGGCCTTCTTTGAAGGTTTTAGACAGCAGTAAGGCAGGAGCTCTTTTTAAGATGAGAGATAAGCAGTTAGTATTGTACAGCTGGAAGAGGACTAAGCAGATACTGTGTACCTTGGAGTCATTGAATTCATTAGTTTAGTAAGAATAAGTAGGAAATTCTGTACTTTAGGAAGGATATAGCCATTATATATATTATATTATAGTTGCTATGTATTCTGATTCTTTTTTTAGTCAGGTATAAATCACTTTCCCTGCCCCCGTTTTCCTTCTTGCCAGAATGGAAGGGGAAAGTAAACTGTAAAATTCTCTTCCAGCTAATATGATGGAGAGACTAAAGATCTATGAGGAGGCCTGGACTAAATACCCAAGGGGACTAGTTCCAAGAAGATTACCATTAAACTTTTTGTCTGGTAAGTGCATTTTTTGCTGAGCAGGTAGTGATCAACATTTGTGTTTCTTAGATTCTGATTTTACAGTATAAACAATCTGCAATTGATGAGTAATGTCTGGTAAAACAAAATCAACAGGTCTTTTTCCTCTCAAGGTGAAAAGTTTAAGGAATGTCTGGACAAGTTCTTAAGGATGAATTTCAGCAAAGGTTGCCCACCAGTCTTCAATACCTTGAGGTCATTATATAAAGACAAGGAGAAGGTAAGTGTTCTAACCAGTTTTTGTGTGTTCTACCTCGTAACTGTGTATATTGAAGAAGTGAAGGAAACCATTTTTATTCAGTGCTCTCTCAATGAGCACTGCTTTAGATGACCTGATATAGTGGAGAGAAAAAAGAAGTACCTATGTAGGGCATACATCTGCCAATTTGGCAAATGCAGAAGACTTAAGATTTAGTAATTCTAACCTGTGTAAGTGTTCACCAAAGGAGGCCTGGTCTTAATTTGTTAAAAATAAACTGAGGTTGAGTATATTCTCAAATGTAATGTAATTCAGGATATTGCAGACTTTTCTTACCAAAATAACTAGTTTGGGTAACACCAAGTAGCTGAAGTTGAAATAAAATACTATATAGCCCACAGATTATTTTTTCTGTGTCTCGTCTTGTATGTGTAGGTGGCAATCATAGAAGAGCTCGTGATAGGTTATGAAACCTCTCTAAGAAGCTGCAGGTTATTTAACCCAAATGGTGAGTGCTGAGACTCTTGGGCTTCATGGAAGTAGTGCCTGGTTGTAAGCACTGTGTGTCCATTCAGAGGTGGGGAAATAGGGAGTGAAGAAACAAAGGTGATGTGGGTTTTTTCTGGTTTTCCCCTAATGCAGAACTGAACCATAGCTGTCAAGTATGAAGTCTGTATTCAAAATATAGTCACCTGTTCTAAGCTTTTTTTCCTGAATCCACAAATTTAGTCATCTCTTTGCAGTTTTGAGTTCAAGTATGCTATTTTCAAGACTTGAATTTAACTGAAGTTTGAAAGCTGTGTCAAATCTGTGACTACAGAAATGCCAAACAAAAGGCAATATACTGATAGTACAATCTTCAAGGAGAGGTGTCGTTCTGGAGCTTTTGGTGGAGACTAGGTTTTGTGTTCTTGGAGGTTTTGCATATCTGACTGCCCTAAGCAAATACTTGGAACAGAGTGCAACTGCTTTTGACCCACCAACTCCCTTTTCCTGAAAACACAGAAGGAGAGGGGAGCAGTATATGCCTAGGTCTTGGATAGACTTAAAATTCGTATATGTACCTGGAGCCAGTTGTTTGAAAGCTCTCCTAGGTCTGATAGAGAGGCAGAATTAACTTCAGTGGCTGTGTTCAGAGCATTCTACTTCAGGTATGTTGTTTTAGTAAACTGAACAAACAACCTCTGTCCATTTTGCTCCTGCCAGATGATGGTAAAGAAGAACCTCCAACCACTTTACTCTGGGTCCAGTATTACTTGGCTCAGCATTATGATAAAATTGGACTGCCATCCCTGGCTCTAGAATATATAAATGCTGCTATAGAAAGTACTCCCACTTTGATAGAACTCTTCCTTGTGAAGGCAAAAATCTATAAGGTAAGTTTGGCTTTATTCTTAGTGACTAATGGTTATTCATTTGTTAGGAGTTCTAGTGAGTTTCTAGGTAAAGGTATTAGCTATTTGAGATGGGGTTTTCTGCTGCATATGAAAAAGCCACTGTGTCGGTTTCTAACTTAATAAAGGAGAAATGTACAGCAAAATGGGAATTCTCAGTTTAAAAATCACACTGATAAATTAGATAGAGTCTTTCATCTGTTCTTACCCCCTGTTTTTTTAGCTGCTTAAAACAATTTCTCAGGGTGCACAATGATGTTGTATCAGAATGGAATTATCCAAACTGATTCTTTAGGCATTTTCAGGAAAAACATTCAGTGCTAAAAGACCAGTAATTCTATAATGAGGAAAGGTATTTAACTGCTTTTTTTTTTCCCAAGATCTATTGCTTTTGAAGTAAGCCATTTATTTTTTAAAAGTCTAAAAAAACCAACCTACTTATATCAAGCAGTAGGTAGATGAAACATGCATGTTTTACAATTACTCAATCTGACTTAAATTTCTATCTTTATAGCATGCTGGAAATATTAAAGAAGCTGCAAGGTGGATGGATGAAGCTCAGGCTTTGGACACAGCAGACAGATTTATCAACTCCAAATGTGCAAAATATATGTTGAAAGCAAACTCCATTAAAGAAGCAGAAGAAATGTGTTCTAAGTTTACACGGGTTTGTTGCACTTTACTAGAAGTCTTTGGAATAATGTGGGCCTAATCCCTTGGGGAATAACTTTTTCTTTTTTTTAACTTTGCAGTCACTTTTACTATCAAATTTAAATTCTGTTTCAGAGCAGCTATGGTTGCTTGCTTCAGTTATGGTAATCCATAGGAGGGTTTGAATTAATCTTGAATAAGCACGATTCCATAGGAATAAGTGAAGGCTCTATAAAGCTTTGGTTTGGTTATTTTTGCTAGGTAGGAAAAATACAGCATGCCTGTTTTAAAGTGAACTTCTGAGAAAATAACTTTTGCACAATAATCTTTGCATTTAATGTTGATTCTGTAGGATACTTGAAAGATCTGGTAAAGTTGCCCATGACTCTTTTTTTCTAATGTTAGAGAATTCAGATGTCTCTTGGAACATAATTTTTGTGTGAATAACAGCTGAGAGCCTTTTTGAGGTGTCTTCCTTGTGTGAACATTTCATCCCCAAGTCCTTGTTTATCAGGGATGAAGGAAAGCTGCACGTTACACCTCTTTTATTTTTCCATGTTCTTACACATGACCAGTTATCTGGAAGAAAAATGTTGTGTTATGGAAATTGCATAATTTTATGCATCACTTTTTGTCCCTGCAGTAGCCCCATTTCGATAGGTTTGATAGTTTGAAATGAAGGCTATGTGCAGGCAGACATGAGGGGAGGGGAAGTTCTGTTTTATATATGCTCAGTAGCTGTCAGAGTTTTTATGCAAACCCACTGTGAATTCAGGTTAATTTGACCTCCTTAAGCAGCTCGAAGATGATGGTAAAAAAGAAGTATAGCAGTTACCCAAAACTAAACTTGAAAAATATTGAAACAATTTGATGAAGTTGCTCTTTAGAATCTTTATTTATTTCCATTTGATCTTATATCTCGTGCTCAAATACAGGCCTCTTAATTAAAAAAAAAAAACAATAATTAGATGAGTCCTAGATTAAGCATAATGCAAATAGAGCATTCCCTCATTTTGCAAATAGATTCTTTCCCTCATTTTCAGTTGCCTAAATCAGGCTGTTTTGGATCTGTGCAAGTATATATCTATACCAGATTTGAAAGACAACTGTAATCCCATTTTTTGAACCAGAAGGTGTCAAAGTTAAGTGTTCCTTTTGCCTTGCCTTACTCTCCAGTACTGATTGCATTAGAAATAATCATCTACCACTGCTCCTACTGTGAGGATGCTCAGCTCAATCAGCAGTTCCCTGAAAAATGCAGATGGCAGTTTTAGTTGAGTGGGGAAAAAAATCCTGCAGGTATCAGTCTTGTTGTGGGCTAGAACTTTTCTGCCATTTTTTCCATGTTGCCATGTGTTACTTACGTGCACACAGTGTTAAAAACACTGAATGAAGGTCTCTGCTAACCTAAGGATCAGCAACTGTCACAGTGAAATGGTTGCTGCCTGGCTCTTCATTGTGTCTTCGTGACTCTTTCAATAGGTGTCACAAAGATTTTTATATCTGTATTTTTATATTAATCAACAAAGCTAGTCAGTTTTAACTGTGCCATTTCCAACTTTCAAGATTCCAGTTCAGAGATTTAACATTCATTTTCTTTATTTGTGCTTTTAATTAGGACAAGATAAAAGGAATAGCAGCTGATGACTCCAATGAGATTTATTTTTTGTATAATGCTGTTTTTGCTTTTAGGAAGGAACCTCGGCAGTAGAGAACCTTAATGAAATGCAGTGCATGTGGTTTCAGACAGAATGTGCACAAGCCTACAAGGCAATGAACAAATTTGGAGAAGCACTTAAGAAATGCCATGAAATTGAGAGAGTACGTATTCAGCTCAACGGCTTAGGTTGGAAAACACTGGTTTAAGTTTACTGTGCTGATATGTTACTGTGCTGAGCAGTAAGGGTACATTTCATGTAGCTTCAGGAGGGATTTCATGTTGGTTACTGGCAAGTTTATAAAGTTGCATTTCCTCCTAAAAGTGCCATTGTAAGCTATGTATTATGAAAAGATTTTATAAAGTTACTTAAAGATCCAGACAAGAGGAGAAAGCTGTCAAAAATAATCTTAGTTCTGGCAGTGTACATAAGAAATGGGTATTTAGATACAACTGAAGAGTATGTGCACTTTAAGTCCAAAAATAAGTGGATGAGCTGATAAGCCCATCCTTAAAATAAAGGACAGATCTCAGTTACTCTTAAGGCACTGTTTTAGAGGTACATGATAAATGTTTAAAATATTACCAAAAATATTAATAATGTTCTCCTTTTGAAAAAAGCTACAGTTTAAAAGAAGCTATAACAAAAATAAAGACTTCTTAAAGTAGAAATTTTATTAAAAAGGGGGAACACTTGCACATTAAATATAGATATCCATAGTGAGGTAAACAACAAAATTTGGATCCACAACTTTAAAAAGAAGCAGGTATGAATTTGGGGTTTTTTAAGCACATTAAAGTCTAGAGAAAGGACCAGACAGCTGAGGATGTAAAAGAAGTGCTGAAAGAGCAGAACTTAGTAGGAAGCTGTGCCTCTTTGCAAATAGAGAGGATTTAGGGGAATTCAGCACTGCTGCTCTTCTGCAGGGAGGACTCAGCTCTGCAATATTCTCTGATTTGAAAAATTGATGTAAAATTATCAAAGTAACCTGGTCTAGTGAAAGGTGTCCCTGCCTATGGCAGAGGGTTGGAAACAGATGACCTTTAAGGTCCCTTCCAATCCACACCAGTTTGTGATTTGCCAGGATTGTGTTTTTATTTGCACAAATCCTTTAAATAAATTAGTGTAAGGTTTTTTTTGTATAAGAAACTTTCAGTTATTATTAACTTATTAGTCTTGTAAATATTAACTTACTAGTCTTGTAAATTGTCTTGGGTACCAGAAGAGGTCAACAAATGAAGTGATAACTTAAGCCACCAAAAAGAATATTTCTAAGGATTTAAGTCGCTATGTTTAATTTATTCATTGGATTAATGGAAGGTGTAGCAAAGTTCAGCAATAAGATAAGCAAATATGTTGAATTCAGAAATCATCAACAAAGCTTTTGTAAGAAAAAGCAGTGCCTTCTAAATCTTTTAGAGGGACCAGTTATGCAAAGGGGGCAGTCTAGTTGATGAAATGTGTTCTGGTTTTCAGAGGAACTTTTTGTCTCATACTTTGCACCGTAAAGGATCTAAACTGTCTCAGAAAAAAAGTAAGGAAGCTGATCTCATGGATTTAATAGCTGATTCAGGGCTGAGGAAACAGAGTAGGAGCAAATAATCAGCTTTTGCAAGAAAAGGAGTTTATCATGGAGATTACTAAGGCATCTCTATAGAGTCTTCATTATTTCATCCATACCTGATCACAGAAACAGACTGAAAACTGCAAGGACAACACCTGCTCTCAGTAAATGATTAAGCAGCCAATGAAATGTAATGTTCAGCAGTGTAGTCAGTGTCATTCTAAGCATAAATAGTAAAAGGTCTTAAAATAATGCTGCTCAGGAATCCTGAACTGTTACAGATAATGCTGCAAAAACTTCTGTGCAGGTGTGGAATAGCAGTTGAAAGGACACGTGAGGAAATCAAAAGTAGTAGTGCTTTTCTTCCATTATGTAAATCTGTCACACTGTTTACATCTGAGTGTCACACCTTCTTAAAAATGTGCTAGTAAAACACCAGCTATGGGATAACTTCCAAAGAGACCACAATTAGCTTGTTGTGCTTACTCTTGTATCCTGAGATTTGACAAACAAAGCTGAGTTTAGGATAAAGTTATATGAGATCATAAGTACTTGGAGAAGTTCAAGAGGGGAATGACTTTTTTACTGCTTCTTAAACAAAAACAAAGGGACATTGGATGGTGTGGAAAGCAGAGCTTGAACAAAAGAAAGTACTTTCTCACATCATGTCTGATTTGTGTGGGATTTATTGCCATTTAGTGGCAATCAAAATTATGTTTTTTGAATGAAAAAGAAATTAGACCAGTTCATAGAAGAAAAATTCCTTAAATTATGTTTAAGTGCAATGACTATAAAACCTTTGTCTATTAAACCAGAAATTCTCAGAGGTAGGTAGTTTTAAGAGACTGAAATTAATGTATTTTGGTTCTGGGCTAAGGTGCCTTCTGTTCTTTTCACCATAACTTTATTTTTGGAGAGTTTTGTTAACATTTGTCATAGTTAGGTTGTATTTGTCAAACAGTAGGCTTTTACTAAATTATTATTTTGAAAGTCCAGCTTAGTAGCTCATTGTTAATACTTGCTAACTAATGTTATGTTACATTGTGACAGCATTTTGTAGAAATCACGGATGACCAGTTTGACTTCCATACTTACTGTATGAGGAAGATCACCCTTAGGTCTTATGTGGATTTGTTAAAACTAGAAGATGTGCTTCGACAACACCCCTTCTACTTCAAAGCAGCGCGCATTGCCATAGAGATCTATTTGAAACTTCATGATAATCCCCTAACAGATGAAAATAAAGAACATGAGGCTGATACAGGTATTCAACCCTCAGCATTTATTCATTGTGCAGTTTCACTAATTAGTGGGTATTTTATGAAGGTCTGTGGTAGCCAAAACCAGAGTTCTACACAACTCAAAGTTGGCAAATTGCAGCTTGGACTGCATGGTAAAGTAGATGTTCTGCTGAAAATTAAACTCATGTGTGCTTTTATTGTGGTTATTACAAAACAATGATGGCTTTGTAGTAAGAATTGTAATTCTTAAGTACAAATGTTTGTGTTAGAGAATGACTGCAAAAACATGAATTCTTATGTTGGTTGGTCCGTGGAATAGGAGATTGAAGCAGATGTGCTTGGTAGTAGCTTTTCTAAGCATTTTATCACAGAAATTTCACTAGATAGCAACTTAAATTTTATCTCTTGCTTCTGATGTAAAAATAATGTTTAAATCATCTATTTATTATTTTTTCCCCTCACATTTCTGATTGGAGAGCAGCTTAAGCAGTTATGTCTTGTGGCATCTCAAATGGTACAAATAAAGGATCCTTCATGAGAGAATCCTTTAAGAGGAACTTGTCAAGTTTTGGTACTATTCATCTCATTATACTATTATTTTAATTTCTGTCCCCTGATTCCACTAAGGAATTTGTGAATTATGAAGCATCAGCATAGAATATAAAACAATCTATCCATAGTAAATAAGCTTTTACAAAGGCAATGAGAGCACTGCTTGTTAGTAGATATGGTTTTAAAAAGGTGATGTTGTCTGACATCTACTTGATGCTGTTAATACGAGACATCAGTGTTGTGTGGTTTTGTCCTTTGTGTGTGTACAGCAAATATGTCTGACAAGGAGCTAAAGAAGCTACGAAATAAGCAGAGAAGAGCCCAGAAGAAAGCACAACTGGAGGAGGAGAAGAAAAATGCTGAGAAGGAAAAGCAACAGAGGAATCAGAAAAAAAAGAAAGATGATGATGATGAAGAAATTGGAGGACCGAAAGAGGAACTTATCCCTGAGAAACTGGCAAAGGTGCTTACCAATGTAATAATAAAGTCTTAGAAATTTCTAGAAAAGTTGTAGTAAGCACACATAAAACTTAAAAGCTATTCAAATAACTTGTAATTTTTTTTGGTGTGGCATCTCTTCACAGGCAGTGTTTTAAAAAGAATTCCTTTCTAGGGCTAGTTGGTTAGATACAGTGTCAGTAGTGTGGAAATCACAGCTTTTGTGCCTAGTTTTCAGAAGCAATAATTGAAGTCATAAACATTTGCTACATGTGGAATTATCTCCATGCTGCACTAACTTGTTGATTGTACCCTATTTCTGGTTGGTTGTGTAGAAGTCTTTCTATCCAGTATGTAAGGTGATTATCATTCACTCTTTTATGCCCCCTGATCCTCTTTTGTTGGCAGTCTGTCAAAGAGGAGATATTGAAGCACTGAATGCTTTAACAAGATTTGTTTGCATATGTTTTGAATGGGAGAAAAAAAGGAATAAAGAAGCTGTAATAGTAAATAGACTAGACTGAGATATGTTTAGAGATCTGGATTTCATACTATAGAGAGATATAAAAGGGAGGTGACTCAGAAGACTCTTCCTTTAGCAGAAGTTACACCTCAAAGGAGCAGGAAAACACTAAAAAAAATGTGAGGGAAAGATAAGGAAATGATAGAGAGGGAAAGGCTCTTGAAGGGATATTTGAAAGTTGAGTCAGTGAACTTCACTCTGTAGCCAGGAAACAAGTGACTTAAACTTGACTAGTTACTAAGACTATTGCTGGTATTTCCATTTTGTAGTTCACTGGTTGCAAGAAGCAGAACTAATTGCAATGCTAGTCAAGATGGAAATGCAACAACAGCATGTATTGAAATTGAGTTCTGTAGTAGAGGGATGTTATGGGATAGCTGTGAAAAATCCAGCCAGTCCCCAAGATTATAAGGAATAGTTGCAGCTGTATAATGCATTTCACTGGCAAGTCTAGTTATGTCTGTAATATACAGATGTCAGCATAATATAATTCCAAATTCAATATCACAATCATGGTATAGACACTTCCAAATGCAGTTGGTGCCAAAATACCATTTTTCACATAGTCACAAATAGTTTTCCTGAAACAGCTGCCCCTAGACTTGTTTGGATATGTATCCTTGGCACTAAAGGCATGGCTTTGAAATGGGGTTTTATAGGTTCCAAATGTTAATGTGCACAATGTGTGTGTAAAATCAGCGGCACATAGAAGTGATGCAAGTGTTTTTTATAAAAGGTGCTGTAGTTATATACAGCAGGAAAGTATTTGCAACTAAGTGTATCACTTCGAGTGTATCATTGCTGAATTGGTTTTGGCACACAAAAAATTGTATTTGCTTCTTAGAGAGTAGTTTCTGTTAATAAAAAATCAGGACAACAGTTCTTGTTTGAGTAATCCCAAACCTCTGTGTGCAAGATAGTTGTCTGTAAAGAACTTATGCACAGAAGTAATTTGTGTGGAAGCTGTCCATTTACTGGATTACACTAGCTAGGGTCAGGAGACCTCTCAATATCTAATTACTTCCAGCTTGCTGTTGGTATTTTGGCTGGTACTGTCACCATGACCTGGCAGCTTTTAGGAACCTGTCTGAAGCTCACATGAGCAGAATGTCATGGGTGCCTATCAGTAATTTACCATCACCTCAGGCCCATGTATGTGGGTTGGTGTGGGCAGCCACGCTGCCCTTTTCAGGCAGGTTCAGCTCCAGTTGTGTTCACTGCCGGTGTATGATAGAAGGAAAAGATGTGTGTGTCTCTATAGCAGAACGTGATTTATAGCCATCAGAAAGCAAATATTTTGGACTTTATAGTCTGTGTTTAGACATTGGGTGAAAGTTGTAAAATTTGTAACAGAAGAGGTTCTAAGCATCTTCTGCACTGCCATAGGAGAGTAACTTTCTGATGTGACTCAGCAATAGCTGGTTTTTGTGGTTGTAGTTACTAGGTTTCAACTTTGACTTAGTTGTGTGTCACTTCCTTGAATCTGTAGGTTGAAGCACCTTTGGAAGAAGCCATTAAATTTTTAACACCCCTGAAGAATTTAGTGAAGAACAAAATAGAGACTCATCTTTTTGCCTTTGAGATTTATTTTCGAAAAGGTAGGTGAGAACACTTAATGAAAGCGAGCAAATTGTAAAGGTGTATATTGGAACTTAAGCAGCAGTTATTGATGAGGTGTGAGGAGCCCATCCCTGTCATGACACAGAACTTTTCACTGGACCAACACTCCAGCAATGAGCAGTATATGAAAACCAAAGTTTGAACATTTGCTGATTATCCACTTAATTCACTGGTTAAGGTTATTAAAAGTAGCTGTTGTGGCACACTCAGCTGTAAATTCTTCTGATTGTTCTAATTTCAAGCACTGAGTAGTCCTGTTAACACAGTTAACAGGACTACTCAGGTTTTTGAACCTGAGTAGTCCTCAGGTTTTTGAACACTTGTCAACACTTGGTTTTTCTTTCCAGAGAAGTTCCTTCTGATGCTTCAGTCTGTAAAGAGAGCCTTTGCTATTGATTCTAGTCATCCTTGGCTTCACGAGTGTATGATTCATCTTTTCAGCAGTGGTATGTATCTGTTTGTAGGACTCCATCGGTGCACACTGCCAGGTGATGCCAAACCTTCAGTCATTGATTTTTAGCCCAAATAATTCAAAATATTTAAAGCATATATTTGAAAACTGATTCATGCTAAAATTAAGTATGGTTATTATGACTGCATCTGGATTTAGGAGTCATTCCAGTATTGCTAAGAGTTTTTAAGACTGTGAGCAGTGTGTGAAGCCTGAAAGAGAGAGGCAGTGAAGAAATGGAAATGGCAGAGTGAGGAATTGGGCTTTTCTGCTGACAACCTGTTTCAACATGCAAGGAGAGGGTTTAGAATTCTGTCCTTATTGGTAAAGTTTGGAAGAATTCTCTCCCTTCCCCTGCCCCAAAGGTCACTCTTTCTGGTGGGGGCTAAATAGTAAACATGTTTAAGAACAGACTTGTATGACATTAACCTCTGAGCCTAATAGGTTTTAATTCGTAAGGGGAGAGTATATTAATGTAAAAAAGCTCTGGCTTTTTCTAAGTATCAGGTAAATGCCACAGTTAAGCTTTTTCTGACCACATCCAGTATTTACCTTTTCAAGTTTCATGCATCTTCCTTTGAGATACTTTCCAGTTATATTATAAACATGAAAAATGCTAAAATAAATACATAAATCATATTTTATTGTGATTACCTGTACTCACCTCAACTTCTTTTTTCCAACAGTATCTGAAAGTAAGGATCTGCCTGATGCTGTTAGAACAGTGTTAAACCAAGAAATGAATCGGCTTTTTGGAGCAACTAATCCAAAGAACTTCAATGAAGCTTTCCTTAAAAGGAACTATGACTCACTGCCACATAGGTTATCAGGTATTTTGCCTTCTTCCTTGTTCTGCCTTACTCTTCTGCATTTTCTGTGCTTCTCTGGCATTGGTATCACAGTATCAGCCCCAGTGATGTAACAGTCACTCCTTTGCTCTGGAGTGCTTTTCTTCTCTGTTTGTATTTTTCTGACAACATGATTGCCAGGTTGTCTGTGGTTTTCTTTCATTTTCTCTTTGTGCTGCTGAAATGGAAATGTGGGGACCTCTGCCCTATTGTTTCTAATGTGTGCAGAATGTTTGTTTTAATGCTTTGTTTGGAGCTTCCCTTCTACCTCCTTTGGTATCAAGCTTTATGCTCCAAGTTGGTTCCATTTTGAACTGCTGCTGGAGAGTTCAGTCCCCCCTCTTCCTCATATTATCTCTGTTTTATGTTTGTATATAAGATTGTTTTGGTCATCCACTGGGTGATGAGTCTTACTTTTCCTCCTGTAGCTGCCAAAATGATGTACTATTTAGATCCTTCCAGTCAGAAGAGGGCAGTGGAACTGGCAATGACCCTGGATGAATCCCTTATTAACAGAAATCTTCAGGTAACGTATTTATAAATTGTAGACAACTTCTGGTTTATCTCTGAAAGCTTTAAGCAAATTTTGGAGGTAAGAGGGAGCTGAAATAATTGCTGTGCCTTATGATAAAAAGGTTGAGTTGTGAAAGAAACTGGTGTCAGGTTCATCTGAACTGAAGTATTCCATATCCTTTTTGCACATTTAAATTAATTTAGCTTTGTGACAATAGGAAAACAGCAGCGGTGGAAGCCATATTATTGCTACAGGAAATGAGAAAACTTATTAAACTTGAGAGAATTCACAGGGCAAAAGAAAAGGTAGTAGTTTGTGTGAGCTTTGGCTGCCACACAGGCAACTGTTCACAAGAAAAGGAGTGTCACAGACTCTGGGAAGGCTTTCCATGGTCAACTTCCTACAAGCTGTGGGAATTACCATAGGTTTAATAAAAGCTGCATATGCACAATTCTGCCTTAGCGTGTAGTTAAGTGAAAAGCTCACCAGTTTTTGAGTCTTTGCTTCATTCTGCTGGTCGTGGAATAATCTCCCTGTGACACTGCCTCCATGCCCCTTTCCCCATCCCCCCACCTTCATCTGGGAGGACTTGTCAGTTCTGACTCACAATTTACAGGAGTCTGTGCACTCAATTTTTTAGATCTATTGCAAGTAAATTTGGTAAATGTTTACTTTAAAATTATTCTTTTGTGGACAAAAAATGGAGTTTTCCAAAAAACATCTCCTAGGAAATATAGTGGCTTCAACAGAACTTTAATTGTGAAAAATTTTGAGTTCATAGCAGAATTTTTGGACCAGATGGGATGAAGGGGGAAGAGACAATAAACAAGACAATTTGCCTTTATTTGTCAGCTTGTTTAGGATGTTAAAGATTCACATCCTTTCTCTATTCTAGCTGTTGTGCTATGGGACACAAACTCATGTCATTTATATTCTGAGTACATGTTTAGCATTTTTCATAAACTTATCTTGTTTGAGTGTTAGATTTTGTGTTCAGGTTTTCTTACTGCTTGAGTGGTCTCAAAGAGTTTAATCTAGATTATCAATAGATTTAGAAAACGAAAATGATTTTGCCTTCTATTTGCTGGTTTTTGCCTGTGAGTGGGATTCTGGAAATTGGACTGGGGAAAGATTAAGTGTAACCAAAAATGCTTGGTTGTTCTGGAGGTGCAAAATTGGTAAGACTAGAAGAAGCTTTTACCAACTCAGCAGTGCATAAACATCCTATACAGTGCATTGTGGTACAACTGAAAATGTTGAGTTTAAGCATGTTTGGTGCCAACATGAAGGAAGAGCTGGACTTCTGCTGAATTTCTAGATGAGAAATTAAAAGTGCCCTAAAAATGGAGGATCTACAGGAGTCTAAGTGTTTGCTGAAAGGCATTTTTGTGTGCAAAGAGATCAAATTTATTACATTTCATTGTAGTGAAGACCAGCTGTCTCAGGGCACGCTGCAGCTGTAAAACCAGATATATTTGACCTTTGGTGGATGCCAATGTTAAAAAGAGTAAATGTGAGCAAAAGGGGTCCTTGAGGAGAGCACTAAATGTCAGAGGAGCAGGAAAAGACTGTCTGGGTAGGCTAATGCCTGCACACAGCCATGGGCAGGTGTTAAATGCTGCCATGCTTTAGTGGAGCTCACTAGGTTGGTGTCTCATGGTTGGAATGCAGACTAAAAAAAAATTACACAGGAAATCCCCTTTTCCTCTTCTAAATCATGACCAAAAATGGACATGAAACTACATAGATCTGAAAAATGTGGTGATATCAGAATAATTTGATGTGATTGAAAGGTATGTTATGTGTTGCTGAAATGGTCAATGTGTCCCAAGAATGGTGGGCTTCTTGGTTTCCAATTAGCAAGAATGGGTTTTTCTTAGGAAAATAAGAACCAAGTAACAAATTAGTATTTAATTTTACAGTCAAGATTCCTAGCTGTGTTTTAGATCCCTTTTTAAACTGCATTCTTTCCAATCAGACTGCACTGATGTTTCATGCTGTTTAGATAGAATGTCATTTGATGTTGAAAGGTGTGTGGCCCTTGGAGCAGGTCTGTGTCAGAAATACTCTTTTAAATGTGTCTTGTGAAATTATTCTTATCTCAGACAGTAGAACTGCTGTTTTAAACCTGTGTTGTGAGTGTTCAGCTGAACGTTTAAGAAACCATAACACTTCTTTATTTTTCTCTTTAATTAGACTTGTATGGAGGTATTAGAAGCTTTATGTGACGGTAGCCTTGGAGACTGTAAAGAAGCATCTGAAACTTACAGAGCAAATTGTCATAAGCTTTTCCCTTATGCTTTGGCTTTCATGCCCCCTGGATATGAAGAGGATATGAAGATCACAGTTAATGGAGATAGTTCTGCAGAACCTGAAGAACTGGCCAATGAAATATGAACAACTTTATTGCAAAAAAATGACGTTGGACCATATCTGGTGTATAATATTTTTGTCACGCACCTGCTGAATTGTTCTAACTTACACAAAGAACAGAAGGAAAAAAACCCCGTTGCCTTCAAATAGTTTTACTTTTTTTTTTATCCTGCTGACAAAGTATATATATAAAATATCTAACATATTACTGGTTATAGGTTGTTTGGTTTCTTAAAAATTAAAAGCTGCTAAAATTGAAAAAAGGAAAAAATAAACAACCCTTTTCCTCACCTACCCACCCATGTTTTTAAACTAATTTATATGAGACCTGGAGGTGTATAGCCCTCAGAGCAGGTGTGTGGCAGAAATATTAAATTTAAATTTGTCTTGTGAGATTACTGTTATCTCAGACAGCAAAACTGCTGTTTTAGCACTGGATTCTTTCACTGAGCACAAAGAGTTGATGGGGCTTTAGCATCTGACTGATTTTGATACGGGGGATGATTGTGTCCATAGGAAGTATGCAATGTGAATCAGAATATAGAGAGAAACCTGCAACGTACTTGTTACGTTGGGGTGCTTGGACATACGGATATCAACCAGAATTAAGAAACATAGTGTGTTCAATAAGCTTGTTGTGTCTCTGAAATTCACTGTACACGATCAGTTTGGTGTTCTTGCACCACAGTTTTTACCTGAAGGAACCAGTTAAAATGGTCTCTCTTGGAATTAAACTGGGGGTGGGGATGGGAGAATCAGCGTTGCTGTTCTGGAGATGAACCTATCGGCATAGGTTGGCCAAACTTTTTAAAACTGTAATGCAAGAACCAAATAAAATTATGCACTGTGATGTGGCACCAATTAGAAAGATCGCATGCATTTTTCACGTAGAGTGAAAACAAAATGAGAACATACTATGGCTTGAAGTTGCAAAGAGGAAAACTCCTGACTACCATTTTGACTGATCAAGAGACTAATAGATTAAAACCTCAGCAGGCCTTGTTCACGTTATGCAGAAAAAAAAAAAAGTGCTGCAGTTTAGATACCTCTGGAACTTTTCCACAGTGTCACAGGTTTGTAATACTTGAAGCCCTACATTTCTAAGAATATATTTCTTGCTCAGTTGTTTCAGGCAAGCCCAAGACTTTGTAACTTTTAAGGGGCCCAAGATTTTTTTTTCAATAACAGACCAGCTTCTTATTCCTGCAGTTACAGATGTAATTTCCTTTGTCAAACATAAGGTACCAAATATAATGCAATAAAACGTTTTGAAAAACAACTGTGTGAATATTCAAACCAATCTATGTTGTACTTGGACAGTGAATGGGTTTGCTGGAGTGCAGCTCAGGGCTGGCTTACTGTGCTGTCCAGTCATGCTAACAATGTCACTGCTGATGATGGATGGTCATTGAGTATAAAGTGCAAATGCATTCTTTGTAAATACAGAATGTCTGGGAAGTCCTATAACACAATGCTTTGCTACTCGGCTTTTGAGTTCCACCAGTGTTTCCAAGTCGAGCTTCAGTCTATAAGTCTACTGTGTTAATAATATAGATAAGTACTCAAATGTTTTCTTTTGTAGGCTCATCATATAAAACAGAGCAGAAATAAACTACAGCTTACAAAGTGAGTGCCTTCTTTGCTGCAGGAGTTCAGTTACAGAGTATCTGTTTTGTGGATACACAGCCTTCCTCTTCCACATAATGGAATTCAGTGATTGACATGTACAGTTAAGAAATCCTGCAAGACTTACGGGGGTTTGTAGTTTTCTAACTGTCAGAACAACAGGCTTTTCTTTATTGTGTCTTTATCTCCACTTTCTTTTCCTGGTTAGCCTGTCCTTGTGTATGTTTGCAGTACAGTTCCCATCAGAAGTGTGGGTTGCTATATTTGTATATTTACCTGCTGGGCTTTTAAGGACTAGAGTACCTAGAGAGCCTTTGACCGACTCTGGTATTGATGTCTTGATCTCAGTTGTTTCTGCAGCCTGAGATACTTGGACTGCATGTCTTCTGCACCTCCTGGAGATGGTTCAGTCTTCCCTACACGGGCTGTGAGCTTCTGGCCCTGTCTCTTGAGTACTGCTGCCCTTTTCTTGGCTGCTGATGCTTAAGCTGGAGGCAGATGAGTGCTCAGATTGTAACAGGTTGTGAATTGCATCAAGCAAATTCTTTTTTTCCAGATACCGGGGGTTTTGGGTGCTGCCTACAAATGGGATCATTTCCTTTACTTTTTCACTGCCTGTGTTTGTGTTGAAATGGATGAACTGAAAGCTGGAAGTTACTCATTGTCTTTAATTGTGCAAATGGGGAAAAGGATGCTTCAGTGGGCCTTCCAGAAGGCTTCTTCATCTCCACATCTATTTTGATTTCCCCAAATCAAAACCTTCATAACCTTGGTGAAAGGCATCCACACTGCTTCAGAGATGGTGCTTTTGGATTAAAGAGGTTACTCATCCCTTTCCAGAAGACTACAAGCCCAGGACAGGAAACTAAGTCAAGAGTTTGCCTGGAAATGGAGGCTCTTTAATTGGCAAAGAAATTGTTATTCCTTCATCTTCACATCTGTTCTGTTAGATGCAAGACTAACTTCTGAGGAAGAGCTTTTAGAGCTGGAAATGAAGTTGAAATCCAGTGCAGTGAGTCTTCTTCGGTAGCACAGAGTCCTGTGCTGCAATGGAAGCTTTCCTTGGTGTGCTGAGATCTGAAATTGTAATCACTGGTGCTTGGCTGCCAAAGCAGGTGAGCAGGGAATGCTGTTGTGGTCAGTGATCTAGAGCATTGGCATGACACAATTTAGTGTGATTCTTCATGATTTTCACTGAAGAAGGAAAATGTCGCCATCAGTGGAGCCACTGGTGACGACACGTGATACGGGTATCTTTCCTGGGTACAAAAAAAGTTCAGGCAATAAATTCTGCTGAGATAAGAGAAGATGGTAGACATTGCATGGAGCAATGCCAGAGTCATTCATGGGCTTAAATTGTAGGGAACTGGAAGTTGTGGTTTTCCCTGTGCTGGTGGGTGAGGTACTTGCTTCCTCCGTGTAGAGACCAAAGCATGCAGGTGCATGTGTGAACAAGCAGGTAAAATAGCCTCAAAATTACCTATTCAGTAATTATTTTCTTTGCATATTAAATGCCTTAAAAGCTATATTGAACTTTTTTTTTTCCCGGTAGTGTTCTTAATATTTGCATGTTCCTAGGGGGAAGGCTTGTCCTGATGCGTGCTGTGTCAGCCAGAACAGAGGGAAGTTTGTCACCCAGATTTTCCCCTAGCATGGGGAGCAAATTCCAAGTTTCCCAGGGAGCTCTCTAGGGCTAGATGAGGTGGTTTTGATCAGCCTGTCAAGTCTTCCTTTAGCATTTGGATTTGCAAGGTTTGGAGGTGCTGCAGCCGTAACAGTGGACTCAGGAAGTTGGTATTGCAGCTCGGAGATAAAATTGTATTTTCCCTGAAAGAAAACACCCATGAGGGCAGCGTGAGATCAGGCCTGAAGAGCCAGAGGTGCAAATACAATTTCAGTATCATGTGAGCAAGATAAATAAGAATTAAGGTCTCTGTCTAACGTGATGCCTTTGAGGGTTGGAGCAATGGTGCCATCATTCCTGCAGCATTCACATGTTGGTGCCACGGTTCTGTTTTGGACACATACTACCAATGCCAACAAAACCACTTGATACCATAATCCAGCTCAATAGATCCAGATTAAAATTGTATTTTTCCTTGTTTGTGATTGCTTTAATTGTTTTCCTAAGTGTTCTGTACAGAGTATCTAGCTAGCTTTGAAATCTTTTCCCCGAAAGAATTTTGCTTTCCAAATGCCATTTTTACCGAAGTGTAATGTAAAATAGCTTGAACTGTGTGGAAGTCAGAGTTACTGGTGTGGTAACACAGTGCTTTGGGGTCCTGTGAAGGAAAATGGTGCAAATATAGTGTAATTAGATGGTTGTGTGAGTAATTGATTTGAGCCATCTATAAGCTCGTGAATGAAAGGTCAATTCCCAGTCGGAGGAAAGTCATTGCTGAGCCTGGGAAAAGGCTCTTGCTTCCAGGAGCTTTCCAGCAATCAGCTGTCCTGGGATGAAGTGAGGCACAAAGGGTGTATGATTTTACGGAACCTCTAGCCATGCCCTCATGATTATATTTCCTGGAAATGAAAGCTGCAATCTACAAACACTAATTTTAATGGCTGTGTTGGGCAGAGACACTTTCCAAGGAGCATACAGCCAGCAGTGAGAATGGCAAGGAGCACTGATAGAGCAGCTCGCCAAAAGAAGACTGAAGTGAGTTATAAGGAGCTGGCATAATAGAAATTCCATTTTAGATTAACTCTAAAATGGCTTTTTTATTGCTAGGAAGATGACTGGAGCTGAAAATGCTATAAATGAAGTCTTCCCATGCCAAGGAAGCTGTAAATGTGTGTTCTGGAGTGGTACAAGCAAAACCAGTAGTATGTTCACAAAGACTAGCTTTGTGTGTTAGTCTTCGTGCAAATTGTGGCAGAAAACTGGAAGGACAAAAATTGTCCACTTTACGAGAGACAATATGAAAGAGTTTGTAATATTGCAAGAGAAATACTGCTACAAAATCCAAAGCATCTTAGAATAGCACCCCTAAGATGTTTGTTTTAATTAAAAGTGTTAAATCTGCTAACTGTTCATAATGAAAGACAAAGTACTTTCACAAAATATTTCTGCCTGGCACTGCCCATTCAATATCTACCTCTACTAGTCCTAGTCTAGTTTGGCTACTGCATAATTTTAGCCATTTAGCATAAAACATGAAAAAGTGTCATTTACCTGGTTGGTGAATGTATGATGATGGATAACATTTAGTTTTAAACTGTAATGCAATAAACCACAAAGTTAGTGATTAAATCCTGTTGTTGGTTCAGTGCAGCAGCATATTTATTGCTTCATTGCTGGTCCGTTCAAAAAAAATCTTAATTATAAACTCCACCAAGTTACTTGCAATTGTACTGGGATTTGCTTTCCCTTCCAGCCTTCCTAACTGGTTAACAATGTTGTACTGTGTTTTTACGCTCTTCTCTGGTGGTAGCAAATATCAAAACTAGCAGGAAGTCAATCAAAGAATAAAAATGCTGAGTTCTGTTTGTAAATGAGTACTAGTGTTTCCTTGTAGGGTTCAGCGTCCTCCGTGGCTGGCCCACCAGCTTTGTAATAGAGGATCCCTCGGCCAGTTCCCTTAATTCCCCTTGTCTTCTTCCAGGCTGATGAGCTGTTAATGGGGGTGCAGCTCTCAAAAAAGAAAAACCAGGCTGTGACTCTCTTTGGAGTCAGGCTGGAAAAGAACCACCTTGGTGAGGAGGTGTCTGTCCAACCCCAGAAACTAACTGTATGTACAACATAAAAAAACATCCTTTGACCTTTTAGGCTACTGAGCACCAATATGGGATTTGAATGGGTGTTCAGAGGCAAGCTGAAGCATTTGCTGTTTTCCTCAGATACAATTTGTGGGGATTAAATAAGGCTTCTCTTCCCCACCCATAAACTCTCCTGATCCCAGAATTTTCCTGATGTCCCCGAGTATCTTGTGATTTTAATCAATTAGCATGCAAAATAATATGATGATGCTGACAAATTGTAGTGAAAGTAGCTAAGCAGACTGCTGATCCTGCACTATAGGAACATACAGTGTGTTGTGCACCTGGCATTTCAGATTACCTAGGAAAAAGTGTTTGTTAATTACTGTGAGTAATGAATAACAGTTCTGATTAACCCTGTCTGCAGGGAAGGTGGGTGTGATACTGAAGTAATGGCAGCAATATCCTCACATTCGCCCCTTTGGATGGGAAAGGGGAGCTTGTTGCAGGGAGGGCTCCTTTGCACAGGTTGTGCCCTGCTGAGAACCACCACCCCTAAAAAACAGCACCCCTTCCTTATCCACGTCCTCATAACTTCATTGTTCTGTGGGAGGGAAAGGGCATCTGTGCTGGGAAACTGCCTGCCTTGAACTTTTCATTATTTGAAACGGCCTCCTTCCATTCCTGGGAACAGCTCCTCATCATTTGAAGCACAAATCTTTGAGGAGCTAAGGTAGCCTTAGGTAGCTTAGGCATTATTTTATCTGCAAAGATATCTCAGGTTTTCCATCAGTACCCCTCTACTCCATCAGGTATAAAAGATCTTCCTACCTTGTCATTCTGCTTCTGCAATCTGTTCTGAAGGCCCCTTCTGTGCAGTAGCAAAAGACTACAGCTCCCTGTGGCCCCTCTCGTCCCTCAAAATGCAGGAGTGCATGCAAAGTGCCCTTTATTCCAAATTTCCCTTCATGGAACAAACCCAAGGGATGTGTAAATGTTTTTCCTTAGAGGGAAGTAAATGGGCAGCAGTGATGTGGCTGTTGAGTGGATCATGCAGCAAGACTGGCATTTCCATGGTAAATGCAAGTGGTGGGTTTGTGGGGGCTCTTTCAGTGTCTGGTATTTTCTCCTGAACTTCCCAAAACCAAGAGCCAGGGCCCCATTCTTTTAAGAGGACCACAGAGATGTCCCTGAAAGTAGGAACAGTTTCGTTCCTCTGCATGTTTTTTGTATGATTTTATTGCAAAACTATGAAGCTGTAAACCAGATACTCCTTATAATCTATTAAGCTGCTTTCATTAACTATTTGGGGTTTTTCCTTACAGTTGTCTTTATAATCTGCAAGAATTTTTACAAAATTGTAGGAAAATTTTGGCTTCTGTTTACATTGTGCATTTCAAGTATTTCTTTTCCTCACTGGAATCATCAATCATTCACAATTCTGCATTTCACTTCACTTGCAGTATCAAATATCTTAGTGAAATGTAACTGTTTGAGCTGGGAAAAACCCCCAATCTTTGCTTTATTGAAGAGTGAACCTGTGTGTTCTTCTAAATTCTTGTTTCGTCCCCTGATGAGCACCTTTTCACCATGTCCTTTATGTTCTGTTTAATGCTGCAGGACCCTGCTGGCACCGAAACCATCCTGCCTTTTCTAAATTATTGACAGGTATACGAGAAGCATACAAGCTACATGATAAATGTATGGTGACCTAAATTTACCTAAATGGAGGAAAATCCTGGTGCTGCAGCTAAGCTGAAGCTGAGGAGGCAAACTGAACTCAGAGCCAGGCTGCAGGCACTGGCTGTTGCCAAGTGTTAAAAAGAGAGAAAAGACTGAGGCCACTGGAATAAGTAATAAACAAGCAATATTTATCCTTATAAGGATTATACTCTGAATACAGTAAAAAAGTGTATAAATCTCATATCTGAAAGGACATCTTAGCAAACCACCAGGAAAATAAGCTTGTGTCTCATACCTATGTATATTATCAGATGCATGGGCCCCATCTGTTTTGGGGATGTTTTTTTCTTCTTTTTCTACATATGTTATAAATTGTTCTTGGTGAGATCACAGCATTTTCAATAGCACAAATACATCCTAGTATTTGCTTTTGAATATTCCCTCACCTGCAGCCCTCTCAAAGAGCAGCTATGTGTGGCTGACACCTTGAAGACTGATGTTCCTTCAGAGGGGGTGTCCTGGCTGCAGTACCAGAGGCTGCTGTGGGGCTGTGTTTGGGATTTGTGCTGAACACAGGGTTGATAACACAGAGATGTTTTTGTTATTGCTGAGCAGGGCTCACACAGAGCCAAGGCCTTTTCTGCTGTTTGTACTTCCACACAGGTGAGGATGTGCCTGGGAAGGGTGGGAGGAGGCACAACCTGGACAGTGGACCCCAGCTGACCAAAGGGATATTCCAGACCGTGTTGTTATAAATAAGAAGCTTGACTAGGCCAATATTCAAGCAACAATCAATTTATTAATTAATGACGGTAAAGTATGAGCAAAACAGCGCTGGGTACAGTGGAGGCAGTTTTCCCTCCAACTGCACACCGATATTTGGGCTTACAGGTATTTATAGGGGTACTCAGAAGCTTTCTCAGCAGTTTCTATTTCTACTTGTTTACATCACAATTCTATACACTATTGTGATTTAGTTTTTCTCAGGATGCATCCCAAAAAGGAGGATCTCCAGATGGTGGTGGCAGCCTCCGAGATGTTGGTCCAGTTTCCGCAAGAACAATGACAAATCCCATCTGGTGAAGTCCAGCTCCCCAGATGTGGGTCCCCCTTGTTATTACAAGGGCTATCGGTGATGTCCAGCTTCCCTTGGTGAAGTTGTAAGTCCTTGAGATGATGTCTGTCTTCCATTCTCAAGCTGTTTTTCTCAGTTTTGTTAAGGAGTGAGATAAGCATATTTCCTTTCTATACATTCCAAAGCTATAGTTTCAAGGATACAAACAATATTTTAAAATTATACTTCAAAAGGTTATTATTGCAGCACTCTTTAAGGCCTGACTACAAGCAAAGAGCAACATCCCGAATGCTGTAATTCAAATGCTCTTAAATCAATCCAGGCTAATTGCAAACAAAGGCTAGGTTCAAGGGCCTTCTTCCATGCTTTACTTTCCTCAGTTAATATTAGAATTTGCAGCTGTCCCATGGTTGGTGTCCACACATATCGCAATCACAAACACACACATTGCATTTCTGTACCAGACACGAAACACAGCTTTGTATTTCACAACATGACATCATGCTCAGTGCATAACGAGGGGAAGAAGGAAAGGGGGCTCATTTTTTGTGATGAGTGATGGTGTTTGTCTTCCCAAGTGCATTGGTTTGGCAAGGCCTGGTTTTTGGTAGCGGGGGAGCACAGAGATGGTTTCTGTGGAAAGCTCCTGGAAGCTTCCCCCGTGTCCAGCAGAGCCAATCTCTGGTGACTCTGAAGTTGGACACGCTGCTGGCCAACACTGGGCCAGGGAGAGAGGCTGGTAATGCCTCTGTGATGACATATTTAAGAAGACAATCAGAAGAAAATCACAGTTTTTCTCATAGCCAGAGAGACTTTGAGCCTGTCTTGCCCTTGAAGTGTCTCCCCTAGTCCTTAACTCATGAGCCCTTTGTTAACTTTTTTCTCCCTCCACTGCCCAGCTGTGGCAGGGGAGGGTGAGTGAGTGACTCTCACTGGTGTTAGGCCAGTGTCAATCCACAACACCATGGCCCTGCTCTCCTGGAGATGGCTGAACAGCTGCCTGCCCATGGGAAAGCAGGGAATTCATTCCTTGCTTTGCTTTGCTTGTGTGTGTGGCTTTTGCTTTCCCTATTAAATTGTCTTTATCTCAACCCATGAGTTTTCTGGCTTTTACTGCTCTGATTCTCTCCCTGATCCTTTTGGATCTCTGGGAGCAGCTCTCTGGGATTTGGTGGCTGCCTGGGGTGAAACTGTGACAGTATGTATTTTTATTCAATGTTTTAGTTGAAATCACAGTAGGACTATGCCTTGCATTACAAGAGTAAGCCTGGGAAAAGAAGGAAAGCTTATTCTTGCAGAAATGAGTAACAAAACCACACCCTGAGATGAAACTATTGGAAGAAAAACCTGCTACCAGATAATAAAACGCATAATATATCTTTACATTAAAGTCTGTGAGTCAAGGTCTCAACATGCAGGCAAATCACAATACAGCTGGGTTTCTTTGCTGCCTGGGGATGATTTATTGGGACATTGCTGCACACAGGTAAATATAGAAGCCTCCTGGCATTTGATGACCCTTTGGGACATGCAGACGCCCTGAAGCACAGCACGTACAGAGAAAGCAGGGAAACAGTTTTTGGTTGAACACACGCTCTGCTGCTTGCTGGTGGAGTGCAGCTCTGCTGTCAAGATGCTCCCTGTCCTTCCTGATTCCCCTTGGATGAGCCCTGCCACCAGGCAGAGGGCATGCCCAGCCGGAGCCAGGACGTGCAGGCAGTGCTGCTGCAGGGCTGGGATGTGTGAAGAGCCCAGGTTTCTGTGCCAAGTTCTTGATGCAGCAGTTATTGAGCTGTCACATCAGCTATGCAGACAGGCCCGCAGCTTGTTCCAGGCATGCAATGAGGAAAACATCCAAGCACAAAGTAGAAATGGGAAAGGTTTTACTGCTTTTAATTTTCAGAAGATTTTTTGGTTTATAGTTTTGACAAGAATAAGGGCGTGGAAGTGAATATGAAAGGCACATTCTGATAACTGTCAGTAAAGCAGCTGTGTCAAAATTTCATTTCAGATGAGACATTTGACTTTGTGATTTCAACAGGGTGTGTTAACATTTGCTTTTCCAGTCTGACATACAGGGTCCCATCTCTTAAAAAGCTGTTCTTTGCTACTCCAACATTTCTGCCATCTGTATTTTGTCATAAAGGAACGTGTTTGAGGGAGGGTCAAACTCTCCTTAAAACTTGCAGAGTCAAGTCTTGCAATAGCAGAAATTTTCCTTGCAAAAGCACAGGACTTTTTCCTGCGAAGATGGAGGATGGGAAGCCTCACACCAAAGCCCCACCAGATGTCAGAGGTACAGTATCTCTGCAAAACTTTAAAAAAAGCTTTAAAGAGACTATAAAAACAATTTAAAACTACTTGTTATTAAATCACCTGGAAACTTTTTGATCAGAAAAAAACAAGTAAATGAGACAGCCTTAGACGTACCCTTTTCCCTCCTAAATTGTTCCTTAACTTAGGACCTAGAAGAGGCAATTTTTAGATATTGAACACTCTGCATTTTCATGGGACTAACACGTTAAAGTATTCCTTCAGGAGAAAACAAAAATAACTATTCTTGAAATGCTAAGCAAGTCCAGAGACTTGCAACTATTTTCAGAATCCCCTTTCTTGGAAAATTCTACATCTGCTAAATAAAAATAGCTGTGAATTTAGGCTCTTATATGTTCATTCACTGAGCACATCTGAAGAGCACATTAAAAGTACTTGTCCTTGCAAAAGAAGAAAACCAAAAGCTTTTCCGAGAGCTTTTATAGCAAGAAGCATTTTTAATTTATTCTGTGATGATAAATAAATTCAATTATATTTGCTGGTTTCCAAATATATTAGAAAGGAAAAGGAATATCCAGAAATAGTCTGTGCTGGATGAAATGTAAGGGTCTAATCAACATCTTTATTCCTTCAAGTATAGCAGCAGTGATGAAATTTCCAGTACCACACTGAAATAGCTCACATAAAAGCATCCACATCTGATACAAAATGTAAACTCTCAGGTTTAAACTAGGTTATTTACTCTAAGTCCACTGTTTCAGGGGCCAGCTGTGTTTCCCATGAAGGAGGTTCTGTCTCAGGGCTAACAAAACAGGAACTATGGCGGGGGGTGGCAGCATCGTGGGGCAAATTCACTGGCAAGGTTTTGGGTGCTCATTTCAAAATAGCCGAGCACTAAAGACTGGGAATGGCCTTAGCCACTAGGTGGGGTGTTGATTCTGCTATCTAAAGTCCTGGCTGGTGAAATAAAAGAAATTAAGAGCTGTTGAAGAGCTCAGACCTAATTCTGATTCACTTTGGCCCCCTGGTATAGCCCAGAACAAAATCAGTTAAAGGAGCTGTTGGCAGACCCTGTGAACAGCTGTTTAAACTCACCTTTTTGCACACTAGACAGAGCCCAAAGCAGAGTACTCCCCACTAGAATTAGCATTTCTCTATTTCTTTGATCATTGGGCTTATATAGATGGGCTTGCTTGTGCTTCCTTTCCTTAGCCAAAACACATTTTGCATTCTGGGTGCAAGAAGGAACAATTCTGTGCAAGGGACATTAGGAATCTGAGGGTGGCACAACCTCCTCCCCCCACCCTTTAATCTCCCTTCAATAAAATTACCCTTCTCCTTTGACAGAATGAATTATTTGAGAGCACATAAGGAATCATCCTGTCTCAGAAGAGGACTACAGGGTGGAGGAACATCTCTACAGTCTTAGGGATTGGTCCAAGAGAGGCAGAAAGGGAGTGACAAAATCTAAGATGGGCACTGTAAGTGAAGTTGCTCTGAACTCAGGATATTTTAATGTTTTTCTAATTTAGTGTAGCCTCTTGTTTTTATATGAGTGATAATGTGTTGCTCAAAGCACTGCCCTCCAACCATGTGACAGTTGATCTTTAGGATCTCAGGATCATTTACTGTTTGTGCAGGCAGAAACCCCAAGTGGTCAGTGCAGCAGTGTGAAGAGGAGGACTCCCAAATGCTATTATTAGGTGTCTGATCTAAGCCTTAGGAATTCTAGCTCAGCTATTCCTTTGCAAAGCCCCTGTTAGGGTAACAGTTCTCTCAACTACTGTAATCTACACTTGCTTTTCAGTGTAGGGGTTAAACTCTTTAAACATTTTTGGTGCTGGACATTGCTTAAAGAGCCATGTCTGTATTTTACCTCTCACCTGTGCAGATTCCCTTGGTGAGTCAACAGATGGTTAGGGCAATGCCACACTTCCCTTCTTGAACGGTGCATCGATCCTTTCTGATTCAAGTGTCCTTCCCTGCCAGGCATAATTTGCTTATTGACTGCAAGTGGCAGCAGTGGCACAGTCAGGCTGGAGCACAGCTCTTCTGCCCTTTTACTCATTCCTGGTGAGCCACACCTGGAGTGCTGTGTCCAGTTCTGGGCTCCTGA
This sequence comes from Fringilla coelebs, assembly GCF_963513975.1. Lineage (NCBI taxonomy): Eukaryota > Metazoa > Chordata > Aves > Passeriformes > Fringillidae > Fringilla > Fringilla coelebs. Next base: position 62,346,751 of record NC_140032.1, on the reverse strand, counting down.
GGAGAACAGAGACATGGAGCTCCAGGAGCAGGTCCAGGAGGGTTATGAAGTTATTAAGGGGCTGGATCACCTCTCCTGTGAGGGAAGGATGAGGGAGCTGGGGCTGAACAGCATTGACACAACTGAGAGGGGAGTTTGGGCTGCAGCATCACACTACAGGCTGAGTCACAACATTATCACAGAAAACCTTCCCCACAATCACTTTCCCCTTCCTCACACTCTTGGTCTTCCCCTTCTGACTCTAGGCCATTTGAGTATACAACATCAATGCAAACATCTCATAAATGCAATTCCCTGTGGATGCTCCCTCTGTTGGGATCCCATTACTAAAGTTCTTAGAAATGCCTCTGCCCAAATTAAGGTGCAAACAAGACCATTCGCCAGTGACAACAGCATGGGTTTTATTTGATAGTAAATATGGGAGAAAGAAAGAAATAGAAAATAGGTGGGGGGGACAGAGAGTGTCAGGGAAACAATAAGGAGTATGTCACCACTCCGTGGATCCCAACGATGGTCCCTTGATCCTCTCCAGCTGCTCTTCTTTGTGGTGAAGGTCCCCCAAAAAGCACAGAATCTGATGGGTTGATACCTGCTCAGGCCAGGAGGGAAAACCCCGGCCCCTCCCTGGTGGGGAGTTTGGCATTGTCCCTCACAGCAGGCTCTGGGCCGGTGGCATTCCCTGCAGTCCCGCAGTGCCAGCCTCAGGAATGGAGGCACCCCCTCATTCCTCTCCCAGGAATGTCCCTGTGGGGTCCCACAGCCAGGCTGTGTAAGGGGCCGTGGGTTCCCTGTCCCTGGGCAGAGGTTCCAACCCCCCAAACCTCCTCCCCCGCCTCGGTGGGGTCAAATCCGTGCAAGCCTGCTCCAGCCAAGGGCTCTGGGGGTACGGCCTCCCCAGCCCGGGCACCCCAGAGATGATTCTCAGCACGGGGCTGCGTTTGCTCACCTTCTTCTCCTTGGGCACTTGTTTCAGGTGGTGGAGAATGGCTTTTCCCTTTATCTAACCTCAGCAGTTTGACTTTCAGTCCAAAGTCCCAGTCAGGCACCTTCAGGGAGGCTTCTTTGGTTGTAGCTTCTGTATACAGCTTTTGTTATAATGAGCAAAACTTTATATCAATGTTTGAGGCATGAACTATTTCAGTCTCTGACATCATGCTGTCTGCAAAAACTGGATTTGTTACCTCATGTCCAACAAGCCAATAATTACTCAAGAGAGACATGATCTATTTCAGATTGCACAAACGTGGTGCTCCATGATATTCAACAGATCTAACAGCCCAGCTCTCAGAACTTTAGCTATTTATACATTTTAGCAAGCAAAATGATTAGTGTTCATTAGTTACAAGTCACATGATTCTTTTACTAATCAGTATTCTGTCTTCTGCTGGTTAATGGTTCTCTCACCTCTGGTGCTCATCAATCCCGTGCTCAGCCTCTCTCCTTTGTGGGTTTTTGTGTCGGTCGGGATGTGCCCGGGCCGGAATTCCTTGTTACCCAGTGGGAGCACATTTCAGCACAATTGCTGAGCTATCTTCATTTGTTTCCTCCTTAACTTGGCAGTTCTGCCAGATGTCCTTGTGGCCCCTAAATTCTGCATTTGTGGTGTGCACTACGGGGCATCCGCTTGTCCACAGCAGTGCATCCTTCTTCCCAGCTTTGTTAACCTCCCCTGGCTCTGAGAACATTGAAGCCTGTCCAGCTCCAAACCTTAACAAGACAATTCTACCAAAAAATAATTTGTTTTTGGCGCACCTGGCCATCACTTAGAGCTTCCTGGCAGCTCTCTGTTTCACAGGCTCAGTCTCCTTTCTCATTGAATAGGCTGGAAAGCAGACAAAAATCAGACAACCATTCCTAAGAAAATCTCACAGATTCCACATTTCGCGACATCCAGGCCGCCCGGACGGGTGCGGGACGCCTGCCCGCCGCAGTCCCGGCTGTATCCGGCCGTTCCCGCTGCTCGGAGATTCCCGAGCGGGTCCGGGTCCCGGTCCCGATCCCAATCCCGGTCCCGGTCCCGGTCCCAATCCCGGTCCCGGTCCCGCCCCTCAGCGCCGCGCGCGCAGCGCCCCCTGCCGCAGGCAGCACGCACGCGCGCGCCGGCCCCGCCCGCGGGGATCGGCCGCCGCGTTCTCGCGAGACGGGCCCGCGGCGGGGCCGTGACGCGTCGCGCACCGTGGGCGGGCGGTCGGCGGCCCCGCCCCGGGGCTGCTCCGCGGCGCGCCCGGGGCCGCCATGGCGGCGGGGGACGTGGAGTCCTCGCTGGAGCTGAGCCTGACGGGCTCCGGGGCGCTCCCCGGCGCGCTGCCCCCCGCCCGCTCGCGCATCTTCAAGATCATCGTCATCGGGGACTCCAACGTGGGCAAGACGTGCCTCACCTACCGCTTCTGCGCCGGCCGCTTCCCGCAGCGCACCGAGGCCACCATCGGCGTGGACTTCCGCGAGAGGGCCGTCACCATCGACGGCGAGCGCATCAAGGTACCCCGCGGCCGGGCCGGGCCGAGCTGGGCTGGGCTGGGCTGAGGGGAGCGGAGGGGCAGCGCCCGGCACGGCGCTGCAGCGGCCGGAGAGCGGGAAGGCCGTGCCGCAGCCCTGGCAGGGCTCTGCCGGCCTTCGGCACCGCCGTGGCCTGCAGGTTCGGTTCGGCGGGGCCGCGTCGCCAGCAGCCGCGGCTGTGTCTGCCCTGAAACTGCTCCGCTGCCGGCCTTGCTCCTGTTGGAAAGGTAGTCACGGTGAAGGTTTCTGGGATGGTGAACCAACCCCTGCCGTAGGCCAGACCTTCTCGCGTCTTTTGTCAAATGCTGATCAGTAATTTATCATTACAGTGAGCTTGTATATAGATCTCTTAGCAGTAGTTTAGTCGTCCCTGTTATCAGCAGCGTTTTGTCTCCGAGAAATTCTGCATTTTTGTTCCTCGGGCATCACAGTGGTTTTAACCTTCAACACCACAGAGCTGTGTAGGTGCCACTGTTATGATCACTGTTTGATCATTAAAAATATTAGGAAATTGAATATTGTTCGGTATTGAGCAGTGTGTTTCAAGTTCTAATTTTTAGGATTCTGTTAAGTTTGCTGTGTGATGATTGTAAGCATCATTTGCAGAATACTTTGTAACAGCTTACAGATGCAGTTTGTTTACTGACATGGTTTTAAACAGGATCCCCATCTGCTTCTGTATTACAGTTTGTTTCTATGAGGAAAGCTCAGTTGTGCAAAAAAAGGAAGTTAACAGGAGTCTTGAGCATGTGCTTGGGCATTTATTATCATCAGGTCTTACAACTACAGCTTACAGTTATGTAGCTGAAAGCTATAGTTTTTCCTTGCTTATTTATTGATTAAAGAGATTATGGAGGTTATATAAGAATAGGCGAACCAATTTGCTTTCCTGCTCCTGTGGGATTTTTATCTCATATCCTTTTTCAATTGAAAAAGAAAGGTGAATAGGAGTTTTTGTTGGTGTTTTTTTTTTTTTTTTTTGTGGTTTTTTGTTTGTTTGTTTGTTTGTTTGTTTGTGTTTTGTTTTGTTTTGTTAGTAAAACCAGTGAGTAGAATTTCTCTGACAGCTGAAATTTTGTACTCCTTTGTCCAGACAGAGGAGGGACCTCCTGAGGGATATTGTCTTGTCAGCCCCATCTTATTCACTGGCATTTTCATCACGGCTGAATGATGCCTGACCTTTGCTGGAGAGAAGTGAAGAACATAGCATAATCCACAGCTCTTAGATGCCTCACATAGGTTATTGTGCCATTCTGATACGTGTGTTTCTGTAGATTGTTTTGCTGTATTTTTGAGAGTATTACCTGTAAAAGTTCTGGTTGAGGAAGGTGGAGAAGTGAAGGAGGCTCTTCTGAGAGACATTGTTTTGTGCAAGTTCTGTTTCAGGATTAAAGGAATAAATGTTGTCTTTATGGCCTGGACCCTACTTCTTAGTGGGAGTGTTTGAACTGATTTTGGGTGGTTTTGGCAACTTCTCTTAACTCCTCTTCACCTTTCTCACATGTAGCAGTCAGCTCCAGCAGCACCAGTTGAACCAGGAGAGAGAAGCTCTGATGAACTAAATTATTGTAGTCTTGCTGTGCCTTGAAGGGAATTTTTCCTCTTGCATCGAAGTAGGTTATAAAGCAGTGTCTTCTCCCTTCCCCCAGCCAGCTGGATGGTTCTTTCTTGTGCTGTTACAGCAGTAACTGTTTCCTTCACAGCTGGAAAAGTGCTGTGTCATTGGCAGGAACACAAGCACAGTTCTTCTCGCTGATGGTCTCCCACACATCCATTGTGTAGCATTCCAAGGCATAGGAACAAGTATATTCCTTGTACAGTAGGCTGACAGCTTCATATCAAACACTGATGCCTAAATGTGATGAGTAAATTAAAACTTTCAACAAACGGATTTGCCGCCTTCTAAATTTTCCTCTTCCTCAATTGATCTAAACATTGAAAACTGAAGAAAACAATGATGTCAGTCTTCACTGACCTACATTAAGAGAGCAAAGCACAAATGAAATTCAAATAAGAAAGTCTGAACATCATGTTCTGTACCTTTGAGCTATTCCAAATTATCTCCCTTTTTAAAGGAGACATAGCATCAAGACCAATTATGTTTTTACCAGTGTGTTATAAACCACACATACAAAGTGAGTCCTTGTTTAGAAAAGAGTCTTCCTGGACCACAAAACAGAATCAGAAAATGGGGTGTGATAGCTGAGGCGGTGTATTTAATATTTTTTATGCCATTTGTCTTTCCCAGGGAATGTGACCGAGTGATTGTGTACAGTTTTATTAGTTGAACCATGCTGTTAAACCAAATATTCAAACTGCATATTTTGAAGGGCTATTATAAAAACTGTGGTCCCCTGAAGATGGGTGTTATTGGACTAACAATGAAATAGTAATCTTAATGTTACTTCATCGGTGTACACCCATTAACATGAACATTTTCAGTGTTGTTTATCAGAATAGAAAATATTTGGGGTGAGAGGCAGAAATGGAACCATTTCGTCAAGTTCACCTTGAACAAGAAAAAAAAAGAAACTTCTGAAATGTGTAGCTTTCAACATTGAGAAAGGATTTACCTCTCAGTGCAAATGACTCAGTTGATAATGCACTTCAAGCTTGAATGCTGCATGTAAATGAAATTTTGGAAGAGCTGTAGTTTAAGCTTCACTTGCAAGTTATGTAAACCTTTAATTTAATTTCCCCATCTTTACCCAAGGCTGGCAGTACACTTGCTCCTTGCAGATCTCTGCTTGACTGAAGCATGATCAATTTCTGCTCTGTGAATAAGTTAGGGAGAGAATTGTAAGCTCACAGCTGCCTGTGAAGTCCCTCCTTAAATTAATTTGATATAGCATTTTCCAAGATTATCCATATGATTTCTTAATATTGTCTATACATAGGATTGCTTCAGTCTGTGCTTCTTTTTTCCTCAAATTTCTCAAATTCATGAACATGTTCTATGAGTTTCCTGACTTTATGATGTTTTATAGGTGCACAGAACTGGAAGTATGTCTCACTTGGGTGTATGACTGAGTCTTACCCAATTTTAGGTGCCTGTTTAGTCCAATTGTGCAGACTCATGGAGATGCTGTCAGTTATGTGTAGAGTGTAATACCATTGGCAAAAAGAGGGGGTTTATGTGGGAAATAGTAAAGGTAAGATGATTTCCAGAAAGTTAGAAATTCAGGTTCACTCTCAAATGAGACAGATTGCAACTGAGTACCATTTCATAGGATCAGAGCCAGGGCAACTTGCCTTGCTTTTCCTAACAATCTTAATGACCCTTTCAGAAGCAGCAGAGAGGTCTTTCCTAGTGTCTGGATCAAAAGCTGCAGAGAACTGGACTGGGCTACAAAATCCAAGCTGCTGTGATGTTCTCATGCAAATTCTCAGCTCCCCTGTTGCAACCAGTAGCTGCCATTCCCACCTGCTCTGGTCTGAGGTTTTCTTGAGGATGGGTGACCAGGGTTCAACATAATACTGCAGAAAAAGTCACACCATCTGAAACATCTTTTACTCTTTTCTTCAGTCTGTCACATGACTGATTCATAACATCCCGTGATTGACTCGTGGATCTGGATTGTCATCCTTGTAATAATTTCCAACCTGATGAACCCTGTGCTTAAAGATAAACTCCTTATTGACAGTCACTGGTATCAGGACTTTGCATCTGCTTCTATTGAGTTTCACCATATTTCCAATGTTGTAGCTTTCAAAACAATTTTATATGATAGTCCTCTCTATCACTGGTGCATCTTCTTGCTCTTAGCAGATTTCCCTTGCACTTGGGCTTCCTTTTTTTCTAATAAAAAGTCACTGGTTAAAATGGTAAACAAGACAACTTTCAAGATATTTGCAGTTTCTAAAGAAGTTTTACTGAAACATTTGGATCAAAGGAATGCAGAGCTATGGTAATGGGAGAACAATTTCAGCAATTACATAGTGGCTGTGACTTTTGTGAGAACAGATTAAATTTCAAATTTATCTTCATTGTCTGCAGAACACTTAGTATTCCTTGAGTTCTGAGTCTCAAGGAAAACTCCTTTCATTCCCAGGAGAAAGAACTTTCTGCTCAAAAGCCGAATCAAACTAATGCAACTGCCTCAGCCATTAGTGATCAGCTGTATAGGACAGACAGGGAGCTAGGACTCAGCTTTTTCCCAAAAAATCAAATGTCTTTCAGATGTTTCATTATCACTAAGGTGTGTGTGATAGAGCCACACACCAGTTTATTTCTGACAGTGTACAGGTAATGTGGTGGTGTAGGTGAATGGGTTCTGACTGCTGTGCACTGCAGTGTCTATCTCCTGAAGAGCAAGTTTGTGTAAACATTGCTGTCCACAATTCTGTAATATTCTTTACATGTCTGAGGGCTCCAGGCTTCCATTCCACAGGATGATCAATGTATTTAAAATTTCTATTAGCTGTTGCTTACATCGGCTGGTGCTGCAAAGCTTGTTTTATTTTGTTTCAATCTGGACCCCAGAAACTTGAAAGCATTTCAGTTCTTCTGAATGTCTTTCTATTCTGACTATGCTTCTAGCACCTGTGTTCAGTCTGGTTTGGACAGAATGGTGTGTACCTGGAAATGATAGTCACATGTTAAGTTAACAGGAGGTTTATACTTTAGTTTTTTTTCTTTAAGGCATGCCTAGATACTACAAACCATAGTATGGTCCCAGTTAAAGCGCTAAATAAGCAAGTTAGATGTTCATAGCAGGAGGGTTTGAGTCCAGCACACTGCAGAGAAAGATTTCTTTGTCCTGTTTTTGTTGGTGATGTTGAAATCAAGCATGGTTTGATTTCTTCCTACTTTTACATGGCAGTTAACAACAAAATTTTGGGGAAGATGAGATTATTTTTGGCAATAACAAAAATCATGTCAGCTGAGGGTTGTATTGGGAAGTAACGCTTATTGAATTTTCAGATGAAAGTGCTATTGCTAAGACTTAAGGATTTATTTTTATAAAAATCTTTAAAAGTACAGGTTCCAATAAACTTTCAAAAATTTGTAGTTTCTCTCAAGTGTCATCATTCCTCCTGGCCTCACTTGTGAGCAGCATTGAAAGTTAAAGTGTCTGAAATTGTGTGAAAACAAGTTACCTTCAGCACCAACTTGTCAATATGGCTAATTCAGAAGAGCAGATTTCTGTGACCATGTAACTCTTCTCACTACAGGTAATTTGTGTTATTTTCCAAGATGAGTAATAAAACATTTTTTCCTCTCCTTCTCTTTCTGTTTTCAGATACAGCTATGGGATACTGCAGGCCAGGAGCGCTTCAGGAAGAGCATGGTGCAGCACTACTACAGGAATGTCCATGCTGTGGTGTTTGTGTATGATATGACAAACATTGCCAGTTTCCACAGCCTGCCATCCTGGATAGAGGAATGCAAACAGCACCTGCTTGCCAATGATATACCACGGATTCTGGTTGGAAATAAATGTGACCTGAGAAGTGCTATTCAGGTGCCCACGGACCTGGCCCAGAAGTTTGCTGACACTCACAGCATGCCATTGTTTGAAACCTCTGCCAAGAACCCCAATGACAATGACCATGTGGAGGCCATATTCATGACACTGGCTCACAAGCTTAAAAGTCACAAGCCATTAATGCTTAGTCAACCCCCAGATCATGATGAAATACATATAAAGCCTGAACCAAAACCTATCACATCCTGCTGGTGTTAGGTCACATTGTCACTGGTTATCACCTTGTCTTGTTTGCAAGTGCTTCAAAATTATGGTCTTTGGCAAAGTTACAGGTTTTGGTAGCAACTATAGCAAATCTCTTTGGCACTTTATTGTGTTTTTTATTTTAATTTTTCCTGGTGTAGATGTGCCCATCTTATGCTCTTGCACTTTGTAATTGTACTTTTTGAATTACTAAAGTTTCACTATAAATACATGGGAACATACTTTGTCAAGTTTTGACAAAACAATCCTAGTTGTGCTCTTGCTGCCTGAGGTTGTTCTCATCACTTGTGGTAAGATGATAACTAGTGTGCCAGTTTACTAATACTTGTGGTTGCTACTTGTGTTGGAATAATGTAGGAGAAAGAGCCTTTTGTGACAACCAGAGAATTTGGGTTTTGGGTCAGCAGGTGGGGAGATTTTTTGGCATATGAAGGAATATTAGGTGGCCACTAGGAAATTAGAAAGCAGGTACCTTTTTATTATAAAAGCAAAAAAACACAGGTCTGTCAAAGTTTGGGCTGCCAGTGTCAGTGCAAATTGCTAGGTTTTGGCCAGTCCTTCCATTATGAACTTGGTCTGTTTCTTCATGGCAGTGGTAATGGAATTAACTAACTTCTCCCTACCTCTAGACAGTTATTTGATACTTAAAACTTCATTAATTTTTCATAATTAGCATGTGATAGCAAACTATGTTATGTTAACCAATGTTGTGGAAAGTACTGTAGCACAGGATTTGGGGTAAAATTGGGACTCTACCTGTCCACAAGTTCTCTGATCTTACTAGAATTCAATTATATATTTCTGAAGGTGCTGTATTTGAGTAGAGCGTCTCAGGGTAAGTAAAAACAGTTGAGTAAGTAAAAGATTGGGTGAATTTGGCAAAAGCATACTGCTTTTCAAAGATGGGGTTTGCAGGGCTTTAAGAGATTATGAGTGGTTCTCAGATATCTTGAAAAGCCAACTTGATTACATATTTCAGGAAAGGGAATGCTTAGGAATATGGTACATTCTTAAAATATTTCCAAACACAAACTAAATTGTGTCTTGAAACATGGAGTAAATCTACCAACTACATTATCCGTTACAGATTTTTGAGGGAAAACCTACATGTATGTGACTGTGTGTATGGCATTACTAATGTGAGCTAGTAGGGGTTAGATGAGGGAGAAAATTCCTCTTGGACCTCCTTTTTCTGTGTTCTCATAGTTGCAACTGCTTTTTTTCAGTCCTATCTGAAGATCAAGTTTCATAATAAAAATGGTGCTAAGTTGCACATAGTTGCATAAAGTGAAATGTAAGCCATAGAATGCTATCTATGACTTCATTCACGTGCCATGTCAAACAATGTTTTGTGACTTAGTTTTTGAAGTAAAAATGAAGATTTTTTTTTTTTAATTGGCAATGTATAGCATGTATTGCTTACTGGAAACTCAATGGAAGGGCTAGTTCAGAAGCTGCCACCCCGATGATCACATTAGAAACAAATTACTGAAACAAGATACCTGTTATTATGTAAACTGTTACAATTCCTAAAATGTAATTTAATTTCAATTTATACAGAAAAAAATGCATTGGCTTTTTTCTAGATTTTGGAAGAGCATTTAATTTGGAAGAGTATTTAATTTAATATGGTTAAGGTGTTTAAAAAGAATCTAAACAAAAGGTAGTACTTTTTCCTGTATAAAGCTGCTTCAGTTGTGACAGTATTTTTGCTTAGGAAACATTTGTAAAAGGAAGCTTTTGTATTCACTCTGAACCTTACATTACAAGAATTTACAGTTGTTTTAGAAACAATCACCTTTTTAACACTAGTGTCCTTAATGATTTCTTTAAGAAAATTATTGATCTTAAATTGATGTTTTTACTATGGTAAATAAATATGGTTTACAGTCCTGTTGGACAAATTGTTTTTCACTCATGTCCTTAATCCTTTTTCTGAGGATCCTTCTTAATTATTTGTATACTAAATATGTCAGCAAGTTTTTGTGGGGTTTTTTGTTTTGTTTGGTTTGGTTGGTTTGGGTTTTTGTTTGTTTGTTTTATTTGTTTGTTTGTTTTTAATAAAATATCCCAGAATTAAGAATTTTAAAGTCAGGTTGGGGATTGGGGTAAGAAAATCATGTAGCTGCAGTGTTACTGTTAAATTTGATCTGAAACACCTGCACATCTGTTAAGTTTTATTTGAGTTACCACAACTTGTAAATAAGGGCCCTCATGTCATGCAGATTGTGTGCAAATGGTGTTCAAGTGTGTAATTCCATGTTCAGCACAAAGCATGTTTTAATGGTTCTGCCATGGAGGCAGTGTGGTCAGTAATGCAGGATTCAGTGTTGCTCCCTGGCTTTCAGTGGTGATGTTCTGCCCGCAGGATGGATATCAGAGGACTGAATACTTTGTATGTGTATTTTCACTTTACCAGGCTGTAAAGTTGTGTTCTTTTGTATGTGTTGGGGGCAGGCGAGGCACAGTCCCAGAAAACTAATAAACGGGCTTTGCCACAAACTGCTACCACTTGTTTTCAATAATTATAACAGAAATTATAATGTAATGCCATATGGTTAAAAAATGCTGTGAGGTTGTTAGAGTTTCTAGTTTCTCTCTGTGTGGGTGACAATTTTTACAAAAAAGACTGTCACAATACTTGGACTACTGTCAGTGCTTTCTTGCAATGACTCTGGGTGATTTTGGGGCATCTGAAGCACCCACCTGATGGTTCAGAGGCATGTTCAGTATTTATTTCAGATTCCAAAAGAATGGGAAGTGAAACAACAGTTACAAAAATAGCAATTACTGACCCTTGGTTGTAAATCAAGACCCTAAAGGAGTCTTCTCCATTACTCTTCTAGTCTCATCTTGTTCAGAAATAAAACCTCTAACTTTTATTAATTTGTTGAAAGTCATATTTCTTGTCCCCTCTGTAAGTATTTTCACTTCACCAGAATGTATAATTCTAATACTCTTTTTTTTTTTCCAGAGTCCTACTCATGAGGTCTTTGACTGGTGTTGCTTAACATTGCAATTCCCAGATAAATGTAGAGCCATATGTTATTTAAAAGTAATAGTAATATTACTTTTAAATGGCAGTCTGGTTTTTCTATGGAAATCTGCACAACTCCAACACATAATCTTAAATCTAAAGTCATAAATAACATTAGAAGTTGTCATTATTCTAGGACTCACAGGACTCTCTGTTCTGAGGATGTCTCTGAGGATGTAGGATTTTTTCCTCCTTCCTCTCTTGATGCAGGGTGCCCAAAGGAGGCCTCGTTTATCCAGCTGAATGGATCATCAGTGAGGGCTGTGAAGAGGCATTGAGAGAGGAAGAATGGCTGCTGGTTTCCAGGGATGGTCTGGGAGTCACTGGGCTCTGCACAGCCTCCCACCTGCCAGATAGAGGTACATTCTGAGGGCAGCTCCTTGTGGTTCTGGAATCTATTTCCAGATTCCAAATCTCAAAGAGAGGCAAGTGGGAGCTGCCGGTCATCTAGGGACATGCCCTGAGGTGCACAGTCCCTGGGGGGATGTTACTGACATGTACTGTTATCTGCCTTGCTGAATCATCACTGCTTAATGGGATTCACAAATTACTGAATCCTTAGCTAATCATTTGGAATTAATGGAAAACAAATTTCCCAGCAATGCCAGTGATCATTTAAAAAAAAACAGAATAGAGCATAATCCTCTTCCTGGCCTGTGTTTAACAAATATGCTGCTCTGGTTAGGCAGAGGTTCTTCCCTCTGAGGGTGCTGAGGCGCTGGCACAGGTTGCCCAGAGCACCTGTGGATGCCTCATCCCCCGAAGTGTTCAAGGCCAGGCTGGGTGAAGCCCTTAGGATATGAAAACTAAGAGTCATAAGACCCTGATCTCAGCTCAGTACTTCCTTCTCTATTATTATTTTTTACTGTTTGCACTGCCTCTTTGGAAAGGTCACAGGCAGAAAAAAGACTGGTGTGAGGCAATATGCTAAACTCCCTCTTTCTGAAAATACTTAGTGATTTACTGCTGAAAACATCACGCTGGGCCTCTAAATCAGGAATCATAAAGCAGAAGCTGCACTTGCAAACCATTTGTCCTCTCCAAAGCCGGGTCATCCCCACATCCTTCACACCCACTACCGTACAGGAAAACACTTTGAATGCTCAGGGGGCTTTGAGGTGCTCCTTGCCCTTCATAGTCCTCTGTCCCTCAGATCTTTCTTCAGTTAAGGAAGGGCAGACAAAGAGAAAAAGACTAAACAGACCCTAAAATACATGAAACAGCTTTTCTATTTACTTCAAGGTATTTTTAACACACTTAAAATAGAGACAGTCAAGAGCTTCTGGCTTCAGCAACAAAAGATTCCGCTGCAGATTAAGAAAAGCATGTGCTAATCAGAGAGAGTTCTCAAGTTTTCTTGTAGATCCTCATGACTACCTTGGAGTGCTAGCTTCAATTCTGAGTTAATATCTGAGTCACTGTGATGCTGCTGTTAAAAAGCACAAATGCTGGCAGCCCTTGTCTTTTGCTTCAAGGCTCACAGTGCTTTTGTCAAATTGCATCTGACCCAAAAGAGCTCATTTCAATACTTTCATCTTTCATTTCAGTACTTTCATCTGTCACTAAATAGGTACATTTCATTCATATGCATGATGAGAGCAGAAGGTAAATAAATGAGATATATTCTCTCTATATATCCAAAATGATGGCCATAAAACATGTATATTCACATCACCATAGGCATGCGTACTTTTGCATCATAATGCAACACTTGGGGGAGTGCTGTGTGGAATTCCAGCTCTTTTTGATGTGTGGTACATGACACTGGTGGGATTCCAGCTCTAGCATCTGCTTTAAGGCTCCAGCTCTCAGGCTTTACGGGTGAAGAAGTGCTGAATGAAGCAAAAACTTGGGTCACTTGGGGTAGGGAGGCTGCCTGCATCAGACAAAATTAGAAACACAGAGGCAACTGCTGTAAGATATGCTTAGAGCAAAGAATTTGGAAGCTGAAAACACCATCTGTCATCCTGAATCAGTCTTATGGTTATTGGGTGGGGAGCAAGGGCTTAGCAATATTCGCATGTACTGTTCCACCTTAAACATAACATATAATAACAACCAATTTTGACTAAAGAAGAAAGTGATGAGTGTAGTTAAAAACAGAGGGGACAGAAGACAAAGGATGAAACATGAACCATGAAACAAAGTAATTTTAAATAAAGATTACATAAATGTCAAGTCAATGAAAGAGAACACGCATTTCTGTAACTTTGAAGCTGTAACTACCAAAAAAAAGAGGAAGGGAAGGGAAGGGAAGGGAAGGGAAGGGAAGGGAAGGGAAGGGAAGGGAAGGGAAGGGAAGGGAAGGGAAGGGAAGGGAAGGGAAGGGAAGGGAAGGGAAGGGAAGGGAAGGGAAGGGAAGGGAAGGGAAGGGAAGGGAAGGGAAGGGAAGGGTGCAGCAGCTCAGAAAGTGCAAGTGAAACTGCAGTTTGATAAAGTGTTTGGGTTAGACGTACCTGAAGAGGTGCAGAAATGCAGTTCCTGTTTTTATGGAGAAGCACCTAGGGAAGGCTGGGAAATGCTGTTTGCTTTCATGGGCTTCCCTCCTCAAGGTAGAGGTAAAGTCAACAACTTTTTCCCATACTTACACACTGTGGGTGCTGGAGAATCAAGGAATCGTATCTCAGTTTGGAAGGGATCAAAAAGGACCAGTGGTTGTACTCTATATTAAAGGTCCTTTCCAACATAAAGAAATCTGTGGTTCTATGATCCTAGGAAACAAGAAATCACACAGTCTGACTCCAAAAAATGCATGTTGGGTGTCTTATATTAGGTGGGGTTTCTACTGAGTAAAAAAAAAACCCAACCAAAAACCAAAAGAGGGAATATTCTTCCTCTCAGCTGCAGGCAAATACCACTTCCTGTTTTCAGGACATATCTGTATTTTGATTAATTAGTCCTACTCCTGTCCTTTCCCACTCTTTTAACGCTCTCTTCTGTAATCTGCCTTTCCCTTGCATGTTTAATGAGCAAGACCTAGTGTTCCCCACTCAAAATATTTTAGGCCAGTTCATCTACCTATAGGGAAAATTTACTTCAATTTCCAACTACTTCGTGCAAAATCAGGGTGGGCTATGGAGGCACACAACTGTGACTTTGTATCCCCTGTTTTCTTTTGCCAGGAAAGGGGAAACACACTTGTGCCCAGCAAAGGCTGCCCTGACCCTGAGCACCAGCAGCTCAGCAGCACGAGGGAAGAGCTGCACCAAACATGTATCTATGAAAAATAAAAATTCAGAAACAAATAAATAAAAATATATACAAGTGTATGTATATACGTTTTTAAAATCCCAAACAGGTTTGTTGTCAAAGAAGTGCCTGAAAGGGTTCCCTGATCCTCCCCATGATGAAGATCCCTCCTCTTTCCCTTCTCCTCTGCACCTCCTGCCCCTTCTGTTGGGGAAATGACTTCAAAAAATTCTTTGCCCTTAGTTGAACATTAACTTCAGAATCAGCTTCCCTGATTAACCTTCTGATTACACTGGGTGATTAACTCTGGCCGCTGCTCAGGGCAGGCTGGCAGGCGTGGCCTTTCTCCACCCGTGGAGATCGTGTGCCTCATTCTGTGCGGCAGGGAATAGGGTAATGTTTGTCTCAGCCTGCTGGAGGTAAAGAAGTTTTTTTGATGTAAATGCCTTGTCTTTGACTTAATGCAAGCAATGCTGGCACAAGGTGAGCACAAAATGCTTGGGTCAGTAACGGGGGTCCATAACTCCACCTGAATTCCACCAGTGAAAGCTGCGGGTGACACAAGCCATGGAATATCCCTGGAGATGCAGGCAGGCTCTGGGAAGGTGCTGCACCTCGCATGTAGAACGGGCTGCTAAATATAGCACTGGAGACTGCAGTTGCAGGAATTTATTTCCTGCAACACTAACCAAAGAGGAGTAACATTAAACTGATAATCAGTTTCCACCAATTTCCATTCTGCAGCTGTCATTTTTCTGGAAACCCCCACTTTTGTAGAAAGAACTGTTGAAATCATCTGTCTGTGAATGACCTGCAATAGTTGCACCACTGGAAGGACTGTGTAGGAAGTAAGCCATCTTATAGCTGCTCATAAATCAATTGCATACATTTTCATCCAGAAGCAGTACAGAGCATACTTCTCTTTTACACCCTAAGACTTCAGAGTGTGCTGCTAAGGCTGTTTCACAGCCAAATGAGTACCTGCCACACCTGCCACTTAATGCCATATCAAAGGCTTTTAAAGCTGGTCTGGGTACTTGGATTGTGTCCCAGAGCTGTGCCAGGAGGACCTGACCTGCAGCAGCCATGGTGGCACTGTCACCCTCATCCCAGGAATTATCTGCCTGAGCTGATGGAAACAGCACAGCATTTGAAAAAGGACTGGTGACCTCTTGCTTTGCACTCTCACAGTCAAAGCAAATTGCCCTGTTCACCCAGCAGTCAAATGCTGTTGAATTATGCTCAGTATGTCACACTGCAAGGACTGTCATGGAACAGCACTTCTGGATGGGACCATAACTCCCAGAAACGATGCAGAGGCCAAGGAGTGCATTGTAGCAATGCAAAATCTGGTTTAGACTGACCAGAGCCACTGCTTTCAGCTATCAGTGAGCCCAATACTCTTTGAGGGTGTCTGACTCTTTAAATGTACAAGAAGAGCAGTTTGTGCCAAACAAGAAGAAACTCCCCAGCATTTCATTGCAGATGGTGTGGAGCTGTGCCAGAAGCATCTGAGGACAGGGAGCGCAGTCACACTGGGTGCTTTGATGCCTGTTGACAGGCACTGTTTCAGAGGGAAAAGCACAGCATCCCATTTTGAATCACGTTTCAATTAATATCTTAAAGCAATTCAAACATTAACACCTTCAAATGAACAAGACACCAGCTGTGTTTTGGTTGGCATAGGAGGGGATTGCACTAGGTGATCCCCAGACATCCCTTCCCATCTCAACCCTTCTGTGGCTCTGCAGGCAAGGTAGTGAAGGTATTTAGAGCCAAAGTCAGGAAGAATTTGGCTGCTGTGGCACATAATTAAGCCCCCAGTTGCCAGAGCAGGACCTGCAGGCTCAAGCTGCTGGCCCAAGCACCCAAAGCTGGGGACAGCTTCCCTGGCTGAAGCTGGGCAGCGGAGGAAGCAATGTGTGCCCTGAGAAGGGCTGTGGAGGGAGCCTGCTGCTTAGGGCTGCTCTCTCAATCTGAGATATTCCCAGACATTAATAATTTTAATGGTTAAGGTCAGCAACAGACACACCTTACACACACAGAGGGGTGTCTCTGTTCACTGGGACTTCCTCAATATGTGGCTGAGTATTCCTCTCTTCCAGATTACAAAAAAACCTCGTGTAACATCTTGGCAGAATCATCACAGAATCATAGAATTGTTTGGAAGTGACCTTAAAGATCACCTCATCCTGACCCCTCTACCAAGACAGGGACACCTTCCACTAGACCAGGCTGCTCAGAGCCCCATCCAACTTGGCCTTGAGCTTTGAGTGATAGGGCACACACAGCTTCTCTGGGCAACCTGTGCCAGTGTGTCACCACCCTCACAGCAAAGAATTTCTTCCCAATATCCAATCTACACCCACACTCTTTGGTTTAAAGCCATTGAGGTATTGGAGTCCCTTTACCAGCATTATGAAAAGGAGTTCAGTCCTTAGAGATAAAAAAATAAATCAAGAACTACTCTTCTCTTGGGATCATGAAAGGCACCTTATTTGCTGCAATTAGAGAAGTTTTATATGAGATCATTCCTGGAGTTCCATGCCCCATGGTGGGTATCACTTATCCTACTATCCACTTTCTCAAGATGGGAACTTATTTTCCAGGCCCTGTTCAAATGCTGTGCTAATCTGTACCAAGGGTTAAGTCACCTACCACTCCCTGCACAAGGCCTGCAGGCAAGATCAACACTTGACATTCACCTAAAAGTGAAACAGAAAGTACACATGGGAATTCTGTGTACTTCAGGATATGACAGGATCTGACTGGAAGCTGTAGTTCCTTGGTCTGGAGGAACTACCAGAGGTCCCCTAAAGAAAATACACAAAACACCTTTGTCTAGATCTGTAATAAATTTTAGCAAAATAGGCCCTAAAATAAGGATTTCTTTTAAACTTTCAACCTACAAAGTCAAAATAGGAAAACTTGAACTGAATTTAGATTATTCAAGTTACTTCATAAGTGGAGCTACTGCAGCTCCAGTTCCTGCCACACTCTACAGTTACACTTCAATGCTAAAACTAATTGTACTGACATAGGTACAGCCCACAGAAGCCACATTTTGACAGAGGTACCTGAATGGCACTATTAAGGTTTCATATCAAAAACTTTACTTGCCCCCACTCCTACCAAGAAGAAAAGGAAAACACTCTGAAGCTCAAGAATGAAGGGTGTCCATCATTATCATCCCAATAATTCATGCAGTAAGAGGGAGAAATCGAGAGAGCAGTTGAAGAAAAAGGAATTATATTTAACATTTAAATGCCTAAGGCTAGCACTGCTACACAAATTACATGATGCATTCTAGTGAAATAAGACATGATTTAAGTACAAAAGCCGGACTAAAAAAATGCTCTCACTTTCCAGTAGCAATGAGGTATTTTCACTGTACAAAGTCTGAAAGTACAAAATCACCTGCAGAAGTTTCCCTCTGCACTATGAGCTCTGCTCAGCGCTGGGCATTCACTAGTTCACCCTGTGTGTGTTTTTCAAATGGCCAAGGAAAAGTGCATAACCATCTTGAAAGATTAAGAACTGATCGCATCTCTCTTGCCACATTTGAACAAAATCTTCAGCCACTTTTTCAAGTCATTCTGATGTATGGTGGAGGTTTGGATGTGTCTTCTTCTGCATCTACATCCTGGGCTGGAAACTGATCTGTGAAGTTAAAAATTCTCCCCCCAGGGCCTGTGTGAGAAAAGGAAGCAGAAACCATTAAACATGGTATAGACAGACGTTTGCAGAAAATCCTGAGTTCCTTTGGTTATCAGGATTTTGGCCTGGGATGTAAACCTTATTCAGAATGTTCCTTCATCCTTGGTGATCATCCAGATATGTGGAGGCAAAAGAGTTACTCACTTTGCACAGCACAAATCATTTCCACAGCCTGATTTTGGTCCTCACTGGGCTGCAACCATTCCTATGGAAAAAACAGCATCATCAAATACCTCACCTGGAAATTTGTTCAAGAAGACACACTTGAACTCATTCTAAAAGTCTGTGCAGTCCATGCCTCCTAACATGTTTTAGTTGGAAAGTTTAAAGCAGCCTCACATTACCCACTTGGTGTCTTTAGTCAGGAACAGCTGCCTTGTGGCCTGCACCCTTTAATTCCTTACCAAACCAAATGGTTGGATGCACATGTTTAATAACACAGCGCAGAACTGCTCTAGCAGAGAAGCAGTTGGCATTTATTTACTTACTGAGCTCACTTAGCAGAGATGCTGTGGGCCCCATCACTTGAGGCAGAGTCCTTGTGAATGAGGAGTAAATTACATATGTCAGCACCCCAACACTGCACACACAGCACTGCAGATACTTTTATTACTGGATTTGAAGTTCCAGCGTGTAAGGACCAGTAAGTCTTTGTAATGCTGCACCAGAAGCAACTGGTGGCTTAAAGATGAGAGGAAGAGTTTTTGAGGATAGCAGGAATTTATGGGAAACGGGGCCACAGTAGCTGCAGCACAAATGGTTTGCAAAACAGAGATAACTTGTATTAGATCTTACATGAGACTGTGAATAAGAGAGAGATTTTTTTTCCTTTAAAGGAAAAAAATATAAGAAATACAAAACTCTTCTAATATCCCACTTAATTTCTTACAATTAGCCCTGCATGACTGAGGTAAGAGCTGAGACTAGGTTTATAGGAGAAAAACACACCTTGTCCCAGGTTTCTTCCCCTCCCACCGACACTCAGTAGAAATAAGCTTGTGCCCTGGGCTCCTCACTCACCATGCCAGTTACACTGTCATAGCAGGAGCAGCGTGGAAGGCTCCTGCACCCCAGGTAAGCCATGGCCAGCACAGAGAAGGCGCTGCAGACGGACGCAGCCAGCATGGCTATGTTGGCACCCTTGACAACTGCACTGAGGATGAACCTCTGCAATCATAAAAGGAGACAAAGCCATATTTAAAAAGTGACACATTCCACCAAAAAACAATCTAATGATTGCATGATAGGAGATTGATTTGTAGTCGGTGTTGTTAAAGATTTTTCTGCGTTCTGAAAAACAAACCAGGTATGAAGCTCAAACAGAGCAAGCAGTGAAATAAGGCTGCTGACTAAATGTGAGATGCTATGCAATGGCATTGGTTTTGGAAATAGCTTTAACAGTGAGTTTTTAAATAGCTTTAAAAACTCAAGGAATGGCTGCTCTTCTTCACACTGAATATGAGAAACATTGTTTTGCTGCACTGCGCCTTACAGCAGCCTGCCATTTTGATTTGTCCTGCAATAAACTAATGGTCAGCTTCATCTCTCTGGAATGCCTTTACCCCCACAGCAAGCAATTGCTTGCAGACTGGAGACACAAAAGGGCTTCATTCCTTCTCTACAGCTTTACTGTAGAAGACACACTTGAAATAACACCAGGTTTGACCAGCTGACCTGTAACTGCTGTAACTTCATCACCTGAGGTGCTTGTTGGAAAGATCCCAGCCTTGCAACCACTGTCTCAAACCAGGCCAGGGATACTCTCAGCACCTTTCCCTGAGCAGCACCAGTATTTTTTCATGGTTTAGCCCACACCACCCCTTTGCACTAGAAGTCTGGTTCTATTTGTAAGCCACATCTGGCACTGCCTGCAGATTAAGGGTGGCATGTTCCCCAGCAATAATCATGATATCAATACTTACAGTATGGATAACATGGACTGGGGCAGAACTCAGCTCCTCCTCTTCACCATAGCTCAGTGTGAAGGAGCTATAAACTATTACAATGAAGATGGCAAGACAAGAGATTATGGAAGCAACTATCAGTACATTCACCTAGGCAGACAGAGAATTTTAGTGAGAAAAAGAAAGGGAGCAGGAATCAAAGCTGTCCTTGGGCACATACAAGCATTACAGCTTTGACCTACCATAACCCTACAGCAACCCCAGCAGCAACAGGCACTTAGAAGCCAAACACAGAGAAGTAGAGGTTTTCATAATATTGAGTATCTGAGTTACAGCTGAGTCCTGAATATTAATCAGAGGTGCTACTTAAAACCCTCTAATTTGCATACAATATCCTCCCTTGGAGTTTACATGGCTGGAGAAACCTGCCTAGGAAATGCTTAACTCTTAACTCATTCCAAGTTCTAGTGTAGACAGTGCTTAACAACCTGAAGGACCACCAAAAGAAAAGCACTGAAATGAAGTGTTTTTACAAAGTTTTGCTTTTTATTAGACCCAGTGCCTGTCTGCTGCAGCAGAAAGCAAGGTAACACTGCATCCTCCTCTTGGCTATAAAGACAGCAGCTTTTATGAAGCTAACTCAAGGAAATAAGCTCTTAATTCTGTAGGAGGACCAGTCAGCTCATTCCCTCCTCAAACTGTTTTTGATTGCCCCAGCATTTTGCCCCTGCCCCATACACACAAACACCCATCTGCCCCTCTAGCTTACAAGAACTGGATTCTTCCTCTGCGAGGAGAACAAAGCCAGGACGCCTGGGACTCCCATCACCTGTAGAGCGCAAAAGGAGATGGTAGCTTGGGAGACTAGCATCAGATTTGGAAGATAAACTGCTACAGAGCAACAGAAAGTAATGAAAAGTGTTTTCAAGGCTCGGATCAGAGTAACTGCTGCGTCAGAAATGGGAAGAGAATTGTTCATTTCTTCTGTATTTAGCATCTCCTGGATGCAGGACATGGGTGACATGCATCTTGCCCACTTGCTACCCACACAGCCTTGCTACCGCTGACCAGAGCTTTATGGGTCAGGCAAAATAATGAAACTGATTGAATAAGTCTGATTTGAGGTGCTAAACATGCATGTTGCTTTGCAAGTCCATGTGCATCTTGTAAAGGAAAGAAAGATATTAATGAAAGGAGATGGGCAGCCTCTGCCCTGGAGAGAGCTCTTCAGTGTAATTTCCTTGCAGCATGGCTCAGCAGGGTAAATCAGGGTGCTGAATGCCAGGGAGCAGGGATACTTCTCTCTTGCCCACTCCTCACTGCAGTACCAAAATGAGGGGCACTGTGCTGTGGGACAGAGATCAGCACCCAGATGTTCATCTGCCTGAACAGAGGATGAGGTGTTCCCCTCCTAATCTTTGGTGATCACTCTGCTTCTGCAAAAAAAACCCCTGTCAATTGTCACTATGTCCCATTTTCTACATTATCCAGCAGAAATGTATTTAATTTAGTTCCTTCAGAGGAAAGTCTGCTTGCACTCTTCTGCCTATACCATCATAAGGAAACTTTTATTAATTGAGTTCAAAGCATAAAACAAGGGAAGAGCTGGCAAGAAATCCTGGCTTCTCTCCCACCCCCAATATAAGTACTAGTAGGTACCTACCACTGCAAAACAAAGCATAGAACATAGAGTAGAAGTTTACCATGCCAGCCCAAATTGGAGCTCTGGTTTTTCCCAGCTGAGACTCTGTTCTGAAAATGCCATCTATGAACCCACTGGTGACACAGACCGTGCTGAAGGCAATCTGGAACATCCCCAGCACGACCATGCTCCTCTGGTTAAAGATGAAATATCGATACCGATCCATTCTGCTCTGATTCCCACGTAAACCCCCGAACATGGAGACTGGCGAGCTGCACCAGGGCCTTCCAGGGTGGGAGAATGGCTCTTCCTAGGCAGGAGAGAGAGACAGGATGATCAGCACCCGCGGGCACCGGCTGGCGCGCAGCGCCGGGAGCAGAGCGCAGAGCTCCCTCCCCAGCGTCCCAAGGCGAGCGGCCTCTGGGAAATCCCCGGCGCTGCTGCGTGCCAGGGCACTGGGACACCATTCCCGACAGGACACCATTCCCGACGGGACTCCATGCCCGACGGGACACCATTCCCGACGGGACACCATTCCCGACGGTTCCGGAGCGGAATGCGCCGCCGTCACCTCAGACCCCACCGCCGACCTTCCCCCTTCGGGCTTTCCGCTGCCCACAGCGGCGCAGGGGCCCCCAGGCTCTCTCCCATGTGGAAGTGAAGCTCCGCACCTCTCCAGGAAGGCGCGGCTGCTCCCTTGGGGCAGCCGGCACCGGGCCCCGATACTCCCCCTGGCTGCTGCCGGTCATCGCACGCCCTCTCCAGGGGCAGCTCCAGCTCCAGCTCCGTCTCCCGTGTCCGCCTGTGTCCCCTTGTTCCGTTCCGATCCCGCCGCGCCCTCACCTGCAGCGGCACCGGCCCGGCCGGCGCTGGCCGGGCAGTGTCGGAAGAGCTCCTGCTCCGCGGCCGGGGAAAGGAGCTCCCAGCCTGCGTGAAAAGAAGCCGGCGAGCCCGGGAGAACCAGTGCCGGGCCGTGACCCACGCAGGGACGCGGCTCCTCCGCCCGCCCCCTCCCGCCTCGCCGGCAGCCGGGAGCGGCCGCCCCGCCCCGGGCACCCCGGGCAGCCGGGACTGGGCCTTCCACTCATCCCTTCTCCGCAGCAACTGAGCCTTGCTTCTCTCCTTTTCCCCCCTGCACTGTAAGTGCTGCTTCACACGATACACATTTGCGACACTGTGAGCTGGGGAAGGTGGCACAGGTTGCTCAGAGGTCTTGTTGGATGCAACATCACTGGAAATGTTCACGGCCAGGCTGGATGGGGTTTTGAGTAACCTGGTCTAGTAGAAGGTATTGCTGCCTGAGGTCGGGGAGCAGAACTAGATGACCTCTAAGATCTCTCCCAATCTAAGCCATGTTGTGACTGTAAGATTCCATGAAACTCCATACGTATTGTTAATGACTTGTGTGATCGGTTCTTCAGCGCCCACTCTCTGTCGGAAAAAGAACCTGCGCTGCTAGACAGAAAAAGAGCTTGGGAGTGCCCTTGATACAGCATGAGCCAGTGTGTGCCCAGGTAGCCAAGAAGGCCAAGGGCATCCTGGCCTGTATCTGGGATAGAGCAGGCAGCAGGACCAGGGAAGTGATCATCCATCCCTCTTACTTGGCACTGGTGAGGCCCCACCTCAAGTACTGTGCTCAGTTGTGTGCCAGCCACTTTAAAAAGGATTTCGAGATGCTGGGTTGTGTCCAGAGAAAGGCAAAAAAGCTCATGAAAGGTGTAGAAAACACATCTTACGTTTGAGGGAGCTGGGGTTGTTCAGTCTCAAGAGCAGGTTCAGGGAGAACCTCATCACTCTCTACAACTCCCTCAAGGAAGTTAAGATGGGGGCCAGTCTCTTCTGCTGTGTCTGCAGTGAGAGGAGCAGAGGAAATGGCCTTAAACTGAAAGAGAGGAAATTCCTATTAGATATTAGAAAAAAATTTCACTGTTACAGCAGCTAGGTGTTGGAATAGGTTTTCCGGGGAGGCAGTGGAGTCATGATGCCTGGAGGTGTTCAAGAGGCATCTAGGTGATGTGGTTTAGGGGTTACAGGGCTAATGGGAGGTGGATGGTTGGACTGGTTAACCTTGAATGTCTCTTCCAACCTTGATGATTCAACAAGATTCTAACATCCCCCCAAGCACCTCCAGCCAAATCCTAACAAGCACACCACTAAAACCTGCCTATCCCTGAAACATTTTAAAGAAATCAGCTCACAGGCTGGGTATAGTTTATTTAAATGAACCCACTGCACTTCACAGTGCACTGGGCTGTTACACTAGGGCAGGACTGGAACACAGCCAGGCTGGCTGAAGCCAGCACAGGGCACCACCCACAATCCCAGCATCATCTTCCACACAGCTTGCAAACACACACCAAGCACCCATCATCCTCCCAGCCCGATATGACTGCAAAGGTTCAAGTGGCAAAGTCACTTCTGCATCCTTGCAGAGAGGGGAGGGCACAGTCTTTGCACACCTACATCCAGCACAGGTGGGAGAGGCTCAGCTACCTCAGCCAACTGTGATCACAGAGGGGAAGGAAGGACAGGCACTGAAAGCACTGCCCCCTTCCTCACCACTCACCCAGCAGGATGTGTACATGGAAGACACCTCGCTGCACCTTCCCACTGCCTCAGAGGAAAACACACCACACTTTAAAACAACAGTTAATGACACTTTGGGTGGGATGTTCTTCCATACCACAATACTACTGAAGCCCATGTTATGTGCATTGAAAAAGAAGAATAAGAAAAGCAGCAGAGGTGACAGAAAAAAAACGACAGATGGTGTCAGGTGTTCATTCACTACTTACATAAGGTGGCCTAGATATGTGTAACTGTGTGAAATCTTGCTCCTGTGCATCAGCAACAACTGTGGTCATACAGAACACACGGAAGGGGGAGAGGTCAGAGGATGCCCAAAACTGTGACACACAAATAACAAGGAGAAAATGGTTTTCTGTTGAATATTTTATTTTTGCATTGCCTTCATAGCGCAATTAAAGCAATCTTTAAAATTCACTTATTACAAATGTTTGTCAAGTCTGTTTTTCCCCAGAAACACCTCTCTTGCTTCCTTGCACATACGCCCAAACACAATATAAAAACCCCATTCATAACATGAAAGGAAGGGCAAACATCATTCATGTAAACATCTTTCTTGTAGTTATCCATTTTTTAAAAGTCATGAATAAACTTACAGATGTTCAGTAAGGCTCATAGTTCGAGTACAAATGTCATAAAACACCTATCAAGTACTGTACACAAGTTGAATACTCCGGGGTTAACTGTTAACGCATGTATAAGCTTACCCCAAAGATTATTCTTTAGCACTTAGTTCTTCAGAACGGAGACACCCAGTAATTATGGGCTAGAGAGTATTAAAATAGCAGAAGGCCCAGCAGAAACTGTTAAGTAATACACAATTTTAGTCTGGTTCTTAGCTCAGAGTTAAACTTGTTACAGCTGCAGTAGGAAAAGTTTTCTAGAAGGGAATCTACAGGAAGGAGGGATGGGTTGTTTGTAGGGTATCATGAAGAGACAAGCTGAGAGGTATGCCTTGAAAACATGACTAGCCTTGCTACTGCAACTATTTATGGCGGCTGCATGTAATGCTGCATAAATACTTCCCCAAATAGCAGAAATGACCATTTGCAATTTTAAGGATAATTTGTTGCACCTCCCCTAAAAAAAAAAAAAAAAATTATCTACTTACTGGTATTCAATTACACTTGCATCTTACAAAAAGACATCCCTTTAAATCTGGTTTAGATCTTACTGGAACTTTTTTGTTTAAATAGTCTTTCTACCATGAAAATATTTCATACAAACATCATTTTACATACAAATGTTAAAACTTGTGAAGCGGGTCTTCCCACACTCATGATTTTATGGCTTGAACTTTTAATTGCTTATAATTTTTGTACAGATACTTCTCCTAGGGGAAAAAAAGAGTTACAGTAAAATGGTAAAGAGAAAAAAGGGCAGGAAGTTCTATTGCCCAAAGACAGGAGGGTCCACTCAAGACAGAGTGACCTTAGTGTTCAAAACCTTTGATCTGGGACAAGTAAACATGCACTTAATCTTGCACCTCTTTTTTTCCTTAAAAAAAAAAAAAAAGTCCCTTATAAGACTGCTTAGAAATTCTTTGTCCAAAAATACACTTCTCATATTTCCATTACATGAAGCATAAGGAACAAGTTCACTGCAGGTGAAGCTCATTTCCACTCGCAGATGAAGCTGCTCCCACACCTGCTTTCCTTGCTTGGAGGCCCTTGGCACACAGCAGTGCAGTGGAAGTGAGGAACACGCAGCACCCCAGCATGTAAGAAGATACTTCAGTACCATTGTTTCCAAAGCAATTTGGTTTTTTAAAGTGTTTGGAGGTGAAGCCCTCCCGCAGCTTCAGAAATTCTGCTGGGCCACAGGAGAAGAAAGCAGCAGATACTTGGCTCTGTGTAATGTTACCTCATCTCAACAGCAGCATTTTCTTAAATACCATCAAACTGAGTGAAAGGACACAAACCACAGAGGCCTCTGGGACAGAAGCAACACCACTGCACCCCTGGCACAACCCAAGTGGGTGAGCACTGGTCTGACTGGAGGACAAGGGCAGACAGCTGGGAAGGAAACAAACAAGTGTCAATTTCTGTCATTTATGAGTTTCTCTTAGCAGATGGGATATGTTGGCTACTCTGCTCCTCCAGTGCCTGACAGAGGGTGAGAAATCCCTGACAGAGCTCTTGCTTCTCGTAGCATGTTGCTTCCAGATTCTAGGAACGTGCTACAAGATCCCCGGCAAAAAAACTCGCTGCCATCTGTGTGCAACACTTCCACATCTGGAAAGGCTGTGCCAAGGAGAAGCCTGCCTAGTCGCTGCAAAACATGCAACCTGCCTCCCAAAACATGCAGCCTTACCCCATGGCCTCCCAAAGCTCCAAAAACCTCCCCAGGAGCTTCACCTGATTGAAAGTGTGGGCCATCCTAGGAGATACTAGGAGGTATCATGGCAACTGTAGAAAAAGTCAAAAAACTCTGAGAGCTGGAAAGCCATTTGCATGGATCTCCTTTGATTTTTCAGCAGTCAAAATTTACAGGTATTTATGTAGGGTAAGTTTTTTATAATTACTATTTTTAAAACAGGGAATAAAAAGCCTTTTCAGGTTTGTTCAAAGAAAACCAGGATCCCCAAAAGTAAAATTATAGCAGAAGACACCCCCTCCACGGTCTAAACCCCTTTCCTTCCTTCTTATCCAGTAGAGTGACCCCAGCAGCAGGCAGCTCTCAGCTGCAACTTTTCTGGCTCTCATCTCCAAAAATAGCCACTTCCAGAAAACAAAGCCTCTGTATTCTTGGTGACAAAACCCTGTGCTGCCATCACAGGAAGATCCACTTCAGATTTTATTTTATAAGAGACTATCAGCAGCCTCTAATACAGCGTGATACAGGCTTCTCATAAAGGAGCTCAAGTAACCCTCCCATCACAGAGAGGCCATGTGAAGTACTGCAGACCAAAGGCAGGTTTTGGGAACTTATCTGTACCTGAAAAAGGCAGCAATTCCAGGTTTTCCTATGCTATTCTTTAGACCCAGTGGGTATCCCGAGAGTCAGACGCTCACTCAGGCTCAGCTGCAGCCATCAGCTCTCCTCCCAGTTCAGTACCAACAGGAAAGGTTAGGCCAGACTCTTAAGAAGTGGAGCTTCTTTACTTATTGCATATGCACCAGTAGTCAGCTGCATCCTACAGACCCAAGAAGATAGCTGTGCAAGGTGATGCTTCCTCTGCCCCAAATGAAAACCATGGCTGGGTGTGGGTCTTGTGTCTATGGATGTCATCACACTACCAATGAGGAGCTTTGTGAAGCTGGTCTTGCTCTCTAGTGAGCTGCAACACACTGACCAAGTTAAGGCATTATTTGGAGTTCTGTAACTAACCTGTGTTTGAACCAGGGGATGCCAGCTCACACCTCTGAAGGACACACTGAGCTCTTTCACCACCCAGTGGCAAAAGCCATCTCCACTCTAACAGACCAGGAAGAGAGAGAAAACAAAGAAGAGTTAAAAGGCTTGGTCCTGAATCAAGCCAATCAGCTCCGTAATCACAACTTTTATAGAAGGTTGGTCACTGAAGAAGGGAGCTATAGAAGGACCAACTTACAGAGCTGAGAAGGACAGCAGAGATAGCAGAGACAACAGCCACAGCTGTGGCATGCTACCTATCAGGCTACACACATGTAGAAAAGAATCTGCTCGACTCTCACCAAATTTTTTGAGAAGACAGAGGACACATCAGTGCCTTTTTTTCCCTAGAATTTCCCTATTTTAGGATACAATCGTCAAGCCTGATGCACAAAGAGCACCTATATTCTATTTATCTCAAAATCAGGCAATATGAAGACTGAAAAATCTCTTAAAACATAAGCAACTCCACACAGGAGATTAGCAGAGGAATCAGACTGATCAGAAATGAAGGCAAAGGAGCTCTAGAGATCAGAACATTTTAAACACAATTCCCCAGTGAGCACAGAGAGGCCAGAAGTCCAAAGCAGGTTATCAAGACTGTGGAAGGACTTCCCATCCATTCCCAGCAGGGTTCAGTCACATCTTCCCTCTGCTCTTTTCTGCCCCTAAACTCAAGCCTCAGCTCAACTTCATGATCCTGGTGCAATAACTCCCAAGATACATGTAAGAGCTCCCTACCAAAGGCTTTTCAGCAAGTGGCTCATGACATAAAGTAATGACCCATGGGCAGGCAGGGACAGATGAAGTCATGCATATTTCTCCTTGAGAATTATTTAGTGAAGCTGAGCAGCTGACTGACCTTTGCCAACTCTCCATCACTGTGAGGTTGGTTGTGTCTCTGCACACTCAGGTGAGTCCCTGACCTGTCACCTCTGCCATGGATGAGATGTGGACCTGTCACCTCTGCCATGGATGAGATGTGACCTGAGTGTCCAGCACGAGGAGATGGGAGGTGTCACAGCTCATGCGCAGATCACTGCTGAAAGAGTGTCACAATACCCTGAGCCTGCCTGTCCCCTGCCTCAGCACATGAACAGGGCAACTTCTGTGCAAACTGAAATGATGAGGAGATGGAAAATGTTTGTGAGAAGCTACAGGGACTAAACAGAGCCCAGGCTTTTATGAGTAATTCCTAACTTTTCTCAGGTACCAAAGCAAGGATTCTTAGACTGCACACGACATCAGCCTCATCCTTCTACCTGCAGGTACCCAACACACTCTCCCTGCCCAGCTCCCCAGACAGCCAAATGCCTCCAACAGCTCAAGCAAGCAACCAAAATGTGTTGCAATAAAAAGGTAGGTCTGATTCCCAAATCATTTATGTTACATATATACAAACTTTTTAAAACTACAAACATTTAAAGAAAGTGTTGCAAATGCATTTGAGTTTTTCCTAAGCTGCTAAACCCAAAAGAGAACATCAGAGTCCCAGAAAGGCTCCAGTATCCAGACCAAGACAATGCATGATTTCTCTCTTATACAGCATTAGGCAAGACCAGTACAGTATCTGAAAAACCAGACAATTTCCCCACCCCTGAAAAACCCCAGAACATAGCCCTGCAGATGAATATTCACAAGCCCCCACTGCTGGCTGCAACAAAGCTATGGATTGACTGCTGTTTATAAATATGAGCATTGAGTGATGTTTTTACATTCATTGTTTGTCTTTCAAAAACAATCTTTTAATATCTTTTCTTAAAAAAAATTTCTTATTTTGATACCTCATATTATATTAATTCACTGTGTCATAAACCAGAACTACTAAAAGATGGCTATAAGGCTATGTTGTTCCATCAAGTGAACATCAAGTGAAAAGATACAGCTCTCCTTCACCAAGGACTACAGCCTGCCCCCAGATACATGCACCTCCTTTCAGAGAATCCATGGGAGATCCAAGCATCTTTTGCCTTGAGAACTGGCCACTTGAACAGGTGAAATACACAAACCAACTCATGAACACAGATGCAAGTCATGTGCCTGCCTTCCAGAACATGTACTTCTGGAAGTCTTTCAACAGTAAGTCTGTTTTCTCCTTTTCAGAAAATCTTCATGCAAAGAACAGCTTCATTTGCATGTCATAATAATAAATTAAATAAAATAAGCCAGCCGTACAGGCTAGATAAATATTAGGTTTAGACAGGTTGCTATACTATTTAGAGAGCCACAGAGACCAACACACAGCACTCTCACATACACACACAAGCCTTTCCACTAGTTAGAAAGGATTTTCTCCTGCAAAAGAGGATTTGTAGAAAGAACAACGTTCAGACAAGAGGAAAGGGGAGTTAAAACCCAGCCTCCTATATGCTAATAAATAAACTGCTCTATTGCAAGATTCAGATCAAAGGTTTAAAAAGGCAAAATTATGCTACTATTAGAGAATATCAAAATATTACTGTTATCATCACAAGTGGCATATATGCAAAATGCAGTTGCACAATAATGCCTAGGCAGGTAGAGAGCAACACTAAGTCTGCTGACTAAAAGTGAACAATACACCCATTTTAGTTTCTTTCTAGTCTTTTGGCATCTTTGCATATGGTGCAAAAGCAGAAGCTACCAAAGAATACCACATCTTGTATAGAATATTAAATAATTTTTTCAGATAAGACTGGTGCAATGCTAGCTAATTTTTAAATCTGCTATGAGTAACACAGTCAAACCTAGTTAGTATCCAAGGAACTTATCTCTTAACACAGAATGCAAGGTTATGATGCAACAGCATGAACAATCCCTGGTTGTCCAGTTTTCAGTATAAAGGTAGTGCATAGATCCAAGTTTCTGTTTCAGTTTGCTGAGCGGAGAAGGTGCTCCCATGTCACTTTTGCTGGGCAGCCTGGAAAGCTTTCAGTTCCAGCTGGTACCACTCTGGTGCTTCAGGCCCATTCTGCCCCACCGGGTTGTGATCATACCCATAAGCCACTGTCAACTCCTCATCCTTCTCCACAGCCCTGATGGTACGGATACACTTGATGGGCCCAAAACGAGGATGAACAAACCTAGGAAAGAAACATCTTTGCTAGGCTCAGCTGTCAATTCCCATACTCTGCCAGCCCCTTTTACAGTTCCAGAATTCATTCACTTCAGAGCAATGCTGCATAATCTGATATTGAATTAGCAAACTTGAGTCAATCTCATAAATATGTAAGAATATGAGCAAAAATATTGATTTATCAAAGCATTGGTAGTCGAGCAAATACAGCGTGGTTCTAGCCAAGCTAGGATTTAGAGAGCTGTGATGATGCATTTTATAATCAAGAAGCAACTCAAAGTTCATGACAAAACGAACAAATTGCAAACTTAAGATACTCCATGGTAAGTCCCAATAGACATCAAGCACCCATAATGCTTAGCCCACTTCCAACTCAGCTGAGGTGAGCAGAAACTCCTTCAGTGCCTCTACTCTTTACTCCCAGCCCACCACTGCTCCTCATCCAGCTGCCCAGGGACCCCCTGTGAGCCCAGACAGCCAGGCTGCAGCTTCTCTCCTAAAACTCAGGGCTGTACTTACGGCTCATAGGTGCAGTTAGGAGTGAAGGAATGGTTGGCCTTATGCCCCAGTGAGGCACAGTACTTGGCAGCGTGGTTGTAGGGCTCTGGCACGTCTATGACTGTTTCATCATCCAGGGATATTGTATTTCCATTGAGGGCCCAGTCTCTGCTGTCTACCTGGGTTGCAAGGCAAAAATCCAATGTCTGTGTGTAGGAGGGGTCAACTTTGTCAGCAGTTTGAAAGCCAACATTCAGAATATATGCAAATAAAGCTTTTCATGGGTGTACGTCATTGAAAAGAACAACCCACACTTTTTAAATCTATGCATAGGTGAGCATGCACTTTCTTTCAAATAAACTCCATCATGTTAAATCTAGGGTGGGAAAGTAGTGGGTGTTAGATCCTACTATGAAAAGAAAATTTCAGGAAGAGCAATGAAAACTCAGACTGACTTTTTTCTTTTCTTTACCTCCTGGTGTGTAATTCGCACTCCGTTATAGAAGGACATCACTGTACTGGCTTCTGCTGCTGTTTTTGAAAACAACCCCTCTCCAGCACTGGAAATGAGAGAGACATCCACATACACCCTACAAGAGGAACAGGGCATGGAATCGGTGACTGGCTCCAGTTTTAATTTTCAAGAAGTACAACTACTGGGATAAAGCCCAATGCTTCAGCCCAATACTAACAATAAAGCTAATAACAATAACAAAAACAAACATTATTAATATTATCATCATCATCCTCTTTATGGAACTCCTTTCCTTCCTCTCTTCCATATGTTCTATTTTGTCAAAACTGAGATTTGGTGGAAAGTTTGGGCTGACATGGGAAACTTATTTTTCTAAAGTGCCAATCTACTATTACTCCACAATGATGGCTTCAATTCAGGAACATCCCCAATAACATATCAGAACCCCAGAAGTCCCCACCAAGCTGGGGTTGCTGGTACATACATGTACTGAGAAGCAAGAGTTCTCAAGGGGATGCACCACATCTTCAAGTACTCAATGCAAATTAAAGCAAATGTTTTACTAATCACTTAATTAGATATTTCAGAGTATCAGAAAGGGCCTACAGTTCAGGTACACACAGGGCTTCCACTTTACAAACCTTTACACATCCTTTAAGTTTTAGATGAGGAAAAGCTTTGCAAAATTAGGCCCTAAATAGGTAAGAGTAAAGAAACACGGGGAGAAGAAAAAAAACTTACCTCTCTGATTCATAAGGATCAGGAAGAAGGGCATTTGTAGAAATGCAGGATGAAGTGGATTTGTCAAAACTGTACACTGGGCCTAAAAAAAAAAATCCGACATCAATGAAGGAAATCAACTAATTGGCAGTACTGAAAGTATGCAATACTTAACAATCAAGACATTCAAAAATTAAATTTTAATGGCTGCAAAAAATGTTACACTTGCAAAAAAAGGTATTAACAGAACTGCACCTGTAAAAAATCTTAACTGAGATGCTGCTTCCTGATTATTTTTTTCTCCCTCAACATTCTAGAGTAATACAAAAAGATGATACATATGTTCTTCAAATTACCAACTTGTAGAGGACTGGATACTCTTTCAAAACTGACCATCCTAGTGTCTCTAAATATAATTTAGAAGTAAAACAAGATATATTCAACAGCTCATTTAAAAAAATCCCCAAAAAACCCACAGAAACTTGATTATTTCAAATATGAAATATTTTCTAGTCCAGATCCTGAAGAGACTTCAGCCAGAAGATACCATTTAGTAATCAGAAAGCACTCTTGCTACAGTCCTCTATTTTTTGCCATTAATAAGCAACTTAGTGGTATCTAATGATATTCTTACATCCTTCTCCCAAATGCTAGAGGACCATCTTGGACATAGATTAAGAAGAATTTGGAAATAAGATGGCCCACAGAACAGAATACTACAAAGTCTGATATAAGGCCTTTGCCCCCGGTGTCCAGGATCTGTTCTGGCTGAAGGCAGCTCCCTCCTGAGTGTAACTTCATCCTCTCTACAAAGCACAACCATACCCTCCCTACAAAGTAAGTTTTAAGTTAAATTTTGACTTGCTATCCTACCCGAGAGAAAATAAACTCAGTGCATCTGCCTGTCAATACCTTTTCACAGAGCTTTACGTGCCTATTTCATATCAAGTGAGACAATTTTTGCTGGCAGAGCAAAAAAATACATTAGCAGTCCCGCCTTGTTACTGCAGCTTAACCCACACTCCTCCAAAACATCACAAATACCTCAGAACAACAAACCCACTCCAGAACTATAGGTTCAAGCCACTAGGTGAAGAAGGCCCCAGCCCACCCCTGTGCACTTCACAGCCACCTTCTGTCAGCAGGACCAGACACACAGACGGGTGCTGGTGAATCAGACCATTACACAACGACTGCATCTGGCTCACTAACTCCAGTCTCAGCCCAGCAACGCAGGTGCCAGAACATTCACGCTGCAAACATTGACTTGCACAAACCCAGCTGACAGCTACAACCAAATCAGGGCTTCACTCTCCTCCTGCAGTTATTTCACTGCAAGAAATATTGTAGCACCATTACCAGGGTCAGGTTTTCCATCTGGTACAGGGGGTAGTGGGATGTGTGACAAGCAGGACTATGCCCATGAGCACAGGAGTGAGAGAAGGGCTATGAAATGTACTTGGGCAGGATCACAAAGGGGACACTTCTCATCTCATCTGTTTCCAGGACAAAGTTCATCTTCCTCTCTGCCCAACTCTGTGTCTTGGAGAAAGGGCCCCTCACTAACAGCCTGTATCATGACAGTCTCCAGTGAGGCACATCACAGAAACCAAGTTGTCTGCAGCACAGGGCTGGTGGCAGGAATACAAGTTTGGGTTAGTTGAACTTACTGCCTGGAACTACTTCAAATTGAGGCTTCCCATCCTCAACAGCTGTCAGAGTTGCCAGTTTTGCTTCTATCATTTCTCCATCTATGAACCTTCCAGAATATGCAGTCTTTCCATCAGGATACACATAGGCTATTTTCTCTCCAGTCATCTCCCCATCTTCATTCACTTCTCCCACAAGGCTGCCTCCATCCTGAGAGCACAGGCAAGAAAGAAAAGGCAAAGCATTTAATTATACTTTACTATTCTTGATGCCTAAGATTCTTAGCTTTTCATATTTTACATGCATTTGTAGCTTTGTAGATTGCAAATGTGTCACTGCAGCCTCTATTACTTTTCTTATCCTGTTCCTCTACATTTAGGAAGAATATGCCAACCTTCTAAACACATTGCTAAAATATTCGTTAGTCTTACTCCAAGAAGAGTACCAACTACCAGGATGCTCTGTTTTCCAACAAGAATCTGGACCTGACATAACAAAAGCAGGACAAAAGAAGCCTGAGGACTGCTTCCAGTGGGGCAGAACCCAAGCAATTATTACCTAATCAACTAACATTTTAATTGGACAATACAGGATAGTTACATTAATCAACAAACCTTAGAAAATGATGAGTTTACTACCAGCTGTGGTTTCTGCCATACTGAGTACATGACAGCTTTCAAGTAAAAGTCTGCTTTTATATTCACTCTAATGCTGTTGGGAATTCTATTTTCTAGGTAACATTCAGTAAATGAAAAGGGTTTTCCCCAACTTTTAAAAAATACATCAGTAAGTTCAGATGTGAAATTATGAACATGAGAGAGAAACAGACACACAAAGAAGCTCGATGAAGTCATTCCAGTTAGGATAAAACTGATTTTTTATGTTGTTCAGAACAGGCAAAAACCAAGGTTTTTCCTTCCATGTGACACAAATATTCAATTTCACTCAGTGAAAGTTTTGTGTACAGTGTACAAAACGAGGACCAAAGCCACACAGATGTCCAAGTTTGATTACTATGATACTGTGCTGGAGGAAAAAAAGATTTAACACTACCTTACTAATACAAGGTACCTCTAAAGACATGACCCTACTGAGGGAAAATGATTCCCAGAATGCTCCCCAAGGTCAGGTGGTAATCAGTGAGAACAACTGTTTGTGGAAAGCATCAACAGCAACACTTTTCCTCTTCAAAGTTTACGCATTTCAGCCCTGGGCTTTGGCATCTGTGATTTGCCTGCAGCTCAGGTTAGATCTATTTTCAGAACTGCAGAAATGAGATGCATACATTAGCATAGGTCTAACCACTTGTTGGGGTTAGGACTTTTCCTTTGGTTCCTTTCTCTCATGCAATTTTGTTCCATCTGTTGCTACAAAATAATAACTACTGATACTTAAGAGAACAAAAGATGTGGCTGGGGGGAAAAGGAGGGGGAAGGCTGTAGCTGGTTACTCTGCCTGGGAAGGGGGTTATCTTTGGAAGGGCAAAGACACTGAGTTTTCGTCGGGGTGGTGAGGGGCTGGGCTCAGCTCCTCCCTTTTGCTCCCTCCCTCTCTCTCTCTCCCAGCATTTGCGCTACGATGGGCTTCGATTGCTGTGGGGACAATTCAGCACTGCTGTCTTCTACTGCAGCTCTGCTCCTGGGAGCGGCTGTTTGCACTGGAAACATCTTAACAACCTGCCTCATTAGAAAGGCCCCTCACCACCTACTGAGGGGCCTCAGGGGGAACCCTGGGAGCCCCAGCCCCTCTGAGGGAGCACCCCCTGCCCTCTCCCCCCATGCTCCTGCTACAGCTGCAGAGTTTCTGATACATTTCATTTACTGGTCGGGGATCGGCTCATCCCGGCCCGCCCACCACGGCCGTGTGAGGGAGAGGCGGCCGAGCCCGCGCCACAGCGCCCCCTGCAGGCGCGGGGGAATCATCGCACCCGCCCTGCCCGGCCGGGAGCCACCAGCGCCCCTGCTGGCCGTGAGCGGAACTGCAGCGGAGGGGAAAGTGCCCGAGGGCCGAGAGAGGCTGCGGGGGGGTTTGGGCTGCGGCTCTGCCCTGCCCCGCGGGGGGGTTTGGGCTGCGGCTCTGCCCTGCCCTGCCCCGCGGGGGGGTTTGGGCTGCGGCTCTGCCCTGCCCTGCCCCGCGGGGGGGTTTGGGCTGCGGCTCTGCTCTGCTCTGCCCTGCTCTGCTCTTCCGCTCTGCTCCGCTCCGCTCTTCCGCTCTGCTCCGCTCTTCCGCTCTGCTCCGCTCTGCCGCTGGGCTGCAGCTGCTGCTGGGGCTGCTTCTCTGCCTTGTGATACTTACTGGTAAAGAACTGTCATTCCTTTTGCCATATCTTTGCCTGAAAGCCCCTTAATTTCAAAGTTATAATAATTTTGAGGGAAGGGGGTCATATTTTTTCCATTCCAAGGGGAAGTTCTCACTTCCTTGGCAGACACCCGTCTTTCAAACCTAGACACCACTTGAAGTATTTATTTCAAAAAAGACAAGGAAGCATCTCCAAATAATGCCCTGGAGCAAGACCAGCAGGTGTGTTGTGGAAACAAACTGATTTCTATCAAGACCCCTGTGCAGAGGCTCTATTTCAAAGAGACACCATTTTTGTTCAACTCCAAGGATGAAAGAGTTTCAACCATGGTGTAATAGGGAACACTGAACCTTAAGTGTGGTAAAAAATGTGTGCACATAGCATCCTTTATAGAATCATGAGAAAACAATTGGTTCCACAGCAAAGGAGTTTTTTGGAACACCTCACATCCTTTAGTCTGGCAAGACAATAATGACAAACAACCTCTAATTATCAACATTTCCAAAAGGTACAGTGACACTTTGTCATCTGGAAGATGAAGCAGGAGATACATGAAGTGAAGGGTCAGCTGTGTGTATTTTATACACTAGGACTGAAAAACTATTGGCAGTATACCCCAAATTTGCTGATCCCCATACATGCTTAATGGCAATAGTGAAAACCACTAAATAAAATGAGCAGCCAGTGTTGGTAAGCATTTAGCAATCAATCTGCAACTTGTGCCATATGTAGCACAGAATTAGACTGGGTTTTGACCAGCAGCTAATTACATGCAGATGTTACCTCCTTCTTGGCACCAGGTAAGATTGAAAAATTCAACTCTACTGCGTAAGGTGTTGTACACATGAACATTTTTTAAAAATCTGCATCAAAAACTCCCTAAAAGCTATACAACAGTCACTGCTTTAACTAGCATGGTTGTAAAAGAGCACCAAAATTCAAACAGATAAAATACTGGCTTGTTTAACTAGCAAATCACTAGTCCACAACTCCATTCAGAGGCATAGCTCTCACTAGCTACATCGGATGCATTAGGCAAAGCCAGTCTTCACAACATATCCTGGGGAGGTCTTCGACCCTACTTGGGAGAGAACAAGACTGACCCCCTGGAGAGATGCACCTTAGGCTCTGGGCATTCCTCAGAGCTCAGGGTGAGGAAAGAAGTTTCCCCCATGGTGCTCTGCAGCACTATGTTAATTAGTTCCAGTTCTGTCCTCCCCATTGGCCTTTCCTGCCCCTTTTACCCCATTATGTTCATGTTCTAGTGAGTTCTCCCTTCTCCATTACCCCACTGGTTTATGTAACCCTGCCCATCCACCCTGGCATTCCTTTTGGTCCCTTTCCTGTGTACCACCCCTGAGCCCTCAGACCACTGGATCCCTGATGCTCTCCTCTGCCCCCTCTTTCCCTGCATTTATACCCTGCACTCTCCTTTGTCTCTGGCCCCTGGAGCCCTTCAGCACTGCCTGGAATAAAGCACGGTGGAACTCCATGCCTGGACCCTCCTGTGTCTTCACTGCCGAGCTGCTGTCTGTGTCTGTGTGTCTGTGCTGGTGCTCTCCTGGCTCCTACCCCTTGGTGCAAGATGCTCTTGGGGAAGGTTACATCCACCACCACCATGGACCTCAACAATATCCTGCAGAAACGGAGACAAAGTCTCCCCCCTTACTCTAATAAGAGCAGCGGGTTGCAATAACTGGCATGGCTTCCATGCGCCTCACCTGCAGCCAGCACTACAAAGTGACAAAATCATTAGTCCAGCCTTCACAAAGAGATAATGCATAAATTATTACACATCCTATTTCTACACTACATACAAATTATATACAAATGCACTTGCAAGGGGCTGGGTTTCCTGGAAGATGAAAATGGTGGAGGCCACCATGCAGCCTCACTGAACCTCATCTACTGGGCAAACATTCATCTTTTAACTTTGTGTTGGACTATCCAAAATCAGAATGCCCAGATCTTTTGCCCAGATCAGTGTGTGCTGATTTTTGGATAGCTGGGTCGTGGTGGGTATTTCTTTCAGCTGGGGAGAAAAGAAAGGTACATAATTCTACAATAACAAGAGCAGGTGGTCAGGTTTACCGGGTAATAAATCCAACAGATTCCATGTCGGATGTTGTCTTTATACTGCCCTTTGAATATCAGCCGCCCGTCACTGTCGTACTCCTGGGCTGGGCCGTTCAGCTCTCCATCCACGTAGGTGCCATGAAGGACCACTCCATCCTCATAGGTGTAGATTCCCTGGCCTTGCAGGGCGTCATCAACATAGTACCCCTCCAGGGTGCTGATGAAGAGAGAAAGAAAACAGCAGTGGAAAACTGTTCACCTCTCAGGGGTGAACCCAAAGCCTCAGCACACTGGAACACCAAGGTGAAAACCAGAAACTTGTTTCTATGGAGCTCCAAAGGCAGAAAACAACTTAGAGCACCTTTCATCAGGGTGTGCTGCACAGACACAGAATCACTCATCTCAATCACATGCTTGGCATTTTCTGTAGGCTGGAGCAGTCAGCAAATGGACACTCCTGATCAAAGAAGGAATTCTTGCTCAAGCAGGCTACTCTCACATTAGGATTTTCTACATTAGGATTTTCTACCTGCGGTGTATGGACCTTCACTGACATGTTTCTGGAGAGATGAAATTGAGGTGTTGTACACATGAACTATGACAGAGAATGAACTGCAATCTGCCACAGTTCAGCATCAGCTCCCCAGCAATACACTTAGCAGCCATTCGTACAGACCCCACTAAAAGCAGCCATTTTTCATGTATTTCTCTTAAAATCAAAAACAGCCTGTCAAACAGAACTAGTGCTGCACTTGGATTTAAATAAAGAAACATTTAATTTCGTTTTGTCTTGCAAACCCTTTACTATCACCATAAAAGACAATCTATTCAGATATTTCTCTCTTATGTTAGGATTAACATAAGGGAACACAACCTGTTTCGCTTTCATTTCAGCACACTTAGCTAGCAGCCAGCTGTCAGCATACACATATTTTCACTGCATAATTCTTTTTCAGATGCAGACAACTTAGGTATAAGCTGACACAGTGTCTGTGAGCACGTGACTCTACATGTTTTACCACACAGATTTGCAAGAGTTGTGGAAGAAATGTTTTTTCAGAATTCACTTTCTCACTTCTAAAGCTTCATGCTGTTTTTATGTAACTTTGGCAAACTGGATGAGGTTTCCATGGGAAAATATATTACAGTAAAAGCCTCAGTGCACACCAGATGCAAAATGACAACAGGCAGGAAAATAATTTTACTTTTCAGTCAAATTAATTTCTTGATCCAGGCTGCTACAGAGCTGCACAGATAGCTACGGCACTACAGCACAGGGAACAATGAGGGAACCACCAGAAATCAGTGCCCTTACTTACTTTATAGTTATAAATGATGCCACTTTCCCCTCTAAATTATCACAGATCACTAGATTTTAATTCCATTGTAGTGACAACACACATAGCGTGCACATGTAGGATTACTCTTTAAAAGAAGCAGCCATCCCCAGTTTATGTAGTCAAAAATCCTGTCTCATTACCTTTAGTTACACTAGTTGAAGTTAAAACATTGCTAAATTACAACAGCCCTTCAGCCCTGGAAAGAATATATTTTCTTTTACAAACCTTTATGTTTTCTCTCTCTGTATTAAGCTCCAAACAGTGACCAAAAGATCCATCTCATCTAAGGAAATCAAAAGGATGATACCTTAAGAAAGAAGTCTATGTCCTTCAACTTCACATAAAAAGTCATGTTCCGAACCTTTTGTGCTGTTCAGAGTTTCTGAGCGATTTCCACCCTGCTCCTCACTTCACTTTAAGTTCCCAAAGTATGGTGTCTGCAAGCAGACACAGTAATTGCAACTAAGACTCGACCAGCACAAAGATGAATAAATAGCTTCTGCGTCTTCCATAAGCAAAACCTTTTTAATACAAACCCTGAACTAGCCTGTAATTCTCTGGTTTGCTTCTCAGATGATCACACTTCTGACAACATAAATTCTACCACAGTCAAGATTTATCAGATGCACCATCTTCCCATTATTCACTATGCCTTGAAGGGATGCAAGATACTTCTTATCTAACAATTAAACCAATTATATGAATTGGAGGGGGGAAATACTCCAATATCCTTCCAGGGATTAAGTTAATATCTATAGAGACTGATCCATTTATCTCTCACTCCCTCTATATGGGAACATGGAAAATTTTTTCCCTAAAAATAATAGTTTTCTACTGTGTTCTGGGAATGTCAGTTTACAGGAGTTTCCAATTAGGGAGGAAGGGCAGCTGCAGCTCTGTGCCAAGCACAGCTCTCATGCCTACCATGCCTTTATAGTGCAAATAGTTCTCCAAAACACACTCCAGAACCACTGGCACCAAGGAAAGTTCAAGTCCACAACCCAAAACAGGGAGTATGCCAGAGGGCAAAGTTCTCTCTCTTAAAGAATATGCTGTGATTTGTTGCATTTTCTTGAAGGGGAAGGAAAAAAACAACTGATATTTCATTCCAGATTTCCATTCCCTTAAATAATCAACAGGAAGGGGCCAGTAATACCAGTAAAGGGAAAAGTTTCCTTTACCAAACAAGGCAGCAGGTCCTATTCCCCAACACTCAAAAATGAGAATGCTGACACTGCAGCCAGTCTTGTATTTGACAGGACTCAGCTGCTCCCCAACAACAGAGAAACAGCAGTACAGCTGTCAGCCTTTACTCAGCAGCCTGCCAGGGAAACACACCCAAAAGTGCTGAACCAGCTAGCTTACTGCACAGGATTTTGCAAAGGGAGAGCTGTTTTGAGACATTTTTGATATTTATTGCTCATTTTCATGAGCACTCAGCCTTGCCCATGGCACACTTAATGGAAACAGCATGTCCTGTTTTATGCCAGGGCATTCTTACAACATGTCATGATTCCTGAACCATCCATTTCAGAAAGCAACTTAGTCTTGCTAGCTGAGCATAGCTAGATAAATGACATCTTCAATAATTAGCTACTGCTCAGTTAAGGCTGCTTCACCTAGCTTTATATAATAGTTAATGAAAATATCCCATTGCAGACTATTTTTGCATATTGTCATTCTGCTAGTTCCTAAAGTCATCAGTGGCCAGCTATTCCTGTTTTTTAAGGGTTATGAAAATTGAGAGAGAAAACAAAAAGAAAGAAAAAAGAAGAGTTGGTAACACTCAAGCAGTACAGTAAAGGCTAATCAGCAACCTGACTCTTCCCACTAAATGCTGCCTGAACACTGCATTACCTGGAGGAGCAGCCCTACAAACAAAATAGTGGGTCAGTTCCTCTGACTGTACAACCAGCAACTCCTCTGCTGAGATCATCCACCAGCACAGAAACATTATGTCCGTGTGTCCATAGAGACACGAACAACTTACACCAAAACTATTTTAGAGAACTCAGCTGCTGGGCAGTACTGATTTTCAGTTACTCAGACAAGATTTAGTAAGGCCATTACCAACAACAGTGAGGATTTTTCTTCATCCAAGCTTGGAGGCCTAATCCCTTTCTACATAACTGAATAAATATATTATTGTTCTCATGAAAAAAACCCCACAATCCTCAGTATGAAGCAAGTGCAAAGGCAAGTACAGACAAGGAGCTGACTCACTGAGACAGCACAATACCTCTGCTCCTGCTCAGAATTTTGCTGAGCAGGAAGAGAGTAGACCCAGCATGACTGTCAGTTTAACAGGCACTATTCAGAGTGCCACCAACAGCTGCAAAACCATGAAGAATCGTGTCATTTTATACATTTGCTGCTCCCTCAGAGGGAGTTCTGAGCAACTGCAGACAGGAATGCTGCAGTGGTGGTGGGGGGAAGACTTACAAGGTGGTCATAATGAGGATCAGAGAAGAAAGCACATGCATAGGCATGGACTAGCCCAATTTCACTGCCACAATTCCCAGTGAAAAGAAGGGAAATTTTAGGGGGTTTTCTGAAAGTAAAAAAAAAGCAACTTGCAGAGGATTAACTAGAGTTGTTAACAAACCTGTATTGAACTCAGCCCTTTAACTGATAAACAATTTGACAAAGCAGAAGGCAAGCCTCTCTGTCAAGGTCCTGTATCTGTGTGTGAGGGCTGGCACAAGGAGCTCCTGGTCCAGTTGCACTTTCTGTGCAGCTCTATAAGGCAAAGAAGTCCACCTCAAGTAATGACCTTTGATGTCCAAGTCATTGTCAGCATAGTTTTCAAAAGTTCTGACCCCTTCTCATTCCTTATGACTTCTAATCAACTTACAACTCTATAGCGCTAAAAGAGCTCACACCACTGCATTCTCCCTCCGGAAACAACTACAGGCACCTCATTACACACAAAGGTGCCACAGGAAAGGCTACAGCAGCAGAAAATTTTTCAGCTACAGTTTTTAATGAGAAGTCTTATCCAGAAACTCAGCAGTATACAATCAATGTAGATTAGTTTTGCATCACTACAAGCAGAAGGAAGAACACAGAAGAAAAATCAAAGAGTCAAAGTGTACCTTCCATCAAAAAAGAAGAATTTGCCACGGCCATTCTTTTCTCCATGCACAAAATTTCCTTCAAATCTGTCTGTCGATGAATAGGTTACTGTACAGAATCCATGTGGCAGCCCATCATCATCTAGATGGCCTGAAATAAAATCCAAACAAAAAGCAACAGAACACATTAATTATTATGCAAGATTTTATATCTGCTCTCATTATGTAGCTACTTGAATTGCAGTAGCTCCCTAGTACAAAACAGTAATTCAGATCATTGCTGTTAGGAACAGTGATCATACATTCTGTACAACTGAAGTTTGTACTTGTGTAACACATAGCTTTAAATAAAAATAAAATATAAGGATAAAGGAAAAGGGATGAGAGACAGGATAGAGAAGAGAATAATAAGCAAAACTGGTTTCTGAAAGAAACAAGGTTTACTTGTATGAATTTACATTTTCAAAAGTATAAAAATTCTTTATCTAAAACATGTATTTATTGGTGAGAAGAGCATAAGAAAATGTTTTGGTTTTTTTTGATGAACATGTGCCTTATGATAATGTCGGTGTGGCACTATACAGCTGTATTCACAGGAATTTAAAGAAATAAAAGTATGTAATATCCATAATGCTGCACCCTTGCAATATGTCAGTCAACATGGTATTTAATATTTTAAATGCTGCTCTCCGGTGCCTTTCTGATGTGTTCACTTTAGATCCTGTTCCTACCCCCCCGGCTGTATCAGTTTTCCCTATTATAGCTGTTGCACAGAGGGAAAGCAGGGACAATGCACTTGGATCCTCATCTGCATGGTTTGTGTTTTATTGAATATAAATGGCCAACTCAGCTAA
This sequence comes from Fringilla coelebs, assembly GCF_963513975.1. Taxonomy (NCBI): domain Eukaryota; kingdom Metazoa; phylum Chordata; class Aves; order Passeriformes; family Fringillidae; genus Fringilla; species Fringilla coelebs. The sequence continues at coordinate 62,303,092 of NC_140032.1, read as the reverse complement.
GTTAAAGCATAATAAGGCTCCTATTGCATCTCTAGCTGCCTCTTCAAAGCCAAAGGAAAACGACAGAGAAGTGTTTAAAACTATGGTTATTGCCTGGTTTAGCTGTGTGAGCTCTGGCTGCAGAGCTCAGCAGGGCTGCTCTCAGCACAGGGACACAGCTGAATGGGTGCTACAGTTCCCACAGTGACATTTTATCAGGTATAAATTTTGCATGAAAACTGTGAAATAAATTACAGCTAGCCTATATTTATGTTCTTCCATGCTTCTAACTAAAATATTACCTCTGATTCCCCCAGTCTCCTGGTGATGCATACACAGCCGATTAGAGATGAGAGAGAGTGTATGCATCCACTTCTGCAGGCTTTGGGTCAAGCTCTTCCCTGACCAACTTTGCCCTGAACTGAAAAGACTGATCACACATATGGAAAGGCAGAAACAAACTTCAGTGTGAGGGAGACTGATTTACAGCCCAGGCTAATGCAGGCAAAAAGAGGCACTTCAGTACTACCAGACCTTGAGACTGGTGCCCAGAGAGGGAACAAGCGGGGCAGACTTTACTGAGTATGGAAATGCACCTAGAAGAGTGTAGAGGAGAAAGTAACAGTGAGGAATCTGAACTCATCCAAAAGCCAGGATTCCCTCCTTCACCCTTCCCTCGCATGCTCCACCAAGTTTCTCTCACACCTGCACATGACTGTGCTCTCATTTCAAGTCTCTAGTCCAAACTAGATTGAAAACAGTTAAAAGTTTAAGAAGCCAGTAAATCCAATCAGGCACTGCTTATCAGTTCACAGTGAGAGAAATAATAGAGTAAAAAGAGAGAGCAAAAGGTGGAAGGAAAAAAGCCTCTCTCGAGGCTTTTAATTACTTTGAAGAGGAACTCTTTAAACAGAAACTGGTCCTTCCAAAGAGAAGAAAGGGTTTTTTCCCTCCCATTCTCTCAGTACACCCCTTTTTGTAGAAAGGACAAATTTAAGCTAAATTTAACCAATTATTATTAATGGTTAAATAACAATAACCAATAAATTAATGACCAATTTAACTAAAAGGTCAGTAACATTTCTGATACGGACACCTCTTTTAGATCAAAAACTATGTCAACACGTATTGTTGTAATTAAAAGCATTTTTAATTAAGTTTTATCAATACAGAAGGATACACTGGTGTAAGCTAACAAACCTAAACAATACAATACCAGTTTCCCTGTCACTACAGAGGCAAAACTTTTATAAAACACTTGGATTAAAAAAATACACTGATAATACTGGTACATCATACTCTTTAAAAAAAATACCCAAAGCAACAAAAACAAACTCTTGCAACATTGTTCTCTGTGATTATTCAGCTTTGTCAAGATTTTGCTGGAATGCAAAGCCCAACACAAAAGCTGCCATGCCTGTACAGAGAACACATGTCAGGCCTTTTGCACAGTAGGATACAGACTACCTCAGAGATTTAAAATGGTCAGCTTTGATTCAGTGCCCTCTATACAGGGTCTTAATCTCAGCCACAATACAAAGAATCCAATTATTCTAATGTGCTAGAAGTTTCCCCTTATTAAAAAAACCCAAAAAACCAAAACATGCCCCCACCACTGCAACAAAACAAGGAACACAGTCTCCCTTAGTCAACAACATGGGGAAAAACGCAATTTCAAGTTTCATAACATAAATACAACTTTTTTTTTTTTTTTCTGCATGGCTGAGGCCTTTGGCTCTAATATTATTTCAAATTAAGTCAATAGAAAAAAATCCTCATTATTTCATGGGGAGCAGTGCGTTCCACTTTCCTTTCTCACCACTCTCCTCCATTTGCAAAAAATAAACACAAAACGTCTAAATGTATTTTTAAATTATTGTAAAACTTCATTTTTGTTGCTTCATTAAGGATCTCCCAAGACTTCCTCTTAAACTCAATGAACTTTTAAAAACAATGAACTTTTCAAGAAAAGGAATTACCCTAATAGGGGCTAGATCACAATGAAGTCACTTACTGAAACCACTGATGTTTACAAATCAAAGATAAAAGCCCTTTACTGTCAGTATTACTATTACTTAACAGATGACATAACGTGCATCATCAGTAAAAGATTCTGGCCACAAAGATGCCAGATGGATGTTTGGGGGATCACAACAATAAACCAAACTCCCCCTCCAAAAGTGGAAGTGCTGATTTCTGTAGTTCTAACTTCCTTTGGGTAAGTTCACCCCCAAAGAGCATCCTGCTTCTGTCTCACTCAGAAAAACACACATATTCATATACACTGCTGAAAAAGAGATGCCTTAAAAATGTGTTTCCTTAGTCCACAGAGATGCCAAACAAATCCAGGATACAGCAGAATACTTGATCTGGGATATAAGGATGAAAACTATGACTCCTTGCTTCAGACAACTGCAACCCACAGATCTGAGGAGTTGGGAGGAAAACCATATCTGTAAGGGCACAGGGCACACATCATCCATAGTAGAGCCTTTCTTTCCCTCAGACCCATGTTCTACACAACAAAGCTTCTCTGGCTCTGACACCACACACCTAGACAGTAAATCAGCTCCGAGCAGCAGCTGCTCAGCTCACATCTGCCGTCAGACTAAGCTGCCATGCAAGACAGACACCTTCCCTGGAGCAACTCGCTTTGAGGCCTAATCCTTCTGCCACAGAAGGCACACGGTGAACATGGCCTTACCTGCACCTCAGGCAGCTCCTTGCTCCCTTGTCCCAACAGCAGAACACCACGGGTCGCTATTCCCGGCAGGAGCACGGTCCCCACTCTGCGAGCAATCTTTGGGGAGCCGGTGCTTTCCCACAGAGGGAGATACCAGGCTTTGTTTCCCTGCTCCCATACGCCTGATGGAGGCTGCTGGGGAGCGGCATCCCTGCCTGCTAAGGTTTCCATCAGTAATTCACTTCCAGAAGACATGTGCCTCTGGGTTTAGAACTCTTCGAGGGTTAGTTATACACACGTGAGAGATGCACTGCACACAGAGGGTGTATATTAGCTATAACGTGGCCCACCCCGCTCCCATACGGATGGCTCCAGCCCTGCCGCCCATGGATATGGCAACAGTGTCTTCTTGGAGTCGCTCTTTCTTTTCCCTTCTCCATTTGCGTGTATGTGTCTGCAGCCCCGGTTCCCTGGGCTCTTCCCAAGGATGGGCATCCCCATGTCCCTCAGCCGCCGGGGGAAGGACCGGGCACCGGCCGCACCGCCCAGGGAGTGCGGGCTGCAGGCCAGCGCCCGCACGGGGGCACAGCGGCGGCAGAAAACCACGGCCGTGACTTATATTTGACAAGAAGAGCCGAGCAGCCGCCATCCCCGCGTCCGGGGTGCGGAGCCTCCGGCGGTGGCCGGAGCGCTCGGCGGCGGGAGGCACCCAGGGCGCCCGCTCGGTGACGGCGCCAGCGCGGCCCCGGCTCCCCCCGGCCGAACTCCGCCACGTGCGTGGCCCCGGCCCGTCCGTTGCATAAGCCCACTGATGTCATGCGCCGCGCCCGACCCCGGCCGCCCAGCTCCGGCCGCCGCCGCCTCCACCGCCCCCGCCCCGCGCCCCCAGAGCTCCTGCAGCAGCGCCCGGCGCCGGCGGCCCCGCTCCCCGAGCCGCGGGGCACGCACCTTCCACAACCTCCTCCAGCGTCTCCTCGTCGCTGTCCATGGCGGCGGCGGGCGCGGGCAAGGCGCAGCCGCGGTGCCGGGGGCGGGCGCGCGCGCCCCACGCCCCGCCTCCGGCATCCTCCCGGGGGAGGGGCCTGGCCACGCCCCGCCCTGAGGGCGGGCCCGAGCGCCGCCCGGGGCCGAGGCGGGACGCGAGGAGCGGCCTGTCCCGGCCCTCGGGATAACGGCGCGGGGGGCTCGGCCTTGGGCCGGGGCTGGCTCCGTATGGCCCCACGTACGGCACCGGGGGCACGAGACCGCCAGCCCGCTCAGCGCTGGTCCTCCAGCGCATTCCGGGCTGTCCGTCGGCCCGCTGACCTCGACTGGCGTTGCTGCAGTTCACCTCACAAAGCCGGAGGGTCCCCAGCAGCTCCAGGACACCTCTTATCCATTCCCACACCAGGGACCGCTAACCTGCTGCTCTTACCACAGAATCACAGAGTATGCGGAGTTCGGAGGGATCCATTAGGATGATCGAGTCCAACTCCTGGCCCTGCACAGCAACATCACAAAGAATTCCACCCAGTTCCTGAGAGCACAGTACAAACACTTCTTGAACTCTGTAAGGCTTGGTGATGTGACATTCCCAGGGGAGCCAGTTCAACCTGCTCAACCACTCTCTGGGTGAAGAACCTATTCCTGACACCCAACCCAAACCTCCCCTGACACAGCTTCAGGCTCTTTCCTCAAGTCCTGCCACTGGTCAGGAGAGTGAAGAGATCAGAGCCTGCCCTGCCACTTCCCTTCATGAGGATGTGGAAGACCACACTGAGGTCTCCCCTCAGTCTCCTCCAGGCTGAACAGACCAAGTGACCTCAGCCACTCCTCACACAACTTCCCCTCAAGGCCCTTCACCATCCTCGTGGCCCTCCTTTGGACACTCTCCAATGGCTTCATGTCTTTATTATATTGTGGCGCCCCAAGCTGCCCCCAGCACTCAGGGTGAGGCCGCCCCAGTGCAGAGCAGAGCAGGACAATCCCCTCCCTTGCCCAGCTGGCCATGCTGTGCCTGATGCCCCCAGACACAGCTGCCCTCCTGGCTGCCAGGGCACCGCTGACTCACATTCAACTTTCCATCGAGCAGGAGCCCCAGGGCCCTTTGCACAGCGCTGCTCTCCAGCCTCTCATTCCCCAGTCAGTCCCTACATCCAAGGTTGCCCCATCCTTCACCTGCTGAACTGTCTACAACTGAGGAATGCCCATCTCTCTAATTTGTTGAGGTCTCTGGAGGGCTTCTCTGACCTCAAGGGAGTTGGCAACTCCTTTCAGTTTACTATCATCAGCAAACTTAGCATTCCTTGGAGTCCTGCATCCAGTCATTAACAAAGAGGTTGAAGAGCACAGGGCCAAGGACGGAGCCTGGCAGAATCCTACTAGTGACTGGACACCATTCTGATGTCACCCCATTCCCTATAATCCTTTGTGCCTGACCCGTCAGCCAGCTGCTCACCCATCACATAACACGGTTATGGAGCTGTGTGCTGGACATTTTGTCCCGAAGTGTGCTATGACTGACTGTATCAAAAGCTTTGCTGAAATCCAAAAGAGTTACATCTACTGGCTTTCCCAGATGAGCTAGGTGGGTTACCCCATTGTGGAAGGAAATCCTTGTTGGACAAGCAGGACTTCTCCTTATGGTGCTGAAGGATCTAATTCACAAAACACACAGAATCACACTCTTGGATCTCAGGGTTGCAGGAAAGGTGACAGCCCCAAGCAGAGAGTGCAATTTTGGAGCTATTACCCAGGGGATGTAAGGTGCTTTGTCACCACCATGTCTCAGTCTACTGCAGGGACCTTCCTCTCCATCACAGCTTGACAATATGCAGGCATCGCCTTAAAGGAAAGGCAGAGTGTTTCTAGGTCTTCCAGACAGCTGTCTTGGGAGCACAGGAAGTGTCTCCATCCTACTGGAGGTGACCTAGACAGTCAGGGCTCTGTGAGGAGAGACTAATGGAATGAGGCTTCTTCAGCCTGGAGAAGAAACAGCTTCAGGGCGACCCAGCAGCAGCCCCACCAGCACTTACAGCAGTGCTGCCACGTAAACAGGCTTGTCACAGTGCTTGACAAGAAGGACAAAAGACAATGGGCATGACTGAAAACATGACCTAAGATGTGACATGCAGAGAAATTTGCTTGCTGTGAGAGCATCCAAGCAGTGCAGCAGAGGTTCTGCAGTCTCCATCCTTTGAGGCATTTAAAGACCAACCCATTAAAGCCCCAAGCAGCCTGACCTGACCTCAGAGCTGCCCCTTCTGTAAGCAGCAGGCTGTAGTAGGGAACTCCTGAAGGTCTCACTAAGTGTAGGCAGCCACATGCTCCAGGCAGTGCTGCTGAAGGCAGGGACTGCATCCCACCAGGAAAACAGGACAGCTACAATTTAAAAAAACAAAATAATTAGATATATCTGCAGAAAGAGAGTCTGGAAATCTTTGAACTAGAATAATGAGGTTAGTATTTGACCTAATTGATATGAGAACTTATTAATCTTGAGAGCTTTGGGGAGGATTTGATTTTTACAGAAAGCTTAAGCAGAACAGAAGGTCTTGCCTCTGTATCAGAGGTGGTTAATTTAACTGAAGAACAGTCAGTTTTTTTGTTTAGAAGAGAAGATTTGTTGTTTAAAGCCCACATACTTGAAACAATTCTGACCTCAACCCTCTGAAAAGGAAAGAGTAAATATTGAGCACAGTAGGAGCCCCTATGCAAAGTACCTGTTTTGTTTCAGCAACTGTGAGTCCCTGAAGAGACTAATTCATAATCAGCACATACACAGTGCTGGAATTATCAAAGGTGATGTGCTTAAGCTATGAACATTACTAGTAGTCAGAAAAGAGATGAGGCTGTGGGGCTGGAGCTGAAATAGGTATCCCTTTTACTGGAAGATAACAAGAGTTCAGGGAATACAACAGAAAGCAAGGAGGAGGCCATGCTGTGACTTACACACACAAAGTGCAGACCAACAGGACCTTTAAACAGAGTAGTGTGGTGATTACTCATGGGGATATGAGGCAGCAGCATTCAGACTAAAAGCAGACCTTTTGGCCAAAATTGGAGAGTAAAAATGCTGCAGCTACAAGGTCTCCAAATACAGGAAATCCCCCTCTAGGTGCAATGTGCCCAGCTCTGTGGACAAGTTCTCCTACCTTTATCTGCATGACCACATACTCTTATTTCAGAGGGTCCATGCCTTGCTCTATGATTACAGTGCTGCCTTCTGCTCTGACCATTCCACATGCAGCCTCAGGCCTTGCTTATTTTACCCTCCACTGCATACAAGGGTGACTGTGGTGAGAGCTTCTGACCTTCCCTCTCCATGGCACCCAGCTTCCTCCCACATTAAATAACGTATTTTTGCAGCAGTGATGGCACTAGGCATGTTATCCTGCTGCAGGAGAACTAGCAGGCTTGGGCTGCAGCTATTAAAGTGTCCAGCAAATATCAAGTGCTGGATTGTTGTCAAGAGTTCTTAGCATTACACAGCATCTCACATGTTCAAAGTGTAATTTGCATTAACTTCAAATGCAGCTCTAAGAACAGCAGAGCGACCCTAAATGAAAGGGATGGTGAACACACTGCTTTAGCATTTCATGTTGGACATTAAGAAATGGGGGAAAGTTTGACATCAAACTAAGAAAAGCCCACCCACCCATTACCCAAAGCCAGGCTGCTGCAGGAGAGCTCAGCCATCTGCTGAGCTATTTCCCAGTGCCCCTTGTGGAGTGAAAAACAATCATGTTTGCCATCATCTGTCAACAGTTTGGTTCAACCAATGTGCCCACCTCGGGAGCAATCCCTAGCAAACTCTTAGTAGGCTGCAGTGTTTAGGGGTCACATCACTTTAGACCTGGCAGACTGCAGAGGCACCTCTAGGCTGGTGTTCAGCTTTATGATCTGTCTAAACAGCCAAGCAGACCTGTTCGGGCTCACAGTGTCTCTTCACATCATTAGGCATTGTTCAAGCTTCTTCCAGCTACTAGGACTGGCGGCAGCTGCTAGGACTGGTTGCCTCTTTTATTTTCACCTAAGCAGGGGATTGATGCTGGCTTGTTCTCCTTAAAAATTAACTCTGCATCCAACAGTCTAATGGTATTATTGTTTACACAATCCCTTGCCTTACCTACTATTTAATGACAACATCGGGGAGGGAAAAAACACCTTAAATCTCCCTGCACTACTCTGACTTTGGTAAGGATCCTTTGGCAACAAGCTCATAAAGAAAGAGAGCAGCAAACCACACTCACCACCATAATGTGGTGAGATTGGACATGCAATTTCTGTTCTGTTACTTCCTTTGTATTCCAGTTTGGAAGAGCATTTTCTTTAAACATGAGATTTCTAAATAAAACAACAAAAAGTATCACAGTGAATCCCAGCTGTGCTCCTAAGGTTATGGAATTAATACAGGGACTGGTAGCACCAGGACATTGTCACCCACAGGAAGGAGATGGCTGGGCAAGGTGTGACTGTTTTCCAAAGGGCTGTTGGAGCTGGCTTGCTCTAAGCAACTAGAGGATCCAGAGATTTGTTATCTCTGAGGTTTTGGAAGATTTTTGCTGGTTTTAAATAAACAAAACAGCAAAATAATATCCATCATCATCTGCCTTCTTGCCCCTTCCTTACATTTTCCCCCTCTTTACTCTTCTGATCCTTTTCCCTCCCCTCAGCACTGAGCCTGGCCAGCTCTCTCCCAGGCTCCCAGTGTGCCAGGCTCAGCTGCCCATTCTGCTAGAGCTCAGGTCCTGCCACCTCACAGCAAATGGCTTTTGGCATCTCTAAGTAGGACAAGCTTTATTGAGACAGAAAAGAGAATGACTGCTTCCTAAACCTCCTTGAAATCCTAAAATAAGGAATAACTTTTTGTACACTCTACACTGTTGCTTATTTAACTTGTAGTGTGTTTACAAAGTAGTCTGTTTCTGGAAGGACAGTGCTTGAAGGCTTGAATCAAGGCAGAGTGGATTGTTCTTTGGTGATTCCTGACCTGTTCCTTCAGACATTTGTAACACAAGAGAGGCTCCTCTAACACATGGAAACCTTTTCATCTCTTTAACAAAGCAGCAATATAATCTATTAATCCAATTTACATTTAAAACACTGTAATTTTATTCTTATTGCTGAAGCTGGTCGTCACTGCTCCTTTGTCAGACTCGTTGATATTTCTGGCCAGACTGTAACAGCCTGGGCCTCTGCTGAGGGACTTAGCATTATGGATGTGCCATTATTAAAGTCGCAACATCAGCACGTGTAGAGGCAGCCATTTATCTCCAGTTTTGATAGGAGGCTCCCAAATTCACGACTGCTGTGGATAGTCAGGCCCTCAGGGCTGTCTGGGTATGAACACCTTGGAATAGTAGGTTTTACTGGATAGCTGGACAGAAATTTCCTGGTTTTCTGCTGTGGGAGGATCAGAACTATCCCAAATAATGCCACAAAAATCTGTGCTTTTAAAACCCCGGAGACCGGGTAAATCAAGAACTATGTTATCAAACCCTAGGAGACCCAAGGCTGAAAGAGACAAAGATGTGTCCAAGATGTTCACCTGGAATGAACACTGAACTATTTCCTTGGCAATGTTTTACTTGATAGACTGACAAAGCTTCAATCTGCACACCCAATTTTCAAGACACTTCTTTACAACTGTGTTTATGTAGGTTGGGCTGATTATTCATGAAGCCTGAGCCTCTCTGCAGATAATTTACAACTCCTGTCTCCTCCATGCCTTACTGGCTACCTGAGGTACTTCTCCAGGTGCAATGAATGCTTTTTGCAGGTCAGAATTGTACAAGCAACTGGAGCTCAGAAACTTGAAGGATTTATGTGGCTGATTGCCTGTCAATAGGGTTAGATGGAGAACTCCAGAGAAGGGACGCTAAGGGAAGAAGTACATCTATATTCTCAAGTTCTTTCATCATAAGATCATAGAATGCTGTCTTTTCCCATCGTAAAAGCGGGGTCAGGGAGGATTCTTTTTGATAGATTTCTTGGACAAAAATAAAGTGCAAAAGCAACAAATATTTTTTGATAAATAAAAATAAGTGTTCCTACCGAAGAGGGGTAGGGGAGCAGAGAGGGAAAAAGAGAGATGGAGGGAGAAACAGAAGACAAGAACGGTTACCCCTGTTCCTCGGGGCGCTCCGTCGGTGTCAGCTCGGTGGATGGAGCCATGTGTGCCGCAAGCTGCGAGGAGTGTGCGTGGCTCCCGTGGCGGCTCGGTGCGATTTCCAAACAGCAGCAGGCTGCGCGTCTATTCCATCAGCGCAGAACAGGTTGCCGTGGCTGCGGGAGAACTCGTGGAGCAGCTGCGGGTGGTCGGGGCGTAGGCAGGGGACAGGCAGTGTCTGCTCCGTCGGGAAACATCGGAGCACTAGGCTGCCACGGCGTCCAGCTGCCTCGGGGGAGCGGCGAAGCAGGGCGGGCAGACAGGTGCGGCAGCCAGGGAAGAAGCAGGACTGCAGGCAGAAAAAAGGCGCGGGGAGTGGAACGCCCATAATCCTCCAAGAAACCTAAGGAAAAATGGTGCACATCGTGTCACAGTTAACCGCTTTTATGTTCTAAGGCTCCTGGCATAGCCCGATTTCCCGGGCATTTTTTCCTAGGCACCTGGGGATCTACCCCACCGACAAGGCAGTGTCGCATGCAGCCCACTCCTGGAAGCTTTCTCTGTCCTGGTTGTCTGTCAGGCAAAGTCTCCCCGGGACACGGCTGACAGAACGGGTACAGCCCCTATAGTATTTTTTCACCTCGGGTATAACGTCTGTTGAGGCATAAATAAAAGTCAAATTGGTCCCTCTCAGATGCACAAACTGTGCTTAAGGCTCGGGCTATACAGATGAATATACTGCAGGGCAGAGACTGTGTGCCACTTAACTGCTTATAGAGTCCCACGCTCATCAGTATGGGCAGAAGACTTCCTTTGCAATTGAGTGCTCTATTAAGACATGACTGTGTTTAAATTGAGAGGGAAGACGTACAAACAATTCCATGGGTGAAGGAATGGATGTTAACAGTCTTTGAAAAGGGTCTTAATGTCTTTACTAACTTTGGGCACCTTTACTAACTTGTTATAGAGCCCAGAGAGCTTGGCTCCTAAAACGGACAAGTGAGTCTGCAGAAGCCTGAGTTTCTCACTTTGGGGTAAAATGACAGGTTCAGTGGGGAATATGTGGTAGGCAGTTTGGGAAGGCTGTACCTTCCTAGTGCCTCATCCAATGCGGAAAGGAAGAGGGCACCATGCTGCTGGGAATTTAGGATAAAAGGAGGCTGTGACTTCCAAAACCTAGAGAGAGAAAGCCTCTTGTGTGTGCCTCAGTGGACTCCCTCCCTTTATTCGAATTAGGTTGCAGGATTCCTCTGTCTCCAGTGTAAACTCTGGCTCTTCATAAAGTGATTTTCCATACAAAGTCACACTCCTGAGCAGATGGCATGCAGTTTCTGGTACCAACAATATGCGTCTTTTCTCTATAGCTTCTTGCTACCTGCATCGAATAATAAATACTGCTGGATGGCTGCGGAGGGTGTCAGACTTTTTTGTATTTCAGTTCTCTCTTTCCTCAGACACAGTGGAGGAGTAAAAGAGATGGATCCCACATTGCTACAAAAACCCAAGCTACTTTTGAGATTCTCCCTTCCTTGATGTTTTTTTCCCCAACAAAAAGTGCCCGCATCTTACTATATCTCATTCATTTGCCTGCCTGTAACAGAACCTTTAAACTGAGTCTTGAAAACACACAGAGGCATTCACATGAAGTAATGGAGTTGCCTTAGGTTGCAAATGCAAGATGTGGCTGGGGGTGTGTATTCTGTTGCCATCTGTTAGAGGTGGGGCAGTTACCTTCTGTTTATTGGGTTAATTCTGCTAAAACCAGGTGGGGCAGTTTGCTTTATCTCTTCCACAACCCATCCTCCCTCCGGGAAATATCCTCTGTTAGTGGGCCATTGAGTGTCACTGCATGGCTGATAAAATTACATCATCCATTGTGAGATGCTCTGCCCAGGGGGAGGAGCCAAGCATTTCTACCTGGATATAATCTGAGATTTGGAACATCAGAGTTAACCTTTTCCCACTGGATTTCCAGAGGATCAGCCTTTTTTTCCACTGGATTCCTAGAGGAAGACCAGGCCCATCTACACCACCACCAGACCTCCTAGGAAAACTACGCCCTTTCGGCAGGCTCAGTTTTCCAACAGAACCACAGCTGGCACTGCAGGAGGGCTGCAGCCACCATTCAATGGGACTGCTGCCAGCACCCTGACCCACAGGGTGTCAGCTCGTATTCTGACTCTGTCAATGTTGGGTTTTTTTCCCTAAAAAGGAACTGTTATTCCTACTCCTATATCTTTACCTGAGAGCCCCTTAATTTTCAAAATTATAATAATTTGGAGGTGGGGGTTTATGTTTTCCATTTCAAGAGAGGCTCCTGCCTTCCTTAGCAGACACCTGTCTTTTCAAATCAAGACAGGAGTAAACTGTGAGAAAAGTTTTCAGTGCAAAGCAGAGTTTGAACTTTTAGTCCATAAAAATTCTAATGGCTGATCAGTGGAGAAAAGTCTTGTGTAACACATAAGGTTTGCTCAGTATGTGCATTTCTTACTGTCCTCTTCTGTAACATTTGGAATTGCCTGCCATGACTGAGATTGAATAAGTTTATCATATTTCCCAGCCCTTTGCATTTACACGCTACCTAGAAGCTATTCTGTTTTCTAAATCAAATTCCATCCTAATCTAATGGCTAAAGAGGCTCTGCCTCCGCTGGATGAACTCCACAAACCCCAGCATGTTGTCAGTAATGACATCTGAGCTACACTCTGTTCTCTTGCTTAGTCTGGGAAGCTTGTAGTACTCTTTTCACAGGCCACGAGACTTTAGACTAGATGGCAGTAAAATAAGAAATAAGGTAGATGGAAGCATAACAACTCTGGTGGAGACTTCGCTCTCCATTACAGGGAAAGGATGTCTTTTTGTCTTCACAGCATCAACTTTACTAAGCTCCCTGGTGGTTCTACGCATCTGAGTTACAGCAAATTGTATCATGTCTAGACTTCTGAGAGAGGTAAAGCAAAAGCCAGTGGAGTAGTATGAGCACCTGAAATTCAAGTAACAACTAGTTTGAATCCAGTTTTCTCATCTGCCAAATAATTAGTGGCTGGCTCCACATAGTGGTTTCTCATGTAATTTCTCTGAGTAGGGGTTTGATTTTTGGTATTTTCTCTCTCAGAATAACATTGCATTAGTTTTCCAGTGATGTGCCATTTGCAAGCCTGAACAGTCTTGCATCCTTTGCCTTTGCAAGCCTCTGGACAGTAGCGCAGTGAAAACTGGCTGGAGTCCTTCAGGTCACTGCCAGTCCCACTTGTGGTTGGAGAGATTAAAGATTAGAAAGATGGTTGTGTTACTGTGCACATCATTGAGTTTAATATCAGGTGTCTGCAAAGACAATGGGTGGCATATCAATGAGTGAGTTTGCCCTCTATTACCTTAAGGGTCCCCTGAGATTTCTTATTTAAAAAAAAATACCAGAGAGATAAATGTATGCAAATATTACTCCAACCCAAGACAGTGTCTGGCACTTAAGAAATACTCATGCACATCCCACAGCCTTGGCTTAGAGCTCATATGGCAGACAAGCTTTCAACACATGGTTATGGAAAAGTACTTAACAGTCAGAACTGTTATTTCATTTCCCTCTCTGGGGCCTTCTTCCTGGCAGGAAAAATGACACAAAAGTTTTAAAACCTCCTTTCTACTGCAGCTGTCTTATTTTCCTCAACTCTCATCTATTTAACAGTCACTGCAGACACATTTATCCTTCATGTCCCTTCAGTCCCACAACAATGACTGAAGATCTTGAGAGAGAGACAGAGACAGAGAGAGAGAGTTTGTGTGTGTGTGTGTGTGTATGTGTGTGTGTCAGAGAGCATACCTGCTGATGGGATGGAGCCACTGACCTGCACTCCTAGGGTGCTACAGTGCCAAAGATACATCTTCCAGAGGCAAACCTACCTACCCCTAATTCAACTCATCTTAAGCTATTTTAAAAGCAGAGGGCTAAAGGAAGATGAATAAGGCATATGCCCATTTTTATTCCCAACTTCCAGCTTTGTGGATGACCCTTTTTCTGCACAGCACCTGCTTGTTGCTCAGCCAAGGCCTGAGTTGCTTCCAGGGCTGCAGCACAGCTCCAGATACAGTGTGCTAGAGTTTAATCCCAGCATTTCAGGGAAGAACCCCTGAAGAATTCAGAAGAATCCCCTGTTAAAGGAAAAAGGCAAAAGACTCTCAGACCTTGCTGTTTGTTTGTTTCTAAAACACCCTTGCCAATATTTATTTGCCATCTGAAAGTGAAGATGAAGTTTTAGCACTGACTGAAGACTTTTAAAGTTAAAAGTCTGCTAGATCTGTCTGCTAGAAGGATCTCATTTCAGAAGCTGTGAAAAATGAGAAGTTTTCCTGTAAAACCTTTGTTAGCATGTGTGTGCTGCACAGAGCTGTGTGATTTTTTTATCACCTCATTCATCTGTGACCCTCTGCGCTACTCAGAGGTTTTGATTTCAATTGTGTAAGCATTTTTGTCAGCCTGAGAGGAAGCCAAGCTGATCCACACAAATAATGCTGGACTTACCTACTGCAAAAAGCATGACTAAATTTAAATTAGAAACTTTAACACTTGTTAACAGCAAGATGAGTTCCTGTCTGCCTGCAGTTTTGCAATCTGGTCTCTCTGAGGGATGTGCAGAGTTAATTGTAATTTCCATTAAAACATGATTCAGTAACTGGTACCAATTATCATTTCTGGAACGATTTGTACTTCTGGGACCAGCCAATGAGAATGGAGAGACAGGCTGATGCTCCTTTGAAGGTGCCAGCACATGTGATTGGCTTACAGCCCCAACAAACTCTCTCCTTGCGCTGAACGTCCTGCTGTTTCTCAGAAGATGTGTCACGATGCAGAG